>NC_083536.1:8125000-8750000 GCF_032362555.1 Amyelois transitella
GCCCCTCAAATCAATGACGTAAGTCGAAAGATTTTCTACTCACTACACGTCTTGAAACGACTTCAAAACTTCTTGCCTCTTAAAACTAAAATTATGTTGGCTAGCTCAATCTTGCTACCTCATCTTGATTACGCTGATATAGTCTATTTGGATCCGTCTGAAGAACTTCTCAATAAACTCGACCGTTTACAAAATGTTTGTATACGATATATTTTCGGTCTCCGGAAATACGATCATATTTCGAAATTTCGTGATCAACTTAACTGGTTGCCTATCAGAGCTCGCCGAAATCTCCATATTCTTTCTCTGCTCTTTAATGTTCTTTTCAATCGATCTTTCCCCTCGTATCTTTACGAAAAATTCTCTTTTCGCGAACCGGACAATCGTCTAAGATCCTACAATAAACTTCTTCTATGTGTTCCTTTACACTCTTCCCATTCCTACTCTAACTCTTTCTCCGTAAAGGCTGCAAAGCTTTGGAATTCTCTCCCCTTGGACACAAAAAAATCACAGACCCTCAACATATTCAAAAATAATGTATTTAAGTTCCTGTCCAGTTGAGCACCTAGATCGAACGTCAAGCAATTTATCTTAGTTTATGTATGTTATTTATTATAAGTTTATACATATATATTTAGTGTATAAGTATATGTCTATATATGTATTTCTGTTAGTATACTATTATATTGTTGCTAAAAACACAGTGACTTGCCGCTTTTTACTGAATTATTTAGTTCCTTTATTATTTTGCCGGTTAACTGGAAGAGATCCCTTTATGGGATAAGTCCGCCATTGCTAGTGATTTGTTTATTTTATAACTTTGTACTATTTTCTTGTTACTGTGTAAATTTCTATGCAATAAAGATATTACAAACAAACAAACAAACAGTTCACATGAATAAATGCGATGGTGTGGTAGTCTACGTATCTAAAAAGCATCGGGCATGTGTCAAAGCAATAATTCTCACAAACGCATCGTGCTTACAAATTAATGTCAATGATAAAACGGTACTGGCCATATATCGCTCACCGTCTGTAACTAATGCTGACCCGTTCATTAATTCCCTTGATAGCCTACTTAAAAATCTAAAATCGATAAAAAACATCATTATCACAGGAGATATCAATATAAATTTAATAGAAAGATCCAACGCCCAACCATATGAGCGCAATAATCGTCTGAATTATTTAAATATGGCGGCCACGCATGGCTTACTACCTGGTCACATACTACCGACAAGGATTGACGGATGCCTTGATCATTTCATTTTGAAGCTTGAATATAGTAAGAATACCGCATACATTAATATTATTAATACATCCATAACTGACCATTCAATGATATATTTAAGGTTATCTGGTAGGACAAATGATATCAACTATTCCAGGACTAAAATTGATGTCGATTATGGTAAAGCTGTTGCAATGTTAGCAAATAGCAACATTGTTGATGATTCACTTTCGATGGATGACCCTAATATTTGACAGATTTCTTTCTTACGAGACTCAGGGAAGTTATAATTCTTAACACAGTAACAAGGATAATTCCATGTAAAAACCGGATAATAAAACCTCGGATGACCCTAGGAATCTTACGATGTATCAGAAACAGAAACCTTATGCAAAAGAAATTAAATTTAGACCCTAATAATACTATCCTGAGAATTACATATAGGAGATATCGCAATTATTACAACAATCTGATTAAGAAACTTAAAAGAAATTATGATAGACTACAACTAATTCAAAATAAACAAAATTTCAAAAAATTATGGCAATCTATAAATAAAATTACTCACCGAAATAAAAATAAAGGGGATAACTTAGATTTACTACATATTAGGAATACGCCGGAGGAGTCCGTTAATCACTGTAACCATTATTTTTCTACTATCGGCAAATTGTTAGCTGAAAATATACCTCCATTACAAAATACTTTAAATTCTCCGAATAACTTAGGTTCTACGGTTTACCAAAATATGACATCATTTGTACTTATAGATACCGATCCGGACGAAGTATATGCTATGCTAATGAGTCTAAAATCTGATAGTGCTGTAGGATGGGATGGTATTCCTATACAATTTTTGAAACTTTCTGCTGATAAAATTGTTCCTATAATTACACATTTAACAAACCTTTGTTTTCAACAAGGGGTATTCCCAAAAGCACTTAAAATGGCACTAGTTACTCCAGTCTATAAGAGTGGAGATAAGAGTGACGTAGGCAATTATAGACCAATTTCTGTCTTACCACCTATAGCTAAAATACTTGAAAAGTTACTCAACAAGCGTCTAACGGGGTACTTAAATAAATATAACATTCTTTCGGAATCACAGTATGGATTTAGAAAAGGCCGTTCTACTGAAGATGCCATTATTGACTTAACATCCCATATCACTAAGGCAATTGATAGTAATAAGAAATGCATAGCGGTATTTTTAGACTTCAGGAAGGCTTTTGACACAGTGTCTACCAATATTCTTGTAAGGCGACTTGAGAGCATTGGAGTGAGAGATGTTCCCTTAAAGTTTCTAAAGGATTATTTATGTGACCGTAAGCAACAAATAAAAATTGGAGAATACTTAAGCACCACAAGTGACCTAACTTACGGTGTTCCACAAGGGAGTGTTTTGGGTCCTACCCGCTTCCTCATTTATATTAACAATTTGTGTAACATGGAAATAGCCGAGGGGAAAATTTACTCATACGCCGATGACACTGCATTGGTCGTCACTGGGTCTTCTTGGGAAGCTGTTCGGATTAGTACTGAGAGGGCACTTGCTGGGATGTATGGTTGGCTAAACCACAATCTATTAACCCTTAACTTAACCAAAACCAATTATATCTGTTTCTCAAATTACAATGCATCTCAACCTGACGTTAATTTTATGGTTAAAATTCATACATGTGATGATTCATCCATTCAGATCACTTGCAATTGTAATCCTATCACCAGAGAAAATAAAACAAAATACTTGGGTGTTGTGGTTGACCAGCGATTGTCTTGGGGTGCCCCAGTTGATCTTGTTATATGTCGTATAAGAAAACTGATGTGGACTTTTAAAAATCTAAGACATGTTGCTACAACTGCTCTTCTAAACCAAATTTATATCGCACTAGCTCAATCCGTAATGACATACTGCATCTCCGTTTGGGGAGGTGCAATCAAAACTAAGTTTATAGGGGTAGAGAGAGCTCAACGACTTTTAATAAAAATCATGTATTTAAACCTTACAAATTTTCAACTGAATCATTATATGGTTTGAGTGATCTCCTTTCAGTCCGTAAGCTTTATGTTCTGCAAATTGTACTAAAAACTCATAGTATTATTCCATATGATCATCACAGAATTAACAGTAGAAGAAGAAGATACCATGTTGCCCCCATAATTCCCTGCAACACTTTATACGCTCGTAGACAATATGTCAGCCGATCTACTCATCTATATAATAAACTAAATAGGATCTTAAATATATACCCTTTAGCGAAATTTGACTGCAAAAAAACTGTAATAATTTGGTTAAAAACCCACAACTATCATAATATAGAATCATTATTCGAATTTATAGTATAAATATACATTTTCACACCTATTATACTATGTATCTTCATAATAAAAAATGGATAATAATCAATCTTCATAAGGAAAAAATAACTAGCATCTATTTCGTTTTGTTCCGTGATTTTTAATCGAAAAACCTAGTAAAAAGTTTTAGTTCTGCATGTGACTATATATCGTTGAAAAGAAGTTTAAGTGAGCAACTTGGTAGTGACTGCAGTTTTATTAAGAGGCATCGCATTTGTGAGTAACAACGATATTCATTTTACAAATTCAAACGACATTATCAACACATCGCTTCGCCGGACACCGGCCGTAGTCGTTGTCAAGCGGTGACTCATCGCCACTGGTCACTCTCGTCGTGCGCATTGCATTGGAGGTACTTAGCTTGCATAGCAACTCGGCCGCTTTGTTAACATAATGGCTAATGTAAACAGAAAAATATGCGCTGGTTGCCGCATTGTTATTTCTTCACGGCAATACTTGGTTTGTTCTTTCTGCGCTCTCGTTTATGATTTGGAATGCGCTAATGTCCCAGAAAGGCGATTTTTTATAATGACTTCGGATCATAAAAGCCAATGGAAATGTCCTGAATGTTATAGTAAGCAGCCAAAGAATAATAATTCTAATACTCCTGTACGACCATCTGTGTCTGACAACACCGCAAAATCATCAGCGGGCATCGACGAGTATGTAAATGTATCAAAACGTGGTAAAAAGTTGGACGATTCCAGTCCTCCGTCGTCCTCCCTAATCTAAACAGAGGATAATTTACGGGATATATTAAAGCAAGAATTATTAACAATCATGAGAGCGGAGTTGAAGAGTGTCCACGAAAAAATGGATAATTTCCAAACAGCCGCCGAATTTTTCAATAAGCAATATGAGGACCTTAAAGCTGTAGTTGAGGAAAAATCAGCCGTCATCGAAATCCTTAAGGAAGAAAATTCTACTCTTAAATCCTCGGTTCTCAACCTGACTACGAGATTGGAATTAGTGGAGCAGCAGCAAAGGGATTGTAATGTAGAAATAAATGGTGTTCCTGAGAGCAGAACAGACAATCATCTTACTGACACGATTAAGAAAATTGGCAATACTGTCAACTTTCCTATAGCTGATACGGATATATTACACGTCACAAGGGTAGCAAAAATGGATAAAACCAGCGCTCGTCCGCGTACTGTAATAGTAAAGTTCCAGAGCACACGTCATCGGGATAACTTCCTTGCGTCAGTCGTGTTCTTCAACAAGAAGAATCCCAAGGACAAACTGAATACTCGACACCTGGGTATTGAGGGCGCCAGCATCCCCGTCTACGTATCTGAGCATCTCACCCCCGGCAACAAATCTTTGCATGCCCAAGCGCGGCAAGCAGCGAAGGAAAAAAAGTATAAGTTCGTGTGGGTTCGTAGTGGACGTATTTTTGTGAGAAAAGACGAATACTCTCAGCCTATTCTTGTTAAGTGTCCCGCCAGTCTTGCAAAAATTAAATAGCTTCCTTTTCATTGTACGGATAGTATAACTTGTTACGACTGATTACTGTCATATATGGATTTAAGTATCTATTATCAGAATACTGGTGGTCTTAGAACCAAAACAACCAAAGTGTTTAATAGTATATCTCTATGTAGTTATAGTATAATAGTGTTTACAGAAACATGGTTTAATGATAATATAAATAGCAGAGAGTTGATAGATGAAAGATACGTAATATATCGCAGAGATCGTGATTTGTCTAAATCTTCAAAATTGGATGGTGGTGGAGTTATAATAGCGGTCTTGAAAGACATTGTATCGGCCCGTATGCATGATTGGGAAAGTGATTGTGAGGATCTATGGGTCAAGGTTGATCTTATAATCAATAACAAATTAAATACTGTAGCAATTTGCGCTGTTTATTTGCCACCACCTATTAAAATAGATCACATTTCGAAATTTTTTGAGAGGGCTAGTTTGGTTGGTGAAACTTGTAGGGATGTCATTATCTTGGGTGACTTTAATATGAGGTTCATTGATTGGTCTCTTATAGATAAAGACGAGTTTGCTCTTCCTAATGAGTTCCGTCGGGAAGCTAATTCCTTGTTAGACTTTATCTCGTTCAACAATCTCACCCAGGTTAATGATATGTGTAATGAGGAGGGGAATACGCTTGACTTAATTCTGAGTTCTGTTTCTAATGTGAAAGTGTCCAAACCGATGGATCATCTGAGCAATGTTGTCCCAAGGCATCCTCCATTACTTCTGTCTTTTTCGGCACATACTGTAAATACCATTACGCCTAATAAGCGAGTTGATTATAATTTCTTCAGAGCAGACTACGTCAGCATTATTCATGAACTAAATGAAATTGATTCGCATGCTAAGTTAGGAAACACTGATGTGAATGTACAAACTTCCGAATTTTATAATATTTTAAGACATTGTATCGAGAAATATGTTCCAAAACGTAGAAATAAGATTAAAAGAAGTCCTCCATGGCTAGATAAAAATCTTAGAAAAATGTTATCAGAAAAGGAGAAGCTTAGAAAAAAATATATGAAATATAAAAACCCGCGAGATAAACTAGAATTTGAGATTTTGACAAGTAGGTGCCATAGGTTGCAACAACAAAATGCAAACTAAATGTTTTTCACAAAAAATCGAAAAAGAAATCCATGTCAATTCTAAAGCATTTTGGCGGTTTGTGAACGATAAGCGAAAGGCGGATTCGGACTTTCCAGCTCGCATGCATCTCGATGATGAAATAGCAGACAATGGACAACTTATAGCAGATTTATTTGCCAAGTCTTTTAGCAATAATTTTACAAAGAGTTCAGGGGCTTCCGTTCACTTCCCTCCAAAAATGTGTCAAACTGTATCTGGTATATCTATTACTGCAGGGATCATCCTGCAAAAGATACGGGAGTTAAATGTTCATAAAAGCGCCGGTCCTGATGGTATTCCCCCAATTTTTGTAAAGAGATGCGGTGCTGCTTTGAACTTACCTCTTTCAATTTTATTTGATTCTTCCTTGCAAAGTGGTCAATTTCCAGACGAATTTAAGAAGGCAAGGATAGTGTCAATTTACAAAAAGGGAGACCGTAGTGATATACGTAACTTTAGGCCAGTTTCCATGCTTTCCATATTCTCGAAGCTATTTGAGTCCATAGTGGAACCTGTCATAAGCAATCATGTTTGTAATCAAATTAGTCAGAATCAGCACGGGTTCAGATGCAAATCCATCCACAGAGACAAACTTAGTTTCGTTAGTGTGCGATTTGTCACGTAAAGTGGACGCGGGACTTCAGGTAGATGTAATATACATTCAGTCAGAAAAGTATCGGGAATGGATTATTTATTTATGGTTCCAAATTCAAATTTTTGTTTTTTTTGTTGTTGTTAGATTGGCACAACTGTTTTCCATTTTGGCGCGGAGTTTGAGTTGCATCTGTTGTTTACATTAAATACAGTGCTATTTTTAGTTATATCATATCTAGTGTGTATTGCTAATTTCATAATGGATAAAAACATCGAACAAAGAGTTTGTCTTAAATTTTGCATTGCCAATGGAATATCGTGTTCGGAGTCACTGAAAATGTTACAGAAGGCTTACGGTGAATCGACTTTATCAAAAACTCGTGCTTATGAGTGGTACAAAGCGTTCAAAAGCGGTCGAGATGTGATGGAAGATTTGCCTCGCTCTGGTAGGCCATCAACGTCTACAACTGAAGTTAACATCGCAAAAGTGAAGGAAATAGTGACTGAAAATCCTCATTCAACTTTGAGAGAGATAGCCACCGAACTTTCTGTATCTCACGAGTCGATCCGTACCATTTTAACTAATAATTTGGGTATGAAACATGTTGCCGCTCGGCTAGTCCCAAAAGACCTGAATTTTTTTCAAAAACTCAATCGCATGAGAGTCGCTGAGGACATGCTAGAACGAGTCAATTCCGACCCAACATTCATGAAACGCATTGTTACTGGTGACGAGACGTGGGTTTACGAGTTTGACATGCAAACTAGTCAACAAGCTTCGGAGTGGCGCCTTCCAACTGAACCGAAACCGAAAAAACCACGCCAAAGTCGTTCAAAAGTCAAAGTCATGTTGACTGTTTTCTTTGACTATCGCGGTGTTGTGCACTCGGAATTCTTGCCGGAAGGTCAAACGGTAAATAAGGAATATTATTTGAGTGTTATGCGGCGTTTAAGAGAGCAAATCCGACGAAAAAGGCCAGATTTGTGGAAAGAAAATTCTTGGATTTTGCACCATGATAATGCACCTTCGCACAAGGCCATCATTGTAAACGAATTTTTAACCAAACACTCAACAAATACCATCGAACAACCACCATATTCACCAGATATGGCTCCAGCCGACTTTTTTCTTTTTCCTAAACTCAAATTACCACTTCGTGGCACCCGTTTTCAATCGGTAGAAGACATAAAAGAGAATTCGCGGCGAGAACTGACCTCAATTCCGGAAACAGCGTTTAAAAAATGTTTTGATGATTGGATTTTTCGTTGGCGTAAGTGTATCGTTTCTAAAGGAGCATATTTTGAAGGTGATAAAATAAATTTGGATGAATAACAAACAGTTTGTGTATTATTGATCTTTTCCTGCTACTTTCTTGACAGAGTAGTATACAGACTTTACAAGCGCATTTGACAGGGTAAATATCTCATTGTTGCTGGCAAGGCTAGAAGCAAACGGTATCCATGGCTCCCTTCTAAATTGGCTAAAGTCATACCTTGAACGAAGATCGCAAATTGTGGCGGTTCTTGGATATGAATCATGCGTCTATTACGCTGGCTCCGGAGTTCCTCAAGGTTCACACCTAGGACCAATATTGTTTTCTATATTCATTAGTGATTTACCTGACGTTATCTTAAACTCCAAGTGTTTAATATTCGCCGACGACACAAAAATTTATAAAGTTATAAAGTCTTCAACTGATGTGGATCTTTTACAAAACGATATCGAGCGATTGACAGCATGGTGCAAAGCCAATGATATGTCAATAAACATAAATAAATGCCATTACATATCATTCACAAGAAAAAGACAACCCATTGCCACATCTTACAAAATAGGATCAGAGGAATTACAAAAAGTGAAAGTAATTAAGGATCTTGGTGTTTGGCTGGATTCAGAACTCGGTTTTGTTGATCATGTTGATAATATCGTAAGAAAATCAGCTCAAATGTTAGGCTTTCTCAAACGAAATTCAAAAGAGTTCCGTTTTGCTGAAACAAAGATTCTCCTTTTTAATACGTTGGTCAGAAGTATCTTGGAATATGCTAGCTCGGTTTGGAATCCAACATATGCTGTCCACTCTCAGCGAATTGAACAAATCCAGAGAGCTTTTACTAGGCACCTAGCATTCTCGGCACCTGCGGTTGCGAGCGGTTGAAGTATTTCGATATGACATCTTTGTACGATCGACGCAAATTACATGATGTTATATTTCTATATAAAATATTAAATAACTTATTAGATTCCGGGGACATACTATCATCAATAAATATTAAAGCTCCAAGTAGAATTCCGCGTAAACCCATCACCAAACTCCTAGGTGGTCCGGCGCCGTCTAGAACCAATCTGGGTAGACACGCTCCTGTTACCCGTATGTGCAATACATATAATTCTATAAATGGCGACTCTGGGAACTTGGACATATTTGGCGATAGCCTTAATGTCTTTAAACAGAAGTTGCTCAAACATATCAGGGATTGTTAATCACAACTCAAGCATCATACTTTTAAATGTGTTAGTCATTTGATATCTTGGGTAAATGTTGTGTATACCTGTTATTTGTGTTTACTTTGGGACTTATAATTGTGTATCTTTGTTAAGAATGTAGTAAGTAAATACTGTTGGTGTACCTTAATAAATAAATAAATAATATATTCACTTTCACACTCTGCTATCATCTGGATAAGATTATTTCTTTGGATTGTAATTAAGTAATGTTTTAGTATAAGTAACTTACAATCTGTACCCTTGGAGGAGCGAAGTCTCCTAACACAGGTATTACATACTTAACAGGAGACTTCAAACACTTTTGTTATTTACCATATTGTAAGTTAAAGAATAAAATATTTTTCATTTTTCATTTTTTTTTCATTTTCAATGATAGATCGGGTTTATTATTGTTACTAATATTTATAGGAGACAATCCCATGGGGCCACTGTGATACTCGAAACTCTCTTGCAAATGAGCCCCGCGTCTTTCATTTACATAACACCCATAGTTATTTGAAACCGACGTATTTTTCAATATTTCCACTTCAGACTGCATTTCCTGTAGCTGGTCTGTAGTCACATAATCTTTTTTGATGTGACTAATATCCTGCTGCATTTTGACAATGTCTTTTAATATTCTCATGACGTCAACATGATCGAATAGCACAGGGGGCAGTTTCTCCAGATCTCTGGCCACAAAAATAGGGATTTCTTCCGAATCAGTCTCTTAAAAGACAGATGATGTCATGTAGGTCTTTTCTTGTCTTGGCTTCTTTATTTTGAGCATCCTTTTTACGGACTATCTTACGTTTGGAAGCCGGTACGGATTCGAATAGTAAGTTTTTAGCCGTTACAATGTCACTTTCCGAAAAAGCACTAACACAGATATTTATTATGCTTTCGTCATCCATAACCGACTTTTTGTGATCCATAAAGGAAAGGACTTCGTTTATAACAACGTTGCAGCTAGCACATTTCACCACTTTCGAGGACATTGTTATCCCTCCAAGGATACTGCACACAACGCGCCCGTATAGCTACGCGTGCGCAGTACAATTGATGTTAGTTTATGATGAGCATGTTGGGTCTGATATGTCATGGAATCAATTTCGTGAAATGTGTTCAAAAGTTTGGATAAAGCCTTTTAGTTATCTTGTTATTAATAAGGATTGTGATAAAAACAAAGGATGTTATAGGTCAGCATGTCACACTTTTATAGTTCTAGAGTAACATACTTAATACAATGTAGTAATAATAAAGGGTCATTTTAAAGTGTCATCTGCGACTGAACACAATATCAAGCAGTAAAACGGAAAAAAACATTTAAAAACAAATAGTTAAGTCAGCAGCAGCTGTTAAAAGAAAAGTGGGGATGATTAACGATACAAAAAACGTAAATAATATGGCACTGGAGAAAATTTTCAAACCTATTGTTGATCCGTGTTGTAATTAATAGGCTTTATACTTAATTACTTATTTATTTAACAGAATAATACGCATTAGCAAACACTTTACAGCAGAGATCGGGGCGCGAGTTTAACGACCTGTCAAACGTCATGACGTAGTGAGAACGCGGCAATTTCAAATTACTACAACACTCTCTCCAAATTACAGCGTTCCTCATTGAAACAAATAATAGTTACTAACAAAAGCAATAGGTTAAGTTACTCTACACATACATAATATTACTAAACAAAGTATTACAGAATCAAGTTTTATAAGTACAGTTACATTTTCCAAATACCTAATTTACTTCTTAGATATTTAAATTTACTTTTACATAAGGGTTTAGTAAATATATCAGCCCTTTGTTCATTACTACTTATAAACTTTAGATCAATATCTGTACTTTCATATTTCTCTTTAACAAACTTGTATTTTATATCTATGTGTTTACATCGTTTATGATAATTTTCATTTTTTATGACAGAGATTGCACTTTGATTATCTATGTTAAGTGTTACAGAGTCCTGATTATATTCATCTATATCTAACAAAAGTCTCTTTAACCAAATAACTTCCTTTGTAGCACTACAGGCAGCCATAAACTCTGCTTCAGTTGTAGATAGTGCTATCGTTTGCTGACTTTGACTGGCCCAAGTAACAGCAGCACCATTCTTAATGAATACATATCCTGTCATTGACCTTCTTGTTTCAGTATCATTAGCCTAGTCAGAATCACAATAACCTTCTAGTATATTATTTTATGAAGGTGTATAGTACAGTCCATAATCACCTGTTTCTTTGAGGTACTTCATTATTCGTTTTACGGCATTCCAGTGAGTACTATCATAACCATCCAGATATCGGCTGACTAAGCTAACCACAAACATTATGTCAGGCCTGCTGACTATAGCTAGATGCATCAAGGAGCCCACAGCTTCTCTATATGGAATGTTTCTATCTAGCTCCGATGTATTCTTTTCTAATTTGATACCTGTCTCTACTGGTGTACTGTTCCCATTGGCATTAGTCATGTTAAATTTCTTTAGCAATTTTTGTGTATATGTGGTCTGATGTAGAAATATGTAGTTTTCTCCTTTCTCAATTTCAAGGCCAACAAAGTTTTTAGGTTCACATACTTTTATTTCAAAATTTACATTTAAATCATCAATAACTTTGTTTAACACACTTTTATCCTTAGAAATTATTAGTCCGTCATCCACATACAGTATTAGGTACACCTTACTACCATTTAACTGACCAATATAGATACACTAGCTGTGCCCGCGACTTCGTCCGCGTGGAATAGTTATTTTGGGCATCATATTTATTTTTGCAAACATCCTCCTCGGCTTTATCAACGGTCACGCGTATTAGAAAGAACGCTGGTTCGCCGTATTAAATGTTTCGCTGCAAATTGCTTATAACGACTATATCTCAAAACCTATTCGTCTGATTTATATACTGTAAATGGCAATTTTAGTCTACATGAAAAGCCGAAAGTAATAAACATATTTATTTGGATAAGGATTAATACTGAATTAAAGAAAATTGGTTTCAAAATAACTTATGTTTATAATGAAAAAATAATCTTAAAAAATGAACATAAAAGTGGTTATTGTAAGTAAACCTTAAGAGATAGATATATGCTCTCGCGGACTTTTTTGTGGCAAAAAATGAGTACTTCACATCTTTAGTACATTGTTTTACTATATCTTTGTTGGATTGCGCAGCGTTCGCGCGGAAAGCTCGCAGATGGCCGACTCATTCAACTTTCACCTGCATTGTTGACGTTTCCCGTAGGAAATCCGGGATAAAATGTAGCCTATAGCCTTCCTCGATAAATAGACTATCTAACAGTGAAAGAATTATTCAAATCGGTTCAGTAGTTTCTGAGATTAGCGCGTTTAAACAAACAAACAAACAAACAAACAAAACAAACTCTTCAGCTTTATAATATTAGTATAGATTTGTCTGAGTGACTATTGGTAAAACCAAATTTCTTTAAAACAGAATCAAATGTTTGATTCCAGCACCTGGGTGCTTGTTTTAACCCATATAATGACCTTTTAAGTTTACAAACACGCCCTTCAGGTACATCTAAACCATCTAGTGGATTCATATAGATATCTTCAGTTATGTATCCATAGAGAAAAGCAGTTTTAATATCAAACTGTATCATTTGCAAGTTATCCTGACACACTTTAGAAAGCAAAACTCTCACAGAGTCATACCTGACAGTTGGTGAGAATGTTTCTGTGTAATCAACCTGGTGTTTCTGTGAGCAGCCCATGGCACATAACCTTGATTTATACAGTGGTCCCGATGGTGTATCTTTCACTTTGAAAACCCACTTACAGCCAATAGTTCTCACTCTATCTGGCTTCTTCACCAACTCCCATGTTTCATTCTTACTGTGTGCTTGCAACTCTTCTTCTATAGACTTTTTCCACTTATCTTTATCCACTGATGACAGAGCCTCTCGGTAAGTCATTGGAGTATCATTTTCTTCGTGTTCTCCACCTTGACAGAGGTAAGTATTAGTTTCATATTTTCTATTTCTAAGTGTTATATTACTAGGTCCACTAATATTTATTTCTTTTTCAGGTACATATGCGGGATCATTATCAGAGAAGAATGTTTCTTCTTTATCATTATCGGATAATGTTACAGATGAGTTATTTGACTCTCTTGTGCTACTAACAGATTCATCAATGTTCTTTGTTTCATCAGCACATATTTTAACATCATTAGTATTTTCTGTTAGCGGAACCATACAATATTTTCTTTGTACAGAATTTTCCAGAAATGCAACATCTCTACTGATAAGAATTTTTCTTGTTTTAGTATCTAATAGTCTGTAAACTTTAGTGACTTCTGAGTAGCCAATAAATATCATTTTTCTTGCCTTAGGATCCAGTTTTTGACGTTTAGCATCAGGAACATGAACCATGACTTCGCATCCAAAGATTCTAAGGTGTTTCAAATTTGGCTTCTTCCCGGACCATAACTCCTCAGGTGTAGCGTATGAAATGGATTTTGTTGGACAGCGGTTCGTTATGTACGCAGCTGTCGCCACTGCTTCAGCCCAGTAGTATTTCTGTAAATTAGCATTAAGCAACATACAGCGAGCTCTCTCCATCAATGTACGGTTCATACGTTCCGCTAACCCATTTTGTTGTGGGGTATATGGATTAGAAGTTTCATGTATAATGCCACAATTTTGCATGTATTCAATAAACTCGTTACTTAGATACTCTCTTCCATTATCAGTTCTTAATTTCTTTATTTTACATTCAAGTTGATTTTCCACAAATGCTTTAAATTCTTTAAATTTATTAAATGCTTCAGACTTGTTTTTAAGTAAATAAATAAATACTTTTCTAGTATAGTCATCCACAAATGTGAGGAAATATTGCGCTCCTCCAACTGATTTTACCTCCAGTGGCCCACAGATATCGGAATGTATAAGTTCTAGAACCTTCTTAGCACGAGAACCTTCCTTAGAAAATGGCAGGCGGGATTGTTTACCTGCTTGACAAAATTCACATATCATATCCAGCTTATTGTCGGTAAGCTTGACACCTTCTGCACATTTGGAGAGTTTGTTCAGATCAGTCATATTGAGATGAGCCAGCCTTTGATGCCATAAATAGCTGTCATTTTCCTTTGTATCACATGCATATGCTTGTGCACTACTTAAGTTCAGACGATACATGTTATTCACTAATTCACAAGCTACTACTTCTTTTTGAGATTTGTTGAATATTTTACAGCCGTCATTACTAAACTGTACAGAACATTCTTTCTTTATCAGCTGACTCACGGAAAGAAGATTGCTTGCTAACTCAGGCACATACAACACATTGGTTACTTGTATGGTTTGTGTTTGTCCTTCACTATTACATATAGGCAGATCTATTTTTCCACAGCTCTTCACTTTAAGCATTTTATCATCAGCAATACGGATGCTTGTAATTGGAGGTGATGATTCATCATATAGCCAGTCCTGCCTCATTGTCATATGCATGGACGCTCCTAAATCAACAAACCAGCTCTTACTGTCATTTGCTGCAGCGGATGCCGAGAACACAGCGACATATCCAGTTTCTTTGCCTTGGTCCTTTTTCTTTGTTCTGCAATTTTTACTTATGTGACCATAACGGTTGCATTTGAAACAACGGGGACCTTTATTAAACTTCGGAGAACTATCAGAGTCCTTTTGTTTATATTTACTTGGCTTACTTGCATACAATGCAACTGACTCGGAGCTCTTTATTTCTTGTAAGAGCTTAGTCTTTACAGAGTCTGCTGTAATCGGCACACCAGAAATTTCGAGGGCCATAATCATTGGCTTGTAGACTTCGGGTAATCCAGCAAGGAGCAATGTACCCAGCCACTCATCATTGATGTCAAATGATATGTTTCAAAGTTTATGTGCTGCACTCATTATTCTGTTAACGTAATCTTCAACATTTTGACAATTTTCTAACGTCGTTGTAATCATATCTCTCAATAAGCCCACGCGTCTTGTCAACCCTTTGTCGTCAAAAGCTTTTTGTAAATTGGTCCACACTTCTTTTGCCGTTTTTGCCTCTTGTATATGTATGTAATTCACTGAGTCAACCAACAATATAATTTTTGCCTTTGCTTTCAGGTCGAGCTTTGAATCAACAGGTTCGCCTTTATTTTCGATACAGCACCAGAGGTCTTCATGTTGTAAATACGTCATCACGGCAAATCTCCATGTATTGTAATTATCTCGACCACTTAACTTTTCGATAAGAGTCATTGCATTTGAAGACATTTTGTATAAAAAAATATTTTTCTACACAAACCACGCGGCTTTAGGTTATGTCGTGTCAGTTTTAATGACCGGCGACTTTGTATATCGTTATTTCACTGATATTACTTCTCACTGATACTTATTACAAACAGATTACGTTCTGGGCCGATAACCTGTTGTAATTAATAGGCTTTATACTTAATTACTTATTTATTTAACAGAATAATACGCATTAGCAAACACTTTACAGCAGAGATCGGGGCGCGAGTTTAACGACCTGTCAAACGTCATGACGTAGTGAGAACGCGGCAATTTCAAATTACTACAACAATCCGCTTAATTTGATAGCCAATAAAAATAATGAAAACAGGGTTGAGAATGAAAATAATCACATCACCTCTGTTGGGAAAAAATTTGTCGTGGTCTACATCATCAGAAGTAATGCACTTATTGGAGTAAGACATGAGCGGGGAAAACTAATGCTTGGCAATATTCGTGTTTTCGAAAATGATAACATTCTGAAAATAGGAACTCGAATTTTAAAGAAGACAGATGGTTTAAGAGAATTACTATTTAAAAGGAAACCTGATCTAGAAAAAGTCAGATAGGAGGACTTGCACAAATCTAAATTGTTAAAAATTGATACTAATGCACATCGACGTAATTATGAGTCATCTAAACCGGTAAACAATAACAAAGGTTCTAAATACATTAATGTCATTAAGCCTTTATTTAAACTCTCAAAAAATATGACTTCAAGTGTAGAAAGGACTCCCTCAAGGAAAAGGTATTCCACTTCTGAAAAAAGTAAAAAATATACTGATTATGTTTATTGGGGTGATCCCAACGAACTGGTAAAACGATTAAAATTGTTGTTAGGATAAAGCATACGTCGATAATATACTACAAGAGTTAAGAAAAGAAATAAGAGTGGTTAATGATAATATACAAGTATATTTAAAAAAATTGGAAAAAGCTACATCAGACCGTTTGTCAAAATCGTATTATGCAAAACAAGAAAAAGATAATTTGATTCAACTTAAATTGAACAAACACAATGAGCAAAAAAAACATAGTGGATGAAATTCATAAAGCAGCAAGAAGAAATTTTCCTCGTCGAACTACAATTATAAAAGGAATAGACGACTCATGGCAAGCTGATCTTATGGATTTTCGGAAATATTCTTATTTTAACAAAGGATATAAATATGTTTTAGTTGTAATAGATACTTTTACTAAATACTTATGTGTATATATCCTATAAAATCAAAAAAAAAAAATGTGTGACAAAAGCAATGTTGGAAATTTTATCTCGTTCAAAACGAAAACCTATAAATTTACAAACTGATTTAGGCAAAGAATTTAATAATGATGCTTTTAATAAATTGTGTAAGAACTATGACATTGATCATTATTCCACCAAAAAAGCTTCTATTGTGGAAAGAGTTATTCGTACAATAAAATATAATCTTTACAAAATTTTTAGTTTGTGTGGTTGTTATAAATGGTTAGGACCAAATTTAAATTCCGTTGTAGAAAAATATAACAATACTACTCACCGTACTACTAAATTTAAACCAGTCGACGTAAATAAAATAAACCAGATACATGTTAGATGTAACATATTGCGTGCACAAAAGCGAGTTTTATATCGCAAACCTACGTTCCACGTTGGTGATAGTGTTCGGATAAGTAAATTTTATAAAGGATACACTCCCAACTGGTCGACAGAAATATTCGTTATTGCCAAGGTAAATGATACGAATCCACCAACATACCTATTAGAAGACACACATAAACAGAAAATTTTGGGAGCTTTTTATTAATATGAATTACAAAAAACGAAATTTCCAGATCTTTATCTAATTGAAAAAGTTATTAACCGTAAAGGTCATAAACTTTATGTAAAGTGGTTAGGTCTAAGTGAAAAAGAAAATAGTTGCGAGGACAAGAATGCATTACTATTGTAATATAAAGCGAGCGTCATAATAAATATCTTCATTTTAAGAATATCTATGAAGGAGGGAAGAGGTATTTTAAATAACGTCATCAATAATTTACCTTTCGAACTACATATTCCTGGATATCAGTTATGTGGACCAGGTACTAAACTTCAAAAATGATTATTGAGAGGTGAGCGAGGTATAAATAAATTGGATGAAGCTTTTTTTGATATTGCATACAATAATAAGGATTTAAACATTCGACATAAAGCAGATTTAGACCTATTGAATTGGCTTAGAAGAGAATAAAATCGAAGAATGCTGGAAAGGGCGAAAAATTGGCTTCATGGATTGTAAAAAATGCAATGAAAGCAAAACTCAAAGCTGGCGCTGGAGTTCGTTCATTAATGAAAGTAGTGAAAAATATATAGTCTATGTTTAAAAATATTAAATCAAAGGACAAGCGTTCAACTATAAACTATGCATATGCAACCGCATAAAGACTATTTTCTAAAAATAACGGATCACGTACACGTTTACCACGATGTATACCCATTCCTAAATGCGGAGGCTTTTTACCGCTCATTCCCATCTTTGCCGGTCTATCAGCGTTAGGTTCACTTGCTGGTGGCGCGACAGGTATAGCAAAGGCTGTTAATGATTACAAAGTAGCGGAAAAAAACTTTGAAGAGTCTAAACGACATAACAAGATGATGGAATCTGTTGCTTTAGGAAACGCCTTGTATATGAAACCATTAAAAAGGGAGCAGGATTTTATCTAAGTCCTTCAAAAAACTGATAAAGCGGCTACCCAGACGAGCACTAACTAATTTAGATATAATGGAATATGCTATTGATATTCCTTACTTTCGCGGAGTGTATATGAGAGATACTCTTCCTCGGAAACCAAAAAAAATTGAGGGTGCTATATTAAATTTAGATAGTTCTGACCATCCTGGAACACATTGGGTAGCCTACGTTAAATATATAAATTACTGTGAATATTTTGAAAGCTTTGGCTGAAGTTCCTGGTGACATAAAAATTATACCCAAAACTAAAGAAAACTATGTTTCATTCACCAAATTTGTACCGGTTTCAAATGATCAGTTTTATCAGCTTCGTTTTGTTGATTCATTTAAATTTCTAGCTACAAGTTTAAGTAAATTATCAGACACTTTGAAACCAGATGACTTTAAATACCTTAAAAAAATTTACCCCTGTGATGAGAAATTTCAGTTACTTACTCGTAAAGGTGTATATCCGTACGAGTACATGAGCTCATGGGAACGTTATCAAGAAAGTCAACTTCCACCAAAAGAATTATTTTACAGTTCGCTGAATGACGAACATATCTCCGATGAGGATTACAGGCATGCGAATTTAATTTGGTCAACCTTTAAAATTTCTGACCTAGGTTCATATACGGATCTCTATTTGAAAACTGATGTGCTATTACTATCAGATATTTTTGAAAATTTTCGTCGGACTTGCAAACAGCATTATCAGTTGGATCCAGCATTTTATTTGACCGCACCTAGTTTATCTTTTGATGCAATGTTGCTTAAAACAGGCGTTCAGTTAGAGCTTATCAATGATTTATCTATGATTCGAATGTTGCAACAGGGCATTCGCCGCGGTGTGTGCCTATGTTCCCATAGACATGCTAAAGCAAATAATTCTTTCTTACCTGATTACAAACCCTTAGAGCCTACATCGTATATTACTTATATCGACTGCAACAATTTATATGGGTTCAGTATGTGTCAATATTTACCATTATCCAATTTTAGGTTTCTTAATCAAAATGAAATCAATACATTGGATATAATTCAAGTAGAAAATGATGCTGACTATGGGTTTATACTAGAGGTAGACCTAGTTTATCCTAAGCACTTGCATAATTTACATAATGATTTACCATTTTGTCCAGAAAAATGCATTCCACCTGGTGGTAAAAATCACAAACTCATTCCGAATTTATATGATAAATTTTATTATGTAATTCATTACATTTATTTAAAAACTTGTTTAAAACATGGACTGATTTTGAAAAAAATACATAGGGTAATAACATTTAGACAAAGACCGTATTTAAAACAAAATATTGATTTGAATACTACTTTAAGACAAAAAAGTTCATCCGCTTTTGAACAAGATTTTTTTAAACTGTTGAACAATAGCGTTTTTGGAAAAACTTTAGAAAACAATGAGAAGCGAGTTAATGTGCACCTGGTTAATCAGTGGGATGATAATGAAAATCTTACTAAAAAAAGAAATTGTGCTCAAGAACTTATCGCACGTCCAAATTTCCACAGTGCAACAGTTTTTTCTGATAATTTAGTAGCTGTTCAATTAAACCCTGAAGAAATTATTTTGAACAAACCCATTTACATTGGTTTTACTGTTTTAGAACTTTCTAAAAGTCATATGTATGATTTTCATTACTCAGTTATACAACCCCATTACAAAAGTCATGTTAAGATGTGTTACACTGATACAGATAGTTTTATATATTATTGGATGAGAGACCAAAAATGACTATAAAGGGTGGCGTATCGTCTGCGCCGCACGCAGTCGCTGAGCAACACTCGTCCCGCGCGGTCGTCACTCTGTCCGTTTAGATTTTGATTTTAAATCGTTGCATTATTGTTTTCATTATTTTGGCAATTATTTAGATTTGTCGTTAATTAATTAATGAGTTATGTCTATTTTGATCTAGAAGTCGTTATTTTGGTTGTTAAATCGTTTTGTAAGAAGCTTAGTAATTTGGTCGGGTAGTTTTTAAAAAGTAATTGTCTTGGCCAAAATTAACTTGTTTTGTAAGAAATTGTTTTAATTCCTTTAGGTTATTAAGATTGTCTTTTTAAAAAAATCACTTCTGGTCTTATTTCCAAGATCAGAAGTGGGATAGATCTCTCTAGCCCACATAATTTATTTCACTGGTTTTAGTTCGTTTTGTTTTTACAATTATTAATCTACCCTACACAACGAGTGCGATTGTTTTGTATGTATGCTGTTGTCGTCGTTTTCGGTGAGTCTTTTTTTTGTTATTGTTTGTATGACTTACTTTTTACATTTTTTGTGTGGTGTATTTTTTTTGTAAAAGTGTTTAAATTATTGGCTTTTGTCTGAATCGCTGTTAGTTAGAATGTCAGAACACGGGTCTGATCGTAATGTGAGTCGTCGTCGTGATAGTCGTAGCCCGCGTCATGACCGTGATCGACGCAATAGCCACAGCCGGCATCATAGGTACTGTGATCGATCTTCCGAGATGGAAACCTCATTGGCCCGTCTCAAAGCATTAGAAGAGCAGGTTAGGGTTCCTTCGCGATCCCAGCGAACACCTTCCGTACCACCGTTATGTTCACGTGAACGGCGCCTATCGCCAACTCGGTCCACGCGTATGTTAGTGTCACCAAGCAGACGTGTGTCGCGAACACGAGATAGGGAACCGTCGCCTCCTCGCGATAGAAGTAGGAGACAATCACGGGATTGGCGAATGACTCCCACGGTCCCACCGACAATCATGATCGTCGTCCACGTTCTAGAACTAGATCGCCACGTCATTCAGGACGTATTTCGAATACCACTCGATCGACGCTGGAACATTCATCTGTTACCGACCGCATTGTAGACGCGATTCGTTCTATTAACTATGCGGGTAGGTCGAGTCAACATTTTTATATTTCCAATTTCGATCCAAATTTACATAATTTTGACGATTGGTGTGCGGAGGTAGATCGCGCAAAATCATGTAATAGATGGAGTGACTATGAATGTCTTTCGCGTATCGGTAATTGCCTTAAAGGTGATGCACGCTCGTGGTTAAACGAGTGGGTGTCAAGTGACCGTTCCTGGACAAACTTCAAAAAATAATTCAAGCCGTTATGCCCAAAAACATCTGATATCGCGAATATTTTAGCTGAGGTCATTAATACCAACTCTGATAAGTACCCTACATATGCGGATTATGCGCGTCGTGCTTTACTTCGCTTACGTATTGTGCGAGGCCTTAGTGATGAGTTAATTTCAGCCATAATTATACGCGGAATTAGCAACCCCAATATTCGCGCAGCGGCAACTAATGCGGAACTGATGCCAAATGACTTAATAGAATTTTTCTCGATTTATGTTAAGCCGGTTAGTTTAACAAAGAGTTCTTCTCGATCAGTTTCATTTAATGCCACCCAGAATAAGCAAACTACGGATTCGTCGCGGAAAAGAAGTAATAGTGATATTAAATGCTTTTCGTGTGGTCAGCTAGGACACAGACAGGCTAATTGTTTTAAGCGTTCTAAAACGGATCAGGTAAACTGACTGCTACCACGAGTGCCCCGTCTTCAAAACCTACTTTTGTGCCGACTAGGTCTGAACCCTGTTCGTTCTGTAAGAAATCCGGTCATAGTGTTGAAACTTGTTTTGCCAAACAGAGGTCTGAAGCAACGAACAAGGATACGGTTAATTTTTGATATGCTTTGGTTACTTCTACAAATAGCGACGTCGTAGTGGCGGTTATCCAAGATGTTCCTGTAGATATTTTGATAGATAGTGGTTCGACTATATCGCTCATGTCATCATCTTTGTTGAAGCATTTTAACTGTTCGGTTAAACCTGCTTTTAGAATATTAAAAAGATTGGGTCAGGAGGTGGAAAGTACATCTTATGTCCGGTTACCAATTGAGTTTGATGGCTTAACTCTCGAGGTAGATTTATTTATTGTGCCGTCTCAATACATGAATACTCCGGTTGTATTGGGCACAGATGTTTTAAATAGGGATGGTGTTAGGTATGTTCGTACCAAGAACTATCAGCGGCTTACGCGAGTTGAATGTAAATCGAACATGACAGTAGTTCAAGGTCTTATTTTACTGCGGAATGTTCTTGAAACGTTAACAAACGCCGGTTTTTTTTGATAAACTTGAAGTGTTCGTTTTCGCAACAGAAATAGAATACCTGGGACGGACAATTAGTGAAGGTCAGGTTAGGCCGAGTCACGATAAGGTTGGTATTGATGCGGCAACGCCACTCATCCGAAGTGATGTGGCTATTGAGGGTTCCAGTCCAAACAGGGAAGCTCTAAGGGAGATGAGTCGTCAGCGAGTGTCTGAACGTCTTCGCTCAAACCAGGAGGCTCAAGATAAGTATGTGAATAAAGGTCGCAAAGCACCTCGTGGCTTTGAATTAAACTCATTAATTTTTCTGAGAAAACAGGCTCAAGCAACGGGGAAGTTGGACTCCTGCATGCGAGGGCCTTATCGTGTGGTGAAGATCCTGCCTCAAGGGCGCTACGAGCTCCAGCTGTTGGCCGGCTCATATGGCAAGTCGACGCAGGCAGCTGCGGAATATATGATGCCGTGGCACAGAGAATGGACTCCTGATGTCTGTTCTGCTTTATTTAGCGGTGAGTGAATTTAATTATTTTGGCTTACCATAGATCTTGTGTGAAATATTTTATTGAGACAAGCCTGTGCCGGGGCCTCTGTCTGTTTTAAAGATCAGTGATTTTAGAAAGCTTTTATTTAGTTATAGTTTTGGGTAGGTAATAAACAATGTTTGTGCTCCATGTAGTTAGTGCAATGGATGGTTGTGTTTATCTTGCTGTCTGGATAGCCTCTTTCTTGAAGTCCGTGTACTTAGATAAGCTATCTAGGCTGACGGATAGCATTTCCAGAATAAAGTGTGTTCAGTGTCCTGGAATGCTGTCTTGGAGTCGCTCAGACATGTGGTCCTGGAGCTCTGGTACTTGCAGGGCCATGCGGTGGCCTCTGACAAGTTGTGTTATGTGTTGTGTTGTGTTAACTATTGTTTTGACTATACTGCCTATTATTAATTAAAAATGATGATTTAATGATTCATGTTGATGGTTTGGGTTGAAACATGCTTTTATGTGGAACTGATTCACACACGCAAAGTTATGTCTCACGTAAGTGCGCGTAGATCTCTAGCGAGTCGTGAGGCGGCACTCCCCCGACGGGAACTGCCCCGGGTGATCAGTACAGATATCAGTTTGTTTTATATCCATTGTGCATAGGTTGGGAGTTTATAGTATTGCAGCTACTTATTATTTTTAGATGTTTAAAAAAAAAGGAACATGTTTTTGTGCTGTTTTCGTCTGTGCAGAGGCAGACCGCGAGAGTGAGGAGTCTGCGGTACCCGATGCTGATGAACCCCAACCTAGTACATCCGGGACACGAGAGGTTGGCGCAAGGATCTCCTACGCCGCTCAGCACACCGTCTGGCAGCGAGGACCCCTCCATGCCAATCTTGGATGAAGAAGCTTGAGAAGGGAGCCCGAGGACGGACTCCTGTCAGGAAAGGCCGTATTGGATGAGAGACCAAAAATGACTATAAAGGGTGGCGTATCGTCTGCGCCGCACGCAGTCGCTGAGCAACACGTCCCGCGCGGTCGTCACTCTGTCCGTTTAGATTTTGATTTTAAATCGTTGCGTTATTGTTTTCATTATTTTGGCAATTATTTAGATTTGTCGTTAATTAATTAATGAGTTATGTCTATTTTGATCTAGAAGTCGTTATTTTGGTTGTTAAATCGTTTTGTAAGAAGCTTAGTAATTTGGTCGGGTAGTTTTTAAAAAGTAATTGTCTTGGCCAAAATTAACTTGTTTTGTAAGAAATTGTTTTAATTCCTTTAGGTTATTAAGATTGTCTTTTTAAAAAAATACTTCTGGTCTTATTTCCAAGAATATCATATACAAACAAATAACTTTTATTATGATTTAAAAAAATACTTTTTACATTATTTTGATACTAGTAATTGTGAAAGTATTGAATATAGTTTACCAATTCAAAATAAAAAAGTTCCTGGTCTATTTAAACTTGAAATGGGGACTAAAGTTATAACCGAATTTGTTGGACTTCGATCGAAGTTATATTGTATTAAGCCCAATAGCACAATAAAAAAAGCAAAAGGAATTAAGAGAAACATTGTGCGTGATTTTAATGTATCGGATTATGAAAAATCTCTGCATGAAGGTAACGTAATTCGTAAAACAAATATTTTATTTAAATCAATTAAACATGAATTATTTACATGTGCCGTAAATAAAATTGCTTCATCAGCTGATGATGATAAGAGAGCCATATCAAAGAATAAGATTTCGACTAAAGCATGGGGGCACACAAGTATATTTAATTTTTAACAGGTTTTGAAAATGGATACTTATTTGTTAAATTTAAATGTTTTAAAAAAACATACATATTTGTAACATATTTCATATTTTGTTTATATTCTAAGTCAGAAAATGTCTGTATTGTTTGTAAATATGTAGGAAAAAGAATAAAATGGGTATAATAAAATAATAAATTGTTTTATTAATTCATATTTTTAAAATAAAAAGTTTTATAAAGAAACTAATGACGAAAGAATACTATGAACATGCTCACAAGGGATAAATTACATAAATTGAGCCCTACAGTAAGTTGTAAACTTGAGTCGCAAAATACTTACTCAACAATACTATATTTTGTTGATTCACGTATAGAAAACCATACTCGGGACAAACTGAAAAAACAGATCGTGTTACATCTTGACCCGGTCGGGGATCGAACCCGAGGTCTCAGTGTCTCAGTTCAGCTTGATAACTGCTGAGCCACGGAGCTCGTCAAACCGCGTGTGGACGAAGCGTTCTGTGCATGTATTTTTTGTTCATTGTAATAAATTTTATTGATATACCTTGGTATCTAATTACAATATGAATGAACGTGCTCTTACGTGAACAGTAATTTGAACGACTATGACACAAAACATTTTAGCAAGGACAAAATCGCGCTGCGCATGCATTTTTATTTGAGTGCAGTGCGCAAACTGCATGTGACATGTATCACTTTTGTACGATCAAGCGCATAGTCCATACCACAGGACGTTGCTTCCAATAAATTTAAGTATTTAAAAACTAAAACAATGGTAAATTGCTTTATATATTTAATTGTTTCTTATAGATATAAGATTGATTTAATGTTATTCTAAATTTATGTTTTTTTACAGACGTCGCAATACGTAGATGATGTGACTGCGAATTCAGATAATGAAACATTTATTCCCGATTCTTTTGAACATGCTCAACGTCCATCAGATGGATTGACTGAGGAATTAATTAAAATACAAGCTTTCTAAAAATCAAAAGCAAAGGCGCGTGAACAGAAGGTACGAAAAAATTTCTTTCTTTATTATTAATTTAAATAAGATTGGATAAACCACACAGATTGAGCTAGCCCCATAGTAAGTGGTAAACTTGTGTCGCAGGATAAGTACCAACGATACTATAATTTTTAATAAATCCCACCCAGGTCAATCTAATAAACACTATTTTTCCATGTTAGCCTGGTCGGGGATCAAACCCGTTTTATTAGAATTATTGTTATGTGTATTTTTATTTTTTGTTACAGACAACAGGACGCGATATCGCTATCTTTCCAGATAGTGAAACATTAATACCAGAGTCATTTCAATGTCCTCGAGATTCGTTTGGATTCTCCGAAGAACTTTTCAAGATACAGAGTCGTCCCACCGAACAATCAAAATTAAGTACTCATAAACGGAAAATGAAGTTAAAGGGGGGTCGCAATAAGGTAGATTTTTCCAAAAAGATTGTCAAATCACATGTTCCCCATCAATCGTTTGTGATAAAAAGTGCTCCCCACAAAGGTCTTAGACTGATCAAGATTCAAGTGCTTGACTTAGAGTGTAATCTATATATATAAAACTCTTCCGTTACTGAGTGACTGACTGACAGACAACGCACAGTCGAAACTACTGGTCGTAGACAGCTGAAATTTGGAATGTAGGTTCCTTGGGATATGTAGGGGAGCACTAAGAAAGGATTTTTGGAAATTCAACCCCCAAGGGGGGGAAAAGGGGTAAAAACGTTTCTATGAAAAATCTTATTCCTTGGGTTTATAAATTTGAAACTTGGCATGAACACGTACATAGGCAAGTAAATATGTTTGACATTATAAGTTTTTTCAAACTACCCTCCAATCGTGATTTAGGGGGTGCGATTGGGTGACTGATTTATTAACGCACAGCCGAAACCGCTCGGTATAGGAGTCTGAGATTTTGAACAGAGGTTCCTTTAGTAACATAAGTGAGCACTAAGAAGGGATTTTTGAAATGTCAACCCCCAAGGGGGGGAAACGGGATAAGCCGGGGCTGCGGGAAAGTTCTAACGAGATACCGTGGCCCCGGAACGCAAAGGGCAACTGAAGGAACGAGGTGGGTTTTAGTCAGTAAAAGTCTGACACTCCCTTCCGTTCCACCCAGAGCGGGAGAGGTTATTTGATGATTTCCCATCCTTAAAAAAAAAGACTTTGTATGAATATTATATTAAGAATATATAGTATTGAATCATACCTTCTTAATAGAAGTCAATATGTAGAAGTAAATAGTTTATGTTCAAAATCAAAGAATGAAGAGGTTCACAGATCTGAATCTAGAATAAATAGATTCGGAGTACCTCAAGGAAGCGTACTGGGACCACTGCTGTTTCTAATTTATATCAATGATCTTCCAAAATATATACGACATAAAATGGTTTTATTTGCTGACGACAGTACGGCCATAATCAAATGTGACAATACGAATGAATACGAATGTGACATAAATAAAGTTTTAAATGATATTATAATGTGGTTAGACTCAAACAATCTAAAAATTAATTTGCAAAAAACTAAATTAATGCAGTTTCATCAAAGAAAATTACCACCTAATCTGAATATAAATTATAATGGCTACAGGCTGGAGGAGGTACAAACAACAAAATTTCTAGGACTTTCGATTGACAGCAAATTAACATGGTCCTCTCACACTGAGCAAGTATGCAAAAAACTTTATAAAGCAGTATATGCTTTGTTCAAATTGTCAAAAAAAGTAAACATTGAAGTGGTATTAACTGCTTACCATGGTTTAGTTACACCTCATTTACGATACGGCGTTATTTTTTGGGGTAACTCGAGTGGTAATGACAAAGTTTTTAAGGCACAAAAAAGGTGTTTAAGATCGATGTGCAATTTGCAAAGTACACATACAATCTTCTCATTTCCTTTAATTAAGATATTTTAACTTTTTAAATATGGAATTATAACTCGCCGGAATTCTCGATAATCGATAAACCCTTCATACCAATGTAGTCCCAGATTATTTTCTAACCATCGAACTCGCTTTTTTTCTTCATCAGAAAGAGTTTTTGAAGAATAAGGTGCATTAACCAAGAAAGTTTGTGTGTATTCCTTAGTTGCAATCGAAAATTCCTTAATAATAAAATTATTTTTCAAATCCTTAAACCCTTGTAAATCTATGATTATTGTATTAGCATTCATGATAACTTCTTAACAATATTGCTCAATGGCTTGTATTCAAATATGCAATCGTGTGTGGTAAACGTGTACGTGATCCGTTATTTTTAGAAAATAGTCTTTTTGCGGTTGCATATGCAAAGTTTATAGTTGAACGCTTGTCCTTTGATTTAATATTTTTAAGCTTAGATTGTTTATTTTTCACTACTTTCATATCAACATCAAAAAAGCTTTATCCAATTTATTTATACCTCGCTCACCTCTTAATAATCGTTTTTGAAGTTTAGTACCTGGTCCACAAAACTGATATCCAGGAATACATTCAGTCAGAAAAGTATCGGGAATGGATTATTTATTTATGGTTCCAAATTCAAATTTTTGTTTTTTTTTGTTGTTGTTAGATTGGCACAACTGTTTTCCATTTTGGCGCGGAGTTTGAGTTGCATCTGTTGTTTACATTAAATACAGTGCTATTTTTAGTTATATCATATCTAGTGTGTATTGCTAATTTCATAATGGATAAAAACATCGAACAAAGAGTTTGTCTTAAATTTTGCATTGCCAATGGAATATCGTGTTCTGAGTCACTGAAAATGTTACAGAAGGCTTACGGTGAATCGACTTTATCAAAAACTCGTGCTTATGAGTGGTAGGTACAAAGCGTTCAAAAGCGGTCGAGATGTGATGGAAGATTTGCCTCGCTCTGGTAGGCCATCAACGTCTGCAACTGAAGTTAACATCGCAAAAGTGAAGGAAATAGTGACTGAAAATCCTCATTCAACTTTGAGAGAGATAGCCACCGAACTTTCTGTATCTCACGAGTCGATCCGTACCATTTTAACTAATAATTTGGGTATGAAACATGTTGCCGCTCGGCTAGTCCCAAAAGACCTGAATTTTTTTCAAAAACTCAATCGCATGAGAGTCGCTGAGGACATGCTAGAACGAGTCAATTCCGACCCAACATTCATGAAACGCATTGTTACTGGTGACGAGACGTGGGTTTACGAGTTTGACATGCAAACTAGTCAACAAGCTTCGGAGTGGCGCCTTCCAACTGAACCGAAACCGAAAAAACCACGCCAAAGTCGTTCAAAAGTCAAAGTCATGTTGACTGTTTTCTTTGACTATCGCGGTGTTGTGCACTCGGAATTCTTGCCGGAAGGTCAAACGGTAAATAAGGAATATTATTTGAGTGTTATGCGGCGTTTAAGAGAGCAAATCCGACGAAAAAGGCCAGATTTGTGGAAAGAAAATTCTTGGATTTTGCACCATGATAATGCACCTTCGCACAAGGCCATCATTGTGAACGAATTTTTAACCAAGCACTCAACAAATACCATCGAGCAACCACCATATTCACCAGATATGGCTCCAGCCGACTTTTTCTTTTTCCTAAACTCAAATTACCACTTCGTGGCACCCGTTTTCAATCGGTAGAAGACATAAAAGAGAATTCGCGGCGAGAACTGACCTCAATTCCGGAAACAGCGTTTAAAAAATGTTTTGATGATTGGATTATTCGTTGGCGTAAGTGTATCGTTTCTAAAGGAGCATATTTTGAAGGTGATAAAATAAATTTGGATGAATAACAAACAGTTTGTGTATTATTGATCTTTTCCTGCTACTTTCTTGACAGAGTAGTATGTAGTTCGAAAGGTAAATTATTGATGACGTTATTTAAAATACCTCTTCCCTTCTTCATAGATATTCTTAAAATGAAGATATTTATTATGACGCTCACTTTATATTACAATAGTAATGCATTCTTGTCCACCCAACTATTTTCTTTTTCACTTAAACCTAACCACTTTACATAAAGTTTATGACCTTTACTAAGAACTCTTTCAATAAGATAAAGTTCTGGAAATTTCGTTTTTTGTAATTCATATTCATAAAAAGCTCCCAAAATTTCCTGTTTATGTTTTTTTTCTAATAAGTATGTTGGTGGATTCGTATCATTTACCTTGACAATAACGAATATTTCTGTCGACCAGTTGGGAGTGTATCCTTTATAAAAATCACCTTTAAATTTACTTATCCGAACACTATCACCAACGTTGAACTTAGGCTTGCGATATAAAACTCGCTTTTGTGCACGCAATATGTTACATGTAACATGTATCTGGTTTACTTTATTTACGTCGACTGTTATATTTTTCTACAACGGAATTTAAATTTGGTCCTAACCATTTATAACAACCATACAAACTAAACATTTTGTAAAGATTACATTTTATTGTACGAATAACTCTTTCCACAATAGAAGCTTTTTTGGTGGAGTAGGTGGAATAATGATTAATATCATATTTCTTACACAATTTATTAAAAGCATCATTATAAAATTCTTTGCCTTAATCAGTTTGTAAATTTAGGTTTTCGTTTTGAACGAGATAAAATTTCAAACATTGCTTTTGTCACACATTTTTTCAAAATTCAAAATTCAAAATTCAAAATTCAAAATTCAAAATTCAAAATTCAAAATTCAAAATTCAAAATTCAAAATTCAAAATTCAAAATTCAAAATTCAAAATTCAAAATTCAAAATTCAAAATTCAAAATTCAAAATTCAAAATTCAAAATTCAAAATTCAAAATTCAAAATTCAAAATTCAAAATTCAAAATTCAAAATTCAAAATTCAAAATTCAAAATTCAAAATTCAAAATTCAAAATTCAAAATTCAAAATTCAAAATTCAAAATTCAAAATTCAAAATTCAAAATTCAAAATTCAAAATTCAAAATTCAAAATTCAAAATTCAAAATTCAAAATTCAAAATTCAAAATTCAAAATTCAAAATTCAAAATTCAAAATTCAAAATTCAAAATTCAAAATTCAAAATTCAAAATTCAAAATTCAAAATTCAAAATTCAAAATTCAAAATTCAAAATTCAAAATTCAAAATTCAAAATTCAAAATTCAAAATTCAAAATTCAAAATTCAAAATTCAAAATTCAAAATTCAAAATTCAAAATTCAAAATTCAAAATTCAAAATTCAAAATTCAAAATTCAAAATTCAAAATTCAAAATTCAAAATTCAAAATTCAAAATTCAAAATTCAAAATTCAAAATTCAAAATTCAAAATTCAAAATTCAAAATTCAAAATTCAAAATTCAAAATTCAAAATTCAATATTTCAATATTTCAATATTTCAATAATTCAAAATTCAAAATTCAAAATTCAAAATTCACCTAACATAATAATCTTCTCATTTGGCTTGGTAACTTTCAATACTTCTCTTACACTATTCCAGAACTCCTCGTTTTCGCTTTTTGCTGATGTTGTACCCCTCGAACCCACATCCCACGGTGCATAAACACCTAAAACGAAGATCCGAGTGATTCCAACTTTCAGCCTAATCCATAGAAGACGAGGGCTGATACACTCATACTCATTCACACACTCAGCCATTCGTGCAGAAAGAATTAGACCGACCCCTTGACAGCCTCGGCTGGTACTGGAAATTCCAGACCAATACGCCGTGTAAGGGCCGTGCTGCGTCGCGTCGCATCCTTTCCGCTTCGTTTCATTCACGCACAACACATCCAAACGTCTTTCATCCATCATCTGGCATACTTCCTCAATCTTTTCCTTCATTCCTCCTCTTACATTCATCGTCGCAAAACGGCTTTCAGCAGACCGCATACCGCTCCCGCCGGGAACGAGACGTGATGGGGTGCGGACACCATCGCCGCCATTTAGGTGCTTTTTACGGATCATCATGCGATTCCCACGAGACGCAAGGGAACAATTTTGTCCGCCCCAGCAGAGCCCCGCATGCCAGGGTAAGGCTAGCCATTACCTGGGGGTCGCCCAACCCCATGGCGGAAGTGGCACGCTCGAGACTAGGCTCGCCCCTAGCCATGCATCCATCGGCGCGGCAGACCTTAGATTGGCAATTTTTAACAACTAACTATTCCCCTACATTACAACTGAATGGAGAGTACGAATGTGGGCTTTTGTATTTTTCTACATTTAATTCTATACCTAACATAGACGCAAAAAATAACAAATTTTACTATGGAAAAGATGAAGTTATTGAAATTCCTGAAGGATCGTATGAGTTTCAAGATATTTGTGATTATCTGAAAAGTAATATAAAGAATGCAGCGTTGAAATTGAGTTGTAATAATAATACGTTAAAAACAAGAATTTTTTGTTCCAAAGATGTACACTTTAATAAAAATAATTCAATCGGAAAAATATTAGGATTTAATAGAGAATCAATCAAAGCTAATATAAGTGCAGAATCTCAGCATCCTGTCAGCATTTTAGCTACAACTATCGTACGCATCGAATGTGATGTTATTAGTGGATCATTTGTAAACGGAAAAGCAAGCCATATTATTTATGAATTTGTGCCTAACCTACCCCCTGGTTACAGAATTATTGAAATACCTAAGAATTTAATTTACTTTCCTGTCAATCAGAGCTCAATAAATTCACTCAATATAAGGTTGTTAGACGCAGAAAACAAGCAAATTAACTTACGCGGTGAAGAAGTTCAGTTGTATTTGCACTTTAAACCAAAATGTTAAATTTTCATAAAAACACCTTCACTCCTATAAAAAGACTCAGTCCTAAAGGATCACCTCACAAAGAAACATCGCTGCGAATTAAAAAAAAACTAACAAAGAAAAATAAAGACTTTTTAAGGCTACTAGGTTTGTTAATATGAACATTTTAAATATATGCCAACCAGCGTCTTACGACAATAGCATAGAAAGTTTTGAATATCATTCGTACAAGCCTTATGTTTCAAGTTTTAACAAAAATGATGAAATACGGATACCGATTAATCAACAAGACTTGTATGTGTTGCCTGCACTCAGCTGTTTGTATATTGAGGGCAGAGTCGATGTGTATAAACAAAATAACGCTAGCAAAGAAAAAGTGCCGAGTGTGCATTTCGTAAACAACCCTGTACTATTTCTATTTCAAGATATAAGATATGAACTAAATGGGATAGAAAAAGATAAGGTTAAAAATGCAGGTATTACCACAACAATTAAATCTTATCTATCATTGAACGAAAATGAATCCAAAAGCGCAAAAGTTTGGGGTTGGTCTCCTTCAGGCATTACCTCTGATGGAGGATTTTCTGTGTATATACCGTTAAATAAAATATTAGGTTTTGCAGAAGATTATGAAACAATCATAATAAACTGTAAACATGAATTAGTACTATTGAGAAGTAATACAAATCTCAATTCCTTATTACTAAGTTCTGGAGAAATTGTCGAAGATATAATTATAAATAAAATAGTTTGGCGAATTCCTCATGTTCGAGTGTCGGACCGTGAAAGAATCAATTTACTTAAACATACATACATACATTCATATAGTCACATCTATATCCCTTGCGGGGTAGACAGAGCCAATAGTTCCGAAAAGACTGAATGGCCACATTCAGCTGCTCTGCTTAATGATGGAATTGAGATCCAAATAGTGACAGGTTGCAAGCCCATCGCCTAAAAAAAAGGATCGCAATTTTATAAGCCTATCCCTTAGTCGCCTTTTACGACATCCATGTGAAAGAGATGGATTGGCCTATTCTTTTTCGTATTGGTGCCGGGAACCACACGGCACATTTACTTAAACATTTAGAAAAAGATCGAGCGATAACCTTAGCGTTTCGTAACTGGGATTTGTATGAGTACCCATTGTTACCCAAAACCAGGAAACATACTTGGTCCATTAAAACTTCATCACAGTTGGAGAAACCAAGATTTGTTATTATTGCTTTACAAACAAACCGTAAAAGTAATGCAACAATGTCGATGGCAGAGTTCGACCATTGTCATATTCGAGACATTCTTCATATTATCCGTATGAAGGTTTAAACATTAGTTTCTCCGACAACAGATATTCATTAATATATGAACAATACGCAAGATTTCATCAGTCTTATCATAGTCGCCGAGCGGAGCCGTTGATGGGATTAAAAGAATTTAGAGACATAGCTCCGTTATTTGTTATAGACTGTTCACGACAGCATGAAATGTTAAAGGGATCAATTGATGTGAGAGTTGAATTCGAATCTGACCAAGACATACCCGATCAAACGGCTGCATATTGTCTGATACTGAACGATTGCATATTTGAATACAAGCCATTGAGCAATATTGTAAAGAAGTTATCATGAATGCTAATACAATAATCATAGATTTACAAGGGTTTAAGGATTTGAAAAATAATTTTATTATTAAGGAATTTTCGATTGCAACTATGGAATGCACACAAACTTTCTTGGTTAAAGCATTTTATTCTTTTAAAACTCTTTCTGATGAAGAAAAAAAGCGAGTTCGATGGTTAAAAAATAATCGAGGACTACAATGGTATGAAGGGTTTATCGATTATCGAGAATTCCGGCGAGTTATAATTCCATATTTAAAAAGTAAAATTGTCTTAGTTAAAGGAAATGAGAAGATTGTATGGATTCAAGAGTTATGCAACGATTGTGAAATTATAGAACTGGGTGAAAAGGGTTGTCCTAAATTACTTAAATTATATGAGGATTATTGTGAGGAGAATAATCAGGTGTTAAATTGTGTTCATCATAAAAAAACGTGTGCTTTGAGAAATGCACTCTGTTTAAAAAAGTGGTGTCAAGACAATTTTGTGTTTAATTCTTTATTTCAATTATAATAACATTTTTCGAATAATAAAAATATTTACTGAAAAAAATATACTGTGTTCTTATTATTATTATTTAGGTTATGGTTCTTATTAAACTATAAAATAAAGGCACATATCTTTTAAATTTTACGTTTATTGATACTAGGCAAATAACACAAATCTGTAAAAAAATAACACAATGACATAAAAACTGATAAAGGAAATTACATTAATTGTACATACGTTTTAATATATAATTTTAAAACCAATTAGTATAACTATAGTTACAATTTTTTTTTAATATTTCTAATATTTTTTTCAGTCTGGTCCATAATTTCATCACCACCATCTTTTACCACATATTGAGAGCTCAATAAGACCCTATCGTCCTGAAAACCGTCACTTATTACTTGATTACACTCTAAGTCAAGCACTTGAATCTTGATCAGTCTTAAGACCTTTGTCGGGAGCACTTTTTATCACAAACGATTGACGGGGAACATGTGATGTGACAATCTTTTTGGAAAAATCTACCTTATTGCGACCCCCTTTAACTTCATTTTCCGTGTATGAGTACTTCATTTTGATGGTTCGGTGGGACGACTGTATCTTGAAAAGTTCTTCGGAGATTCCAAACGAATCTCGAAGACATTGAAATGACTCTGGTATTAATGTTTCACTATCTGGAAAGATCTATCGCATCCTGTTGTCTGTAACAAAAAATAAAAATACACATAACAATAATTCTAATAAAACGGGTTTGATCCCCGACCAGGCTAACATGGAAAAATAGTGTTTTTCAGGTAGACCTGGGTGGGATTTATTAAAAATTATAGTATCGTTAGGTTAGTACTTATCCTGCGACACAAGTTTACCACTTACTATGGGGCTAGCTCAATCTGTATGGTTTATCCCTTCTTATTTAAATCAATAATAAAGAAAGAAATTTTCAGGTACCTTCTGTTCATGCTTTGCTTTGATTTTGATTTTTCGAAAACTTGTATTTTAAATAATTCCTCACTCAATCCATCTGATAGACGTTGAGCATGTTCAAAAGAATCTGGAATAAATGTTTCATTATCTGAATTCGCAGTCACATCATCTTCGTATTGCGGCGTCTGTAAAAAAAACACAAGTTTAGAATAACATCAAATCAATCTTATATCTATAAAAAACAATTAAATATATAAAACAACTTACCATTGTTTAAATACTTATATTTATAGGAAGCAACATCCTGTGGTGTAGACTTTGCGCTAGATGGTACAAAATGTCATACAGTTTGCGCGCTGCACAACTAATATTACAAGCAAAAATGCATGCGCAGCGTGATTTTGGCTTTCACAAAATGTTTTATGTCATAATCGTTCGCTCACAAATAATAATTTAATTTTCTTCATTGCCCGACTATTTAAACAGAAAATATCACTTGCTCATCAAAAAAATTGGTCAAGCGTAGGTTGATTCTGAATTTAATTATTGATAATCAATATCTTAGACTAATGTGAACCTTAACAACTAACGGTGAAGGTATATATTTTTTTAATACTTGATAAAAAAGTTAGGTTTACATTAAATAAAAATACGTAGTTCAAACCGATACATGTATTAATATTTTAATTTTTATAATTCAAGTACTAAGTAAAGATGATAACAGAGTCAACTATCAATCTATTTTTTAAAATACTTATCTCCAACATTTGGTTTGAAGATAAAATCGAATCATATTGTAAGCAGAATATATAAATTCCAAATCCAGAAACTTAAATGTGAAAAAAAAATTATATCTTAATTCAGTTGTGATCGAACCCGAGACCAAAAGTTACGGTCAGACTTGTTAACCACTATGTCACGAGGGTCATCATTGCATTCGAATATGATGACTACATAATTTACTGTACAAGAATAATATTTTATATCAGGAATCGTGTGGTGCTGACAGAGTAGAATAACACCACCCAATATCTGCCTGCAGGCATTGTAAGAGGTGATTAAGGGGGAGGTCATTAGATGTTGTTCTTCTTGTATGAAACATTGTAGGTACATACACATACATACATATGGTCACGTCTATATCCCTTGCAGGGTAGACAGAGCCAACAGTCTTGAAAAGACTGAATGGCCACGTTCAACTATTTGGTTTAATAATAGAATTAAGATTCAAATAGTGACAGGTTGCTAGCCCATCGCCTAAAAAAGAATCCCAAGTTTGTAAGCCTATCCCTTAGTCGCCTTTTACGACATCCATTAGGAGAGACATTGTGGGTTGAACATAAAAAAGTCTTCAACCCTGGTCGTTGTCTTTGACAATGGATAAACTATCAGTTTTGAAAAGACTGTAGGTCACATTTAACTGTAAAAGTTATGATATATAGAATTGAGATTCAAATAGTGGCAAGTTGATAGCCCATCATATACAAAGAGAATTCTAACTTTATTAGCCTAATTCTTTCCTAAAGCAAGTCATCATAGATAATATTGTTTGTTATGAATAGAAAATATTTTTATCGCATAAACTATTCAACCGATTTATATAGGATATACGTACATAATAATATGTATAATCACACCCATATCTCTTTTAGGGTAGACAGAGCCCACATTTTTTTCAAAATATAGATTATATAATTTATGAGAACGATGGAGGCATAGGATTTATAATGATTACCATACCCCATTCAAAATCAATATTAATTAGATTAAAATGAAGAAATTCATGAATAAGGTTTTAATGTAAAATGTATGCTTTAAAAGCTTTGAGAAACATTTAATATTGGTATAAACAAAATTTAGCGGACCCCGGGCTCCCAAGCCATACCCTTGAGGATGCAACCAGGAACACGCTCTAATGAGAAATAGTCCATCCATTCATATAATCACGTCTACATTCCTGACGGGGTAGACAGAGCCAACAACCTTGAAAGGCTGACAGACCACGCTGAAGCCTATTTCTTTCTCGCCTCTTGTGACATCCATGGGAAAGAGATGGAGAGGTCCTATTTTTCATTGGTGCCAGGAACCACACGGCAGATGAGAGATCGGTATAAACAAATTATGTATTTTGTTACAAAACTTACTTTGATATTCGATCACCGTCATTCTACAAAGCACATCCGCTAATGCTTAAACATAATTTTTATTATATTGCATTTGCATGTCTGCATATTGTTATTAGGACGACTACACACTTAATTTACTTACAAACTCAAAGTATGGTATTGATATTCTGTGTTACATACATACCTATGAAATCCTTAAGTAGGTAGCGGTTGTCCAATTACATCTACAAGTTTCAATAGGGATTCATGTTATTCTCTAATAATAATATTGATTACGTAGACTTAACTAACACGGTGCTTGATATAGCAATAGTACGTAACCATAAGAAAGCTGGAATGTAGCCCAAATTCTAGTACATATACCTATGAGTACATACCTGAAGGTGGTTTTGTCTTTCAAACAAATTACTATTGATATAAAAGTGTTTACTCAGTAAGTGTGTAAACACACTTAATTACTGTGTATCTGCTTACTTTGCGTATTTCACTCGTTCGTACATTAGACCATTTTGTTGCTAAGAACTAAGTTGTGATGTTGTGTTGTGTGTGATAATTTATTAAGATTATAATGTCGGTCTGTTTATTTATAATTTAAAGTTTCTGCTATTATTGTTAAAAAAAATGTACTTAGGAAGTATGGTTGGTGCGTGATCTTACCACGGGCTCGCAGGAAGTTTACTTACCACGGTTTCTTCCAGCCAATCATCAGTTAGGAATTAGGAAGTGTGGTTGGTGCGTGATCTTACCACGGGCTCGCAGGAAGTTTACTTACCATGGTGCTTTCAACCGATCATCAGTTAGGAATTAGGAAGTGTGGTCGGTGCGTGATCTTACCACGGGCTCGCAGAAAGTTACTTACCACGGTGCTTTCAACCGATCATCAGTTAGGAATTAGGAAGTGTTATCGGTGCGTGATCTTACCAAGGGCTCGCAGGAACTTACTAACCACGGTGCTTCCAACCGGTGAACAGTTATGTGTAAAAAGTGTGTTCGGTGTGTGATCTTTCCACGAGCTCGCGGGTGATACTTATCAATTTTATAATGGAGTCAGGTGAGTGCATTCGACTAATGTTTTGTGTTTAGAATGAATCGAATTTTGTTTATTTACACTTTTGTGTCCCAGAATTCCCAATAAACATCTACTAAAGTACACGCCAAGAGAAGTTACTTTCACGAATCGCTTGTGAATCGAAGCCCTGCCGAGACGTGGAAATTTTTGAGGTCTGTTGGTGTGGGAAAATCCTCTTTTCTTACTTCATCCTCTAATCCAACTATAAAATCTGCTACTAGTAGATGTGGGACACTTTTGTGTCCCAGAATTCCTAATAAACAAAATTCGATTCATTCTAACCACAAAACATTAGTCGAATGCACTTACCTGACTCCATTATAAAATTGATAAGAATCACCCGCGAGCTCGTGGAAAGATCACACACCGAACACACTTTTTACACATGATTCATTCTAACCATCAAACATTATTTTGTTGTGCTTTCCTGATTCCTGTTCTACCAACAAGATTTTACATGTTAAATTATAAAACGTGTTTATTCGTTAAACCTAAATTCATTTCGCTCAAATTCGTTGAGTACTGCAGACGAGTTTAAGCACATGCTAATAATTTGAAATGAAATTTGTGAAACAAAAAGACTCACTAAAATTAGATTGTATTTGTCCTGCTTCATCACAAGAACCAAAACGACACGGAAAACTTCTGCCGAACACAATACGTTGTATCGTTTGTGGTCCATCAAATTGTGGAAAAACCAACTTAGTAATAAGTTTATTGTTACATACAGATGGTCCACGATTTTGTAACTTATATGTTTATTCAAAATCTTTATATCAAGCAAAATACATACTTATTTTTAGAGAAAGTTATGAACATGGTTTCTGGTACAACCTTTCATAAATATAATCACAATTGTGAAATTTTGAGTCCTCACGAATTTTGAGCTTGCGAAAATCAGAACAGCATTAGAGATTATTTTGCTATGGGTCGACATAAGAAAATTGATTGTTTTTATATTAATCAAACATATACAAAAATACCTAAACAACTAGTGAGAGACAATTCCAATTTGATTGTATTATTTAAACAAGATGACATTAATTTGAAACATGTTTATGATGAGCATGTTGGGTCTGATATGTCATGGAATCAATTTCGTGAAATGTGTTCAAAAGTTTGGAAAAAGCCTTTTAATTATCTTGTTATTAATAAGGATTGTGATAAAAACAAAGGATGTTATAGGTCAGCATTTGACACTTTTATAGTTCTAGATTAACATACTTAATACAATGTAGTGATAATGAAAGGTCACTTTAAAGTGTGATCTGCGACTGAACACAATATCAAGCAGTAAAATGGAAAAAACATTTAAAAAACAAATAGTTAAGTCAGCAGCAGCTGTTAAAAGAAAAGTGGGGATGATTAACGATACAAAAAACGTAAATAATATGGCACTGGAGAAAATTTTCAAACCTATTGTTGATCCCCTTAATTTGATAGCCAATAAAAATAATGAAAAGTGGGTTGAGAATGAAAATAATTGCATTCCCTCCTCCTTCTTTCCTTGTTGGGAAAAAATGTAAAAATGAAAGTACATCGTCTTATTCATCCAATGAAGAATCGAATGACACTGTTTCTGAAAGCGACTTTCCTAATAATTACAACAAAACTTTAATTTCCACACCTTCTGAAGATCATAATGTCAGTGAAGGTTCGTTCAAATCTATTGCGTCTTTTCCAGATAATCGTCAAACTTTGTCGTGGTCTACATCATCAGAAGTAATGGATGCTATACCTTTTGGAGTAAGACATGAGCGGGGAAAACTAATGCTTGGCAATATTCGTGTTTTCAATAATGATAACATTCTGAAAATAGGAACTCGAATTTTAAAGAAGACACATGGTTTAAGAGAGTTACTATTTAAAAGGAAACCTGATCTAGAAAAAGTCAGAGAGGAGGACTTGCAAAATTATAAATTGTTACTAATTGATACTAATGCACATCGACGTAATTGTGAGTCATCTAAACCTATAAACAGTAACAAAGGTTTTAAATACATTAATGTCATTAAGCCTTTATTTAAATTCTCAAAAAATATGACTTCAAGTGTAGAAAGTCTCCCTCAAGGAAAAGGTATTCCACTTCTGAAAAAAGTAAAAAAATATACTGATTATGTTTATTGGGATGATCCCAACGAACTGGTAGAACGATTAAAATTGTTGTTAGGATCACGAGCGGCTGGCAATAGTGGTGTAGATAATGAAATTATTGCAGTCATAGAAGAATTACGAGAAGCTGGAATTATAAATATAGAACATAAACAGCTATCACCACAGAAAATGACCAGTATAATTCGAGATCTCTAATCATCTAGACAGCAATGAATGTAAATAAGTTCGGTCATCACGTCCATAAACGTTTGCGATTATTGGAATTTATCGACACATTAAACTGTTAGTTTAATTATATGAAACCACTTCAAATATAATATTATTAAATGATTTAAAATAAGAGCACACTTATGCAGCCACACAGTATAGCGTTTATTTTTGAAGGGAAAAAAAGATACAAATGACATTGACACATAGTCACCATAATGGAAGACGCCAAAATTTAAATATTCAACAGTCCTGCCAAATTTAAGCCTTCCACACGAGCAAAGAAATACAAATTACAAATCAAAAACTAAAGTTTACATTGAATCAACACCAATATCACTCAATTTTAACATTCCAAGTTTACATCTTAAATTTTGAAATTTTTCTTTGGTGAGAGCTTTAGTTAACAAATCAGCATACTGATTATTGCTAGGTACATAATGCAAATCAATAATATTTTCATTAAATTTATCCTTTATGAAATGATATTTTGTTTCTATGTGTTTACACCTTTTATGAAAATTTACATTTTTGATCACACTAATGGCACTTTGGTTATCTATATTAATACAAACTGATTGTTGATCATATTCACCAAAATCACACAGAAGCTGTTTGACCCATGTAGCGACATCGTCGTACATACAATCAGCACATAACCAGATAAGGCACACTATAAGATAAAGTTTAGAGATTAAGTTAGATAGCAAAACGCACGTCCTTTATTAGTATATAAGCAACCGATATATGTAAAATAGACACACTTAAAACCATTACGTGTTTCACTACATCTCCTTGCCGGACCATCGGCAAATTGGTGACCTCGACGAACAGCAAGCAACTGACCAAGAAGAAAATTCGTCAAAACAAAATGTACACCTCGGCACAATCACCCTGCAAATCAAGCAACAACGCACAAGAAACCTTCACACCTTCTACGTAAGATGCGAGTGCTGAGTAAGGAAAAAAATCGGCGACGACACCATAAAACTCCTATGGTTGAGGCTTTTACCGCCATCCGTAACCACGGTCCTGGCTGTCACAGAAAACATGGACGTCAACAAAATGAGCGAGATCGCCGACAAAATATTAGCAAACTCACAGATTACAGAAGTATCAGCCATGAATCAAAACAAAACAAATGACGACACAATGACGTGCATATTAGCGCAATTAGCAAATATGCGAGTAGAACTGAATGCAATTCAGCAAGGTCATCGACGCAGCGGTCAAGATTATTACAATCGTCAGCATTATCCATTAAGGTCAAGACCAAGAACAAACAGTCGGGAAAGAAGACACCTTTGTTTTTATCACGAAAAATTCAGAAAATACGCGAAGAAATGCGTAAAACCTTGTGATTGGAAACAGGAAACTAACTCAGGAAATCAGGGAAACTAATTCAAGCATCCGCTGTTTAATTTAATTAATTTTAATTATATAGCGATTAATCAGTGGCGCCATCTCTACGCCACTCGCTTCTCCATCATCATCATCTCCAATCCTCAGCCATCACTCCTCACTCTGCAAGCAGTCTCACAGCAAGCCAGCAACTGGGTATCGCAGCAGGTCCATCGCAGCCGACTCACCGAGCTTCCTGGTCCTGTCTCCACCCGCACTCACTCTAATCGACTTCAGCGACCGACGCATCGACCGCAGCCCACGCCTGGATCTCTTCGACGGCCGCTCTTCTCTCCAGCGTGGCAGCTCTGCACGATATCTTCCGGCGCCAACAAGTCGACTTCGCTCTCTACTGTCTCGACTCACCGCAGACTACGAGCAACGCAACGGCTCACTCCTGACTCACTAGGACTTCGAGCAACTTCCGACTCACTGGAAGACAACTGGCACTCATGACGGACGCCAGCGCTACCTGTGTTGGCGCAGTTCTACAACAAAAAAAAAGGGACGCATTTGGGAACCATTAGGATTTTTTTCAAGAAAACTAAGTGATGCACAACAGAAATATTCAACGTTCGATAGAGAATTACTCGGAATATATATGGCAGTCAAACATTTTCAAAGATTGATCGAAGGAAGAGAATTCACGATTTTTACGGATCATCGACCTTTGACTTACGTATTCTCTCGAAAATCTTCACCTAACGATACACCACGAAGAATACGTCAATTAGATTTTATTTCACAGTATTCTACCAATATCCAACACATAAGTGGACGTGACAATATTGTCGCGGACACATTATCACGTATAGAACAGATAGATATGCCATCACCAATCAATTACGCTGAATTAGCAAAATGTCAACTCAGCGACCAAGAATTAATAAGACTTCGTGACAATAAGAAATTATTATTCAGAAACATCAAACTTCCGGGTTCTACGGAAAACATCAGTTGCGACGTATTTGCTGGAAAAAATCGCCCTCTTATACGGAATAATGAAGACGGTAGACAAAAGAATACGATCAGCAACAAAAAATAATCAGCATAAGTGCATCGGGTGACAACAAACATTTTTTATCAAGGGGGGAGTACATGTAGCGACATCGTCGTACATACAATCAGCACATAACCAGATAAGGCACACTATAAGATAAAGTTTAGAGATTAAGTTAGATAGCAAAACGCACGTCCTTTATTAGTATATAAGCAACCGATATATGTAAAATAGACACACTTAAAACCATTACGTGTTTCACTACATCTCCTTGCCGGACCATCGGCAAAACCCACATTGCCTCTTTGGTGGCAGCACAGGCTGCCATGAACTCCGCCTCAGTTGTTGACAGTGCAACTGTATGCTGCCGCTGGCTGGACCATGTCACAGCGGCTCCATTTTTAATGAATACATATCCAGTGGTTGAACGTCTTGTTGTTAAGTCATTAGCATAATCAGCATCACTGTATGCAATCAATTTGGGAGATTCAGATGAACTATAGCATATGCCTAGGTCTCTACTGTTGCTAAGGTATTTAAAAATCTTCTTTACAGCATTCCAATGGGCGTCAGTATAGCAATTAAAGAATCGACTTACCAGGCTAACAGCAAACATTATATCTGGTCTACATATTATAGCAGCATACATCAAGGATCCCACGGCCTCTCTGTATGGTGTATTCCTGTCTGGTTCCTGGTCGCTTTGCTCAAGCTTTGAGTGCGGGTCAACTGGAACACTGTTGGAGTTAGCATTTTCCATGTTAAATCTTTTAAGAAGTTGTGTAATATATTTTGTTTGATGTATAAACACAAAGTCCTTCGATCTTTTTATTTCCATACCAACAAAATTCTTTGGTTTACATACTTTCACATCAAAAATCATTTTTAGATCTTTTACAACAGCTTTTATCACATTTTGAAAACAGGAGTCCGTCGTCAACATACATACAGAAATAGCATTTTTGACCTTTAATATTAGCTATATACACACATTGATCTGCTGAGCTGTTACTAAAACCAAATTTATTTAGTACTGAATTGAATTTCCTGTTCCAGCACCGTGGTGCCTGTTTAAGGCCATACAGGGATTTTACTAATCTGCACACCATATTAGGTGCACAACTTAGGCCTTCAGGGGGTTTCATATATAATTCTTCTTCTAGTTCCCCATATAGAAATGCGGTTTTTATGTCAAGTTGAAGCATTTCATAATTATTTTTAGCAGCTAAAGACAATAATAAACGTATTGAGTCATACCTTACCGTTGGAGAGAATGTTTCCTTAAAATCTTTACCTTTTACTTGAGCAAACCCTTTTGCACATAATCTGGATTTGAAGCGTGGACCCGTTGGCTCATTCTTTACTCTGAACACCCACTTGCAGCCGATGACTTTGGCGTGTGGTGGTTTGTTAACCAATGTCCATGTTCCATTCTTTTCATGTGCCTCTAGTTCTTCTTTTATAGACATTTTCCAGTTTTCAGCATCTGTAAAGTTAATTGCTTCTTCATAGGTAACAGGTATTTCATCTGGCAGTAGGTATTCATCACAGCAGAGGTGTGTTCTTTCAGTTGTTTTATCTTTATTTCTAGGTCTTAAACACATTTTCTCCTTAGGAGTTTTATCAACAGTTGTTTTCTCAGGTAAGTAATCACTGTCAGAATCTGATTTACTTTTTACAGTGTTATATGAATTATCAGAATCACTATTTTCTTCAATACTGTCATTTAATTCATTCTCTTTCTCTTTTTCAGATAGTTCCAGTGCAGCATAATCTCTTTTCACCGAGGATTCAAGAAACACAGCATCACGACTTTTTACAATCTTTTTACAGTTTAAGTTTGTGAACCTATATCCCTTCGTGTTTTCACAATAACCTATAAAAATCATTTTCTGTGCTTTAGGGTCCCACTTTTTTCGTTTTTCTTTTGGTAAGTGGACCATGGCTTCACATCCAAACACTTTTAAATTAGACACATTTGGTTTCTGACCATTCCATACTTCCTCAGGTGTTCGGAAGGCTAATGACTTTATTGGAGAGCGATTTGACAGGTAAGCAGCTGTTTTTATGGCCTCAGCCCAATAGAGTTTAGGTAATTTGGCATTTAAAAGCATACACTTGGCTTTTTCTATTAATGTTCTGTTAAGCCTTTCCGCAGCACCATTCTGCTCAGGTGTGTATGGAGTCGTGGTTTGATGGATAATTCCATTTGCTTTCAAATAGTCAGAAAAAGGTTTGTTAACATATTCCAGCCCATTATCAGAACGCAGAACCTTAATCTTACATTCAGACTGTTTCTCAACTTCTAATTGGAATTCTATAAACTTTTCATACACTTCACTCTTACTATGCAGAGTATAAACAAAAACTTTCTTTGAGTGGTCATCCAGAAATGTTAAAAAATATTTAGCTCCACCTAGTGATGCAGTTTCCATTGGGCCACAGAGATCGGTGTGCACCAGTTCTAAATGTTGTGTAGAATGTGACACTTGACTTTTAAATGGTAGTCTTGACTGCTTACCTTCTTGGCAAGTAATGCATGTTAAATTACTGTTTTTGTTTGATAATTTAATTCCTTCAGTGCACTCAGTCATTTTCTTTAGGCTTTGGAAATTTAAGTGGGCCATTCTTTGATGCCATAAAAAGTTATCATCTTGTTTGACATCAGACATGCATGCATAACTTTTTGTTATGTTAAGTCGGTACATGTTATTAATATTTCTTGCTGTTGCTACAACATTGTTGTGTTTATTCATAATAATACATCCATCAGAATTAAAGCTTACTTTGCCACCATTTTCAGTAATCTGATATACAGAGATTAAGTTCACTGCCAATTCTGGTACATGCAGGACATTTTGAAACAGAATCCTATTAGACTGACTGTCTTCGCCAATTATTTATTCTTTAATATATTTTTTTATAAACGCAACACTACATACACGCACTCTTTCACGCACGCACTCAATCCTATTCCTGTCCCACTCTCACTCCTTTCACAAATGTCAAAATAATTTAAAAAGAAAAACGTTCTATTTCGTCTCCGCGCGCAACTGCACCGCTCTCTGCATCGGTTGTGAATATTCGCAAAATTCATCAAAGACGCTAAAACTTTATTAATTACGCACCCCGGGGTTAGTTTGTGAAGTGCAGTGATTTGTGTTTCCCAAAAACTACCCTTTGGATTGTGGAAGATACCGGCGCTGGACGAGAGCTCGAGTTACGGATCAAAGGTACTCCTTGTCCATATCCTTCCGCGACACCAAGTGTTCCTCACGAGCCGTATCCCTATCTGCTATCCTCACATTACTCTTCTTCAACGCAATACTTCTCACACGCTATTAATATTGTATATTTTACTCAATTCCAACGCACCACGCAACGCATTTCATTACTACATATTTAACTACCTACATTACGCTACACTTTCATTCGCTTAAAAACTCAAACTCATATGGTTCCTTTATATATAATAATTTATTATCTTATATATTCACAATAGAATATATATTACACATAACAACTATTCGTTCAATTGTATTTTTCGAGATAATTTGATATTATCATCGCCGCCATATTTAATTTCACCGATTTATTTTATAAATTTATTTTCTAGTTTCATTAAAGTAATTTTTTACATAATATTTTCAATTTAAAATGTCGAAACAAAAGTCTGAATGTGCATATTCTCCCGAAATTGTTCGATTAACAGCAAAAAAGGAACATCTTTTTGCTATTATTCAAGACGCATATACACTTAGTAAAGATATTTCCGATGAAACAAACAAAGAGCAGTTCTTGATAATGATACAGTCGCTTGAAAAAACTAGGACTGATTTTATGCAAACGCTCGATGATTTAGCCATAGCTCAAATCTCTTTCGATCCAAAATCAAAACCGGATTACTCCAGTATGAAATCTTTTGACCAACTTTATTGTCATATTAAAGCTTGCGAAAATAAATACAACTGTAAGATTTCCAGGTGCGATCAAAAGTTTGAATTGTTGAATAAGAAATTACCCCCGCTTAATTTGATATCATTTGATGGTACCCCCACAAAATGGTCACTCTTTTATGAAAACTTTAAGAGTTTAATTCACGAAAATCCCCGCTTGACGGATGCGGAGAAGGTTCAGTATCTGGTAGGCAAACTAACAGGTAAAGCCCTAACAGTATGTTCCGGTATACCTCCCACGTCAGACAATTATTTGATTATTTGGAACGCGCTTTTGAAGAAATACCAAGATATCAGAGTCCAAGCGTCATTTTATATTGACCAAATGATTAATTTTAAGACTGGCCAATCGCTTGATACATTCTTGGAGCAATTTTGCTCGGCCGAATCTGCGTTACGCAGATTAAAAATCGATAACTTGTCCGATTATATTTTTACGCATATAGCACTCAATAAACTTGACAAAGAAACAGTAAGGTTATTTGAGCAAATGCATTCATGTGTTGAGATACCTACTTTTTCTCAAATAACGCAATTTGTCAATCATCAAAACAAGATACAAACGCTTCGTTCGTCTGCCTATACTATGAACAAAACGCTACCCTCGAACGCTAATAAAAATACTAACAAAAATAAAGCAACGCATAATTATTTCGCTAACACCGATCAGATAAATACCAAAACAGACATACGTAATTCTAATTCTAAAAACTCACTATCTTACAATTGTTTGATATGCAATTCTCAACCTTCACACGCATTGTATAAGTGTCAATATTTCTTGAATCAGACTCCAGTTTCCAGAAATAATTTAGTCACTAAGTACAATTTTTGTATTAATTGCCTCGGATTTCATAATATTGCAGTCTGTCGTTCTCAACGTAACTGTAATATTTGTCAGCAAAGACATCATTCATTGTTGCACATGCATGATACTCAAAGTGCTATCACACCGTCTAGTCACAAGGCGACGTCAGTGAGCTATCCGTCTCACTCGCACGCACCGTATTCAGCCCCTGTTGCCGATACGCTCACACAGTCGAATTCTATGCAGCAAGTACACGCAGACTCGAATACGCGCGCAAATTTAAATAATGTTGCGCTGTCGGTTGTTACTTCGTCTCGTTGTAATGAGCTAGGTAATACCGTTGTTTTACCTACTGCTTCCGTTTATGTTTTTAATAAGAATAAGCGACATAATTTACGTCTATTTTTAGATTGTGGATCTATGAGCCACTTCATCACAAAATCTTGCTGTGATCGATTAAATTTAAAAATAACTCCCGCTTCCTCCTCGATTAAAGGTATCGGTCAGACCGAAAGTGTATCATACGGAGTCACTACTCTGAAATTCCATTCCCGTTTCGATCCTATGTGTTCGTATGATATAGTTGCGCGTGTTATTGACTCGATCACCGATCACCTACCCAACTATGAGTTAGATATTTCTAAATTAACTCACTTTAGTGACTTACCAATGGCTGACTATAATTACCACACGCCCGGCGAGGTGGATTGTTTAATTGGTAACGAGCTCTTCCCGTTTCTGTTAGGAAGTGACAAAGTGACTTCACCGCATTCTTCCGTAGTTGCGTTAGAAACTACTCTTGGATATGTAGCCATGGGTAAGGCTGCTGTTACGCGCATCAAGCCCTGTCGCAATGCTAATAATAAAACTTTCTTTTGTTTTACTGAACAAACCTCAACGCTAGAATCAATTACTCAACGCTTTTGGGAACTCGACAATGTCCCTCATAAAATTCATATGAGCCCTGACGATCAGGCCTGTGAAGAAATCTTCAAGTCAACTTATTCTCGAGATAGTACCGGTCGTTATACTGTGCATCTCCCGTTTAAACATAATCCTTCAGAATTAGGAAATTCTCATTTTATCGCTAGACGCCGTTTACTGAATTTAGAGAAAAAACTTGATAGTAATCCTGATTTACGTACAAATTACAACGACACTTTGCAAAGTTATATTGATAAAGGTTACTTATCTAAGGTTGAAAATGCATCGTCGGATGATAGCTCTTATTATATTCCGCACAGAGCTGTTTATCGCCCCGACAAACTCACTACGAAAACTCGTATCGTTATTGACGCCAGTAGTAAAACTACTAGTGGAAAGTCCCTTAATGACCTTCTTTATACAGGTCCGAATTTACAGACAAGTATATTTGACCTTTTATTAAATTTACGCATGTTCTCTGTGGCCCTATCTGCAGACATTGAAAAGATGTATTTTCAATTGAAACTTACTCCCACTCATCACGTTTTTCAACGTATTTTATATCGATTCGATTCTGGATCTGATATCGATACGTTCGAGTTCAATCGTGTATCTTTCGGTATATCAAGTTCCCCTTACCTTGCCATGAGAGTCATTCGCCAGCTAGCTGCCGATAGCCGCGATCAATTTCCTCTCGCCGCCACAGAAGCTGAAACTCACATGTACATGGATGATTTCATCACATCTATGGATGGCGTAGACGTCGCTCTAAAGGCCAAGTCCGAGTTGATCCAAATGTTTGCCTCTGGTGGTTTTAATCTCACGAAGTGGATTTCTAATAGTCCCGACCTCTTGGACAAGTCGTCCGCAATGCAAAGTGAAGACGTCATACAATTTGATACTAACGCTTCAACTCCACATAAGATAGTAGGAATGCAGTGGTTACCTACTACTGATCATTTTCAATTCTCAACGAACGCTGATATGCAAGAGTGCACCAAGCGCTTTATTCTCTCGATTACTGCGCGCTTGTTCGACCCATTAGGGCTACTAGGCCCGGTGGTCACATACATGAAACTGCTCGTTCAAGAATGCTGGATGGCTGGCCTTGATTGGGACGATCCAGTGCCTCCCGCGATCTTAAATAAATGGACACAGTTTCATAATGAACTTGCTTATCTAGAACAAATAAAAATTCCACGACATGTCGGATTACGTTCTCCGCATGTCATTCTTCTAGGTTTCGCAGATGCAAGTGAAAGGTGCTATGGCGCTAATGTGTACATTCGCGTTAGTCAAGACTCATACTCACCCGGCTCTGTCCACTTGCTCGCTTCTAAGTCTCGCGTAGCTTCACTATCTAAAATGCCACTCGCACGACTAGAGCTGTGCGCCGCTCTTCTTCTCGCTAACCTTCTAGACGCCGTTAGACATACTCTTTCTCAGAGATGTCATATCAACGAAATATACTCGTTTTCAGATTCATCTGTGGCGCTTACGTGGATTCATTCTCCGCCGTATAAATTCCATACATTTGTGGCTAACAGAATTACTGAGATTAACTCAAAACTTCCCGCTAAGCATTGGTTTCATGTAAAAGGCATTGAAAATCCCGCAGATATTATATCTCGCCCTGTAACGCCTAAAGCTCTAGTCAACAATCAATTTTGGTTTAATGGTCCCGATTGGCTAAGCCTTAGTTGTTCGGATTGGCCATTGAAACCTTTTACGATTAATCCTAATGGTTGTTTAGGAAATTTAGAGACTAAAACAATAAGTTTAGTCGTTCAAAGTCCTGAAGATATTCAGACTTCTCATCCAATTGAAATTATGGCTGAAAGAATTTCAAACTGGTTGAAATTATTACGCTCGGTTGTTTATATGTTACGTTTTATACAAAAATTAAAATCTCAACAACCTATTTCTGTACAAGATTTAGAATTTTCTGAACTTTATATAATCCGCTTTGTTCAAAATAAGCATTTCTCTAAAGAAATTACCGCTTTGCGAAATGGGAAATTATCTGATAGTTCTCTTCTCAAGTTAAACCCTTTCATCGACAAGGAAGGCCTTCTAAGAGTCGGTGGGAGATTATCAAACTCTGAACTCGATTTCGGTCAAAAGCATCCCATTTTATTACCTTCTAAAAATTTAATAACTCAATTGATTATTGATTATTATCACGTTACTAACCTTCATACAGGACCTTCACTATTACTCGCTCTTATAAGACAAAAGTTTTGGATACTATCCGCTAGAAACTTAATTCGTCAACGCGTACATAAATGCAATATTTGTTTCAAACTTAAACCGAAATTCACTTACCCTCGCATGGGAGATTTACCTACCTTTCGCATTTCAAAAGTTAAGTGTTTCGTTAACACTGCTGTAGATTATTTAGGCCCCTTTTTTATTACACATATTCGACGCCGTGGAATCAAAAGCCACAAGGCATATGTTTGTCTATTTGTGTGTCTCGCTACCAAGGCGTTACATTTAGAATTAGTTTCTGATCTCAGTTCAGAATTGTTTGTCGACGCTTTCAAACGCTTTATAAGTAGAAGAGGTCCGGTTTCTATGATCTATAGCGATGGCGGAACCAACTTTATCGGCGCTAAACGAAAACTTAGTGAAATTTATGATTTATTACAGTCCACAGCTCACCAAAATTATATCAGTAATTATTTATTGACAAATAAAATTCAATTTAAACATAGCCCGCCGTACGGTCCTCATTTTAACGGTCTAAGTGAGGCTAATGTTAAGAGTGTTAAAACTCATATACTCAAAACTGTAGGCTCTCAGATCTTAACTTACGAAGAGTTCACAACTGTCTTAGTTCAAATAGAGGGTTTGCTGAACAGTAGACCCCTTTGTGTGCTAGGTACTGAACCTGAAGCAACTGCTCTCACTCCAAATCATTTTTTAAATGTTACTCCTATAAAATTTCTTCCCGCTGAAAATTACCTTGAATCGCCTGATAATCGCTTATCACGTTATCAATTGTTATGTAAACTCACGCATGATTTCTGGCGTCGTTGGAGCCAGGAATATCTCACTTCCCTTCAACAAAGAGAAAAATGGACTAAGTCCTCAGAAAATATAAAACTGGGTACTGTAGTCATACTCAAAGACAATAATACGCATCCTCATTGTTGGCCCCTGGGAGTCATTACAGATGTTTACCCGGGTAAAGACAATATAGTTCGAACCGTCAAGGTTCGCACTTCTTCTGGGAGTTATATACGTCCAGTAATCCGGGTTTGCCCATTGCCTACTCAGTAAATATTATTACCTAGATTTATATATTTTAGGTTGTAAGTTTTAATTTTTTGTTATTCTATTATATCTACTTAAAACTTGCAATTGTATTCATTCCTAGTTCCTGTATGTTGTTTCATGTAATATAGAGGAAACCTCTAGGCCGGCAGACTTGTCTTCGGCAATTATTTATTTTTTAATATATTTTTTTATAAACGCAACACTACATACACGCACTCTTTCACGCACGCACTCAATCCTATTCCTGTCCCACTCTCACTCCTTTCACAAATGTCAAAATAATTTAAAAAGAAAAACGTTCTATTTCGTCTCCGCGCGCAACTGCACCGCTCTCTGCATCGGTTGTGAATATTCGCAAAATTCATCAAAGACGCTAAAACTTTATTAATTACGCACCCCGGGGTTAGTTTGTGAAGTGCAGTGATTTGTGTTTCCCAAAAACTACCCTTTGGATCGTGGAAGATACCGGCGCTGGACGAGAGCTCGAGTTACGGATCAAAGGTACTCCTTGTCCATATCCTTCCGCGACACCACTGACCTTGACCATCTAAAGTTTCAATACTAATTTCACCAGTACTTTTCACAGCTAAAGTCTTGTTGTTAGCCACTTTTATGTTCTGAATTGATGGTGATTTAATATTTTTAAGTAAACGGTGATCTCCTGTCATGTGCATTGTAGCTCCGGAGTCTATGTACCATGCAGAACTATCATTATCAGAAGCAGCGAGGAATGCAGCAGCATATGAACTACTTGAATTTGATGTATTCTTTGATTTCGGATTAGATTTGCATTGCGGACTCTTGTGTCCATATTTATTGCACTGATAGCATCTTGGACCTTTAGTAAACTTCTTTTTCACATTCTGGTAATTTTGAACATTATTCCTTGTGACAAAAGCAGAGTTATTGTTATCAGTTTTCACTTCTTGAGGTAACTTTGACTTAATGGAGTCTGCACTAATCTTCATTCCTGAGCTCTCAATAGCTAGAATCATCGGCTTATAAGTCTCTGGTAGACCGGAGAGAAGCAGTGTCCCAAGCCATTCATCTTCTACCTTGAAGCCGATATTTCTTAATTTATGTGCCGTAGACATAATTTTGGTCACATACTCTTCTATATTATGGCTGCCTGAAAGTGTGGTGGTGCAGAGATCACGCAGCAGACCTACTCTGCGTGTAAGCCCCGAATCGTCGAAAGCACGTGTCAGGTTATCCCATACTTCCTTTGCAGTTGTGGCTTCCTGGATATGCACATAATTTACTGGATCGACAAGTAAGATAATTTTCGTTTTCGCTTTTAAGTCTCTCTTTGGATCACCGCAGGTTGATTTCTCAACACAATCCCATAGTTCCTCATGTTGTAGGTACGTCTTTACTGCGAATTGCCATGTGGCATAATTGTCCCGACCAGTCAATTTCTCGATTAGTGCAAGCGGGCTGTTTCCAGATATTTTATTTAAGAAAATAAAAACCGGCCACGTTTTCACTTTGTAGGTAGGTTAGGTTGGATTATTTTTACTGACACTACTTTTGCAACTTTGCACAATATTTTATTGTAAGGGCTTAACTGGACTTATAACCTGTCAGTTTAATTATATGAAACCACTTCAAATATAATACGAGTTAAATGATTTAAAATAAGAGCACACTTATGCAGCCACACAGTGTAGCGTTTATTTTTGAAGGGAAGAAAAGATACAAATGACATTGACACATAGTCACCATAATGGAAGGCGCCAAAATTTAAATATTCAACATAAACGATACATTGGTGAAAACTGATGCTAGACACTATGATTTGAAAACATCTAAATTAAAAGGTCTTTCATCTCCAAATGAAGCCGATGAAGCAGTGAACAAAGCATACGTCGATAATATACTACAAGAGTTAAGAAAAGAAATAAGAGTGGTTAATGATAATATACAAGTATATTTAAAAAAAATTGGAAAAAGCTACATCAGACCGTTTGTCAAAATCGTTTTATACAAAACAAGAAATAGATAATTTGATTGAACTTAAATTGAACCAACACAATGAGCAAAAAAAACATAGAGGATGAAATTCATAAAGCAGCAAGAAGAAATTTTCCTCGTCGATTAACAATTATAAAAGGAATAGACGACTTATGGCAAGCTGATCTTATGGATTTTCAGAAATATTCTTATTTTAACAAAGGATATAAATATGTTTTAGTTGTAATAGATACTTTTACAAAATATGTGTGGACATAATTATCCTATAAAATCAAAAAACAAAAAATGTGTGACAAAAGCAATGTTGGAAATTTTATCTCGTTCAAAACGAAAACCTATAAATTTACAAACTGATTTAGGCAAAGAATTTTATAATGATGCTTTTAATAAATTGTGTAAGAAATATGACATTAATCATTATTCCACCTACTCCACCAAAAAAGCTTCTATTGTAGAAAGAGTTATTCGTACAATAAAATGTAATCTTTACAAAATGTTTAGTTTGTATTTTTCAAATTTAAATTCCGTTGTAGAAAAATATAACAATACTACTCACCGTACTACTAAATTTAAACCAGTCGACGTAAATAAAGTAAACCAGATACATGTTAGATGTAACATATTGCGTGCACAAAAGCGAGTTTTATATCGCAAGCCTAAGTTCCACGTTGGTGATAGTGTTCGGATAAGTAAATTTAAAGGTGATTTTAATAAAGGATACACTTCCAACTGGTCGACAGACATATTCGTTATTGTCAAGGTAAATGATACGAATCCACCAACATACCTATTAGAAGACAAACATTAACAGAAAATTTTGGGAGCTTTTTATGAATATGAATTACAAAAAACGAAATTTCCAGAACTTTATCTTATTGAAAGAGTTATTAAACGTCAAGGTCATAAACTTTATGTAAAGTGGTTAGGTTTAAGTGAAAAAGAAAATAGTTGGGTGGACAAGAATGCATTACTATTGTAATATAAAGTGAGCGTCATAATAAATATCTTCATTTTAAGAAGATCTATGAAGAAGGGAAGAGGTATTTTAAATAACGTCATCAATAATTTACCTTTCGAACTACATATTCCTGGATATCAGTTTTGTGGACCAGGTACTAAACTTCAAAAACGATTATTAAGAGGTGAGCGAGGTATTAATAAATTGGATGAAGCTTGTATGTACCAAGATATTGCATACAATAATAAGGATTTAAATTTCTACCCACCGCCACTAAAATTTTACTTGTACAATCACTTCTCTTTCCTCTTCTTGATTATTCCGATGTGGCTTGTCCTAACGTTACTGAAGAGTTGCTTGACAAATTAGAGCGTTTACAGAACCTGGGCATTCGCTTTGTTTTCGGTCTTCTTTATTTATTCTTCTTTATTTATTAGGGACTGAATATTTAGTATCTTGTTATTCTAAGCCAGGAGCGTCAATAGGTAGTATTTTGAACAATTATTTAAAGGCCGACCTGAGCCAACTTACAAAAAATGATGTTGTTATACTTGCAGGCGGAATTAATGACAAAAATCCATTTAATTTACAGTTAGATATAAGTAAATGGATAAATTCTTTGTCTAACACTAATGTAATAATAACTGAAATTCCTTATAATTTCCATTTAAACGAAAAGAAAATTAACTATACCTTGCAATTTAAATGTAAAAATGATAAAAATGTAACATTTGTAGATATGGACTATAGCAGGATTTTACCTCGTTAAAAGCATTTTACATTAAATCTTGCCAGATCTTTACTAAGAGAAATTTCACGCATAGGTTATAAGACTAACATGGAAATGTATAAAAAGAATAATAATTGTAATTGCCATAGGAAATTGTATAAAGATCAAATGACTCAGACTGACTTAGATAATAATATTGACATTTATAACAATTTAGATTCCAATACTAATAAGAATGACAATAATGGCATAATTTTAAATAATAATAATGTTAATGGTAATGATATAATAAATGATGTAACTTCTAATGATAAATCTAATTGCAATAATAACAATTTATTTCGTGACTAATTTTTTACATACTATGCACCAAAATTTAAATGGATTGATTAGTAAATCCGATTTATTATTAGTTTGCTTAGACGAGTTAGCGAATGAAGGCAAATATATTGATATACTATGTATAACTGAACATAATATGATTAAAGGGGATGAACTGAATCTAGCGTTAAGTGATTTTAAATTGGCATCAAGTTTTATGAGAAATTCTCGAGATGGTGGTTCATGTATACTTGTCAGGAGCTCGTTTAAATTTTCCGAAATCAAAGAATTTACAGATTTATCAATTCCAAACGTATTTGAGTGTTCCGCAATAGAATTGTTAGAGCATAATACAATCATAATCTGTGTCTACAGAAGCCCAGATAACAAAAACCATATTCTAGACACTTATTTTAACAATACATACATACATACATATCGTCACGTCTATTTCCCTTGCGGGGTAGACAGAGCCAACAATCTTGAAAAGACTGAATGGCCACGTTCAGCTATTTGGCTTAATGATAGAATTGAGATTCAAACAGTGACAGGTTGCTAGCCCATCGCCTTAAAAAGGATCCCAAGTTTGTAAGCCTATCCCTGAGTCGCCTTTTACGACATCCATGAGAAAGAGATGGAGTGGTCCTATTCTTTTTTGTATTGGTGCCGGGAACCACACGGCAAATTTTAACAAATTAAATTTAATTCTGACAAAGCGCAAACAAAAATGCAAGGTAATTATATGTGGTGACTTTAACATAGACATATTGCAAAGAAATAAACAGACAAATACCTTTCGGAATTTAATATATTCTTATGATCTTAAAATCGAATTTGAAGAAGCTACTCGTTTATCTAGTGGAAAGTGTCTGGATAATATTGTACACAATACAAATCGCTCTAAGAGTGAGTTACGTGATTTTGCATTATCAGACCATACAGCGCAGATATTAAAATTCTCTTCTCTTATAGTGTAAAGCGTGACTTTTCAAAACATAATAGGTCAATTTTCATACAATATATTAGTCAATTAAGCTTTTCCAGCACATATGAATCAGACGACCCAAATATAGCGTTCAATGAATTTTATGAATTATTTCAATTAATATACGGCCTTTGTTTCCCAATGATTAAAGTAAAACACTCTACACAAAAGCGACCAAAGTGGATAAGTAAAGGTATTAAGATTTGTAGCAAACGAAAGCGAAGTTTATTGTGGAAATATAGAAATAATCCAACAAAAAAGAATGCAACCATTTTACGAGCCTACACAAAGCGTTTTAAACATATAATTATGTTGACACAAAAATCTCAAAATGACTATTACATAAAACAATCAAAAAATAAGAGCAAAGCCACTTGGTATATTATAAATCAGAACAAAACTAACTTTCCGAAGGAGAATATTGATAAATTACACTTAAAGAACAAAATTATTACAGATCCTACAATGATAGCTAATGCATTCAACGATTACTTTATTAATGCAACAAAGGCAGATGATGACATTGGTAATAATAATAATTCAAGTATAAAATACAATAATTTAAATACAATTTTTTTGACTCCGACAATTCCAACTGATATTTATGAAATAATTATGACACTAAAGAATACTAATTGTACTGGTTTTGACCAGATTTGTACAATGGCTATCAAAGATGTTGCTCACATTATCAGTGCAGTATTAAGCCACATTATAAATATGGTCTTAGAAAAAGGTGAATTTCCCAAAAAATTAAAACTGTCCATCGTAAGACCTCTGTTAAAAAAGAATGACAAGAATCTAATCAGCAATTATAGACCACTAGCTTTAGGATCTATTTTTACCAAAATTATTGAAAAAGTAATAAACAAACAATTCTATGACTTCTTCGAGTCAAATGATATATTTTCGGAACATCAATATGGGTTTAGGCCTAATAAATCTATTAATCTCGCTATTTACGAATTTTTATTCAAAGCAATGACTGAAGTTGATAAGAGGAAGCCGTGTGTAGGTTTATTCATGGACATGTCACTGGCGTTCGATGGTGTTGACCATAATATTTTAATGGATAAACTATACCACTATGGTATCAGAGGCAATGCTTACCAACTTACCAAGTCTTACCTTACTGATAGACAACAAATAACGCAAATTGACAGAATCTGTACTAAATCAAAAACAGAATCGAGATATTATTCTGAGTGCAGAAAGGTTCTTTGTGGTGTCCCACAGGGTAGTGTTTTGGGCCCATTATTGTTTCTGATTTATATAAATGATCTCCCCCTGGTAACAAATCACCATGTTACACTCTTTGCGGATGACAGCACCGTTTTATTTGTAGGTAATGATTTGGAAATCACAAAATCAGAAATTATACATAACTTGACATTAATAATGGATTGGCTTAAGAATAATAAATTAAAATTAAATATTGACAAGACTAAATTAATGAATTTTAAGCAGAGACATAATGATAATACAAAAATGGACATAATATTTCTTAATCAAAATATATCTGACACTGAAGTTACGAAATTCTTAGGACTGTATATTGATAATAAATTAAATTGGAAAACACATATCGACTTTCTATGCAAACGTTTAAGACAATTCTCCTATGCTTTATTTAGACTTCAAAGAATTGTCAATCAAAAAACAGTTCTAACGGCCTATCATGCATACGTTAATTCAACATTACGCTATGGAGTTATGTTTTGGCGTAATTCCACAGACAAAGAACTTATTTTTAAGGCTCAAAAACGTTGTATACGATCTGTTTTCCAACTCCAGCAAACAGATTCGTGTGTACCATATTTTAAAAAATTTCAATTACTGACATTGCCATGCATGTATATATTTGAGTGTGCTATTTTTGTGCACACACACAAAAATAAATTCACATTTCGTACACGGGCTCGAAATTCATCTAAAATAGCGTTATCTGTCTGTAAAACAGCTTTGATGCAAAAAAGTGTATTTGGAAGAGCTCCTGTGATATACAATAACCTACCTATCTCTTTTGAATCGGCCAGTTTAGATACATTTAAAAAAAGCCTTCATAAACTACTCGTTGAGAAATGCTATTATAAGCTTGATGACTTCCTAAAAGACAAACTGTAATCAATGTTAAATTTTATTTTTTATTTTTGACTTTATATTTGTACGCCACTTTGGCAAAATACAGAGCAACTTAATTGTATTGACATCTTTGTATTTACCTGTATTTACAAATAAATTATTTTGATTTGATTTGATTTGATTTGATCTTCGCAAATTCGATCATGTTTCTGAGTTTCGTCGCCAATTGAATTGGCTCCCCATTCGCCTTAGACGTAATGTTCACACACTATCTCTCTTGTTTAATATCCTTTTTAATCCTTCATTTCCTCACTATCTTCATAAAAATTTCTCGTTCCGTTAGACGGATAGTCGCATGCGATCACATAATAATCTTAAACTACTTATTCCTCCTTATTCTTCTCGGACTTATGGCTTGTCTTTTAGTGTTCGTTCTGCTCAGCTCTGGAATAACCTCCCACAAGATACGAGATCTGCTCTGAACCTTAGTTCTTTTAAATCACTTATCAAAAGACTGTATTCTGATGCATCTAACAATTGAGTGTACTTATAAATATGTAAGTTTATATATATATATATATTATTTATGTATGTTTATTTTTAATTAGATATGTAGAAATTTATTGTTTATTTTACTGCATATCAATGCTTTTTATGTGCGCTGCCTTATAATTATGGATTTTCCTTTATATTTTGGTTGACTGGAAGAAATCCCATTGGGGATAAGTCCGCCATTGTACATATTCTTCTAAATCCAATAACTGTTTTGCAATTTGTTTTATTTATTTTTATGTGCAATAAAGAGTTTACAAACAAACAAACAAGGATTTAAACATTCGACATAAAGCAGATTTAGACCTTTTGAATACGGTTAAGAAAAAAATAAAATCGAAGAGTGCTGGAAAAGGAGAAATATTGGCTTCATGGATTGTAAAAAATGCAATGAAAGCAAAACTCAAAGCTGGCGCTGGAGTTCGTTCATTTATGAAAGTAGTGAAAAATAAACAATCTAAGCTTAAAAATATTAAATCAAAGGACAAGCGTAGTAGATGTTTATTGGGAATTCTGGGACATTTTTGTGTCCCAGAATTCCCAATAAACAAAATTCGATTCATTCTAACAACAAAACATTAGTCGAATGCACTCACCTGACTCCATTATAAAATTGATAAGAATCACCCGCGAGCTCGTGGAAAGATCACACACCGAACACACTTTTTACACATGATTCATTCTAACCATCAAACATTATTTTGTTGTACTTTCCTGATTCCTGTTCTACCAACAAAATTTACATGTTAAATTATAAAACGTGTTTATTCGTTAAACCTAAATTCATTTCGCTCAAATTTGTTGAGTACTGCAGACGAGTTTAAGCACATGCTAATAATTTGAAATGAAATTTGTGAAACAAAAAGACTCACAAAAATTAGATTGTATTTGTCCTGTTTCATCACAAGAACCAAAACGACACGGAAACCTCCTGCCGAACACAATACGTTGTATCGTTTGTGGTCCATCAAATTGTGGAAAAACCAACTTAGTAATAAGTTTATTGTTACATACAGATGGTCCACGATTTTGTAACTTATATGTTTATTCAAAATCTTTATATCAAGCAAAATACTTATTTTTAGAGAAAGTTATGAACATGGTTTCTGGTACAACCTTTCATAAATACAATCACAATTGTGAAATTTTGAGTCCTCACGAATTTTGAGCTTGCGAAAATCAGAACAGCATTAGAGATTATTTTGCTATGGGTCGACATAAGAAAATTGATTGTTTTTATATTAATCAAACATATACAAAAATACCTAAACAACTAGTGAGAGACAATTCCAATTTGATTGTATTATTTAAACAAGATGACATTAATTTGAAACATGTTTATGATGAGCATGTTGGGTCTGATATGTCATGGAATCAATTTCGTGAAATGTGTTTTCGTGTGGTTCCCGGCACTATTACAAAAAAGAATAGGACCACTCCATCTCTTTCCCATGGATGTCGTAAAAGGCGACTAAGGGATAGGCTTATAAACTTAGGATTCCTCTTTTAGGCGATGGGCTAGCAACCTGTCACTATTTGAATCTCGGTTCTATCATTAAGCCAAATAGCTGAACGTGGCCATTCAGTCTTTTCAAGACTGTTGGCTCTGTCTACCCCGCAAGGGATATAGACGTGATCATATGTATGTATGTATGTATGTATGAAATGTGTTCAAAAGTTTGGAAAAAGCCTTTTAATTATCTTGTTATTAATAAGGATTGTGATAAAAACATAGGATGTTATAGGTCAGCATTTGACACTTTTATAGTTCTAGATTAACATACTTAATACAATGTAGTGATAATGAAAGGTCACTTTAAAGTGTGATTTGCGACTGAACACAATATCAAGCAGTAAAATGGAAAAAACATTTAAAAAACAAATAGTTAAGTCAGCAGCAGCTGTTAAAAGAAAAGTGGGGATGATTAACGATACAAAAAACGTAAATAATATGGCACTGGAGAAAATTTCCAAACCTATTGTTGATCCCCTTAATTTGATAGCCAATAAAAATAATGAAAAGTGGGTTGAGAATGAAAATAATTACATTCCCTCTGTTGGGAAAAAATGTAAAAATGAAAGTACATCGTCTTATTCATCCAATGAAGAATCGAATGACACTGTTTCTGAAAGCGACTTTCCTAATAATTACAACAAAACTTTAATTTCCACACCTTCTGAAGATCATAATGTCAGTGAAGGTTCGTTCAAATCTATTGCGTCTTCTCCAGATAATCGTCAAACTTTGTCGTGGTCTACATCATCAGAAGTAATGGATGCTATACCTTTTGGAGTAAGACATGAGCGGGGAAAACTAATGCTTGGCAATATTCGTGTTTTCGATAATGATAACATTCTGAAAATAGGAACCGAATCTTAAAGAAGACAGATGATTTAAGAGAGTTACTATTTAAAAGGAAACCTGATCTAGAAAAAGTCAGAGAGGAGGACTTGCAAAATTATAAATTGTTACTAATTGATACTAATGCACATCGACGTAATTATGAGTCATCTAAACCTATAAACAGTAACAAAGGTTTTAAATACATTAATGTCATTAAGCCTTTATTTAAATTCTCAAAAAATATGACTTCAAGTGTAGAAAGTCTCCCTCAAGGAAAAGGTATTCTACTTCTGAAAAAAGTAAAAAAATATACTGATTATGTTTATTGGGATGATCCCAACGAACTGGTAGAACGATTAAAATTGTTGTTAGGATCACGAGCGGCTGGCAATAGTGGTGTAGATAATGAAATTATTGCAGTCATAGAAGAATTACGAGAAGCTGGAATTATAAATATAGAACATAAACAGCTATCACCACAGAAAATGACCAGTATAATTCGAGATCTCTAATCATCTAGACAGCAATGAATGTAGATAAGTTCGGTCATCACGTCCATAAACGTTTGCGATTATTGGAATTTATCGACACTTTAAACGATACATTGGTGAAAACTGATGCTGGACACTATGATTTGAAAACATCTAAATTAAAAGGTCTTTCATCTTCAAATGAAGCCGATGAAGCAGTGAACAAAGCATACGTCGATAATATACTACAAGAGTTAAGAAAAGAAATAAGAGTGGTTAATGATAATATACAAGTATATTTAAAAAAATTGGAAAAAGCTACATCAGACCGTTTGTCAAAATCGTTTTATACAAAACAAGAAATAGGTAATTTGATTGAACTTAAATTGAACCAACACAATGAGCAAAAAAAACATAGTGGATGAAATTCATTAAGCAGCAAGAAGAAATTTTCCTCGTCGATTTACAATTATAAAAGGAATAGACGACTTATGGCAAGCTGATCTTATGGATTTTCAGAAATATTCTTATTTTAACAAAGGATATAAATATGTTTTAGTTGTAATAGATACTTTTACAAAATATGTGTGGACATAATTATCCTATAAATTCAAAAAACAAAAAATGTGTGACAAAAGCAATGTTTGAAATTTTATCTCGTTCAAAACGAAAACCTATAAATTTACAAACTGATTTAGGCAAAGAATTTTATAATGATGCTTTTAATAAATTGTGTAAGAAATATGACATTAATCATTATTCCACCTACTCCACCAAAAAAGCTTCTATTATGGAAAGAGTTATTCGTACAATAAAATGTAATCTTTACAAAATGTTTAGTTTGTATTTTTCAAATTTAAATTCCGTTGTAGAAAAATATAACAATACTACTCACCGTACTACTAAATTTAAACCAGTCGACGTAAATAAAGTAAACCAGATACATGTTAGATGTAACATATTACGTGCACAAAAGCGAGTTTTATATCGCAAGCCTAAGTTCCACGTTGGTGATAGTGTTCGGATAGGTAAATTTAAAGGTGATTTTTATAAAGGATACACTCCCAACTGGTCGACAGAAATATTCGTTATTGTCAAGGTAAATGATACGAATCCACCAACATACCTATTAGAAGACAAACATAAACAGGAAATTTTGGGAGCTTTTTATGAATATGAATTACAAAAAACGAAATTTCCAGAACTTTATCTTATTGAAAGAGTTATTAAACGTCAAGGTCATAAACTTTATGTAAAGTGGTTAGGTTTAAGTGAAAAAGAAAATAGTTGGGTGGACAAGAATGCATTACTATTGTAATATAAAGTGAGCGTCATAATAAATATATAAAATACGCCGTGTGGTTCCCGGCACCATTACAAAAGAATAGGACCACTCCATCTCTTTCCCACGGATGTCGTAAGAGCCGACTAAGGGATAGACTTGGGATTCCTCTTTAATGTAAATCCCTGCCAATCTAAGGTCTGCCGCGCCGATGGATGCATGGCTAGGGGCGAGCCTAGTCTCGAGCGTGCCACTTCCGCCATGGGGTTGGGCGACCCCCAGGTAATGGCTAGCCTTACCCTGGCATGCGGGGCTCTGCTGGGGCGGACAAAATTTTTCCCTAGCGTCTCGTGGGAATCGCATTATGAACCTTAAAAAGCATATAAATGGCGGCGATGGTGTCCGCACCCCATCACGTCTCGTTCCCGGCGGGAGCGGTATGCGGTCTGCTGAAAGCCGCTTTGCGACGATGAATGTAAGAGGAGGAATGAAGGATAAGATTGAGGAAGTATGCCAGATGATGGATGAAAGACGTTTGGATGTGTTGTGCGTGAATGAAACGAAGCGGAAAGGATGCGACGCGACGCAGCACGGCCCTTACACGGCGTATTGGTCTGGAATTTCCAGTACCAGCCGAGGCTGTCAAGGGGTCGGTCTAATTCTTTCTGCACGAATGGCTGAGTGCGTGAATGAGTATGAGTGTGTCAGCCCTCGTCTTCTATGGATTAGGCTGAAAGTTGGAATCACTCGGATCTTCGTTCTAGGTGTTTATGCACCTTGGGATGTGGGTTCGAGGGGTACAACATCAGCAAAAAGCGAAAACGAGGAGTTCTGGAATAGTGTAAGAGAAGTATTGAAAGTTACCAAGCCAAATGAGAAGATTATTATGTTAGGTGATTTTAATGGATGGGTGGGTGTAAAGCGTGATGGATATGAAAAGGTGCTTGGTGCGTTTGGTGACGAAAAGGTGAATGATAATGGAAGAAGTGTATTAGAAATTTGTCTAGAGTGGGATCTTTTTGTGTCGAACTCAATGTTTCAACATAAAGAGATCCACACCTACACAAGAGTGGAAGGTATTTTAAAAAGTATGATAGACTTTGTGATTGTAGATGAAAGATTGAAGAACAAAGTGCTGGATACCCGTGCATATCGCGGTGCTGGCATTGACTCGGACCATTTACTGGTGATATCCCGGATAAGGGGTATCTTCAATCGCTGGCGGCACAGGGTAAGGGAGCAAACCAGCGCTTTGGAAAGAGTAAAAGTAGAAAATTTGCAAGATATGGATGTAGGTAAGAAGTATATTAATAGACTGAAGGATGAATTTGAAGATTTAGAGGAAATGAGCGATATTGAAGATGGATGGAAGGAATTTAAAGAAAGAATTGTGAAAGTAGCTGTTGAAGTGTGTGGTGTAAGTAGAAGAAGGAAAGGAAAAAATCACAAAAATGCGTGGATGAGTAAAGATGTGCAAGAACTTGTGCGATTAAAGAAGAAAGCATGGCTGGATTTGTTAGCAGCAAAAGCTAACTTAAGAATGCAAGAGGTTATAGATGAAGATGTGAATGAAGCACGTAAGGAATATAAGAAAATGAAAGATTTGGTTAAGAAAGCTGTGATTAGAAAGAAAAAAGAGTATAAAGAGGATTTTGATAAAAGGCTATCAGAAGACTTTCAGTCAAATCTGAAAGTATTCTGGAAATCCGTAAGGTCAGCCCGAGGAAATACTATAACCAGAGAGCTGACTAGGATCAGATGCCAGGATGGTAGCGTTGTGAAAGGAGAAGAATGTGTACTAAAGATATGGAAGGACTATTTTGAAAGTTTATTTGAAAAAAAGGAAGGAAATAAGAAAGATTTATGCTATAGCGAAGAAAAAGAGAATGAGATGGAAGGCGAAATTGAAATGTTCGAAATTGTGGAAGCACTTAAGAGTATGAAAGCGGGAAAGGCTGCTGGGTGTGATAGAGTGTCGGTCGAGATGCTTAAAGCAGGAAAAGGCGTAGTAGCTAGTCAGTTGTACTGCCTTTTCAATTTGTGTTGGAGAAGCGGCCGAGTACCAAAAGATTGGTGTAAGGCTGTTATCGTGCCACTTTACAAAGGAAAAGGGTCACAGCTGGACTGCAAAAATTATCGTGGTATAAGCCTGCTTAGCGTCGTCGGCAAATTGTATGCTAAGGTATTGATTAATAGAGTCAGGAATGAAACTGATGACAAAATATGGGATGCTCAAGCGGGATTTCGAAAGGGAATGGGATGTACTGATCAGGTCTTTTCCTTGCGGTGCATAGCCGAAAAGTTTTTGGCCAAGAGTCAAAAAGTCTATTGCACATTCGTAGATCTGGAAAAGGCCTATGACAGAGTTGAGAGGAATGAATTGTGGTCAGCACTTTCTATGCATGGGGTGAGCAGTCTCTTAATACGAGCACTGAAATCCTTATATGAGGATTCGAGTGCTTGTGTCAGGATAAACGGAGCGCACACTGAGTGGTTTAAGATTGAGAAAGGCGTTAGGCAAGGATGTGTTGCGTCACCGTGGCTGTTCAACCTATTTATGGATAGCTGTTTGACAGATTTGCAAGAGTCTAAAAGTGGATTAAGGATGAATGAGTTACTCGTCAAATGTCTGCTCTATGCCGACGATCAGGTTATACTGGCGTCATCAGCGGAGGAGTTACAGGAGATGGTAAACTGTATGCATGAAGCTTTAAAAGAGAAAGGAATGAAAGTGAACGTAAGTAAAACTAAAACACTGGTTTTTGAAATGGAGAAAGAAATGACAGCATGTAATATTTTGATTGGAGGAGAAAAAGTGGAGCAAGTGAAAGAGTTTGTATATCTAGGATCAAAGTTTACATCAGATGGCAAGTATGATAGTGATATTGAAAGGAGAGTGAACGCGGGGAACATGGTGAATGGAGCTTTGCATGCCTTTATGAGCAGTCAGAAACTATCCAAAAAGGCTCGACTGGCTGTGCACAGGGGCGTGTTGGTCCCGACATTAATGTTTGGGAGTGAAAGTTGGGTATGGCAAAAGAAGCATGAAAGCAGAATAAATGCAGTGGAAATGAGAGCGTTAAGGAGTATGATGGGTGTGAAATTGAGTGACAGGATAAGGAACAGCGTGATAAGGGAATGTTGTGATGTGAAAGAAGATGTAGTTACAGGAATAGAAAAGGGTATGTTAAGATGGTTCGGTCATGTGGAGAGGATGAATGAAAGCAGGTTGACTAAGCAGATATACAAGGAGAGTGTGGAGGGAAAGGTCGGAGTGGGAAGACCTAGACGAACGTATCTTGATCAAATTAAGGACGTCCTGGTAAAGGGTCAGGTCAAAAGTACCCGAAACCGCCGAGCTTGTATGAAGAGAGTTATGAATGTGGACGAAGCGAAAGAAGTATGCAGAGATCGTGGCAAGTGGAAAGAGGTAGTCTCTGCCTACCCCTCCGGGAAAGAGGCGTGATTTTATGTATGTATGTATGTATGTAATAAATATCTTCATTTTAAGAATATCTATGAAGAAGGGAAGAGGTATTTTAAATAACGTCATCAATAATTTACCTTTCGAACTACATATTCCTGGATATCAGTTTTGTGGACCAGGTACTAAACTTCAAAAACGATTATTAAGAGGTAAGCGAGGTATAAATAAATTGGATGAAGCTTGTATGTACCACGATATTGCATACAATAATAAGGATTTAAACATTCGACATAAAGCAGATTTAGACCTTTTGAATATGGCTAAGAAAAGAATAAAATCGAAGAGTGCTGGAAAAGGAGAAAAATTGGCTTCATGGATTGTAAAAAATGCAATGAAAGCAAAACTCAAAGCTGGCGCTGGAGTTCGTTCATTTATGAAAGTAGTGAAAAATATACAACCTAAGCTTAAAAATATTAAATCAAAGGACAAGCATTCAACTATAAACTTTGCATATGCAACCGCAAAAAGACTATTTTCTAAAAATAACGGATCACGTTCACGTTTACCACGATGTATACCCATTCCTAAATGCGGAGGCTTTTTACTGCTCATTCCCATCTTTGCCGGTCTGTCAGCTTTAGGTTCACTTGCTGGTGGCGCGGCAGGTATAGCAAAGGCTGTTAATGATTACAAAGTAGCTCAGAAAAACTTTGAAGAATCTAAACGACATAACAAGATGATGGAATCTGTTGCTTTAGGAAAGACCTTGTATATAAAACCATATAAAAAGGGAGCAGGATTATATCTAAGTCCTTCAAAAAACTGAAAAAGCGGCTACCCAGACGAGCACTAACCAATTTAGATATAATGGAACATGCTATTGATATTCCTTACTTTCGCGGAGTGTATATGAGAGATACTCTTCCTCGGAAACCAAAAAAAATTGAGTGTGCTATATTAAATTTAGATAGTTCTGACAATCCTGGAACACATTGGGTAGCCTACGTTAAATATATTAATTACTGTGAATATTTTGATAGTTTTGGTGATTTAAAACCACCATTGGAACTAGTAAATTATTTAAGTCCTTTAACTATAAATTATAATTATTTGCAATATCAATCTTATGGTTCTATAAACTGTAGACACCTTTGTTTAAAGTTTTTAAAAGAATTTTGGAAACATCATTTGTATAAATAATATAATAAAAATATATTTGTATCAGTATAATAATGTCTTTCACTGTGTCAATAACAGGCAGAGGAGAATTTCTAACAACTAACTATTCCCCTACATTACAACTGAATGGAGAGTACGAATGTGGGCTTTTGTATTTTTCTACATTTAATTCTATACCTAACATAGACGCAAAAAATAACAAATTTTACTATGGAAAAGATGAAGTTATTGAAATTCCTGAAGGATCGTATGAGTTTCAAGATATTTGTGATTATCTGAAAAGTAACATAAAGAATGCAGCGTTGAAATTGGGTTGTAATAATAATACGTTAAAAACAAGAATTTTTTGTTCCAAAGATGTACACTGTAATAAAAATAATTCAATCGGAAAAATATTAGGATTTAATAGAGAATCAATCAAAGCTAATTAATATAAGTACTGAATCTCAGCATCCTGTCAGCATTTTAGCAACAACTATCGTACGCATCGAATGTGATGTTATCAGCGGATCATTTGTAAACGGAAAAGCAAGCCATATTATTTATGAATTTGTGCCTAACGTACCCCCTGGTTACAGAATTATTGAAATACCTAAGAATTTAATTTACTTTCCTGTCAATCAGAGCTCAATAAATTCACTCAATATAAGGTTGTTAGACGCAGAAAACAAGCAAATTAACTTACGCGGTGAAGAAGTACAGTTGTATTTGCACTTTAAACCAAAATGTTAAATTTTCATAAAAACACCTTCACTCCTATTAAAAGACTCAGTCCTAAAGGATCACCTCACAAAGAAACATCGCTGCGATTTAAAAAAAAAGTAACAAAAAAAAAAATAAAGACTTTTTAAGGCTACTAGGTTTGTTAATATGAACATTTTAAATATATGCCAACCCGCGTCTTACGACAATAGCATAGAAAGTTTTGAATATCATTCGTAATAAGCCTTATGTATCAAGTTTTAACAAAAATGAAGAAATACGGATACCGATTAATCAACAAGACTTGTATGTGTTGCCTGCACTCAGCTGTTTGTATATTGAGGGTAGAGTCGATGTGTATAAACAAAATAACGCTGGCAAAGAAAAAGTGCCGAGTGTGCATTTCGTAAACAACCCCGTACTATTTCTATTTCAAGATATAAGATATGAACTAAATGGGATAGAAATAGATAAGATTAAAAATGCATTGCACAACAATTAAATCTTATCTATCATTGAACGAAAATGAATCCAAAAGCGCAAAAGTTTGGGGTTGGTCTCCTTCAGGCATTACCTCTGATGGAGGATTTTCTGTGTATATACCGTTAAATAAAATATTAGGTTTTGCAGAAGATTATGAAACAATCATAATAAACTGTAAACATGAATTAGTACTATTGAGAAGTAATACAAATCTCAATTCCTTATTACTAAGTTCTGGAGAAATTGTCGAAGATATAATTATAAATAAAATAGTTTGGCGAGTTCCTCATGTTCGAGTGTCGGACCGTGAAAGAGTCAATTTACTTAAACATTTAGAAAAAGATCGAGCGATAACCTTAGCGTTTCGTAACTGGGATTTGTATGAGTACCCATTGTTACCCAAAACATACATACTTGGTCCATTAAAACTTCATCACAGTTGGAGAAACCAAGATTTGTTATTATTGCTTTACAAACAAACCGTAAAAGTAATGCAACAATGTTGATGGCAGAGTTCGACCATTGTCATATTCGAGACGTAAGAGTATTTCTAAATTCTTCATATTATCCGTATGAAGGTTTAAATATTAGTTTCTCAGACAACAGATATTCATTAATATATGAACAATACGCAAGATTTCATCAGTCTTATCATAGTCGCCGAGCGGAGCCGTTGATGGGATTAAAAGAATTTAGAGACATAGCTCCGTTATTAGTTATAGACTGTTCACGACAGCATGAAATGTTAAAGGGATCAATTGATGTGAGAGTTGAATTCGAATCTGACCAAGACATACCCGATCAAACGGCTGCATATTGTCTGATACTAAACGATTGCATATTTGAATACAAGCCATTGAGCAATATTGTTAAGAAGTTATCATGAATGATAATACAATAATCATATATTTACAAGGGTTTAAGGATTTGAAAAATAATTTTATTGTTAAGGAATTTTCGATTGCAACTAAGGAATACACACAAACTTTCTTGGTTAAAGCACCTTATTCTTCAAAAACTCTTTCTGATGAAGAAAAAAAGCGAGTTCGATGGTTAGAAAATAATCTGGGACTACATTGGTATGAAGGGTTTATCGATTATCGAGAATTCCGGCCAGTTATAATTCCATATTTAAAAAGTAAAAATGTCTGAATTAAAGGAAATGAGAAGATTGTATGGATTCAAGAGTTATGCAACAATTGTGAAATTATAGAACTGGGTGAAAAGGGTTGTCCTAAATTACTAAAATTATATGAGGATTATTGTGAGGAGAATAATCAGGTGTTAAATTGTGTTCATCATAAAAAAAGGTGTGCTTTGAAAAATGCACTCTGTTTAAAAAAGTGGTGTCAAGACAATTTTGTGTTTAATTCTTTATTTAAATTATAATAAGATTTTTCGAATAATAAAAATATTTTACTGAATAAAATATACTGTCTTTTTTTTAATTTATTTAGGTTATGGTTCCTAATTAAACTATAATATAAAGGCACATATCTTTTAAATTTAATGTTTATTGACACTAGGCAAATAACACAAATCTGTAAAAAATAACACAATGACATGAAAACTGATAAAGGAAATTACAATTATTGACATACATTTATATATAATTTTAAAACCAATTGGTATAACTATAGTTACAAATTTTTTTTGAAATATTACTAATATTTTTTTCAGTCTGGTCCATAATTTCATCACCAACATCTTTTACCACATATTGAGAGCTCAATAAGACCCTATCGTCCTGAAGACAGTCACTTATTAATTGATTACACTCTAAGTCAAGCACTTGAATCTTGATCAGTCTAAGACCTTTGTGGGGAGCACTTTTTATCACAAACGATTGATGGGGAACATGTGATTTGACAATCTTTTTGGAAAAATCTACCTTATTGCGACCCCCCTTTAACTTCATTTTCCGTTTATGAGTACTTAATTTTGATTGTTCCGTGGGACGACTCTGTATCTTGAAAAGTTCTTCGGAGAATCCAAACGAATCTCGAGGACATTGAAATGACTCTGGTATTAATGTTTCACTATCTGGAAAGATAGCGTCCTGTTGTCTGTAACAAAAAATAAAAATACACATAACAATAATAATTCTAATAAAACGGGTTTGATCCCCGACCAGGCTAACATGGAAAAATAGTGTTTGTTAGATTGACCTGGGTGGGATTTATTAAAAATTATAGTATCGTTGGTACTTATCCTGTGACACAAGTTTACCACTTACTATGGGGCTAGCTCAATCTGTGTGGTTTATCCCATCTTATTTAAATTAATAATAAAGAAAGAAATTTTTTCGTACCTTCTGTTCACGCGCCTTTGCTTTTGATTTTTAGAAAGCTTGTATTTTAATTAATTCCTCAGTCAATCCATCTGATAGACGTTGAGCATGTTCAAAAGAATCGGGAATAAATGTTTCATTATCTGAATTCGCAGTCACATCATCTACGTATTGCGGCGTCTGTAATAAAACATAAATTTAGAATAACATTAAATCAATCTTATATCTATAAGAAACAATTAAATATATAAAGCAACTTACCATTGTTTTAGTTTTTAAATACTTAAATTTATTGGAAGCAACGTCCTGTGGTATGGACTATGCGCTTGATCGTACAAAAGTGATACATGTCACATGCAGTTTGCGCACTGCACTCAAATAAAAATGCATGCGCAGCGCGATTTTGTCCTTGCTAAAATGTTTTGTGTCATAGTCGTTCAAATTACTGTTCACGTTAGAACTCGTTCATTCATATTGTAATTAGATACCAAGGTATATCAATAAAATTTATTACAATGAACAAAAAATACATGCACAGAACGCTTCGTCCACACAGCGGTTTGACGAGCTCCGTGGCTCAGCAGTTATCAAGCTGAACTGAGACACGGAGACCTCTGGTTCGATCCCCGACCGGGTCAAGATGTAAAACGATCTTTTTTTTCAGTTTGTCCCGAGTATGGTTTTCTATACGTGAATCAACAAAATATAGTATTGTTGAGTAAGTATTTTGCGACTCAAGTTTACAACTTACTGTAGGGCTCAATTTATGTAATTTATCCCTTGTGAGCATGTTCATAGTATTCTTTCGTCATTAGTTTCTTTATAAAACTTTTTATTTTAAAAATAAGAATTAATAAAACAATTTATTATTTTATTATACCCATTTTATTCTTTTTCCTACATATTTACAAACAATACAGACATTTTCTGACTTAGAATATAAACAAAATATGAAATATGTTACAAATATGTATGTTTTTTTAAAACATTTAAATTTAACAAATAAGTATCCATTTTCAAAACCTGTTAAAAATTAAATATACTTTAGTCCCCATTTACCCCCATGCTTTAGTCGAAATCTTATTCTTTGATATGGCTCTCTTATCATCATCAGCTGATGAAGCAATTTTATTTACGGCACATGTAAATAATTCATGTTTAATTGATTTAAATAAAATATTTGTTTTACGAATTACGTTACCTTCATGCAGAGATTTTTCATAATCCGATACATTAAAATCACGCACAATGTTTCTCTTAATTCCTTTTGCTTTTTTTATTGTGCTATTGGTGGTTTTAATACAATATAACTTCGATCGAAGTCCAACAAATTCGGTTATAACTTTAGTCTCCATTTCAAGTTTAAATAGACCAGGAACTTTTTTATTTTGAATTGGTAAACTATATTCATTACTTTCACAATTACTAGTATCAAAATAATGTAAAAAGTATTTTTTTAAATCATAATAAAAGTTATTTGTTTGTATATGATATATAAAACTATCTGTATCAGTGTAACACATCTTAACATGACTTTTGTAATGGGGTTGTATAACTGAGTAATGAAAATCATACATGACTTTTAGAAAGTTCTAAAACAGTAAAACCAATGTAAATGGGTTTGTTCAAAATAATTTCTTCAGGGTTTAATTGAACAGCTACTAAATTATCAGAAAAAACTGTTGCACTGTGGAAATTTGGACGTGCGATAAGTTTTTGAGCACAATTTCTTTTTTTAGTAAGATTTTCATTATCATCCCACTGATTAACCAGGTGCACATTAACTCGCTTCTCATTGTTTTCTAAAGTTTTTCCAAAAACGCTATTGTTCAACAGTTTAAAAAAATCTTGTTCAAAAGCGGATGAACTTTTTTGTCTTAAAGTAGTATTCAAATCAATATATTGTTTTAAATACGGTCTTTGTCTAAATGTTATTACCCTATGTATTTTTTTCAAAATCAGTCCATGTTTTAAACAAGTTTTTAAATGAATGTAATGAATTACATAATAAAATTTATCATATAAATTCGGAATGAGTTTGTAATTTTTACCACCAGGTGGAATGCATTTTTCTGGACAAAATGGTAAATCATTATGTAAATTATGCAAGTGCTTAGGATAAACTAGGTCTACCTCTAGTATAAACCCATAGTCAGCATCATTTCCTACTTGAATTATATCCAATGTATTGATTTCATTTTGATTAAGAAACCTAAAATTGGATAATGGTAAATATTGACACATACAGAACCCATATAAATTGTTGCAGTCGATATAAGTAATATACGATGTAGGCTCTAAGGGTTTGTAATCAGGTAAGAAAGAATTATTTGCTTTAGCATGTCTATGGGAACATAGGCACACACCGCCGCGAATGCCCTGTTGTAACATTCGAATCATAGATAAATCATTGATAAGCTCTAACTGAACGCCTGTTTTAAGCAACATTGCATCAAAAGATAGACTAGGTGCGGTCAAATAAAATGCTGGATCCAACTGATAATGCTGTTTGCAAGTCCGACGAAAATTTTCAAAAATATCTGATAGTAATAGCACATCAGTTTTCAAATAGAGATCCGTATATGAACCTAGGTCAGAAATTTTAAAGGTTGACCAAATTAAATTCGCATGCCTGTAATCCTCATCGGAGATATGTTCGTCATTCAGCGAACTGTAAAATAATTCTTTTGGTGGAAGTTGACTTTCTTGATAACGTTCCCATGAGCTCATGTACTCGTACGGATATACACCTTTACGAGTAAGTAACTGAAATTTCTCATCACAGGGGTAAAAATTTTTAAGGTATTTAAAGTCATCTGGTTTCAAAGTGTCTGATAATTTACTTAAACTTGTAGCTAGAAATTTAAATGAATCAACAAAACGAAGCTGATAAAACTGATCATTTGAAACCGGTACAAATTTGGTGAATGAAACATAGTTTTCTTTAGTTTTGGGTATAATTTTTATGTCACCAGGAACTTCAGCCAAAGCTTTAATGAATAAGTGACAGTCATAACCGGCTAGGTTGTGGAAAAAGATGGGTACAAACGAGGGACGTTTAAATTGCAAATTGCATTGTGGGTGGGCAGGTCCTCTACAAACCTCGCACAATCTGGGCCGCGGTATGATACGTAACTATTATAGTCAGTATTGTCACAACAAACAATATGGTATGCAAACGCTATAGGTATGTGTTTGTTCAAAGTCATAGTGTTATTAGAAGAGCAGCTTATGTCAGCGTTAGTTTGGAGCATTGATTCAAAATCAGCATAAATACAAAAGAGCATATTTTGTTTACGCTCATAATTTTTAAATTGTATCAGTGACCCGTTGTCAGGCAAAACGGTCACTACATCTCCACATGGATGAGTGTCAACTTCTTCTAAAGTCCCAAAATTTAGTAAACAAAAATCACAAAAATAAACCTTACCGTGATGTGATGTGATGTGATTTGACTTCTAAAAAGTCTAGAACAGTCTTTTATTAAACAATAATGAGAGGAATTTTTATTTTCTAAAAAGAGTAAATGAATAATTTTGAAATTTCTGTTCCTATCCATTTCTGATTTGTATAAAGGGCCTACAATAGATTTGTTATTTTTTAAACCATATATGATAAACTTAATATTTGAGTTATTTTTTTCAAAAATTTTTATGTCATGATAAGTAACAGGAAATGACATACCGCTTGTATCAAAAAGATCGTAAAAATGTGGATATGACGATGTTCGGTTAGGCCGTTTCTTGGTTGGATATAAAGCTGCTGTCACGCACCATAAAAAGCAATACTGATCCTTATTTATAATATTTAAACATGCTTTCTTGGATTGAATTGATTTAGGTAAACTTATAAAACTGGAACCGGCTAGAGGTTTGTATTTATTAGGATTGACCTCCATATATAAAATGTTTAAAAATGACCACCCACTGTCGCGATGTTCGAATTCCTCAATACTTTTTTTAAATTTCAAAACTGTCTCTAAATACAATTTGTTGAAATCATAATCAAAATATAATATTTTGTTTTTGGTAATAAATGACTTAACTGATTGCGAGTTATCTTTGAATTGTACGAATGTACCAAATAATTCAAAATTCACTTTCACACACGTGTGTTGTCCCAGGTATTTATCTAAAAGCGATTTTAACTTAGCATGAATTTCATTAAAAAATACATCTAAAGAGGATGATTGAGATTCAGTATTCGCTATTATCTTGTAAGTTAAAATACGATTTCGAAATGCAGTGCTGACCATTTCTATACCATCATCATATTTTATAGTATGCTATAATAATATGCCCATATTATTAATAACAGTTTCTCAGAAAATCGCTTTCCTCTATCATGGCTTATGGCCTATGTACGCCCTCTCCCAAAAATCCCAGATCCAACTCATTTGAATGAAGTACGTCCTATCTCCATACTTTCATTCTTATCGAAGGTTCTAGAAGCATCTGCCTTTAACCAGTTATCAAAACATCTACTTGATAACCACCTTTTAAACAAATATCAATCTGGTTTTAGGCCGGCGCATAGTACCACCACTGCACTTCTTCGAGTTACAGAAGACATAAGAACGGGCATGGAACATAAACAAGTCACAATTTTAGTATTAATAGACTTTAGTAACGCATTTAATACTGTTGACATTGATATCCTTTTAGCCACCCTTTCCCGTTGCAACGTCTCTTCTTCAGTGATTTTTTGGTTCTCCAGTTATCTTCATGGACGCCGGCAACAGGTTCGTAACGGTACGGATGAATCAGATTAGTGCGAATTGAAAGCTGGCGTTCCACAAGGCGGTATTTTGTCTCCTATTTTGTTCTCAGTTTTCATAAACATGCTTTCATTATATATTAACTGTTTCTATCACTTCTATGCTGACGACTTGCAGCTTTATGTACAGACGAATATTGATAACATGGAACAGGCCATTAATTTGCTGAATCATAACTTAAATGGAGTTCTAGACTGGTCTAACCGATTTGGCATTTCTGTTAATGTTAAAAAGTGTCAGGCTATAGTAGTTGGCAGTTTCTATCAGATTAATAATATTGACATTAACACCTTGCCACCGCTGATCTTTGACGGAACTATTATTGAATTTAGTACGACGGTTAAAAACCTTGGCCTACATATTGATACCAACTTACATTGGGATTCACACGTTGTTGCAACCAGTCGGAAAGTTTACAGTGTTCTGCATTATCTGCAACGCTTAAAACATTTTCTTCCAACAAAAACGAAGATTATGCTTACCCAAGCACTTCTTCTGCCTATAATTGATTATGCTGATGTGTGTTATCTGGATTTAACTGAAGAGCATCTCAACAAATTAGAAAGTTTTCTAAACAATTGTATCAGGTTTATATTCTGCCTTCGGAAGTACGATCATATTTCTGAATACCGTTCTCAGCTAAATTGGCTCCCCATCCGTAACCGTAGAAATCTTCACATTTTATGTCAGCTCTATACCATTCTCAATAATCAGCTTGCCCCAGACTATCTTAAAAAAGACTTCCAACTATTAAGTTCTACTCACGAAAAAATCCTTCGTTCTTCAAATAAGTTAACTCTTGATATCCCTTTTCACCGTACAGGTATTGCCTCGAATTCTTTCGCCGTTATGGCTGTTGGGCTCTGGAATTCACTTCCCGAGTCCATCAGGACATCCCCAAGTCGTTCTAGTTTCAAATCGCGGGTATACGGGTTTTTCTTGAGTCGCGAGGGTATTTAATATCGCCTTTTCACTCATTTCGGTAATCGCTGCACCTATTTATTTATGTATATTGTTTATCTATTGTAGTTTTTATGTATGTATATTGTTTATCTATTGTATTTTTTATGTATGTATATTATAATTATTTTATTTTATATTTTGTGTAGGTATAAATATATTTATTTAGTTTAACCCCACATGAAGTTCTCTGTAAGACCCAATGGTTGACTGGTAGATAATGCTTCTAGCATTAAGTCCGCCAATTGTGCTATACATTTGTATCTTGTGCAATGAAGTTTAAATAAATAAATAAATTATTCTTTTTATGTAAATTGCTTCTCAAATGACCAACCCATGATTTATTGTGTATAGATGAGTTACACACAGTACAGAAAGGCATGTTAAAGGATTTTATGATGACACTTGAATCCAAAATAAAGGAATAATTAATGATTTATTACTTATTACACTACTTACATTGAAAACATTTAAGACGAAAATTAACACAAAAGTAATAGGTAATTTATGCCGAAGGAAGGAATCTTATTTTTTTACTTAAAATTAACCTTGTGACTATAGTACACGGGTTCTACCTCCTCAAATAGACTCCAAGCTCGTCCTAGGAAGGCTTGTAGTGATTCCCAAGACTTTGTGGATTCATCACACTGTAGCTTCACCGTTATAAGAGCCTTTTTATAACGAGCATCAGCAGGGTTGTTCACGTAATCCTGTGTTTTGTAGACCTTAAGATCCACAAAATAATCACCCTCGGTCTTCAAAGCACGTCGAGAGGTCCCCGTCGAAACTTTGCTGGAGAAACTTGACGTTACTTCTCCACCGCGATTCCTTGGTTTGCTGCAACCGGCTTCCTCTGCTTGGAGGATGTTAAAAATGTTCTTTTTTGTTCTGTAAAAATAAAAAATATTTTTAATTTTTTAATATATTTTAATAATTATTTTTTTGCAAGTAAGAGACATAGGAAAAATTGTGTTGAGTTAACAAGCCCTGACCGGCTTCTATACGTTATGCATGAAGATAAGCCTTTTTCCCTAAACAAGAAAATAAATTAATAAAGTAATGATGAACAAAATGTAAATCGATGTTTTTGCGACAAAAAAAAGAAATGAGTTATATTATTTACCTGTTCGTTGAGGTAAAATCAGGTGGTGGTGACGTAGCTTTGCGCTTCGATCCAGCAGCCAAGCTACGAACAATTTCTGGATAAGGCGATATGTCTCGGGTCTGCTTCGCAGCAACGGTTTTGCGCTGGCTCGTTTTCTTGCTCGCTTTCTTTGGGAGAGCTACAGCAGATAAACAGACGAGGCTTCGAATTCTGAGTCAGACCTGTAAAAGATATTAAAATTTTAAGTTTTGATACATTCTTAAGTACCTGAAAAATAAAAATGTAAATTTCACCAAAGATGAAAATACATATTTAATACTTACTAACATTTTTCAAATTTATGAAAAATATGCAGTATTTACAGCAGTTCTTTTGGCGCAGCGGTTCCGGAGCACTCACAAATAATAATTTAATTTTCTTCATTGCCCGACTATTTAAACAGAAAATATCACTTGCTCATCAAAAAAATTGGTCAAGCGTAGGTTGATTCTGAATTTAATTATTGATAATCAATATCTTGGACTAATGTGAACCTTAACAACTAACGGTGAAGGTATATATTTTTTTTAATACTTGATAAAAAAGTTAGGTTTATATTTAAAAAAAAATACGTAGTTCAAACCGATACATGTATTAATATTTTAATTTTTATAATTTGAGTACTATGATAATATTGTCAACTATCAATTTATTTTTTAAAATACTTATCTCCAACATTTGGTTTGAAGATAAAATCGAATCATAATGTAAGCAGAATATATAAATCCCAGATCCAGATACTTAAATGTAAAAAAAATGTAAGTATATCTTAATTCAGTTGTGATCGAACCCGAGACCTCAAGTTACGGGCAGACTTGTTAACCACTATGTCACGAGGGTCATCATTGCATTCGAATACAATGACTACATAATGTGCTGTACAAGAATAATATTAAAATATCAGGAATCGTGTGGTGCTGACAGAGTAGAAAAACACCACCCAATATCTGCCTGCGGGCATTGTAAGAGGTGATTAAGGGGGAGGTCATCGGATGCTGTTCTTCTTGTATTAGACATTGTAGGTTGAACATAAAAAAGTCTTCAACCCTGGTCGTTGTCTTTGACAATGGGTAAACTATGTTAGTAACCATTAATCAGGGGTAGACAGAGCTAACAGATTTAAAAAGACTGAAAGGTCACATTTGATAGAATAGAGATTCAAATAGTAACAAGTTGATAGCTCATAATGTACAAAAAGAATTCAAACTTTATTAGCCTAATTCTTTCCTAAAGCAAGTCATCATAGATAATATTGTTTGTTATGAAAAGAAAATATTTTTATCACATAAACTATTCAACCGATTTATATAGGATATACATACATAATTATGTATAATCACGCCCATATCTCTTTTGGGGTAGACAGAGCCAACAATTTTTTCAAAATATAGATTAGGTATATAATTTATGAGAACGATGGAGACATAGGATTTATAATGATTACCATACCCCATTCAAAATCAATATTAATTAGATTAAAATGAAGAAATTCATGAATAAGGTTTTAATGTAAAATGTATGCGTTGAAAGCTTTGAGAAACATTTAATATTACAACAAGCCATACCCTTGAGGATGCAACCAGGAACACGCTCTAATGAAAAATAGTCCATCCATCCATATAATCACGTCTACATTCCTGACACACAGGGCCAACAACCTTGAAAGGCTGACAGATCACGCTGAAGCCTATTTCTTACTCGCCTCTTGCGACATCCATGGGAAAGAGATGGAGAGGTCCTATTTTTCATTGGTGCCAGGAACCACACGGCGGATGAGAGATCGGTATAAACAAATTATGTATTTTGTTACAAAACTTACTTTGATATTCGATCATCGTCATTCTACAAAGCACATCCGCTAATGCTTAGACATAATTTTTATTATATTGCATTTGCATGTTTGCATATTGTTATTAGGACGACTACACACTTAATTTACTTACAAACTCAAAGTATGGTATTGATATTCTGTGTTACATACATACCTATGAAATCCTTAAGTAGGCAGCGGTTGTCCAATTACATCTACAAGTTTCAATAGGGATTCATTTCATTCTCTAATAATAATATTGATTACGTAGACTTAACTAACACGGTGCTTGATATAGCAATAGTACGTAACCATAAGAAAGCTGGAATGTAGCCCAAATTCTAGTACATATACCTATGAGTACATACCTGAAAGTGGTTTTGTCTTTCAAACAAATTACAATTGATATAAAAGTGTTTACTCAGTAAGTGTGTAAACACCCTTAATTACTGTGTATCTGCTTACTTTGCGTATTTCACTCGTTCGTATATTAGACCATTTTGTTGCTAAGAACTAAGTTGTGATGTTGTGTTGTGTGTGATAATTTATTAAGATTATAATGTCGGTCTGTTTATTTATAATTTAAAGTTTCTGCTATTATTGTTAACCAAAGTGAATTAGGAAGTGTGGTTGGTGCGTGATCTTACCACGGGCTCGCAGGAAGTTTACTTGCCACGGTTTCTTCCAGCCAATCATCAGTTAGGAATTAGGAAGTGTGGTTGGTGCGTGATCTTACCATGGGCTCGCAGGAAGTTTACTTACCACGGTTTCTTCCAGCCAATCATCAGTTAGAAATTAGAAAGTATGGTCGGTGCGTGATCTTACCACGGGCTCGCAGAAAGTTACTTACCATGGTGCTTTCAACCGATCATCAGTTAGGAATTAGGAAGTGTGGTCGGTGCGTGATCTTACCACGGGCTCGTAGAAAGTTACTTACCACGGTGCTTTCAACCGATCATCAGTTAGGAATTAGGAAGTGTGTTCGGTGTGATCTTTCCACGAGCTCGCGGGTGATTCTTATCAATTTTATAATGGAGTCAGGTCAGTGCATTCGACTAATGCTTTGTGTTTAGAATGAATCGAATTTTGTTTCCCACTTTTGTGTCCCAGAATTCCCAATAAACATCTACTGCTACTCTCTCCAAATTATTAGATGTACCCACCCCCACTTATCCTGCCTTTGAATTTTTTGCAGTTCTTCAAGATGAGGTTACTAAAGCTATTCAACATATTTCTTCTGATGCAGTGAGAAACGACTTAGTATGCTCCAAGATGATCAGTTTACTTTTACCCATACTACTACCAGTACTAACTCGCATCTTTAATTATTCATTCTCATCAGGTCTGCTTGGAAGCGGGCTAATGTTATACCATTGCCAAAAACTTCTAATCCTTCATCCTTCTCTGACCTTCGTCCTATATCTATTTTACCATACCTCTCTAAAGTTCTTGAACATGTTTCACACAACCAGTTTTCTTCATTTCTCTATAAAAATAATCTTATTAGTCCATTTCAATTTGGTTTCAGACCTGGACATAGCACAGCCACCGCTCTAATTAATGTAACGGACGACATCCGTTGGGCAATGGAAAATAAGTCACTCACTTTGATTGTGTTACTGGATTTCACTAGTGCATTTAATTCTATTAACTTTGACGTTTTGTTGGGCGTACTGCGGAAGTTATATCTCTCCCTCTTCCCTATCGTGGTTTGATTCATATCTTCGCGATCGATCACAGCTTGTCCGTGTTGGTGAGTCGGTTTCTGATTGGTGTAAACTTAGTGCTGGTGTTTCTCAGGGCGGTATACTCTCGCCGTTGCTATTTTCGGTATTTATAACATCAGTCTCTAAACTACTGACATGCAAATACCATCTTTTCGCTGATGATTTACTGAGATATATTGTCATTTTAAAGAGAAAGCTCCTTGACAGCCATTGCGGAGATGAATGCAGAACTTGATCGGGTTTCTGAATGGGCGAAGTGTTATGGTCTTTTGGTTAATCCTGTCAAATCTAAGGCTATGATAATTGGTAGTTATTATTAATCAAATCAACATTGATATATTGCCAGGCCTGTACTATAATGGTTCTTCAATTGAATTCACCAAATCTGCAAGGAACCTTGGTCTTACTATAGATTCAAACCTAAACTGGTCGGCCCATATCAAGGAGGTTAGTCGTAAGATCTACTACTCCTTTCATACTCTAAGATACCTTCAATATTTCTTACCTTTTCAAACAAGGGTCTCTCTCATGCAGAATCTGATTCTTCCAATTCTGGACTATGCTGTTGCGTGCTATCTTGATGCCACAGAGGTGCTACTGGATAAATTGGAACGGTTACAAAACCTCTGTATTCGGCTTAAGAAAATACGATCATGTTTCCATTTACCGTACTAAGCCGAAATGGCTTCCCATTCGCTTTCGGAGAAATACTCGCATTATCTGTCTTCTTTTTAATTCCGCCTTTCCTTCCTATCCTAAAGAACGTTTCTCTTTCCGTCATTCGCCTAATTCTCCTTGCAGATCTCATTTGCGCACCATTCTTACTATTCCTACCCTCAGTTCCTTCTACTCTTTTTCCTTCTCTGCTCATGCTGTACGACTTTGGAATTCCTTACCGCATGATATTCGCGATCCCAAACTCTTTCTTCATTCAAACAACGAGTTAAAGACTATTATCTCTCCAAATAGACTTATATATATTATATATATATTGGTATGTTTATGTAGTTTATTACTGTCATTTATTTAATTATTCCATGTTTAATTATGTAAGTATTAACATGTATGTTTAGTTAAATATGTTAAACGTTATTTATGCACACGCCATACCGCTCCAAAATTCATCTTTCCTCTCATGGGTCTACTGGAAGAGATTTCTTTGAAATAAGTAGCACCTTTGTACTAGAATTACTGTAATAAATGCTCCTGTATATAATTTTGTGTACATAAATAAATAAATACATTTGCTCAACATCATGATTTTTAGTGCTTCCTCATATAACGGATAATTTTACTAAACGCAAAGTTAGCTCACATCTTAGTCTGCCATCTTCCTTTAAATTGGCGGACCCCTCTTTCAATCAGCTATCCCCAATAGATATCCTCCTTGGTGCAGATATATTCTGGGATCTATTGGGGACTGATCAGCATACATTAGGTCGTCACCAACCAACTCTTCATAGTTCAAAGTTGGGCTTGATAATATCTGGGCCTTTGCCGGTTAGTCTTCCACCCAAGCAAGTACATTGTAACCATGTCATTAATAATGATAACAACTTAGAATCACAAATTGCAAATTTTTGGGAAATTGAAGACTTTCCGACTTCTAACAAGCCACAATCTATTCTTCTTACAAAAAACGAACATCATTTTTTAAATAATACTCGTCGCTTAGACAATGGCAGATTTTCCGTTGGTCTGCCCTTTATTGCTTCTAGGGATTGTTTAGGCGACTCTTTCCATATGGCACGTAACCGCTTTCTCAATGTAGAAAAACGTCTTAATCAAAATCCCGATTTAAAACTAATGTATTCTAACTTCATTAAAGAATATCATGAGCTTGGTCATCTCACTATAGAATCAAGTTGCGTAAGTTTATTAGATTCCTACTTCTTACCACATCATGCTGTTCTTAAACATAACATTACCACCTCCGGCTTCTCCATGATAGACCCAATCATCCAAGACTCTCTCTTCAACATTTTGCTACGCTTTCGCCATTACAAGTATGTCAAATTGCCTTTTATGAATCGTGTTGTAGCTTACAGCGAATATTATGGCGAATCGAAAATCAATAATACAAAAGGATTTTTATTGCGATGACTTATTATGCGGAGCAGACACGGAGGATGATCTGCTCTATATCAAAAACTCTGTATCTAAAATCTAAAACTAAAATCTGGATGTTTTAATTTGCGTAAATATCGTTCTAACTCACAAGTTCTTTTTAATTCTGAACATAAAAATCTAGATCAAAATAGTTTAATACTGAGTGAATCACACCAGCTCCTAGGATTAGGGTGGAAACCCAGCACTGACACGCTTCACTACAACATTGACATTGATACATCTTCATGCAGTGCCGTGACCAAGCATTCCATCATGTCCAACACCTTTAAAATCTTTGACCCCCTAGGGCTTCTATCATTATGTACTGTAAAGCCACGGGCTCTTTAACAAAAACTGTGGTCTCTAAAACTATCTTTTTAAGAACCTATTCCTGAAAATTAACGTCAGGAATGAGAACGCTTTATCAATAATATCAATCATTTAAAATTTCTTACAATTCCCAGAAACGTGGTGCCACATACCTCACCATACATTAAGCTTTACTGCTTCAGTGATGCCTCACAAGTGCATATGGTGCTTGCATCTATGTCAAAATCATCAGTTCAACTGGCGAGGCCTCTGCCAACCTCTTATGCGCGCGATATTGCTTATCTCCTTTGAAAACAACAAGTATTCCTAGACTAGAGTTATGTAGTGCCCTACTAGCTTCGAAAACCCATTCATCGTATCACTTTCTGGACTGACTCTTCTGTTATTCTGGCTTGGCTAAAAACTTGTCCATCCAAGATTAAAACTTATGTTGCTAATAGGGTTTCCGCAGTCCAATCGCTAACTAAAGAGTCCACCTGGCATCACGTCCCTACGGAAGTCAATCCGGCTGATTCTATTCCTCGTGATGCTAGATCACAAGGAATAGATCCACAACTCATACATTCATCCAAGCTATGGTGGCATGGACCTCCCTTCATTTTACTACCGGAGTCCGAGTGGCCCAACTTAGCTAAAGACAAAGAAATACATATCATTCCCGAATCAAAGATAACTTCATTACACATAACTACAAAATCAGTCTCTTCCACCATAGATTTTTCCAGATTTTCAAACTATAAACGATTACTGCACACCATGGCATATGTACGGTCGCGTTCATAATTGCAGTCATAGTTTGCAAAACTTTATAGCTTGCACAGCTGCTATCACTCACACATTCACACAAATAACACAATAAACAACAAGCGGTGAAGCGTTGGGTAACGCGCCATCAAGAAGAGGGTAGTGTAAAAAGTCGACCGCGCAGCGGCCGTCGTCCGCTAATCAACACACCGACTCGCCACACAGCGGAGATCCATGGTGGAACAGTACGAAAATAATGGCTTCATACCGATCAGAATATTTGCGGAACAGTTCGACACTTCAGTGGTTACTGTTCGTCGAGTTTGCATCGTGAGGGACTACACCACAGACAGCCAGCAAGAAAGCCGTATTTATCCGAAATAAATAAGCAAAGACGTTTGGAATTTGCTCGGCAGTATTTGCATTTTGACTGGAAAAAAGCGATATTTACGGACGAAATGTTCGTTTATGTCATCACAACACGGTAGGCTTCATTTATGGCGAAGAAATGCAACTCGGTATGAAGAAAAAAATATTGTGCTAAATATGGAGTCTGGATACATATCTGTAAATATGTGAGGCTGGATGAGTGCTGCTGGACCTGGGGAACAGTTGTGGATAGCAGGACGCGCTACAGTTACTCATTATGTGCAAGTGCTGGAAGAAACCATGTTACCAACTGTGCGGTGTATTTATCCGATTGATGATATGCCAACAATATCATTTGTGCAAGACAATTGCCCTGTGCATCGAGTCCATATAGTGCGTGAAAGGTTCTGCCAATTTATATTAAAAGTACTAATTACTTGGATAGTATTTTAAGGATAGCTTCAATATCTTTTCTATATGAAAACGAATAATTTAGCTGTAACCTTAATAACAGGAGATAAGTGGATAATACAATTAGTGTAATATACTATATATGTTTAGCTTTATATAATCATCAATATTATCAATATGTCAATAAAACTATACGTAAACTGTTTCAATAAAATTTACTAATTTAAATTATTGAATGTTTTATTTTGCTCCCTCTTCTTTAATATTTCTTGCTGATTTCCGTGTTTGAAGACACGGGTATTGTAATTCTTAGATATCAGTTAGTTAGTTAGTCAGTCAGTTACTTAGTTCAAATGGCACCTTGAAACATTAAATATTGTCAGTAACACTAAAATAGACAAAAAAAAAATCCTTGAATAACTTCGGAATCCAAGTAACGCTAGTAACTAGAACAAGCGAGGTAATCTAATTTATCTTAGATCTCACTTGCTCACACGAAGTAATAAAATTGCTACCTAGTAACTTTCAAAGGAACCACTACTTATGTTAGGGTCGTGTGCAGACAAACTTTCAACCTTATTGAAATGACATAAGTCTGGCAGTCGCAGGCTTCCCTCTATAGGCAAATCTAATGCAAATAATGAGAGACGACGATATCTCGATCGACAATTATCGGGGCCAGTTCGGCCATCGTTGATAACAGTCTCTTTCTGTTTTGTTATGTTATATGTCATAGAATAATAAACTGTTTTACTTAGTAATCATTTGTATTAAAGACCGTATTCATTTGAAGGAATATTATTATTTTTTAAATATGCATGTGTGTGTGTATCTAGTGGAACCACAGTGCACGCTATTTTAACCCGTAAGAATTTTAAAACTATGACTGCAGATATGAACGCGATCGTACAACGTTTTATAAATATCAAATGTAAACATCAATCCCATAAGGGGGGACCATTTAGTGTAGAGGAATTAGAAGTTGCTAAACTCACACTTGTTAAACTTTCACAAAAGGAGTCACTCCCACGGGAACTCAAATCACTTCATTGTAACAAACCTATTAACTCAAAATCAAACATACTTTTTTTTTTTTATGAAATGTTTTGTTGTTGCCTGAAGGGCTTTACAACGTAACCGGACTTTTAGTGGCGGGGCCTGAAGGGCCTCCTGCCGACGCAGTGGTTACTCAAAGGGTTCCCAAAGTGGGACGAACCTCGGCTTTGGCGCCACCCGAGTAGGTTGAACCTAGTGTTCAACTGCCATAAGGGCCGACTAAGTGGCGGATCCACCGGGTGCCACCGCGGGGTGGTACCTAGTGAACCGGCCACTTGTCCTACTTCTTCGCGTTCGCCGGCGAACGCGGTGTATGTACGCGAGAATTTCGGCACGGTGCCTCTGCTGGGAGGGTAGGGGGTCTGAGGGGGGGACAGCGGCCGTAATGGGGTCTTCCGGATCGATGAGAATATCCCTTGGTCTTCTGTACCTTGCGTTGGGTGCGGGGGCATAATTGGCAGCTTGCACTACCAGTGGGTTCGGGTAGGAGGGAGCTCGATCAAAGAATCGTTGGGACGTTTCTTTAAAGTAAAGAACGATCGATGGGATTTCCAGTTCCCTGTGGAGATCACTCATTCTGGTGTACCGGGGGGCCCCGGTAGCCTTTCGGAGGAATCTATTTTGTATGCGTTGGAGCAAGTTTCATTACAAAAGATGCTACAAAAGATGATACATTGCATCCCTCTCCCTCCTCCGACTCTCGAGAACATCGAATGTTCCATACTCAGGTTGAGCATGACCGGCCATCAGTCGGTCAACATCGCCTCCTGTTACCTCTCTCCCACGAAGAGACTTTTCGGAAGTGATCTAAAAACCCTATTTGATCTTGGAAACGCCATATTCTAGCCGGCAATTCGCCCACACTCCGAGCGTGCTCGACATGGCCCTCATCAAGAACATCGCTCTCGAGGTGGTTTCTCTAGAGGTACACGCCGAACTCGAATCCGACCATCGCCCGGTGCTCTTGCAACTCGGTCCAGTAGACAACGGGCAACCTATTCATCATAGAGCGGTGACCGACTGGAAGAAGCTCTCTGCAGCTCTCGACCGGCCGTCTCCCGATCTAGATGACATCCCTGATAGGATTACCACCCCTGACGACACAGACCACGCTATTCTCCGTGTCACAAATCACCTACAATCAGCTGTAGAAGGCTGCACCAGGCGAGTCGCATCGATGGATCCCACCCATCGATGGGAGTTGCCCGATGACGTATGCGATTTGATGAGACGTAAGAATGCGGCAACGAGGCATTATGACTCATACCCCACCGAGGACGCCAGGCTCGAATTACGCTCCCTTCAACGTCAAGTGAGGAAGAAAATCCGAGAACTGAGAAACGAACGATGGGATAACACCTTGTCACAGTTCCAACCATCTCACACCACATTCTGGAATCTGACCCGAGCTCTGCGTTCAAACAGAATCGAGCCAGCTCTCTCACTCAACAGACCCGACGGGTCGATCGCCTTCCAAGACGAGGAAAAGGCTGAATGCCTAGCAGTCAACCTGGAGCAGCAATGCTCCCCTAGTCTCGAGCCGGTAGACCCGGAACATCTCGCAGAGGTCAACAACGTTGCGGAAACTCTCACTCCCGCTAACTCTGACGAGCCCCTCCCGGACATACCCCTCCGCCCTACCACTCTCGACGAAGTCGAGAAAATCATCAAATCTTACAAACCCCGAAAGGCCCCCGGAGCCGACGGCATCTTGAATAACGTTCTCAAACGTCTTCCCCAATCTCTCTTGATTCTCCTAGTATGCATCTTTAATGCTGCTTTGGAAAAAAGCGCAACCGTCATTGGAATCCCAAAGCCGGGTAAGGACCCGGCTAACCCTTCCTCCTACCGACCCATCAGCTTGCTCAACACTATGGGCAAGATCTTCGAGCGCATTATACTCGCTCGGCTGAAAGACTATATAGAGTCTAAAAGCCTCATCCCCGACGAGCAATTTGGCTTTAGGGCCAAACACTCGTGCGTCCAACAGGTGCACCGCCTCACGGAGCACATTCTCTATAATAAAAACAGGGGCTGGAAAACGGGATCGGTCTTCTTCGACGTGGCCACGGCGTTTGACAAAGTATGGTACCAAGGTTTGATTTTCAAACTTGTTCGCATGGGGCTGCCATCCTCTCTCGTGCGCATCTTACGAGACTTTTTGTCAAACCGCTCATTCCGCTACCGTCTGGAGGGCTGTCTCTCGTCGCCCCGCCCCATCCGAGCAGGAGTCCCGCAAGGATCCGTGCTATCCCCGACCCTATACTCGCTATACACTAGCGATTTTCCGCGAACCCCGAATGTGGAAGTAGCGCTCTATGCTGACGATACGGCACTCTATTCCTCCTGCAAACAACCGGCCACCATAGCGAAACGACTCCAACAGGCCATCAAGGCTCTGGAGGATTAGTTCCGTCTATGGAGGATCGAGGTAAATCCCACGAAGAGTACAGCAGTGTACTTCTCAAGGGACCCCGCCATCACCACGAGACCCCGCCGGGGAGGCTCAACGCCAATCGTTGGCACCCTTCAAATCTATGGCAGGCCCATCCCCTGGGCCAAATAAGCCAAGTATCTTGGAGTCACCCTAGACAGTCGCATGACGTTTGGTCCTCACATTAAACGCGTCAAAAACAGAGCTGCCTTGTACCTCTACAAGCTCAGCCGATCGTCAACCCAAAAATGTCGTTAAGAAATAAACTGACATTATACAAGTTGTGCATCCGCCCCGTCCTCTCTTTTGCCAGCGTGTGTTTTGCACACGCGGCAAAATCCAACAATGTATTGCTCCAACGCATACAAAATAGATTCCTCCACAGGGAACTGGAAATCCCATCGATCGTTCGTTACTTTAAAGAAACGTCCCAACGATTCTATGATCGAGCTCCCTCCCACCCGAACCCTCTGGTAGTGCAAGCTGCCAATTATGCCCCCGCACCCAACGCAAGGTACAGAAGACCAAGGGATATTCTCATCGATCCGGACGACCCCATTACGGCCGCTGTCCCCCCCTCAGACCCCCTACCCTCCCAGCAGAGGCACCATGCCGAAATTCTCGCGTACATACACCGCGATCGCCGGCGAACGCGAAGAAGTAGGACTAGTGGCCGGTTCACTAGGTACCGCCCCGCGGCGGCACCCGGTGGATCCGTCACTTAGTCGGTCCTTATGGCAGTTTGTTTTCAGGTTAATGGAGTGTCTTCAATCGCATATCTGTCATTTTCCAGTACCTTTACAATTCTATATGGACCGTGTAATTTCGCTAGAAATTTTCTAGACTTTCCATTGTTACTTCCAACCTCCCTCTCTATCCTTAGTCACCTACCTTATATTTTCTATAAAACCTTTCTTTTTATCAAATCGCTCCTTTTGCTTTGCTTGATCTTCACAAATTCTAGCATTAACATTTTCTCTAATAGTTTGTAAACTCTCAGGACAGTCATTCTGATTAATTAGTGAAGCAACAATGCCTTCACTTTTGGCTCTTAACTTAACCTCCAATAATACTTCAGCTGGAGTCCTCCCTGTACCCTTGTTAATGGTTGTATTAAGACCCAATTGAATCTCTTCTAAGTGCATATTCCATAGGGTGGGTCACTCTAGTATGGAAAAAAATAAAAGTTTATGAATCAAATTCTCATAGTAATTTTATGTTGTAGTATATAAAAAACAGTAGTTTTAGCTAAAAAACGGATAATTAATCATAAATCTTCAGCCCGCGCATGCGCTTCAAAATTATACATTTTAGAAAAAAAACACCTATAAACAAATGTCGTAGTTCTTAATTAGAAATTACTTAAAATACTATTTAAACATAACAAATATTTAGATAAAGACACATATTAACGTTAGAAACAAAAAAACTTAAAAAATTACAGATAAAAATTAAGAAAAAAAAATTATTTATTTTTATACAAAAAATCCTGCTTACTATCGAATTTCGGCATAACTTTCCTTGAAGGGAGTTTTGCATGAATTATGTTGTCTCTTGTTTTTTTATCACATGCCGACATTGCAGCTTCAGTCACTATCTTTACACTTCTTTCAACCGCCTATGTATGGCAAAACACCCTAATAAACAACATCCTTTCGTCATCTTATTTCTCTATTATTGGAATAAGTTCGTCATTCGTTTGATTTCTTAGAATAGGTGGATCAAAGTTGGATTCTTGTCAGTTTATTAAATCTATGTATCATTTAGCATCAAAATTAAGTTTCGGCACTCCAAAGGTTCGTGGCAGTTTTCCTGCTGTAGGTGAATTACGCGCTTTTAGAAATCTTTTAGCTGCAAGTTCTCTTACATGCCTTTCTCCATCTGTTAACATCGCCAATAGTAAATTTTCAGGGTGTGCAAAATATGCGTTTCGCTGAATAGCAGGAGCTATGACTGCCTTTAAGGCACTTGATAAAAATCGCGAACTTTCAATCAGTTTCCAAAGTTGCCGTGATCTGTCTTTGCGAGATGTGTGAGTCTTTATCTGGGACTAAACCATAAAATATACTTTAACAATATATTGAGCCAAAATAATCAAATTAGTTGATGGTATTGGCGTAGAAATATAAAGATGCAAGATCCAGTTTGCCTTAGTCAACCAACGGTTTGGCCTGTGCTTAAGTCATCCGGTTTTAGCGTTTGTAAATGACCTGTTATTGACTCAAAATTCAACTACAGCCGCGTTTCACACTTATCCAGCAACTTACCATCCATATAATCAAATAAAATTTCGCTTTGCTGCAAGAACTCAGTTTTTTTCTCAATTGAAAACCTTTTCAATGATTTAATATTTTTGCAATTGGAATGATAAGATTTCAGAACCTGAATGACTCTTGTATGCAATATTACAGGAATTGATGCCTTTTGTCACACTCTTTCTACTTTCTGGGTTACAATTTCTGCATGACATCCTGGTATGTTGGTAATACATTTTCTTTCAAATCTTCTATAGTTCCAAATATAGGGCACTTGTATAATTGTCTATTATTTGACATTGTGGAAAAATGTAACTTCCAAGTTCTAATACAAAATTTTTATAATTTACAGTTTCACAAGTAATTAGCCACTTTGATACATTAAACTTGTGAATGTACTTAATTGTAATTACCTTAAATAATCTTTTTTTAACAAACAACACAGTTTATAAAACAAAATAACTTCTATTTCAATGAATACTTATTAAAATATTACACTATACCCGTCGTCAAACGAGTATCTTCACTACATAGTATAAAACAAAGTCGCTATTTTAGTCTGTTTGTCTGTATGCTTAAATCTTTAAAATTACGCAACGGATTTTGATGCGGTTTTTTGTAACAGGTAGAGTGATTCAAGAGGAAGGGTTTTATGTATATTTTTTCCGAATTTTGCACCCGTGCGAAGCCGGGGCGGGTCGCTAGAAAGGTATAAAAGTGGGTACTTGAACTTTTTTTTTTCAAAACTTCAATGGCTTTGCGCGGGCTGTTTCACTTAAAATATTTCAATAATATTTTAAAGGGTTTATAACGACATCTAACTTCAACATATTTACGCTATTAGAAATTAATAACTTAAAAAAAATTTTTTTGACCCACCCTAATATTCCATTCATTCTCCTTACAACTATGATATTTTTTCGGATAAAGAGGCCAATATGGTACGATTATATCGCTCCGCTTGACCATTCGCACGCGGTGTTGCCACTGCATTTAAAATATGTTTTATACCAAGATTATTCACAAAATTCTTAAAGCATTTACTCGTAAATGACGTACGATCGCGTTCATATCTGCAGTCATAGTTTTAAAATTCTTACGGGTTAAAATAGCGTGCACTGTGGTTCCACTAGATACACACACATGCATATTTAAAAAAATAATAATTATCCTTCAAATGAATACGGTCTTTAATACCAATGATTACTAAGTAAAACAGTTTATTATTCTATGACATATAACATAACAAAACAGAAAGAGACGGTAATCAACGATGGCCGAACTGGCCCCGATAATTGTCGATCGAGATATCGTCGTCTCTCATTATTTGCATAAGATTTGCCTATAGAGGGAAGCCTACGACTGCCAGGCTTATGTCATTTCAATAGGGTTGAAAGTTTGTCTGCACACAACCCTAACATAGGTAGTGGTTCCTTTGAAAGTTACTAGGTAGCAATTTTATTACTTCGTGTGAGCAAGCGAGATCTAAGATATATTAGATAATCTCGCTTGCTCACACTCGCTTGTTCTACGAGTAGTTACTAGTGTTATCTATCTCTAATCATTGGTATTAAAGACCGTATTCATTTGATGGTGGAATATTTATACTTTTTAAATATGCATGTGTGTGTGTGTGTATCTAGTGGAACCACATTGCACACTATTTTAACCCGTAAGAATTTTAAAACTATGACTGCAGATATGAACGCGATCGTACGTCATTTACGAGTAAATGCTTTAAGAATTTTGTGAATAATCTTGGTATAAAACATATTTTAAATGCAGTGGCAACACCGCGTGCGAATGGTCAAGCGGAGCGATATAATCGTACCATATTGGCCTCTTTATCCGAAAAAATATCATAGTTGTAAGGAGAATGAATGGAATATGCACTTAGAAGAGATTCAATTGGGTCTTAATACAACCATTAACAAGGGTACAGGGAGGACTCCAGCTGAAGTATTATTGGGGGTTAAGTTAAGAGCCAAAAGTGAAGGCATTGTTGCTTCACTAATTGATCAGAATGACTGTCCTGAGAGTTTACAAACTATTAGAGAAAATGTTAATGCTAGAATTTGTGAAGATCAAGCAAAGAAAAAGGAGAGATTTGATAAAAAGAGGGGGGTTTTATAGAAAATATAAGGTAGGTGACTAAGGATAGAGAGGAAGATCGGAAGTAACAATGAAAAGTCTAGAAAAGGAGATGGCCCAAAACTGCCCTAGAAACGTATACATAAATGGTATTTTCCTATAATACTGAAATATTAATTTATTAATTATCACGTATTATTTTTTTTCCTAGAACTTGTCAAAATTATTTTCTATAATAAAAGATTCTTAATCTTATTTCACTTCCTTTCATGGCTTCCTTGACAACAACGAGTTAAGTGTTGCCATTCAAAAGTTTTTATTACCTTCCCGTACGATTACTGATTTCGATTTAATCGATATTTATGAACATGTACAGTATATACGCTTAGTAAGAAGCGTTATTTTGGGACCGCTGCAATATGTTTAGGTATATTAAATAACAACCTATATATTTTACTTTAAAAATAATTTGTTTGCTGTACATTTGTAATTGATTGTGTTACTTAAATCGATAAAAATATATATTTATTAAAAATCGATTTTATGATTGGCAACACTGGTCAGACCGACGCGAAGTTACATTTGAAACATCTCTCAGACGTCACTCGTTCGTTCATCCGTTCGTTGAGGTTTTTATCTGATATTTATAATTGTTTATTTATTTTGTTTTGAGTAATGATTTGTAGTCGGCGGTGGCACTAGTTTCACATAAGGGAGCCCCTTAAACCTAAATCAAATAGGTGTATCATGATAGACGATGCTGCTAGCAATCCATCACTATTTTGATTTCCTGTTTTTAACTATACGGGATAAAGACAAGTAAGATTTTTAGGATTAGCATACATAATAGTCTCACGTGTTTGGGGGATAGACAGACCTGTTGGTTGACAAGTTGGTGGGGCGTATTGTTAAATCAAGAATTCGAAATAGTGATGGATTGCTTGTCGCATCGCCTGTTATAAATCCACGGTGCCTCATTCTTTAGACCAGCTTTTACGATCTGCGCAGGATGAGTAGCAGCTGGCACATTCTATATTTTTTAATTAGAAAAATATTGTTAAATGTGTTTATTGCAGTCCAAATAAATGAATCGCATTTTGAAACAATGTTTTTTATTTGAGTACTTTTTTCTCCTGAAAATATTAGTAAATCATATTTTTTTTTTGTCTTTAAGCCGCGGGGCAACAACTAGTACCACTTATATACCACAAATAAATACAAACTGCAATGGTACGTTGATTCATGTTGCACCAGACTAGTTAAGTAATGTGTAATGTGTATGCGACAGTAAAAACCCCTGAATAAAAACTTATAGCAAAAGCATTTTATAAGAAGTTTGTTGATTAATTGAGCCAGTAGATGAGGAAGTTTATTTTTAAGATTGTAGACATTTGACAAGTTCCTGAAACTTTTTTCATACAAAATATGAATATACAGTGATTCAAGATTATATAAGAATAGTTGTTTTGTGTATACATTCCAGGGCAGTCGTCCATACTTCAATTGGGCCATCTCCTTTCTAGCGAAATTACACGGTCCATATAGAATTGTAAAGGTACTGGAAAATGACAGATATGCGATTGAAGACACTCCATTAACCCGAAAACAAAACGAAAAATATGTAGCAATAGTTTCATTAGACAAAATCCACCCTTGGCTGAGCTTTACTCGTGAGGGTTTGGCGGATTCTGATGATGTGGGCTCAGCCGAAGAAGGTGAAGATTCTGATGATATTATTTCAGATATGATAGACAATGAATTAGATGTAAATAATATGTCACAAACGGTTGACACCGCTGGTGAAAGTAAAAAAAAACCCATGTTGGCTACCCAGCAGTGAAAAAAAAAGTTGTAGTTTTTTGCTTATCTGTAATTTTCATATTTTGAAAATCAAAATCATTCAAGTTTAATTATAATTTATATGTATATTATTGTTAAATAACAAAGTTACTACCTGCCAGTTGTTAAGTTTCCTCTCACAAAAGAACACATAATGGAATCCATTCAAAAATGTATCAACTATATAACTAATCCATCACCTAACATCACTTCATTGGCCACAGACTTTGCTAATGAAGATCTTGTTCCAGAAATTGTTCATATGGCAAATTCCAAGTTAAAGATAGCCAGTTTCTCGGAAGCTGATATTGCACATTGCTATCGCTTGGGACGTTTTGCTGTTGGTAGAAAACCGAGGCCAATTCTAATTGAATTTCTAAACATTTCAAGTAAGGATAAATTCTGGCATGGTAAGACGGTACTTAAAGGCTCTGGATTGACCCTCTTGGAATACTTGACCAAGATCAGACACCAGGCATTCATGGCAGCTCGTCAACACTTTAGTGTAAATAAATGTTGGACGCGTGATGGTTGCGTGTTGATTATCGGGCATGATGGTTCGAGACATCGCGTTTACACTATTGAGGATGTCAACAGGCTTCGAGGCAACTTGCAAACAGAGGTCCCGAGCGTGACGTGCCTGCTGCTCAAGTGGTGCCTGCGGGTGGCATACCAGCGGCAAAGCCTGCGGTAGTTCCTGCAGCTTCGGCGGTCGTCGGGGGCTCGTCGTCACGTCCGAAACGGGCCGTTATCAAAAAGTAGTTTCCGTCGCAATGTAACTTCGGTTACATTTTTACGAAGTGATTTGTAAGTAGTTTAATAACTACCTTCTTACTTTTTAATTAACTTTTTATAATTTATAGGTTAAATGCGGTAGTTGTTGGAATTTTGTTGTTTTTGTTTTTGTTGAGTTCGGCTCGCGGGCCCGAAAGCAAAAGATCGGAAGTAGATACGTGCTAAGTTTTTTCACTATAATAATTGTTAAAAGTGATTAAGTGCTGATATATTTCATAAAAAACTGTGCTTCCATAAAAAACAAACATTCTCATGCATAAATAATGTGCCAAACCATAAAAATTGTCAAATAAAAAACAAAACAGTTTCAAATCTATCACATAAAAAAGTGAGAACAACCCTTCGGAATTCATCACCGTTACCGCGCAAAAAACGACCAACCAATCACCGTATGAAATACATATTCGCGCGCATCTCGGCGACCAATGTTGATTGTCGTTGTACGTAATTACGAAGATTAATAAAAAATCTACCGCAAAAACGACAATAGCTACACAGGGAATTAATTGCGCTGCAGGGTGCGATCAAAATTTGAAAAACGGAGACTTTTTAAAATGCACTACTTGCCAAGCAAAGTACCATCATGGCTGCCTTAATATGACACTATCTCACTACATAAAAAACAAACACATCCTAACCAATACATGGCGGTGCCCTTCATGTGAAAATGTCACAAAAAGAATCAGAAACGACAACACACCCGTTAGTAAACACAGATAATTCCTTTTAGACGAGACTACTATGTCGATATATGAAAATTTACATAATAAAACATTGGACGATTCAATCACACCCCCAAATACACAAAATACACCAAAAGGTATAAAAAGCCAATGTATTGAGGACCAAAACATTATCACTCTAGAAAAAATTAGTCTTTTACTAGAATCGAAACTTGAAATGAACAAAATATCGATTATATCAGATATAAAGGCTATATTGACTTCAGAAATAAACTCCGCTGTTCTACGATTAAAACAGGAATTCAATGAAAAAACAAACACTTTGCAACATCAACAAAATGAACAGAACAAACAAATCTTTGCAATAAGTGAAGAAATTAAAAAAATAAGTTTAGAAAACGAAAGGAACTTGAAGACTTACAGAAAAAAAACAACATTACCTTAGGATTAGAAGATAAGATACAAGAAAAAACTGGACAAATAAGTGACCCGCATAACATGCATGCCTTTGTACTATACGGTCTTACTGAATACTTAGGAGAACAGGAATATTAAATCGAATCTAGAATTATTAATGCATTTAAAGATATATTACAAATAGATCTAACAGGGCACATAGAAGAAATAAGACGATTAGGAAACAGAGGACCACGACGACCTCTGCGTATAGAATTAATAAGTAAACGAATGTCGCAATATATACTTATAAATGTCAAATATTTTAAAAACACAGGACTATATGTATCGAAGCTACTAGATAAAAAAAACACTGGACGACAAACATAGAATGACGATACATAAACATAATATGACCCACAATAATAACACATCAGTAAGAAGATACACAAGTACGCAGCCCACCACCAGCGTGAGTTCACCAAAAACTAGGACCAGCACCACTCACCTGCCTTCCGGTTCATATCACAACAACAGCGTCACTATAAACGAGCACATTCCAGCAGCTAACTCACACCGCACATTTCGTGACCACTTGTGAACTAAATGTGATGTTTCAGAATATGCAAAGCCTATGGAACAAACGAGATATTTTTGAAGCTTTCCTTGATCAATATCAAGACACCTTTCACGCATGCTGTTTATTAGAGACCTTTTTAAATGAAAATAAATTGACGCTTTTACACTTCAATCGGTATCACGTAGCAACTGCATACTGCCGGCAAACAAAGGCGAGGGGCGGGGTCTGCATAGTGTTGCGGAATGATCTTATTTATGTTGAGAGAAAAGATATTAGGGACTCAATCGAGTTTCTTGTAGAATTGTGTGCCGTGGAACTAACTGACCATAATGTTATCCTTATCTCATTTTATTGGAACGACAGACAGATAAACGATTTCTTTATACAATTAGAAGTAATATTGAACTATTTGTCTAAAAATACAGTAAGAAACGCATTGTGCTTGGAGGAGATTTTAATATTGACATTTTATTAGACGACGTTAATTCCAAAAAACTACTTTTCTTAATGGCGAAACATAACTTGACACCTCAAATGAAAGATCCGACACGGGTAACAAGCACGTCATCCACTTGCATTGACATTATTTTTACAATTTTTTTTGACTTAAACTTATATGCACAAGTTAGGGATTTTGGATTTTCTGATCATAAAAGCGTAACTATTAAAACAAATTTACTTATAATTGACAAACCATCAATCTGGCGACGAGAAAAACGTATTTTTGACAATAATAACATACAAAAATTCAAAACAGAATTACACAGTATATGTTGGAATGACATCATAAAATATGAAAAAAATATTAACGAAAATTATAATTCATTAAACAATTAAACAATGTTTTGAAAAACATACTTGACAAATGCATTCCCAAAAAAACTATAAAAGTTAAATCAAACTTCAAAAAACGCTGGCTTACAAAAGGGATAAAAATATCGTGTAGAAATAAAAGACAGTTAAAAATTTTGGTAAAAAGTTCAAAAAGTGATATCCTAAAAAAATACTATAAAACTTATGAAAAAACTTTAAAGAGGGCGATTATTAAGTCAAAAAAATTTAATTATATAAACCAAGTTAAAACATCTAAAAATATTGTAAAATCGATGTGGCGAATTATAAAAGAGAGAACAAATAAAAACACACGAAACCTGCATCAAAACATAGAATTGAACATCCATAACAATCTGACGTCGGATCCAAATGCAGTGGTCAACGCATTTAATAAATACTTTGCATCAGTTAGAATGCCTGGTGGCTCCACGCAGCTACCTGGCAGGCCCGTACTACATCCCCCAGTAAATTCCATGTTCTTACGACAAATGGATTTATCAGAAGTCAAGAAAATATTGAAACGACTAAAAAGTAAATATAGTACCGGAATTGACGAGATGCTACCTATTCTTTTTAAACAATGTGCCGACGAGCTTACCCTACCGCTAACGTTGATGATTAATCAATCCTTTACGGAAGGTGAATTTCCAGACCTCTTAAAAATTTCCCTGATTACACCTGTACATAAAAAAGGGGAAAAAACGGTGACTCGAAATTTCCGTCCTATAACAATACCCTGCACAGCTGCAAAAGTTTTTGAGAAAGCAATGTGCATACAAGCCTATAATTATTGTGAAAAATTTAACATCCTTGACGATTGCCAAAATGGTTTCCGAAAAAATAAATCCACTACACTTGCGACTTTTAAATATATACAAGAAATCCTAAACTTATTAAACGATAAAAAATATGGTATTGGAATACTGCTGGATATGACACAGGCATATGACAGAGTCCAGTACAATATATTATTGGATAAATTACAGGGGTAGGCATAAGGTGAGTTGCTCTTAATTGGTTTAGATCGTATTTGCAAAATAGGGAGCAATATGTTGAAATAGACTATTTTGACTATGATTCGGGAACGATTGTACCAGTCAGGTCAGAAACCGCTCACATGCAGTGTTCTATTCCCCAAGGTAGTGTTGTCGGATGCTTATTATTTCTTATATTTATAAATGACTTACCAAAAATTTTGACTCAGACTTGCATATTATTCGCGGACGACGTATCTATTTTAACACCATACTTAAAAACAGACAATGTAAATCAAATACTTACACAAATTATTGACTGCGTAATATCATGGCTATCCGACCACAATCTTGACATTAATTTTATTAAAACAAAAATAATGGAATTTCGACCCTATCAAAACCCCCCTATAAATATAGACTTCACCTATAATGGCATAAAACTAGAATGCGTTAGTAGTTTCCAACTACTCGGGCTGGTGTTGGACACAAATATAAATTGGAAAGCCCATATTAACAAAATAGCAACAAAATTATCTAAATTAATTTACGCACTCCGGGAACTTAAAAAAACGACAAACAAAAACACTGCCTTAACAGCCTATTATGCATATGCATTCTCGTGGCTAATATACGGAATTGTTCTCTGGGGAAATAGCACCGACGCAGATAAACTTTTTATCCTACAAAAAAAATTTATTCGGATAATAAATAATGTTCAAGGGACGGATACCTGCAAACCTCACTTTCAAAACCTAAAAATTTTGACTTTACCCTCAATATACATTTTGGAGGCATGTAAATTCGTGAGAAAACACCCAGAATTCTATAATAAAAAAGATAATTTACCGCGGCGTTATCCCACAAGACAGAAAAATAAATTAGTTACACCTAGCTATAAACTGGTAATCTCAAATTCTGGCCCATTAGCGATGACTACAAAAATCTATAATGCCCTACCTGACTGCATAAGAAAAGAAGAAAATATGAACTTATTTATTAAAAATTTAAAATTACTTTTGACCTATAAATGCTACTCTGGACGAGTTTTTAAACGATAGAAATATTGACATTTAAATTATTTTTCATTATTATATACATACATATACTTTTATCAAGTATAGTAAACTAATTCCATTATTCAAGAAAGGTGAAAAATCTGATCCTGGTAATTATAGACCAATCTCAATTTTACCAATTTTGAGCAAGGTGTTCGAGAGAATCATGCTTAATCAAATGCAGCGTTACTTTAAGTCTAATAAATTATTTCATAGTCAGCAATACGGCTATACTGAGGGGAAATGTACAACAGATGCAGGTGTGGCTCTTGTCACTCATATTCTCAATGCATGGGAAGACTCACAGGATGCCATCGGAGTGTTTTGCGATCTGACCAAAGCATTTGATTGCGTAGATCATAGAACTCTTCTGCTCAAGCTCGCTCATTACGGGTTCGATACTGCTGCCGTTGAACTAATTAAATCATATCTTAGTGATAGATTACAGACGGTAGATTTAAATAATACAAAATCGAAAGGAGCGACGGTAAAAATTGGGGTACCGCAAGGTTCCATTTTGGGACCTTTTCTCTTTCTGATATATATCAAGGACCTGCCTTGCATGATTGAGAAACAGACTGGCATCGTGTTGTTTGCAGATGATACGTCACTAATTTTTAAAATGAACCGCCGTAGCGAAATCTGTGATGATGTGAATAGCACTTTAGCCGCCATCTCTAACTGGTTTACAATCAACAACTTACTGTTAAATGCAAATAAGACCCAATGCATTAAGTTTACACTTCCCAATGTGCGGCAGGCAAATGTGGATATTAGTATAAGTAGTAAAAGATTAGATTTTGTTGATAGTACTACTTTCTTAGGAATAACATTAGATTCAAATTTGAAATGGCATGTTCACATTTTAAAACTTTCTAAAAGGCTTAGTTCTGCAGCATACGCTATTCGTCGTATTAGGCATTTGACGGATGTGGCAACTGCTAAGCTAGTATATTTTAGTTATTTTTATAGTTTAATGTCATATGGTCTACTGCTTTGGGGATCAGCAGCAGACATACAAACTATTTTCATTTTACAAAAAAGGGCAATTCGATATATCTACGGTCTTAAACAAAGAGATTCCCTTAGAGATTTTTTCAAAAACCTAAATATTTTAACTTTGCCCTCCCAATACATATTCGATAACATCATGCATGTTAGGAAAAACTTAGACTCTTTTAAAAAAGTAGGTGAATGTAGTAGTAGATCACTGCGGAACAATTACAAGTTGTCGATCCCAGCACATTGGCTGGCTAAGGTAGGGAAATCATTTCTGATTAATTGTATAAGATTTTATAATAAATTACCAAAAAGTGTTCTTGAAATGAATGATAGAAAATTCAAACAGTATATTAAAGTTGAGCTTTGTAGGAAAGCCTATTACAGCACGGATGATTATATTAATGATAAACATGTGTGGCCCGAGCTGGACATAATGGCCTCTTAAATGCTTGTGTATTTTTGACATGATCTTGACATAATTTGTACAGTATGTACATATTTTATTTTATATTTATTTTATTTGACGAAATATTCGTATTGACATAATCAGTTCTACATTCATACATGTTTTTTAATGTAGACAATGTGCATTCGTCCACGATTTAGATTTAAGAGATCTATATTTGTAAATTGACGTCCTATGAAAATGCTGCAGTGTAGTTTGTTCCGCCGCTTCTTCTACACATGCGCTTTGGAAGCGGTAGTAGTTATAATTAGATTTAAGTTATGTGACGTCAATAAGTGATACCTTGTATCCAATTTTGAAAATAAATCTATTCTATTCTATTCTATTCTATTCTATCAATTAAATACATGTTATAAATTATATTCATTTTGAATTACCTATTAATGTTCTCTCCAATTATAATACGACACTTTTTTATTGTTAGATATATTCAACACATTAGTCGACATAAACCTGCCCGCCGTTCCATATTATTTTATAATTGCGATGCCCAACAGGGTTCATGTTGTACCTATTTATAAGCAGAATTGTAATTTAACTGATGTACTTTATGATATGCAATAAAGAATATGAAATTGAAATTGAAATTGAATTTATGTCAGATTTGTTTGCTTTTGCTTGCATTACAGGTTTGACAATTAGGTCTCATCTGTCATGAGTCTGTCATCTGTCGACACTTTACTCGACATTGACAGTATTTCTTTTTTTTTCTCTGTTTAAAAATTACAACTCTTCGAGATATTACTAAGTAGTGATATTTTGTCTCATTAATTGTGTTCTTTCTTCTCTAAGACTAGTTTGCTGGCGGGTGGTTCAAAATTGGTTTTTGCTATTTTAGCAAATAACTATATATTATATAAAGTACCTTATTATTAGTTTATTTTCATATATATATAGGTATATATCGATGGCTCCCAAGTATACTATCGTATGTCTTAAAATGTAACTTTACAGGAGACGCGATTGAACGTGTTAGAGTGTGTAGTTCCTGTAAATTTCAAGCTAGACACATGATTTTTTTTCTACAATTACTTGAAGTATAGTGTATATGAATATAATAACATTCTTTTATAAATGTGTTATAGTTTCTGAGATATTGTTGTTTGGATACTTTACGTTGAAACGAATAATTTTTAAAAATCGTAACTTATCTATACAATTATTTACTTTGTATAATTTGTCGATCAAAAAATCGTAACTTCCTTTACGAGTATTTACTTTGTATATTTGTCAACAAAAAATGTGGTATGAGTTACTTACTGCTTTTTATGGGAATATAAGATTTTTGTTTAAGCACGTATGTTGGGATATTATATTAAAAACTTCTTTAAAACTTAAATTTTGATTATGATAATAGGCAGTTGATTGTAAGGTATTAATATTATGTGCATAGTAAATTATTACACCAATTAATATTTTCGGAATTTTTCATTCATAATCAAAGAATCACAGATTATTTTTTACAACAAAATTACAACAAAACCATTTTATTTTCATACTTTTAGAACATTATAATTGCACATAAAATAAACATTTTGTCCAGAATAAAAAAAAACAACTAAAATTAAATTCATCTTGATATAATAATATTTCTTTATGATTTTTGTGTTATTAATGCAAACAATATGCACATAAAACTCAAATTACAAACCAAAAAACTCACTCAATCCCACTATTTGAACAAATAAAGAGATAACATATTATTATACGATATATTATCACGTCTTTGCGGTAATATACTCTTGCGGGGAAAACAGAGCCAACAGTTATCAAAAGAGCCCACGGTCAACCGCTTGGCTTACATACATACATACATATGGTCACGTCTATTTCCTTTGCGAGGCAGACAGAGCCAACAGTCTTGAAAAGACTGAATGGCCACGTTCAGCTATTTGGCTTAATGATAAGATTGAGATTCAAATAGTGACAGGTTTCTAGCCCATCGTCTAAAAAAAATAATCCCAAGTTTGTAAGCCTATCCCCTAGTCGCCTTTTACGACATCCATGGGAAAGAGATGGAGTGGTCCTATTCTTTATTGTATTGGTACCGGGAACCACACGGCACTGCTTGGCTTAATAATAGAATTGAGATTCAAATAGAAACAGGTTGCTAGCTCATCGCCTAAAAGAGGAATCCCAAGTATATAAGCCTATCCCTTAGTTAAAGTTATGATGAACTGCTGGAATGATTGAACTATTGCAAAGACTTATTAGGTCATTTTTAGCCAAAGATATGGGGAGCACATAATCATAAAGTGGAAAAATATGAGTTATGTGCTCAGTCTTGCAGTCGTCGTCTTGTATTTGGTCATGTATTAGGATTCATCTAAATTATATTTATAGAGATATTTATTAGGCTCAGAAGAAAAAACATTTATATCTTTTATGTTTATCCATTGCACTACTTCACTGTTAATATTTTCAGACCAATTTTTAATGCCCAAATTTGATTTATAATTCAATAACTTGGTATGATCCATCTCAACAACATTATAAGGTTTTCCATCTTGCTTAGCCCTTATGCAAACTATTCGAAAGGAGTATAGTTATATTTATTATTGTCAGTTCTTTTAATCAATGCATGAACACTGTCTTCTTCTTGTTGTATATTTATTGTTTCCAATAAATCCAAATAAAAAACACAAACATTACATGTTGTTAACAGCTTACAGCTGCATAATCTATTCTATTCCGGTTTACCCTGTGGCGGTATCTGACCAAAACCTAGATTCGACTGCTCCTGCATCTACTTCTTTAAATATGAAATCGGACAACTTAAGACCGCGCAAAGAGCATAAGTAAAATTATCTTTTCGAGAATAATTGGATTCAACACGTTGGAAGCATTTGATATGGTCACATAGGTACGCTTTTTCTGGCATCAGCAGATATTTACATGGATAATTTTAATGCTTGCCTCGATATCAGTAGAAACAGTACCTGTAGAAGAGTCTGTCTTCTGTATTACTGTGTAAACAAATTGTTCACTGATCATCAGCGTAGATAAGAACTGTTTTGCAAACTATAATGTAATTTCATCTATACTATCTGACTCGGGAATATAAGTATCTGGTATATAAGTATTGATTACCCCAATCATTATATTTTCGGTGGGATCGGGTATGAATATAAACTCTTTGCTTAAGATTTCGGCTTACTAGATTAGATACATAAATCCATCGTTCAAATTTCCAGAAAGCCAACGCAAAAATTGCTTTTCTTTGGTCAGTTGATACATTTTTGAAACATTTTAATCTACATTTACACGGTGATTTTATTTCTTTTTTCGGATTTTGTATACCTTCACGAGTCACGTACACCTTACCAAGTTTTTTTTCTCTGTGCTTATATCCTATCTTATACTGTCTTCTAATAAATGTACTGTTTTCTAATGGCCCTTGTCTGTTTAGTTACCTTTTTTTATTTTGAGAGTAGGTGTAACATCACTAAAATATGTTGACGGCGTGTTTGCTAAGGATGTCGAATAGATCTGATCACCAATAAAGTAAAATCATGCCTATTTATTCTACATGCTTAGTTGTACATTCAGGGGAAGACGGGTACTGTGTGTTTGAAGACTTTGGTGAAAAAATTGTTAAGTACTCTATGAACAGGGGAATGCTGCAAGTGATCAATTAGAGTTACAGATAAATTGCTTAAAGTGTTTCCCGAAAATATAATAACTGATAAAATCTACTATTGTGATATTTACATATTCCAATAGTAGATTAAAAATATTAGTTGTAACAATTGCATCAAAATACCGGCATCATATTCAGTTTAGAAAGTGTGTCAATTTATTATAAATCTGCTTCTTCTGATAATGATGAGTATAAAAAAATTGAAATAGCACGTGAGTAATTCCGTAAGATTTATTAATGGCCGTTTTGTTAAATAAAATGATACATAAGATACATATTTATTTTGCATCTAAGACGTAAACAATCTTAACTAAACATTACTATCAATAAAAAAATATAATTAAACAACGTAAATTGTAGTAAGTGTAAATGCTATAATAAATATTTCAATATTAACCACGTAAAAAATCGTATGTATTGCATACGATAAAAAAAAAGTTTTGATGACAATGTAAATAATAGTAAATGATACTTACGATACTTGTTAAATACAAATGAATAACGTAAACAATCGTGTGTTATATTTACTATAGTTTAATTTTTAACTATTGGCAAAAAATAAGCAAATACTTAAATATTACAAATTTCTTGTCAGAATACTTACTCAGTACTCTTCCAGTTTCTTCTACATTATTATTGAGAAACGCCAAATCATAGGTGACAGAAATTGATTCAGAAACAACAGTGTCATTTCTTGCCGTTGTCGTTTTTAATGTAATATCGCATAATTTTCGACCTCTAGCGTGTTGTTTTGAATAATCAATCCTATACTTATTACTCATTCTTAACATACATCAATTTAGTTATTGTATTTTGTGTGAAATCTGCAGACGCGCTGTACGAAAATATCGCGCTTCTTTGCAGCGTACCAAACCGCAAGTAATCGTTACGATTGCCAACTCCGCTCCCGTCTTCCCCGTAGCCGATCGTATAAGACATTACGACGGTATACTGTGTAGGAAACGGCAACATACTATTATTATATACGTGTGAAAACTTTTTAATTATAAATGATAGAATTTTTTTTGTTTGTGAATAAGTCTACCCGGCCAGCTACGGGAAACTGGACGGGTTATGTGGGGCTTGAACCCACTTAAACCACACGATGCCATCGCCTACCGCTTCGTTGCCAGGAGTGTGAGCTGCCCTCGCTCATATTCCTGACGCGGCGGCCGCTTCCACGGCGGCCTCGGCTCGGCCGCTCTCCACGAAGCGGCCAGCGGGGTGACCCGTCGGCCTTCAATTCTACCCGCTAGGGGAGGGCGCGCCTGGCACAAGCGCGCCTTCAACCCAGGGCTGTTTCGCCAGGCAGCGGAATCCCGTTTCCGCCACCCGACCGCCCTTATGGTGGGGGCAGCAGGTGCAGAGCGTATGCCCGCCTCCTGCGCCTAGTGCGCCGGCGGCGTATGGGGAGGTCGGACGTGTCCTCTCTCACCCTTTTCGCTGCCTCTTTGCGGAGCATGACGCTCTCCGCAAAGGTCTGCACTGCTGTCCACGACCTCTCGCTGTCGACCATCTGTCTCACAACAGCCGGCAGAGAAAGGTCGTCCCCCACGACCGCGCGAAGCTTCGCGCGGTCTTGGTCCCAGGCTGGGCAAACCTCCAAGGTGTGCTGGGCGTCCTCGTCAGCACATCCGTCACAGTGGTGGCAGATAGCAGACGGCTCCCGACCGATCAGACACAGATACCCTCCGAAACAACCATGTCCGGAGAGCATCTGGGTCAGACGGTAAGTCAGGCTACCGTGCTGCCTCGCCAACCACTGTCCCAACACCGGACGGCCGCCTCGACGGTACTACGCCCAGTAGTCGGCTGCTCCAACCTTTGGGATCACTCTTCTATGGAGCGCTGACACAGCTCATTGCGGCGTCCTGCGATCTCCTTCGGTGCCAACCGGTGACCCTGAGCCGCGGCCTCCTCGCGCCAGAAGGACGCGAGGGTTTTCGCTCTAGGTCCCAGGGAATTGAACCGGCCAGCACAGACGCTGCCTCAAAGGAGATCGTGCGATATCCCCTTGCGGCTCTCGTCGCCATCAGCCTCTGTGGCCTCCGCAGGGAGGCGAGGTTTTGGCGAGAGAGCGCATCCGCCCATACGGGGGCCCCGTAAAGGGCTATCGATCGCACGAACCTCATGTACAAGCGCCTGCAGGACGCTTCTGGACCTCCCAGATTCAGCATGAGCCGAGTCAGCGCTCCGGCCGCCGTCGTCACGCGCGACGTTAATTCCGCGAAGTGGGCGCCGAAGTTCCATCTGCCATCAAGAACGATGCCCAGGTAGCGCATCGATTGCTTGATGGCAATTGAGACACCACCAACCGTCAGACTGGCGTCTGCAGGCGGCTTCCTCCGAGGGTCATGGAAGCACAGCGCCTCGGATTTGTGGAGAGCTACCTCCAGACCCAATCGACGGTTCCGGCGCACCACTTCAGCGAATCCCGCAGTAGCTAGCAATGACGCCTCCTTATATGTGGCGCCGCGGGCGGTCACGAGTATGTCGTCCGCGGCGCCACCGTCCACGTAGCAGACGACATCCATCCAGGGCAGAGTGACCGTCCGTAGCACCCAATCGTAACCGATGTTCCACAGGAGCAGTCCTAAGACAGAACCCTGTGGAACACCGTGCGTCATTGAACTCTTCGTCCAACCGTTTCAGTCAGGGAAGATTATCCATCTCTCTGAGAGGTAGTCCTGGATAACCCGACGCAGGTAGGTCGGCACCCCATGGTATCGGAGTGCCTCCACAATACAAGACTAGGGGAGGGAGTTAAAGGGGTTGGCGATGTCCAAAGACACCGTCACGACCACCTCACCCTGGGCAACCGCATCCTGCGCCAAGGACTTCACCCTCAGCACGGCGTGAATCGTCGACCGCCTCCGGCGGAACCCGTATTGGCGATCCGCCAGGTCCGGCCCGACTCTCTCCAGGTACTCGACGAGGCGGTCAGCAATGACCCTTTCCAGCAATTTGCCGGCCTCATCGAGCACGACGCACTGTGAAAAATATGGGTCCGTTTCGGATCAAAAACTTGTAGAACCATCAATTCAAAAGATAAAGCTATGAAATTTTGCAGATATGTTAAGTGATATACATGGTATTATATATGTAACTTCCGGTAAAATAGAATAACGCATTAATTTTTTATTAAAATTCGCGTCAATTAATATGTGGTATATATTTGATGATACATTTTTTAAAACATTTATATGAGTGAATATTTCTTAAAACTAGTTAGGCTAACTGTTAAGCTTAGTATCTTATAATGATAAAATTTTAAAAATGCAAGTTATTGCACGTATAGGAATAATAATATATAACGCTGAATAAAAAAAGTACTTGATAAGTTATGAAAAAAGTAATCGAAATATTATTAGCTTAGAAATAGTTTACATAAATATATCAATGTCTAAATTTTAATAACAAATTCTGCACTTCCTTCTTATACCTGGCGAGCTTCAGGATCTGTTATAAGCTCGTGAACATTGAGAAGATGTAGAGTATCTTCATCTAACTCCTTTACATTTTTTACATATGGCTTTCTTATGCTCGTTATATACGAATCATATGTATATAGCAGTGTATGAAACACATCTTCATTTGTTGCTCTTCGGGAACATTTTCGTGAATGATGAAGACGAAATTTTTTATAGTCCTTATTACGGGACTCTTGGGCATCTTCAGAAAGCTGTCCGATAGGTAATACTGCAAAATTGTTTATAATACTTTTTCCGTGAATTAAAATTTTGTGAACAGATGATGGCATATAATACCAAATATATTTATAATAATAATAATAATAAAGCCTTTAATTCCGAACTATAGACATTTTACAAAATTAAAAATAAGGTAATTAAAACTAAAATCTTCATTTAACTACAAAAGGTCTCTCAGTTCAGTGTGCCTTATGGCAAAGGCCTCCTCCAACTCTTTCCACTGCTTTCTGTCTGCTGCCACTCTTGTCCAGAGGGGACCTAGAGTCATTTTCAGGTCATCCTCCCATCTTCTCTTTTTACGACCTCGACCCCTAATGCCATCCCTTGGGTACCAGATTGTCACTTGTTTGCTCCATTTCTCCTTTTTACACCTGAGATGGACTGGAATGGACTGGACATATTCCAGTCCACCTCCATTTAAGTTGATCGATACGGACCAGTATATCTGTTAATTTCGTTTTGTTTCTGATGTCTGTACCTCTTACTTTATCTTTAAGTTTCAATCCTAACATGCTCCTCTCCATACTTCTTTGACATCTTGCGAGTTTATCTCTATGGACTTTTGTCAAAGCCCAGGTTTCGCAGCCATATGTAATGCAAGGCAGAATACAGGTATTAAAGGTCTTCTTCTTGATTTTAATGGGTATGTCTTTGCTTTTTGTGATTTCTTTCAAAGTCCAGTATGTTTTCCATCCTGTTGCAATTCTCTTTTCTATTTCTTTCGACATCTGGTCATTTGGTGAGATTATCTGGCCGAGATATACATATTAAATATAAATAAATAAATATATACGGGACAAACTACACAGATTGAGTTAGCCCCGAAGTAAGTTCGAAACTTGTGTTACGAGATACTAACTCAACGATACTATATTAGTAGATGTTTATTGGGAATTCTGGGACACTTTTGTGTCCCAGAATTCCCAATAAACAAAATTCGATTCATTCTAAACACAAAACATTAGTCGAATGCACTCACCTGACTCCATTATAAAATTGATAAGAATCACCCGCGAGCTCGTGGAAAGATCACACACCGAACACACTTTTTACACATGATTCATTCTAACCATCAAACATTATTTTGTTGTGCTTTCCTGATTCCTGTTTTACCAACAAGATTTTACATGTTAAATTATAAAACGTGTTTATTCGTTAAACCTAAATTCATTTCGCTCAAATTCGTTAAGTACTGCAGACGAGTTTAAGCACATGCTAATAACTAGAAATGAAATTTATGAAACAAAAAGACTCACTAAAATTAGATTGTATTTGTCCTGCTTCATCACAAGAACCAAAACGACACGGAAACCTTCTGCCGAACACAATACGTTGTATCGTTTGTGGTCCATCAAATTGTGGAAAAACCAACTTAGTAATAAGTTTATTGTTACATACAGATGGTCCACGATTTTGTAACTTATATGTTTATTCAAAATCTTTATATCAAGCAAAATACTTATTTTTAGAGAAAGTTATGAACATGGTTTCTGATACAACCTTTCATAAATACAATCACAATTGTGAAATTTTGAGTCCTCACGAAGCGCTACCTGATTCAATTATAATATTTGATGATGTAGCTTGCGAAAATCAGAACAGCATTAGAGATTATTTTGCTATGGGTCGACATAAGAAAATTGATTGTTTTTATATTAATCAAACATATACAAAAATACCTAAACAACTAGTGAGAGACAATTCCAATTTGATTGTATTATTTAAACAAGATGACATTAATTTGAAACATGTTTATGATGAGCATGTAGGGTCTGATATGTCATGGAATCAATTTCGTAAAATGTGTTCAAAAGTTTGGAAAAAGCCTTTTAATTATCTTGTTATTAATAAGGATTGTGATAAAAACAAAGGATGTTATAGGTCAGCATTTGACACTTTTATAGTTCTAGATTAACATACTTAATACAATGTAGTGATAATGAAAGGTCACTTTAAAGTGTGATCTGCGACTGAACACAATATCAAGCAGTAAAATGGAAAAAACATTTAAAAAACAAATAGTTAAGTCAGCAGCAGCTGTTAAAAGAAAAGTGGGGATGATTAACGATACAAAAAACGTAAATAATATGGCACTGGAGAAAATTTTCAAACCTATTGTTGATCCCCTTAATTTGATAGCCAATAAAAATAATGAGAAGTGGGTTGAGAATGAAAATAATTACATTCCCTCTGTTGGGAAAAAATGTAAAAATGAAAGTACATCGTCTTATTCATCCAATGAAGAATCGAATGACACTGTTTCTGAAAGCGACTTTCCTAATAATTACAACAAAACTTTAATTTCCACACCTTCTGAAGATCATAATGTCAGTGAAGGTTCGTTCAAATCTATTGCGTCTTCTCCAGATAATCGTCAAACTTTGTCGTGGTCTACATCATCAGAAGTAATGGATGCTATACCTTTTGGAGTAAGACATGAGCGGGGAAAACTAATGCTTGGCAATATTCGTGTTTTCGATAATGATAACATTCTGAAAATAGGAACTCGAATTTTAAAGAAGACAGATGGTTTAAGAGAGTTACTATTTAAAAGGAAACCTGATCTAGAAAAAGTCAGAGAGGAGGACTTGCAAAATTATAAATTGTTACTAATTGATACTAATGCACATCGACGTAATTATGAGTCATCTAAACCTATAAACAGTAACAAAGGTTTTAAATACATTAATGTCATTAAGCCTTTATTTAAATTCTCAAAAAATATGACTTCAAGTGTAGAAAGTCTCCCTCAAGGAAAAGGTATTCCACTTCTGAAAAAAAGTAAAAAAATATACTGATTATGTTTATTGGGATGATCCCAACGAACTGGTAGAACGATTAAAATTGTTGTTAGGATCACGAGCGGCTGGCAATAGTGGTGTAGATAATGAAATTATTGCAGTCATAGAAGAATTACGAGAAGCTGGAATTATAAATATAGAACATAAACAGCTATCGCCACAGAAAATGACCAGTATAATTCGAGATCTCTAATCATCTAGACAGCAATGAATGTAGATAAGTTCGGTCATCACGTCCATAAACGTTTGCGATTATTGGAATTTATCGACACTTTAAACGATACATTGGTGAAAACTGATGCTGGACACTATGATTTGAAAACATCTAAATTAAAAGGTCTTTCATCTTCAAATGAAGCCGATGAAGCAGTGAACAAAGCATACGTCGATAATATACTACAAGAGTTAAGAAAAGAAATAAGAGTGGTTAATGATAATTTACAAGTATATTTAAAAAAATTGGAAAAAGCTACATCAGACCGTTTGTCACAATCGTTTTATACAAAACAAGAAATAGATAATTTGATTGAACTTAAATTGAACCAACACAATGAGCAAAAAAAACATAGTGGATGAAATTCATAAAGCAGCAAGAAGAAATTTTCCTCGTCGATTTACAATTATAAAAGGAATAGACGACTTATGGCAAGCTGATCTTATGGATTTTCAGAAATATTCTTATTTTAACAAAGGATATAAATATGTTTTAGTTGTAATAGATACTTTTACAAAATATGTGTGGACATATCCTATAAAATCAAAAAACAAAAAATGTGTGACAAAAGCAATGTTTGAAATTGTATCTCGTTCAAAACGAAAACCTATAAATTTACAAACTGATTTAGGCAAAGAATTTTATAATGATGCTTTTAATAAATTGTGTAAGAAATATGACATTAATCATTATTCCACCTACTCCACCAAAAAAGCTTCTATTGTGGAAAGAGTTATTCGTACAATAAAATGTAATCTTTACAAAATGTTTAGTTTGTATGGTTGTTATAAATGGTTAGGACCAAATTTAAATTCCGTTGTAGAAAAATATAACAATACTACTCACCGTACTACTAAATTTTAACCAGTCGACGTAAATAAAGTAAACCAGATACATGTTAGATGTAACATATTGCGTGCACAAAAGCGAGTTTTATATCGCAAGCCTAAGTTCCACGTTGGTGATAGTGTTCGGATAAGTAAATTTAAAGGTGATTTTTATAAAGGATACACTCCCAACTGGTCGACAGAAATATTTGTTATTGTCAAGGTAAATGATACGAATCCACCAACATACCTATTAGAAGACAAACATAAACAGAAAATTTTGGGAGCTTTTTATGAATATGAATTACAAAAAACGAAATTTCCAGAACTTTATCTTATTGAAAGAGTTATTAAACGTAAAGGTCATAAACTTTATGTAAAGTGGTTAGGTTTAAGTGAAAAAGAAAATAGTTGGGTGGACAAGAATGCATTACTATTGTAATATAAAGTGAGCGTCATAATAAATATCTTCATTTCAAGAATATCTATGAAGAAGGGAAGAGGTATTTTAAATAACGTCATCAATAATTTACCTTTCGAACTACATATTCCTGGATATCAGTTTTGTGGACCAGGTACTAAACTTCAAAAACGATTATTAAGAGGTGAGCGAGGTATAAATAAATTGGATGAAGCTTGTATGTACCACGATATTGCATACAATAATAAGGATTTAAACATTCGACATAAAGCAGATTTAGACCTTTTGAATATGGCTAAGAAAAGAATAAAATCGAAGAGTGCTGGAAAAGGAGAAAAATTGGCTTCATGGATTGTAAAAAATGCAATGAAAGCAAAACTCAAAGCTGGCGCTGGAGTTCGTTCATTTATGAAAGTAGTGAAAAATATACAATCTAAGCTTAAAAATATTAAATCAAAGGACAAGCGTTCAACTATAAACTTTGCATATGCAACCGCAAAAAGACTATTTTCTAAAAATAACGGATCACGTACACGTTTACCACGATGTACATTCAGTCAGAAAAGTATCGGGAATGGATTATTTATTTATGGTTCCAAATTCAAATTTTTGTTTTTTTTGTTGTTGTTAGATTGGCACAACTGTTTTCCATTTTGGCGCGGAGTTTGAGTTGCATCTGTTGTTTACATTAAATACAGTGCTATTTTTAGTTATATCATATCTAGTGTGTATTGCTAATTTCATAATGGATAAAAACATCGAACAAAGAGTTTGTCTTAAATTTTGCATTGCCAATGGAATATCGTGTTCGGAGTCACTAAAAATGTTACAGAAGGCTTACGGTGAATCGACTTTATCAAAAACTCGTGCTTATGAGTGGTACAAAGCGTTCAAAAGCGGTCGAGATGTGATGGAAGATTTGCCTCGCTCTGGTAGGCCATCAACGTCTGCAACTGAAGTTAACATCGCAAAAGTGAAGGAAATAGTGACTGAAAATCCTCATTCAACTTTGAGAGAGATAGCCACCGAACTTTCTGTATCTCACGAGTCGATCCGTACCATTTTAACTAATAATTTGGGTATGAAACATGTTGCCGCTCGGCTAGTCCCAAAAGACCTGAATTTTTTTCAAAAACTCAATCGCATGAGAGTCGCTGAGGACATGCTAGAACGAGTCAATTCCGACCCAACATTCATGAAACGCATTGTTACTGGTGACGAGACGTGGGTTTACGAGTTTGACATGCAAACTAGTCAACAAGCTTCGGAGTGGCGCCTTCCAACTGAACCGAAACCGAAAAAACCACGCCAAAGTCGTTCAAAAGTCAAAGTCATGTTGACTGTTTTCTTTGACTATCGCGGTGTTGTGCACTCGGAATTCTTGCCGGAAGGTCAAACGGTAAATAAGGAATATTATTTGAGTGTTATGCGGCGTTTAAGAGAGCAAATCCGACGAAAAAGGCCAGATTTGTGGAAAGAAAATTCTTGGATTTTGCACCATGATAATGCACCTTCGCACAAGGCCATCATTGTGAACGAATTTTTAACCAAACACTCAACAAATACCATCGAGCAACCACCATATTCACCAGATATGGCTCCAGCCGACTTTTTTCTTTTTCCTAAACTCAAATTACCACTTCGTGGCACCCGTTTTCAATCGGTAGAAGACATAAAAGAGAATTCGCGGCGAGAACTGACCTCAATTCCGGAAACAGCGTTTAAAAAATGTTTTGATGATTGGATTATTCGTTGGCGTAAGTGTATCGTTTCTAAAGGAGCATATTTTGAAGGTGATAAAATAAATTTGGATGAATAACAAACAGTTTGTGTATTATTGATCTTTTCCTGCTACTTTCTTGACAGAGTAGTATACCCATTCCTAAATGCGGAGGCTTTTTACCGCTCATTCCCATCTTTGCCGGTCTGTCAGCTTTAGGTTCACTTGCTGGTGGCGCGGCAGGTATAGCAAAGGCTGTTAATGATTACAAAGTAGCTCAGAAAAACTTTGAAGAGTCTAAACGACATAACAAGATGATGGAATCTGTTGCTTTAGGAAAGGCCTTGTATATAAAACCATATAAAAAGGGAGCAGAATTATATCTAAGTCCTTCAAAAAACTGAAAAAGCGGCTACCCAGACGAGTACTAACCAATTTAGATATAATGGAACATGCTATTGATATTCCTTACTTTCGCGGAGTGTATATGAGAGATACTCTTCCTCGGAAACCAAAAAAAATTGAGTGTGCTATATTAAATTTAGATAGTTCTGACAATCCTGGAACACATTGGGTAGCCTACGTTAAATATATTAATTACTGTGAATATTTTGATAGTTTTGGTGATTTAAAACCACCATTGGAACTAGTAAATTATTTAAGTCCTTTAACTATAAATTATAATTATTTGCAATATCAATCTTATGGTACTATAAACTGCGGACACCTTTGTTTAAAGTTTTTAAAAGAATTTTGGAAACATCATTTGTATAAATAATATAATAAAAATATATTTGTATCAGTATAATAATGTCTTTCACTGTGTCAATAACAGGCAGAGGAGAATTTTTAACAACTAACTATTCCCCTACATTACAACTGAATGGAGAGTACGAATGTGGGCTTTTGTATTTTTCTACATTTAATTCTATACCTAACATAGACGCAAAAAATAACAAATTTTACTATGGAAAAGATGAAGTTATTGAAATTCCTGAAGGATCGTATGAGTTTCAAGATATTTGTGATTATCTGAAAAGTAACATAAAGAATGCAGCGTTGAAATTGGGTTGTAATAATAATACGTTAAAAACAAGAATTTTTTGTTCCAAAGATGTACACTGTAATAAAAATAATTCAATCGGAAAAATATTAGGATTTAATAGAGAATCAATCAAAGCTAATTAATATAAGTACTGAATCTCAGAATCCTGTCAGCATTTTAGCAACAACTATCGTACGCATCGAATGTGATGTTATCAGCGGATCATTTGTAAACGGAAAAGCAAGCCATATTATTTATGAATTTGTGCCTAACGTACCCCCTGGTTACAGAATTATTGAAATACCTAAGAATTTAATTTACTTTCCTGTCAATCAGAGCTCAATAAATTCACTCAATATAAGGTTGTTAGACGCAGAAAACAAGCAAATTAACTTACGCGGTGAAGAAGTACAGTTGTATTTGCACTTTAAACCAAAATGTTAAATTTTCATAAAAACACCTTCACTCCTATTAAAAGACTCAGTCCTAAAGGATCACCTCACAAAGAAACATCGCTGCGATTAAAAAAAAAACTAACAAAAAAAATAAAGACTTTTTAAGGCTACTAGGTTTGTTAATATGAACATTTTAAATATATGCCAACCCGCGTCTTATGACAATAGCATAGAAAGTTTTGAATATCATTCGTATAAGCCTTATGTATCAAGTTTTAACAAAAATGATGAAATACGGATACCGATTAATCAACAAGACTTGTATGTGTTGCCTGCACTCAGCTGTTTGTATATTGAGGGCCGAGTCGATGTGTATAAACAAAATAACGCTGGCAAAGAAAAAGTACCGAGTGTGCATTTCGTAAACAACCCTGTACTATTTCTATTTCAAGATATAAGATATGAACTAAATGGGATAGAAATAGATAAGATTAAAAATGCAGGTATTACCACAACAATTAAATCTTATCTATCATTGAACGAAAATGAATCCAAAAGCGCAAAAGTTTGGGGTTGGTCTCCTTCAGGCATTACCTCTGATGGAGGATTTTCTGTGTATATACCGTTAAATAAAATATTAGGTTTTGCAGAAGATTATGAACAAAATCATAATGAACTGTAAACATGAATTAGTACTATTGAGAAGTAATACAAATCTCAATTCCTTATTACTAAGTTCTGGAGAAATTGTCGAAGATATAATTATAAATAAAATAGTTTGGCGAGTTCCTCATGTTCGAGTGTCGGACCGTGAAAGAATCAATTTACTTAAACATTTAGAAAAAGATCGAGCGATAACCTTAGCGTTTCGTAACTGGGATTTGTATGAGTACCCATTGTTACCCAAAACCAGGAAACATACTTGGTCCATTAAAACTTCATCACAGTTGGAGAAACCAAGATTTGTTATTATTGCTTTACAAACAAACCGTAAAAGTAATGCAACAATGTCGATGGCAGAGTTCGACCATTGTCATATTCGAGACGTAAGAGTATTTCTAAATTCTTCATATTATCCGTATGAAGGTTTAAATATTAGTTTCGCAGACAACAGATATTCATTAATATATGAACAATACGCAAGATTTCATCAGTCTTATCATAGTCGCCGAGCGGAGCCGTTGATGGGATTAAAAGAATTTAGAGACATATCTCCGTTATTTGTTATAGACTGTTCACGACAGCATGAAATGTTAAAGGGATCAATTGATGTGAGAGTTGAATTCGAATCTGACCAAGACATACCCGATCAAACGGCTGCATATTGTCTGATACTAAACGATTGCATATTTGAATACAAGCCATTGAGCAATATTGTTAAGAAGTTATCATGAATGCTAATACAATAATCACAGATTTACAAGGGTTTAAGGATTTGAAAAATAATTTTATTGTTAAGGAATTTTCGATTGCAACTAAGGAATACACACAAACTTTCTTGGTTAAAGCACCTTATTCTTCAAAAACTCTTTCTGATGAAGAAAAAAAGCGAGTTCGATGGTTAGAAAATAATCTGGGACTACATTGGTATGAAGGGTTTATCGATTATCGAGAATTCCGGCCAGTTATAATTCCATATTTAAAAAGTAAAAATGTCTGAATTAAAGGAAATGAGAAGATTGTATGGATTCAAGAGTTATGCAACAATTGTGAAATTATAGAACTGGGTGAAAAGGGTTGTCCTAAATTACTTAAATTATATGAGGATTATTGTGAGGAGAATAATCAGGTGTTAAATTGTGTTCATCATAAAAAAGGTGTGCTTTGAAAAATGCACTCTGTTTAAAAAAGTGGTGTCAAGACACTTTTGTGTTTAATTCTTTATTTAAATTATAATAAGATTTTTCGAATAATAAAAATATTTTACTGAATAAAATATACTGTGTTTTTTTTTTATTTATTTAGGTTATGGTTCCTAATTAAACTATAAAATAAAGGCACATATCTTTTAAATTTTACGTTTATTGATACTAGTCAAATTACAAATCTGTAAAAAATAACACAATGACATGAAAACTGATAAAGGAAATTACATTAATTGACATACATTTATATATAATTTTAAAACCAATTGGTATTACTATAGTTACAAATTTTTTTTTGAAATATTACTCATAATTTTTTCAGTCTGGTCCATAATTTCATCACCAACATCTTTTACCACATATTGAGAGCTCAATAAGACCCTATCGTCCTGAAGACAGTCACTTATTACTTGATTACACTCTAAGTCAAGCACTTGAATCTTGATCAGTCTAAGACCTTTGTGGGGAGCACTTTTTATCACAAACGATTGATGGGGAACATGTGATTTGACAATCTTTTTGGAAAAATCTACCTTATTGCAACCCCCCTTTAACTTCATTTTCCGTTTATGAGTACTTAATTTTGATTGTTCGGTGGGACGACTCTGTATCTTGAAAAGTTCTTCGGAGAATCCAAACGAATCTCGAGGACATTGAAATGACTCTGGTATTAATGTTTCACTATCTGAAAAGATAGCGATATCGCGTCCTGTTGTCTGTAACAAAAAATAAAAATGCACATAACAATAATTCTAATAAAACGGGTTTGATCCCCGACCAGGCTAACATGGAAAAATAGTGTTCATCTTATTTAAATTAATAATAAAGAAAGAATTTTTTTGGTACCTTCTGTTCACGCGCCTTTGCTTTTGATTTTTCGAAAGCTTGTATTTTAATTAATTCTCATTCTTGCATTCAGTCAATCCATCTGATAGACGTTGAGCATGTTCAAAAGAATCTGGAATAAATGTTTCATTATCTGAATTCGCAGTCACATCATCTACGTATTGCGGCGTCTGTAAAAAAACATAAATTTAGAATAACATTAAATCAATCTTATATCTATAAGAAACATACATACATACATACATACATAAAATCACGCCTCTTTCCCGGAGGGGTAGGCAGAGACTACCTCTTTCCACTTGCCACGATCTCTGCATACTTCTTTCGCTTCGTCCACATTCATAACTCTCTTCATACAAGCTCGGCGGTTTCGGGTACTTTTGACCTGACCCTTTACCAGGACGTCCTTAATTTGATCAAGATACGTTCGTCTAGGTCTTCCCACTCCGACCTTTCCCTCCACACTCTCCTTGTATATCTGCTTAGTCAACCTGCTTTCATTCATCCTCTCCACATGACCGAACCATCTTAACATACCCTTTTCTATTCCTGTAACTACATCTTCTTTCACATCACAACATTCCCTTATCACGCTGTTCCTTATCCTGTCACTCAATTTTACACCCATCATACTCCTTAACGCTCTCATTTCCACTGCATTTATTCTGCTTTCATGCTTCTTTTGCCATACCCAACTTTCACTCCCATACATTAATGTCGGGACCAACACGCCCCTGTGCACAGCCAGTCGAGCCTTTTTGGATAGTTTCTGACTGCTCATAAAGGCATGCAAAGCTCCATTCACCATGTTCCCCGCGTTCACTCTCCTTTCAATATCACTATCATACTTGCCATCTGATGTAAACTTTGATCCTAGATATACAAACTCTTTCACTTGCTCCACTTTTTCTCCTCCAATCAAAATATTACATGCTGTCATTTCTTTCTCCATTTCAAAAACCAGTGTTTTAGTTTTACTTACGTTCACTTTCATTCCTTTCTCTTTTAAAGCTTCATGCATACAGTTTACCATCTCCTGTAACTCCTCCGCTGATGACGCCAGTATAACCTGATCGTCGGCATAGAGCAGACATTTGACGAGTAACTCATTCATCCTTAATCCACTTTTAGACTCTTTCAAATCTGTCAAACAGCTATCCATAAATAGGTTGAACAGCCACGGTGACGCAACACATCCTTGCCTAACGCCTTTCTCAATCTTAAACCACTCAGTGTGCGCTCCGTTTATCCTGACACAAGCACTCGAATCCTCATATAAGGATTTCAGTGCTCGTATTAAGAGACTGCTCACCCCATGCATAGAAAGTGCTGACCACAATTCATTCCTCTCAACTCTGTCATAGGCCTTTTCCAGATCTACGAATGTGCAATAGACTTTTTGACTCTTGGCCAAAAACTTTTCGGCTATGCACCGCAAGGAAAAGACCTGATCAGTACATCCCATTCCCTTTCTATAAGAAACAATTAAATATATAAAGCAACTTACCATTGTTTTAGTTTTTAAATACTTAAATTTATTGGAAGCAACGTCCTGTGGTGTGGACTATGCGCTTGATCGTACAAAAGTGATACATGTCACATACAGTTTGCGCACTGCACTCAAATAAAAATGCATGCGCGGCGCGATTTTGTCCTTGCTAAAATGTTTTGTGTCATAGTCGTTCAAATTACTATTCACGTTAGAACACGTTCATTCATATTGTAATTAGATACCAAGGTATATCAATAAAATTTATTACAATGAACAAAAAATACATGCACAGAACTGAGACACGGAGACCTCGGGTTCGATCCCCGACCGGCAGGCTTACTCTCGACTCGCAATGCCAATCTCAATGCAAGAAACGTCATTTGGCACTCTTGAATTTCACACTAGCGCCACATTGGGGCGAAATCGGGCGGATATTGAGTGAACTAATTAATATTGAGATTTTGTTCTGGAACTTGAGAATTCGGTACTCTTGAAGCCATTTTGACAGCTCGATATTGCGTTGAACTTGTGTTATTCTTGGATATTTATTGTGATAATCACAATAAGGAAATAGTAACTTTGTGAAAATTGCATATACATTTTACTTGTAAAAAAGTGCATACAATGGCTCGTTTGGTGTTGCAAAATGTAATTTTCAGTGATGCCTGTAGAAAGGATTTGCGAGAAACGCGTAATTTGCGTAGGATTGCTCGGTACGCCGATAAAGCACTTGCTATGAGTGATGACGAATTTAAGCGAAATTATCGTGTCACCAAGGCATTGTTCCATTATTTATATCAAGAGCTAAAACCCTTGATGCAAGCTCCTAAAAGAAGAAGTGATATCAGTACAAAATACAAGGTAATTTTGTTTTAAATTATGTGAGTACTTTGTGTTAGTTTGTGATACAAACAAGTTTGCAAAGGTACCTAATTGCTTAAATAATTGGTTTTGGTCTACAGATACTAGTAGCACTTTCATTCTATGCAACTGGCAGCTACCAACGCCTAGTAGGATGTTCACTAGGTACTCCCATGTCGCAGCAATCAGTATCTCGGGCATTGAGGGATGTGACAGCAGCATTGAATGACCCGACAATCCTGCATAAATACATAAAATTTCCTCAAACTGTTCCAGAACGCAATTTATTAAAAGAAGGTATGTAAATTGTGTTTAAGACATGACAATTTATTTTATTTGGCAGATGGCAGAAATGTGTGTTAATATCTGTGTTTGTTGTAGGTTTTATGAATAATTTCGCATTCCTGGAGTAATAGGATGCATAGATGGAACCCATGTGGCCCTGCTGAAAATGAAGAAAGATATTTTAACAGAAAACATTACCATTCAACAAATGTATTAATAGTATGTATCCCTTTTATATGTTTATTACATAAATTCATAATAAGCTTATTTTATATTACCACTACTATATGTAGTGGTAATATAAAATACTAGCTTACCCGGCAAACGCTGTTTTGCCAATTATTTTTATATTTTATTACGGAACCCTATTTTTTTCCAAAATAAAATATAGTCTATGTTACTCGTGGATAATGTAGCTTTCGAATGGTGAAAGAATTTTTAAAATTGGTCCAGTAGTTTTTGAGCCTATTCATTACAAACAAACAAAGTTTTCCTCTTTATAATATTAGTGTAGATAAATTAATATAAAATAAAAATACTATATTTATTTATTTTTAATTTATTTTTGTTACAGATCTGTGACGCGGACTTAAATATATTAAGTGTAGATGCAGCATTTGGAGGTGCATCACATATAGTAGATAGTTTTATCTGTCCAATGCTTCAGGTACAACAGCGGCAGAGGTGGAAGGCAGCTCTACCATAGATAATCTAGATGTTGGCAGGTCTATCATGGGTAAAACTGCATCAGACGTGGATGGCAAGATGGAGGGGCTAGACTGTAACAGGAAAAATAAATAAAATTATTATAAAATCACTTAACTGAATTGTATTGATGAATGTCATTTTAATTTTTTTGTTCAGGGTTTAATTTTGTTAATGTTATTTTACTGATCATAGACTTAATTCATGTAATTTTAACTGTACACTATTATTTTATTAAGCGTGTTAAAATAATCTATAGTGAATGCTTAACCTTTTCAGCGCCAAAGTCTGATATATAAGACGTTAAAGTTTCGTGCCCTCGCCGCCAAAGTCTGATATATCAGACAAATAAATCTTACCAATTTAACTCTATTTTTTCTAATCGTTATAGTACCTGATCACATATGCATAAAATTTTCAGACAGTTTATACTTTAGTTAATCAAAAATAACAATTTCACAATGTATTATAACGTTATTTTAATAATAAATTATTAAAAAAGAAACCGTGTTTATTGATTAAATCCGACTCTTTTTTTATTTGAACCCTCAGCGCCAATGTCTGATATATAAGACATTAGTGATGTTACATTACAATGCAACTACCAAAGCCTAAATAAATAAAATAAATCAGGTACTCTAAAAAGAAACTTCTAAAAAAGTCAGAATTATACAGATTTTTGTTTTGGGCATAAACATTTTTAAGTGTGATGTTATTTTACAAGTTTTACCACAGAAAATGGAATTATTTTCAAATTATGTTTTGAATCGAATCCAGTAAATTTCATGGTATGTCACAACACTATAGCGACACGATCATGCATCAGTCTCGTGCGCCAACGTCTGATAAATCAGACACGGAAGTGACGTCAGAGGCGATAGATGTTTCTAGAACTATTTATTTTGTGCTGTACAATGAGGGTAGGAGATATCGATAAATTATGGAAGTACCCTGCAAAATCATGTTATTTATTGGGTTATCATGTTTGCGTTGCTGTGTTGATGTATTATCATTGTAAATTAATATTTATTGAAATATGACCACTACAGAGGAGTTGATTAGGATTTTAGAAGGAACTAGTGATGGTGAATTTGAAAGTGATGAAGTGTTCTTACATAATCAACAGGTAAGTTATTAAAAATTATAATACAATAAAATAAAGTGTTCTCAATCTAGTGTAGTTACTCTGCTCTGATACAATATAGTGTTTGTAATTTTCTTTTTTTATAAAGGAATATTGAAATTAATACCTATAAAGATGTTACCTTTAGAAAAAAAACTTCCTATCAAATTTATTTTCATATTTTTTATTTCGTGTTACTAAAAATATTAGAATTTTGTGAGTAATTTACAACGATTGTTTCAGGGACAAGATGACGAATTTAATTGGTTGGCAGGAGCACCGCCGCCTCCAGTTATCGACGAGTTCGATCATTTTACGTCAGGAATATCACCAAGTTTAATATCAAAGGCTTCGTCTGAACTGGAAATCTTTGAACATTTTATTAATTTAGAACTTATCGAACATATGGTTAAATGCACTAATCAATACCATCAACGTCTAGTGAGAACTCTTCCATTGAAAACGTACTCAAGATTACACCGATGGAGTGACGTCACAGTACAAGACATGTATATATTTTTAAGTGTCACCATGTTAATGACAAGAAATTCACATTTGTCTATTGAAGAACATTGGTCGACGGATCCCCTATTATGTGCTCCTATATTTGGGAAGTTAATGACTCGCAACAGATATTGTATGATTTTAGGTATGCTCTGTTTCCATGATCTGACAGCAGCACCAGCATCAACGTCTGATTTAAGACTAACTAAGCTAGAATTTATTATACAACACGCACGTAGATTGTATAAAGAATCATTGGTTCCTTACAAGAATTTGTGTATCGATGAAAGCATCGTCCCTTTTAAAGGGCGCCTTGTTTTCAAGCAATATATGCCTAGAAAACGAAATAGATTTGGGATAAAGCTTTTTGTACTATGTGATATTGAAACTGGATGCATAGTGGACTTCATAGTATATTGTGGTGCAACCACTGATGTTGCAGATATTCCGGATTTGGGCAAAAGTGGGTCTGTCGTAGTTAAACTCCTTGAAGACTATTTTGATTGTAACAGGTGTTTATATGTTGACAACTGGTACAGTAGTCCTTCGCTGTTTAAGTATTTAAAAAATAAGAAAACTTACGCATGTGGCACGGCTAAAGTATCTAGGCGTGGGATGCCAAAATTTAAAAAAATTAAGAAAGGCGAAGTGGATTCCCATTACTGTGGCTCGCTAATGGCATTAAAATGGAAAGACAAAAAAGATGTTATAATGTTAAGTACAGTTCACGACAGTAAACTTGTGCCATCTGAAAAAATCGATCGCGTTACCCGTCTACCGAAAATGAAGCCTGAGTGTGTGATTGATTACAGTAAAAATATGGGATCAGTTGATAGAACAGATATGATGATAAGCTCATTAACGATCATGAGAAAGACTGTAAAATGGCACAAAAAGCTGGGTTTCCACATTTTCGACATGCATTTATTAAATTCCTTTTTTATTTACAACGCCATGAGCATGACAAAGCTTGATTTAGCGCAATTTCAGTTGAATGTGATACGGCAACTCATAAGCAAACACAAACCGGCAGCTGATGTATTGACCATTATACCGCGAACTTCACAAAGACAAAGTCTTGATAGTAACCCTTTACGTTTACTTACAGCCGCGGCTGTAAAGCATATGCCAAAACTCATTCCGGATAGGAAATGTCAACGGTGCAAAGTTTGCACTAAAAACAAAATCAGATCCCAGACTCGGTATTACTGTGCAGAATGCAACGTTTATTTATGTGTAGATCCCTGTTGTAGAGTGTATCATGAAAAGAAGGATTTGTAATACTTATCAGGAATTGGAAAATACCTACTTGAAGGGTATAAAAATTTGATGGCTAATTCCCTTAAAATTTAATCAGCTAAACTTTTACACTCCGTATAATGTATACCTACTCACCTAATTATGTTATCATTTTTTGTTATACATACCTAAGTACCGGAAGAAATAAAAATAAGTTTTTTGATTCATAATATTTTTTATTTTATCACGACAAATCAAATTCCCTTGAACTTTAATAAAATAAAAGTAATTCTGTTTCCTATTTTATCAAAAAATAGTATCATAATTACTTACATTTCAAGTAAATAGATTATGTATTCCAAATCATCATTTTTAAACAAACCTTATACCTATTTATCAAAAATAGAATATTAAGATTTGTACTGACTGCAATGATAAGTTAGAATAACTTATTGTCACCTGCCAGATGCCAAATAACATTGTTGTACAATAAAGATTTATCTTATCAACACACTGAAACCGCGTCCCACCGTGTTCAATGTGCGTGCGCGCAGGTATATTTGTCCTGAAATAAAGCGGGCAAAAGTCAAATCGTTGTCAGTTTGACTTTTGCTGTTTTTAATACAAAACCGCCATATGAGTAAGTAGGCCAAATCAAAAAAAAAAACATATCAAAAGAAACATTAAAATAATCAATAATAAAATATACAGCTAAAAGTAGAGCTACTTATTATTATGAGTATAGTCGTTTATCAAACTGAATTATTGTTTTTCAGTCTCGGATACTTCTATGTTGTGAGTATGTTCATTTAAAAGCGTCCGTAAAAAATTTAAAATTTTGACGTAACAACGTGTACGCATACAAGGTTGGATATATTTTAATTCCTCGTTGAGTAAACGACAAAAATGTTCATTCCTGTTATCGGTTGCACTAAGTGATGCACATTCTGGACATGATTTCACAGTCACTTGCGGTGGGTCCTCTTTTACTTGCTCAGGAAGCATTTTTGGCAAATTTTTTTTAACCCTTTCTTGTAAAACAGATTTGAGGAAAACAGTTTGAGTTGCATCTTCATCGCTGTCTGAAAACTCCTTCCTAACTCGTTTGTTATCTGGAAAATTTTACATGAATTAAGAAATTACTTATTATTTATTTAGCATGCTTTCCTTCAGAGATTTTAATTTCGTGTAAATAATGTTTTAAGCGAGGTCATCATTAAAGAAAGTGATTGTATTGCTGCATGAAAACAATATTTCTCTGCCGTTACCGGTACTTTACATTATTTTACTACAAAAAGTAATTGAAAATCATAACTCTTTGAAATACAGTAAAAGCTTACCTTTAGCCATGGCAATTGAAAGTAAAAAAACTTGAGACGACGAAAAGAAAAATTACACTTTCAGATGATTCAAGTTAGTCATGTCATGTAGGTAGGTAAGCAAGTCATGTAGTGTAGGGTAGGGTAAATTTTTACACAAGGAATCGTTTTTTGTCTTTAAAATAAATATAACTTGATTTAAGGATTGTTAGATATTAATACGATCATCAGATCTAGTAAAATGAATATTGTCTCCATCATTTTATTAATTTAGTAATAAATCAATAAGTTAAAAGTAAATCTTTTGTAAGGTATCGAAGTTTATGACCGGAAGTTGGCACATCACTAACACTTGTTAGAAACTCATAATAAGCATACGCCACTGTCTGATATATCAGACACGTAGTGATGGAATTAATATCATCATTACTTGTGCGTTTTTTCACTGTACGCCACTAAGATTTCAATACATTTTGTTCTAATTATTTTGTTTAAACTGTTTCAAGGAGTACAAAATAATTAAATAAACTCCATGAAACTAAAAAAATACAATAGATATATTTTTATAATGATTTATTTAATAAAAATTAATAAAATCGATACTTAATAACAACAACACTAGTAAAACAACCACGTTTATTGCCGTGGCGTGTGGTGAACGTTTTTGACGAAAACTCTTGGCGTGGAAAGGGTTAATATAATGTTTGTAAGTTAATTGACGTTGTTGTAGAAATGCAGCAGTGAAGTTTGTTGTGCCGCTTCTTCTTCACTTGCGCTTTGGAGGCGGTAGTAAACTTAGTTTTAAGTAAATTACTGACGTCAATTCTTGGTTTCTGAATAAACAAATTTTATTTAACTTTTCATATTATTTTACTTACATTACTTTGGGGAGAGGGGTCTACTGCTATTCCCCTTGTGCCCGTGGCAAATGAGTCCCCACCCATGACTGCCACTAGGCGCTGTTCCAGCAACGACAGCTCTGGCACCACATCTATGCCACCTCCGGTGCGCCTCATGGACTGAGCCCTTTGTTGGCAGACCTTTTTAAGGGATGATTTTATTTCAGTCCAATACTGAAATGCATGAAAAGGAAATCATTATGATTTAATATATATGCATGTAACTAATATAATAAATCTGTTTTAATGCTAGCTTACCTTAGCCCAAGCCTGCCCATCTTTGATAATCCCACCCAAGGCGTTAGTGGACTCAGCGAACTCCTGCCACTTTTTTCGAGTTTCCTGTTTGGCCTGCTGCGTTGGCAGAAGGCCTCGAGCAATTCCTGGATTTTTCTTCAGGACCTCCACTAACGCTGCCATTTGGTATTGTGTGGGTCTGTTTGCCATTTCTGTAATAGTATGATCCAGCATTACTAACATTTTTTTGCTTGAAGATCACTTGTGTACTAGTGACAATCGTTTTATAATAAATAAAAGTATCAAAAACTTTAATAAGTGAAAAAATTACTTACCTTATGAGCGCCAAACTAAAGCTTTTAAACCACAGTTTTAAACAGTGTTGCCAACGACGTATCAAGCTCCCCACTAAAATCGACCTCTAAAACCAGTAGAAATCCACTAAAAAAAGTCGGACCATCAAAAAAAAAAACACTAAATTTTCCATTAACTTTATTTCTGTTGTGTCGAAATTAGCATGAATGATGTCGCTGTTGGCGGATTAAGCGGCAAATATTAGATATTCAAATTAATCAGAATAAATAAATTGTTATAAGTTTAGTTACAATTAAATAAAAATAAATGATGTTTAAAATAAATTTTTAAAACAATTCGTTACGATCATAAATTATAGTAAGTGGTTGACAATAAAAAGTAACAAAGCCCATTTGTTGTCGAACTCTCAGAGACATAAAGTATGAAATGAAATGTTGTGGTTTCTGGCCTGGATGCCGGTCCTCCTGAGCGTTGTACTCACTACTAAATTGAAGGTTGGCAAATTATTGATTGATAAGTCTAGAAATTGAACTCCAACAACGATACGACTGGATTTTATAGGCGTTATTCCAATAATTTAAACAAAAAAAACAAAATTCTTAAATTCCACTAGATAAATCCACTAGCCACTAAAACTCATATATGTCCGCTAAAAGACAAGTCAAAACCACCAGATTTAGTGGAAATTCTACTAAGTTGGCAACACTGGTTTTAAAATGATATTTTGTTGTTTTGTTTATTGTGAACTTTACATATAGGCACACGAAAATACTCATACAGCCAAATACGCCGTTTGAAACATTTAATTTGATTATTTTTTGCCTTAAAGTTATTTATTAGTAAGAAATAAGCATTGTTAATAAAAATATCATTTAAAATTAATTATTTACTTGAAAATTACTTAAATTTAATATTGTTTATCAAAGTTTTCATTCATTAATTCGTTCTATTTCTGTCGTAGACATGGTGATGTATGTCACTGTCATATTGACGTATAGTGGAATCGCCAAGGAAAACACAATAATGACACAATCGCAATACCAACTCAATCTCAAGATTAATGATTTCAAGAGTACCGAACTAAATTGCGATTGGAATTGGATTGCGACAGAATTGAGATTGAGATTGAGTTCGAGAGTAAGCCTGCGGGTCAAGATGTAAAACGATCTTTTTTTCAGTTTGTCCCGAGTATGGTTTTCTATACGTGAATCAACAAAATATAGTATTGTTGAGTTAGTATTTTGTGACTCAAGTTTACAACTTACTGTAGGGCTCAATCTATGTAATTTATCCCTTGTGAGCATGTTCATAGTATTCTTTCGTTATTAGTTTCTTTATAAAACTTTTTATTTTAAAAATATGAATTAATAAAACAATTTTTTTTTATTATACCCATTTTATTCTTTTTCCTACATATTTACAAACAATACAGACATTTTCTGACTTAGAATATAAACAAAATATGAAATATGTTACAAATATGTATGTTCTTTTAAAACATTTAAATTTAACAAATATGTAAGTATCCATTTTCAAAACCTGTTAAAAATTAAATATACTTGTGTGCCCCCATGCTTTAGTCGAAATTTTATTCTTTGATATGGCTCTCTTATCATCATCAGCTGATAAAGCAATTTTATTTACGGCACATGTAAATAATTCATGTTTAATTGATTTAAATAAAATATTTGTTTTACGAATTACGTTACCTTCATGCAGAGATTTTTCATAATCCGATACATTAAAATCACGCACAATGTTTCTCTTAATTCCTTTTGCTTTTTTTATTGTGCTATTGGTGGTTTTAATACAATATAACTTCGATCGAAGTCCAACAAATTCGGTTATAACTTTAGTCCCCATTTCAAGTTTAAATAGACCAGGAACTTTTTTATTTTGAATTGGTAAACTATATTCATTACTTTCACAATTACTAGTATCAAAATAATGTAAAAAGTATTTTTTTAAATCATAATAAAAGTTATTTGTTTGTATATGATAAATAAAACTATCTGTATCAGTGTAACACATCTTAACATGACTTTTGTAATGGGGTTGTATAACTGAGTAATGAAAATCATACATATGACTTTTAGAAAGTTCTAAAACAGTAAAACCAATGTAAATGGGTTTGTTCAAAATAATTTCTTCAGGGTTTAATTGAACAGCTACTAAATTATCAGAAAAAACTGTTGCACTGTGGAAATTTGGACGTGCGATAAGTTTTTGAGCACAATTTCTTTTTTTAGTAAGATTTTCATTATCATCCCACTGATTAACCAGGTGCAGTTAACTCGCTTCTCATTGTTTTCTAAAGTTTTTCCAAAAACGCTATTGTTCAACAGTTTAAAAAAATCTTGTTCAAAAGCGGATGAACTTTTTTGTCTTAAAGTAGTATTCAAATCAATATATTGTTTTAAATACGGTCTTTGTCTAAATGTTATTACCCTATGTATCTTTTTTAAAATCAGTCCATGTTTTAAACAAGTTTTTAAATGAATGTAATGAATTACATAATAAAATTTATCATATAAATTCGGAATGAGTTTGTGATTTTTACCACCAGGTGGAATACATTTTTCTGGACAAAATGGTAAATCATTATGTAAATTATGCAAGTGCTTAGGATAAACTAGGTCTACCTCTAGTATAAACCCATAGTCAGCATCATTTTCTACTTGAATTATATCCAATGTATTGATTTCATTTTGATTAAGAAACCTAAAATTGGATAATGGTAAATATTGACACATACTGAACCCATATAAATTGTTGCAGTCGATATAAGTAATATACGATGTAGGCTCTAAGGGTTTGTAATCAGGTAAGAAAGAATTATTTGCTTTAGCATGTCTATGGGAACATAGGCACACACCGCCGCGAATGCCCTGTTGTAACATTCGAATCATAGATAAATCATTGATAAGCTCTAACTGAACGCCTGTTTTAAGCAACATTGCATCAAAAGATAGACTAGGTGCGGTCAAATAAAATGCTGGATCCAACTGATAATGCTGTTTGCAAGTCCGACGAAAATTTTCAAAAATATCTGATAGTAATAGCACATCAGTTTTCAAATAGAGATCCGTATATGAACCTAGGTCAGAAATTTTAAAGGTTGACCAAATTAAATTCGCATGCCTGTAATCCTCATCGGAGATATGTTCGTCATTCAGCGAACTGTAAAATAATTCTTTTGGTGGAAGTTGACTTTCTTGATAACGTTCCCATGAGCTCATGTACTCGTACGGATATACACCTTTACGAGTAAGTAACTGAAATTTCTCATCACAGGGGTAAATTTTTTTAAGGTATTTAAAGTCATCTGGTTTCAAAGTGTCTGATAATTTACTTAAACTTGTAGCTAGAAATTTAAATGAATCAACAAAACGAAGCTGATAAAACTGATCATTTGAAACCGGTACAAATTTGGTGAATGAAACATAGTTTTCTTTAGTTTTGGGTATAATTTTTATGTCACCAGGAACTTCAGCCAAAGCTTTAATGAATAAGTGACAGTCATAACCGGCTAGGTTGTGGAAAAAGATGGGTACAAACGAAGGACGTTTAAATTGCAAATTGCATTGTGGGTGGGCAGGTCCTCTGTAGCGACCGGTAACATGACAATGGTCGCGTACCCGGTCCGAAAATACAAAGTTGTTACAAATATGGCAGCGAGTTGCTTTGATAAACTCCGTTTTATCATCATCAGTAAATATCATTGGGACTGGTTCGTTAACTATATCATATATTTTCTTTACGTCTTTGATAATAGACTCTACAAACCTTCTAGCACAATCTGGGCCGCGGTATGATACGTAACTATTATAGTCAGTATTGTCACAACAAACAATATGGTATGCAAACGCTATAGGTATGTGTTTGTTCAAAGTCATAGTGTTATTAGAAGAGCAGCTTATGTCAGCGTTAGTTTGGAGCATGGATTCAAAATCAGCATAAATACAAAAGGGCATATTTTGTTTACGCTCATAATTTTTAAATTGTATCAGTGACCCGTTGTCAGGCAAAACGGTCACTACACCTCCACATGGATGAGTGTCAACTTCTTCTAAAGTCCCAAAATTTAGTAAACAAAAATCACAAAAATAAACCTTACCGTGATGTGATGTGATTTGACTTCTAAAAAGTCTAGAACAGTCTTTTATTAAACAATAATGAGAGGAATTTTTATTTTCTAAAAAGAGTAAATGAATAATTTTGAAATTTCTGTTCCTATCCATTTCTGATTTGTATAAAGGGCCTACAATAGATTTGTTATTTTTTAAACCATATATGATAAACTTAATATTTGAGTTATTTTTTTCAAAAATTTTTATGTCATGAAAAGTAACAGGAAATGACATACCGCTTGTATCAAAAAGATCGTAAAAATGTGGATATGACGATGTTCGGTTAGGCCGTTTCTTGGTTGGATATAAAGCTGCTGTCACGCACCATAAAAAGCAATACTGATCCTTATTTATAATATTTAAACATGCTTTTTTAGATTGAATTGATTTAGGTAAACTTATAAAACTGGAACCGGCTAGAGGTTGGTATTTATTAAGATTGACCTCCATATATAAAATGTTTAAAAATGACCACCCACTGTCGCGATGTTCGAGTTCGAATACTTTTTTTAAATTTCAAAACTGTCTCTAAATACAATTTGTTGAAATCATAATCAAAATATAATATTTTGTTTTTGGTAATAAATGACTTAACTGATTGCGAGTTATCTTTGAATTGTACGAATGTACTAAATAATTCAAAATTCACTTTCACACACGTGTGTTGTCCCAGGTATTTATCTAAAAGCGATTTTAACTTATCATGAATTTCATTAAAAAATACATCTAAAGAAGATGATTGAGATTCAGTATTCGCTATTATCTTGTAAGTTAAAATACGATTTCGAAATGCAGTGCTGACCATTTCTATACCATCATCATATTTTATAGTATGATTATTCTTTTTATGTAAATTGCTTCTCAAATGACCAACCCATGATTTATTGTGTATAGATGAGTTACACACAGTACAGAAAGGCATGTTAAAGGATTTTTTGATGAAACTTGAATCCAAAATAAAGGAATAATTAATGATTTATTACACTACTTACATTGAAAACATTTAAGATGAAAATTAACACAAAAGTAATAGGTAATTTATGCCGAAGGAAAGAATCTTATTTTTTTACTTAAAATTAACCTTGTGACTATAGTACACGGGTTCTACCTCCTCAAATAGACTCCAAGCTCGACCTAGGAAGGCTTGTAGTGATTCCCAAGACTTTGTGGATTCATCACACTGTAGCTTCACCGTTATAAGAGCCTTTTTATAACGAGCATCAGCAGGGTTGTTCACGTAATCCTGTGTTTTGTAGACCTTAAGATCCACAAAATAATCACCCTCGGTCTTCAAAGCACGTCGAGAGGTCCCCGTCGAAACTTTGCTGGAGAAACTTGACGTTACTTCTCCACCGCGATTCCTTGGTTTGCTGCAACCGGCTTCCTCTGCTTGGAGGATGTTAAAAATGTCCTTTTTTGTTCTGTAAAAAAAAAAATATTTTTAATTTTTTAATATATTTTAATAATTATTTTTTTGCAAGTAAGAGACATAGGAAAAATTGTGTTGAGTTAACAAGCCCTGACCGGCTTCTATACGTTCTGCATGAAGATAAACTTTTTTCCCTAAACAAGAAAATAAATTAATAAAGTAATGATGAACAAAATGTAAATCGATGTTTTTGCGACAAAAAAAGAAAGGAGTTATATTATTTACCTGTTCGTTGAGGGAAAATCAGGTGGTGGTGACGTAGCTTTGCGCTTCGATCCAGCAGCCAAGCTACGAACAATTTCTCGATAAGGCGATATGTCTCGGGTCTGCTTCGCAGCAACGGTTTTGCGCTGGCTCGTTTTCTTGCTCGCTTTCTTTGGGGGAGCTACAGCAGATAACACTGAAGAGGCTTCGAATTCTGAGTCAGACCTGTAAAAGATATTAAAATTTTAAGTTTTGATACGTTCTTAAGTACCTGAAAAATAAAAATGTAAATTTCACCAAAGATGAAAATACATATTTAATACTTACTAACATTTTTCAAATTTATGAAAAATATGCAGTATTTATATAGCAGTTCTTTTGGCGCAGCGGTTCCGGAGCACTCACAAATAATAATTTAATTTTCTTCATTGCCCGACTATTTAAACAGAAAATATCACTTGCTCATCAAAAAAATTGGTCAAGCGTAGGTTGATTCTGAATTTAATTATTGATAATCAATATCTTAGACTAATGTGAACCTTAACAACTAACGGTGAAGGTATATATTTTTTTTAATACTTGATAAAAAAGTAAGGTTTATATTTAAAAAAAAATACGTAGTTCAAACCGATACATGTATTAATATTTTAATTTTTATAATTTGAGTACTAAGTAAAGATGATAATATTGTCAACTATCAATTTATTTTTTAAAATACTTATCTCCAACATTTGGTTTGAAGATAAAATCGAATCATAATGTAAGCAGAATATATAAATCCCAGATCCAGATATTTAAATGTAAAAAAAAATGTAAGTATATCTTAATTTAGTTGTGATCGAACCCGAGACCTCAAGTTACGGGCAGACTTGTTAACCACTATGTCACGAGGGTCATCATTGCATTCGAATACAATGACTACATAATTTGCTGTACAAGAATAATATTAAAATATCAGGAATCGTGTGGTGCTGACAGAGTAGAAAAACACCACCCAATATCTGCCTGCGGGCATTGTAAGAGGTGATTAAGGGGGAGGTCATCGGATGCTGTTCTTCTTGTATTAGACATTGTAGGTTGAACATAAAAAAGTCTTCAACCCTGGTCGTTGTCTTTGACAATGGGTAAACTATGTTAGTAACCATTAATCAGGGGTAGACAGAGCTAACAGATTTAAAAAGACTGAAAGGTCACATTTAACTGTAAGGGTTATGATAGAATAGAGATTCAAATAGTAGCAAGTTGATAGCTCATAATATACAAAAAGAATTCCAACTTTATTAGCCTAATTCTTTCCTAAAGCAAGTCATCATAGATAATATTGTTTGTTATGAATAGAAAATATTTTTATCGCATAAACTATTCAACCGATTTATATAGGATATACATACATAATTATGTATAATCACGCCCATATCTCTTTTGGGGTAGACAGAGCCCACAATTTTTTCAATATATAGATTATATAATTTATGAGAACGATGGAGACATAGGATTTATAATGATTACCATACCCCATTCAAAATCAATATTAATAGATTAAAATGAAGAAATTCATGAATAAGGTTTTAATGTGAAATGTATGCGTTGAAAGCTTTGAGAAACATTTAATATTGGTATAAACAAAATGTAGCGGACCCCGGGCTCCCAAGCCATACCCTTGAGGATGCAACCAGGAACACGCTCTAATGAGAAATAGTCCATCCATCCATATAATCACGTCTACATTCCTGACGGGGTAGACAGAGCCAACAACCTTGAAAGGCTGACAGACCACGCTGAAGCCTATTTCTTACTCGCCTCTTGCGACATCCATGGGAAAGAGATGGAGAGGTCCTATTTTTCATTGGTGCCAGGAACCACACGGCGGATGAGAGATCGGTATAAACAAATTATGTATTTTGTTACAAAACTTACTTTGATATTCGATCATCGTCATTCTACAAAGCACATCCGCTAATGCTTAAACATAATTTTTATTATATTGCATTTGCATGTTTGCATATTGTTATTAGGACGACTACACACTTAATTTACTTACAAACTCAAAGTATGGTATTGATATTCTGTGTTACATACATACCTATGAAATCCTTAAGTAGGTAGCGGTTGTCCAATTACATCTACAAGTTTCAATAGGGATTCATGTTATTCTCTAATAATAATATTGATTACGTAGACTTAACTAACACGGTGCTTGATATAGCAATAGTACGTAACCATAAGAAAGCTGGAATGTAGCCCAAATTCTAGTACATATACCTATGAGTACATACCTGAAGGTGGTTTTGTCTTTCAAACAAATTACAATTGATATAAAAGTGTTTACTCAGTAAGTGTGTAAACACCCTTAATTACTGTGTATCTGCTTACTTTGCGTATTTCACTCGTTCGTACATTAGACCATTTTGTTGCTAAGAACTAAGTTGTGATGTTGTGTTGTGTGTGATAATTTATTAAGATTATAATGTCGGTCTGTTTATTTATAATTTATAGTTTCTGCTATTATTGTTAAACAAAGTGAACTTAGGAAGTATGGTTGGTGCGTGATCTTACCACGGGCTCGCAGGAAGTTTACTTACCACGGTTTCTTCCAGCCAATCATCAGTTAGGAATTAGGAAGTGTGGTTGGTGCGTGATCTTACCACGGGCTCGCAGGAAGTTTACTTACCACGGTTTCTTCCAGCCAATCATCAGTTAAGAATTAGGAAGTGTGGTTGGTGCGTGATCTTACCATGGGCTCGCAGGAAGTTTACTTACCACGGTTTCTTCCAGCCAATCATCAGTTAGGAATTAGGAAGTATGGTCGGTGCGTGATCTTACCACGGGCTCGCAGAAAGTTACTTACCACGGTGCTTTCAACCGATCATCAGTTAGGAATTAGGAAGTGTTATCGGTGCGTGATCTTACCAAGGGCTCGCAGGAACTTACTAACCACGGTGCTTCCAACCGGTGAACAGTTATGTGTAAAAAGTGTGTTCGGTGTGTGATCTTTCCACGAGCTCGCGGGTGATTCTTATCAATTTTATAATGGAGTCAGGTGAGTGCATTCGACTAATGTTTTGTGTTTAGAATGAATCGAATTTTGTTTATTGGGAATTCTGGGACACAAAAGTGTCCCAGAATTCCCAATAAACATCTACTTATATTTTATAATAAATACTAATATAGATAAACATCCAAGACCCAGGCCAATCAGAAAAAGTTCTTTTCTCATCATGCCCTGGCCGGGATTCGAACCCGGGACCTCCGGTGTCACAGACAAGCGTACAACCGCTGCGCCACAGAGGCCGTCAAATATTCTTCTACATATTCCAATTTCTGGCCTTTAACTGTTATGTCTACGGGGATCGAATTAGTCATCATCTTAGTCTTGCTGGAGTTCATCTCTAGGCCCAATTCTTTACTTTTATCTGCTAGGGTTTGTACCATGGACTCCAGTAAATTTGGATCTTCTTCCAATAGGACCAGGTCATCTGCAAATCTAAGATGATTCAATCGTGATCCATTTATGTTTAGACCTAGATGTTCCCAGTCTAACTCCCTGAACATTTGTTCTAGCACTGCTGTGAACAGCTTTGGTGAAAGTGGGTCACCTTGCCTGACACCTCTTTTTATGGCAAAAGCATCTCCTATAGATTCCAGTCTTATCCTGCCTTTACTTTCACTATAAATATTTTTTATGATGTTGATGTAGGCGTGATGGATACCCTGCTCTTTTAGGCTTCGCCATACGACTTCATGTCTGAGGCTGTCAAAAGCCTTGGCGTAGTCTATAAAGGCAATGTAAATGGTTTTGTTATATTCATTATATTTTTCTATAAGCTGTTTTATAGTGTGAATATGGTCTATTGTACTGAAATCTTTCCTGAACCCCGCTTGTTCCACAGGCTGATTTTCGTCTAGTTTGCCTGATATTCTGTCTAAGATGATTTTGGCGAAAACTTAATATACTTTTGAAATGAGAGATATAGGTCTGTAGTTTCCGATATCGTCTTTTGGACCTTTCTTGTAAAGGAGTATTATATGGGATTCTGCCCATTGGCTAGGGATGATACCGGTATGTAGAATCTCATTAAAGATTTTTCTAAGTAGCGGGCTTAGTTCTGTGATTGTCCCTCTCATGAGTTCATTTGTGATCTTGTCAGGGCCGGGTGCTTTGTCCATTTTTTGGCTTTTTATAGCTTTTTCTACTTCCGATACTAGTATTTCTGGAATGTCTTCATTATCTTCAGTTTCGTGCTTCTGTTTGTATTCACTATTGTGTGTGTCAAGGCTTGATCGATTTGAGTATAGTGTAACGAACCCCCCCTACCCCTACTACAACCCCCTAATATTATTATAATTATTTAAAATTAATTTATTAATTATTTATTTATATTTTATTTTTGTAATTATTTCCGACTCCACGTCACCAAATTGCAACCCTAACAAATAATGATTAAAATACTATTATAATGCAATACATTCTTTCTACGACACCAACGTAATAAATAATATAACGCAAAACCTAAGGACCCTTTATAATTAAACTTTCCGTATTTCTTATTTCCTAATGTGATTTCTTAATATGGCCAATAGCACGTGATCATAGTGGTATTTCCCTGGTTGTATAGCCAATATAACCTCAGACTCTACGAAGTCTACATATCCTAGAATAACCCTAGTGAACCTATATGACCTAACTCTGTCTGATTACTAAAATTATAAATAGGAACTAATAATGTAGGTAAATAGAGAGTAAATTAAATATTCAAGTTTTCCATTATATTTATCCAGATTGGAAAAGCATATACATATGTATTTGAATCCAACACTCGAGCTTCTAGTTATAGGTAATATACGTATTTTATTAAGTATGGAATTAGAGAATGGCATGATATTTGTTTGAGCATTTGAGCTTTTGGGTATAGGCATATATTAGTTAAATATTGAAATACTGAATGACGTCACATCAGCATTTGAGCTTTCTGGTATAAATAGACATTTATATATTGTATATGAATATGAAAATACAGAAATACATTTTTCCAGCATTTGAGCTTTCGGGTATAGGCAGCGACCCCTCCCCGTCGCTACCGGTGGATCGCGTCACCAGACGGGGTAATCCTCCCCCCTAGCTCATTCATATTTTCTCAAGTCAATAAAATTCAAAGAGACCTTGTAAGTCTGTATGTCAGTACTGTCGAAGTAAGTCAAAGTCCTGTCAAGGGACGAGAGGAGAGACAAAATGTCTCCAAGCGATATTACCTTATTCTACAATGCAGCATTAGCTAGACATTGCAATGAGCTGATTTAATATTTTTAACTAATTTAATATTTGATATGTCATCAGGAAAGGTAATATCAAATCTCCGAAGGAGAATACACAATACAGTCCAGTCAGTCATCAAAAGGGGAAGTCAATCATTTTAGGTATAATAATAAATAGTAAGATTAGGTGTAATTCCTAGACATGCGAATATTAGATGATAATAACCTTATTGCAATAAGTTTTCATTACTTATTTTGGATTCGAATAAACGAAGGTAATTTATAGAATCGGCCTTCAATAGACCCTGCATTTTAATGATTTAAAGATTATGTGGTAAATATAAGTAGTTGATAGTTATATCCAAAGCATTCATGGCTTTAAATAATACATACGTTATAAATGTATTTCCTCACTTGGTTAAATCTTGGCAAAATGATCACAAAAGTAGGTAAGTGTCTGATTATTTCTCATATAAAACCATAGGTTGTATAAAATAAGTGAAAATATTTCATTCACTAAAAGTTGTAAGTTTGTTTCCCCTGAGATGATCTCATATGAGAACGATACAGATAAAAGACTTTCTAGACTTGATTGCGTATAATCTAAATCTATGTCCAACTCCACTGCTTTGCCTCGAAGAATTACGGACGACCAGTTTCACTGATCAGATCAGATCATAGCTCTCAAAATCCGGAAATCATCCTTTTAAATAATAATTAATGAATATTAATTTTTCAAAGATACATTTCACTCAAGACCGAGCAAGCCAGAAATATTCAAATTTCATAGTAGATAATATATTATTGACTTTGGATCAACTTCCAACCCAAGCAGGGAATGCAACACATATTTATATCAATTTCATTATTCGAATTCAAATAAATAATAAAATAAAATAATGGAATTCTTTCACCCGTTTCCAGGAACCGCCTCCCAGGAACCACTTCACTCATCACTTATCGAATAAAATTATATTAATTTAAATTAATATCGAAACCGATTCTCGCACGTAATTATTATGCATGCGCGTGCGCAAACCTATCGCGTTTTAGGCTTGTCTACCCCGTTATCTGGCCAGATTCCGTCCGTCCCAACCGTTCGCGACTGAACCCCACCGATTCAGCATCCCCGACCCCTAACCGATACACATAGGCTCCATCGACTCTTCCCGATTGAGATCGACTGCCTGACCCAGACTGATCCCGACTCCCCATGATCTCGACTGATCCTTTAGCAAACTTCCAATTTGCTTTTGTTAAAATATGGGCGTGACCCTAACTAAGACGCCACCAACTTATTAACCAATTAGCGTCTCACACGTTTTTGTCAAGCAAGCCCTTTGTCCTTGCACGGCGGAATTAAATATACATACATATGGTCACGTCCATATCCCTTGCGGCCTGACAGAGCCAACAGTCCCGAAAGGACTGAACGGCCACGTTCAGCTATTTAAAATAAATATATTATTAGAATATTATAAAATTGGTTTAAATATTAAAATAAATTTGTGATAAAATATTTGAGAATGAATTAACGTGTGCAAATATCTTGGACCGTTACAATGGAAACCGATAATAATTTGTTGCTATATTTTGGATTGAGCTTCGCGTAGTAGCTAGTAGTTCTTTTTCTTTGTCTCTCAACTTTGGTATCCATTCTTTTCCCTTTTCACGAAGTTTCTTGAGTGCTTTCTTCGTGCCTCCAGTTTTACTAATGTGATTTTCTAATACTTTATTTCTCCTGATTTTTCTGTCTTTCCTCATATTTTCACGAATCTGTTTGCTAAGGTTAGGTATTTTTGTTTGGTTCTCCTTTTTATCCTTTTTAGCTAATAAGTTCTTTCTGTCATCAATTAGTTTTAACGTTCTTTCACTCAAAAAGTTTTCTTTACTCTTGTTTGTTTGTTTTGCTGTCTGTGCCTTAAGTTTACTCTCTATTTTTTTATATTTTTTATTTAGGTCCATATTTGAATTAACAGCTTCCATCAGGTCTTTTATGGTGTTGTCTGTGTTTCTTTGTATGTTATTTGTTTGCATATTTTTCATATGATGTCTAGGAGCTTTTGGACATCTTTCATTAAGACAGCTTTGTACCATACGATGGTTTGTGTTGAAATTTAGTTTCTTTATTATATCCGTATCACTAAGTACCCCAGCTTTGTTGGTTATTATGTAGTCGATTTCATTTCTAACCTTTCCGTCTGGAGATATCCATGTCCATTTATTATTGGGTTTTTTTACGGAAGATGGAATTTAGAAGAGTTAAGTTTTGCTCAAGAAGGAACTCTACTAGGTTTTCTCCATTTTTACTTCTTTTGCCTCTTCCATATTTCCCTATTATATTTTCTTCTCCAGGTATTTGAACGCCCACTTGGGCATTGAAATCCCCCATGAGCACGAGATTATTTTCGGAATATTTTTCTGTAGCTTCACGTTTGTCGATCTCTGTTTTTGTTGCTAGCTCTGTCGGCGAATAGACTTGAATAATTGTCCATTTTTTTCTGTACTCTGGCAAGTTAATATGAATCACCGCTATCCTGTCCGATATTCCTTCAAAACCAATTATCTGGCTTTTGAGTTTTGACTTTACTAGGAATCCAACCCCTCTGTGCCCAGCGACTTCGCCTTTGAAGAACATAATATAGTTATTTCGCTCTTCTATTCCTTATCCTATTCTCCGCATCTCGCTTATGCCTAAGATGTCCCACTTGAGGTTTTCAATAGCTAACTCTAGCTCATGTAAACTTTCTGGTGTTCTCAAGGTCCGTGTGTTTAATGTACATATGTATAAACTGCTTCGTGTTTGTTTCTCTTTTTGGATATTTGATTTTGTTAGTTTTTGGATATTTGATTTTGTTAGTTGATATGTTGAAGGGTGGTGGTCGGCTTCCCCCACGGTGACCGGCCGGATTAGGGGACTAAACATTGGAGTTTTTCTTGTATCTATGTTTGTTGTTGCATCTGTTTGTTGATTCCGGTCCGAGTCCGAGGAGGCCTTTATTCGTTTTTTTGCATCTCCGACATCGAGGTGGATCTTTCACGCGTTACAAATGTGAGTATGCCTCGCTTCAGTACTTCCTTATTTGTACTTGGGGACTGCGTTTCAATTTTTTCATTCTTCGTATTTGACTTTTTCTGAGATGGAGTGGGAGTGTTTGGGGATCCTGTTTGTGTTTCTCTCTTCCTCTTTTCGCGGTTAGAGTTCATTGGTTTTTTAACAATTAGCTTATCGTATTTTATAAACGCTATATTTCCATTTTTTCTTTCTGCTTCCAATTGTAGCTTAAGTTGTTTGCGTATTTTCAGAACTTCTTTAGGGTAGTCCTCATTGACAAACACATTTGCAGGAAGGTTGCGTTTGTTTTTCAGGATAAGATGTTTTTTACAAGATGTAGATAAGGATATTATAATTGGTCGGTTCTTTTCAGAATTTGTTCAGATTCTGTGGATGTTGCTTATTTCTTGACTATCTATATGTGTTCCCGAAACTTCTAAAATTTCCTTCACAAAGTCCACCAACTCTTAATTCTGTTTTTCCCTTTTCTTCAATGCCGAAAAATACGAGGTTTTTCATACGTTTTTCCTTCTCTAAAATAGATATTTTTTGTTCCAAGTTACTGACTCTAGTTTTGAGGTTGCTGTTTTCTTCTGTTAATACTTTTAACTTATCGTCTAGGGCCTCCATTACATTTTTTATTATTGCTGTTGTCAATGTTATTGTTTGTTCTTTAAATTTTTCGTTTATTTTAGAGAGTAAAATTTCCATTTGTTTTTCCATCTTTTTTGGGTAATTTGGTTTTTTAAAGTGGTATCACTATGGTATGTGGTAATCCTTTTGCTGCGTTGGCAACACTCTTTGCAAATGTCAGCTGTCGCTGTCAAGTGGCATTGACAGATTAATTTGGTTGGCACTACCTGTAATCTTGATGTTTATGGTGTGTGATTAACTTTGAGGTTATGTCGATCACAACTTTGTTTAAACACAATCACCAAACAGCTCATAATCCACTGTGATTTTTCGATGAAATACTATTCTTGTTTGATCTTCTGAAGATTTCACTATAGTATGCGTTTGATTTTTCACTTTTTGCACTGATTTTACGAAAATATTTACGGAGCTCACTCTTATACGTGTTAACACTTTCGTCACCGGAACCGGAAACCAACTATATTTACTCACATATATTCTTGCAGTTTCCAATGCATACTCACCAAATTTCTTAGCATCTATCATTACACCAGATGATAAAGCTTGCAAAATGATGTTTAACCGTACTATCAAATCAACGTCTACTCCTGTGATATCGGCAGAACATGATGCATTGTGAAAAAATCTTCTGGCTGTATTTCCGTCATTGCTGATTCCCGTTCCCTGACGTGGTTTATCAATGTTCAATCCCAGCTCTTCGCGAAATCGCTTTTGAACTAGAATTTTCTTTTCCTGCTTGAGTCTTTTTTTTTTCTTCACTTGTGGCGGACCACGTTGGGAAAGATAGATTATATGATACATGTAATATCATTTCCATGCAACGAATCCAGGCATGTAAAGTGGACAGTCCGTATTGATAGGCATTTTTATTTTCAGGCTTGGCTTTTACTTTCTCTAAATCGTTCATTTACCTGGGAGTAGCGCCGCATATAGTACATGTAGTTTAAATTCATATGGCTTCTCCCGTCTTGTCCCGTCTCTTCTCGTTCTGTTCCGTCCCGTCCCAACCTGTTGTGTCCCGTCCTGCCCCGTCCAGTCCTATCCTGTCCCATCCCATCCTGCTTTCCGCAACTGATACGTATTTTTTTACTAACCAATATTTAAGACTTCTCGCACTTCGACACCTATCACTATCAAAAATATCAAATCTAATCAACAAATCAAAAATTAACTGAAATAGAGAGTAAAATAAGTTAAATAAGTCAAGTTAAAAGTTAATGAATCAAACAAATAATAATTTCAAATCAAAATATTTGTAGTGTGTAATATGTAGTTTCGCGTATGTCCGCTAGGGGCGCTGCTAAAATTACACGATAAATTAAAATATTTTACGCTACCTAGCTAAATGACGGTAACGAAACCATAGCGCGATCTATCTCGATGCCAACGCCATCTATCGAGCATCGAGACAACTCGTGATAGTTAATAGAAAATAAAATTCGGGTGTTTTATTTATGCATACCGATTACGCCGAGATTTATGGACCGATTTACGTGATTCTTTTTTTGTTCGGTAGAGTATACTTTCAAGTTGGTCCCGTTGTTACCTAGTCAGGATCTGATGATGGTATTCCAGGGAAATCAAGGGCAAACCTCAAATTTACAGGCAATTACGTTTTTGACAATTTCATAGATCTGTTTAAGTATTTGCGTCTGATAGTCATCATCCCATGTGAATGAGCTGATGATGGAAGGTACAACTCCTCAACGGTTAGGAGTTGAAAGAAAATTCTTACGAAGTTATACGTACATGTGAGGCTATTAGGTTGACCTGATAATAAAAAGTAAATCTCATTAACGTTAAGAATTTAGGTGAAAATGGACGCGGACAAATTTCGTAGCTGTTTGTATGGGTAGTGTTAACACATAATAGGGATTTAAAGGCGTAATGTTATTAATGTTATGCATGTATGTACATAATTATGTATGTTATTATGTATGTTAAAGAGACGACTGAAAGTTGTCATACAAAGTCTTTTTTTTAAGGATGGGAAATCATCAAATGACCTCTCCCGCTCTGGGTGGAACGGAAGGGAGAGTGTCAGACTTTTACTGACTAAAACCCACCTCGTTCCTTCAGTTGCCCTTTGCGTTCCGGGGCCACGGTATCTCGTTAGAACTTTCCCGCAGCCCCGGCTCAGTTTATCCCGTTTCCCCCCCTTGGGGGTTGACATTTCAAAAATCCCTTCTTAGTGCTCACTTATGTTACTAAAGGAACCTCTGTTCAAAATCTCAGACTCCTATACCGAGCGGTTTCGGCTGTGCGTTAATAAATCAGTCACCCAATCGCACCCCCTAAATCACGATTGGAGGGTAGTTTGAAAAAACTTATAATGTCAAACATATTTACTTGCCTATGTACGTGTTCATGCCAAGTTTCAAATTTATAAACCCAAGGAATAAGATTTTTCATAGAAACGTTTTTACCCCTTTTCCCCCCCTTGGGGGTTGAATTTCAAAAATCCTTTCTTAGTGCTCCCCTACATATCCCAAGGAACCTACATTCCAAATTTCAGCTGTCTACGACCAGTAGTTTCGACTGTGCGTTGTCTGTCAGTCAGTCACTCAGTAACGGAAGAGTTTTATATATATAGATTATTGTTATGTGTATTTTTATTTTTTGTTACAGACAACAGGACGCGATATCGCTATCTTTCCAGATAGTGAAACATTAATACCAGAGTCATTTCAATGTCCTCGAGATTCGTTTGGATTCTCCGAAGAACTTTTCAAGATACAGAGTCGTCCCACCGAACAATCAAAATTAAGTACTCATAAACGGAAAATGAAGTTAAAGGGGGGTCGCAATAAGGTAGATTTTTCCAAAAAGATTGTCAAATCACATGTTCCCCATCAATCGTTTGTGATAAAAAGTGCTCCCCACAAAGGTCTTAGACTGATCAAGATTCAAGTGCTTGACTTAGAGTGTAATCAAGTAATAAGTGACTGTCTTCAGGACGATAGAGTCTTATTGAGCTCTCAATATATGGTAAAAGATGTTGGTGATGAAATTATGGACCAGACTGAAAAAAATATTAGTAATATTTAAAAAAAAATTTGTAACTATAGTTATACCAATTGGTTTTAAAATTATATATAAATGTATGTCAATTAATGTAATTTCCTTTATCATTTTTCATGTCACTGTGTTGTTTTTTATAGATTTGTGTTATTTGCCTAGTATCAATAAACGTAAAATTTAAAAGATATGTGCCTTTATTTTATAGTTTAATTAGGAACCATAAACTAAATAAATTAAAAAAAACACATATTTTATTCAGTAAAATATTTTTATTATTAGAAAAATCTTATTATAATTTAAATAAAGAATTAAACACAAAATTGTCTTGACACCACTTTTTTAAACAGAGTGCATTTTTCAAAGCACACCTTTTTTTATGATGAACACAATTTAACACCTGATTATTCTCCTCACAATAATCCTCATATAATTTAAGTAATTTAGGACAACCCTTTTCACCCAGTTCTATAATTTCACAATCATTGCATAACTCTTGAATCCATACAATCTTCTCATTTCCTTTAATTAAGATATTTTAACTTTTTAAATATGGAATTATAACTCGCCGGAATTCTCGATAATCGATAAACCCTTCATACCAATGTAGTCCCAGATTATTTTCTAACCATCGAACTCGCTTTTTTTCTTCATCAGAAAGAGTTTTAAAAGAATAAGGTGCTTTAACCAAGAAAGTTTGTGTGTATTCCTTAGTTGCAATCGAAAATTCCTTAACAATAAAATTATTTTTCAAATCCTTAAACCCTTGTAAATCTATGATTATTGTATTAGCATTCATGATAACTTCTTAACAATATTGCTCAATGGCTTGTATTCAAATATGCAATCGTTTAGTATCAGACAATATGCAGCCGTTTGATCGGGTATGTCTTGGTCAGATTCGAATTCAACTCTCACATCAATTGATCTCTTTAACATTTCATGCTGTCGTGAACAGTCTATAACAAATAACGGAGCTATGTCTCTAAATTCTTTTAATCCCATCAACGGCTCCGCTCGGCGACTATGATAAGACTGATGAAATTTTGCGTATTGTTCATATATTAATGAATATCTGTTGTCTGAGAAACTAATATTTAAACCTTCATACGGATAATATGAAGAATTTAGAAATACTCTTACGTCTCGAATATGACAATGGTCGAACTCTGCCATCGCCATTGTTGCATTACTTTTACGATTTGTTTGTAAAGCAATAATGACAAATCTGGGTTTCTCCAACTGTGATGAAGTTTTAATGGACCAAGTATGTTTCCTGGTTTTGGGTAACAATGGGTACTCATACAAATCCCAGTTACGAAACGCTCAGGTTATCGCTTCCACCTTCCACCCAAAGGTTGACTGGAAGAGATTGCTTTAGCGATAAGTCCGCCTTTGTACCATATATATCTGCTTTGTGTTGTTTTGTATGTTTTCTCTAATGGTGCAATAAAGAGTTTTATCTATCTATCTAAAGTTAGATTGATTTTGATACTCAAGAAACTTTATTATTTGTCAGCTTTATTTTTCCCCGATTGCAACATATTTATATACATTTCGAATTTTATATATGTACATGATATTAATAATATAACTACTTTAGTGTAAAGTTTTAATTTATAAGCAAAAGACTTGCACAAAAAATGATTATAATAATATAAATTCATATATTAAAATATCACATCTTTATCCTTTACGAAGCAGATAGTCTCCTTCCGAAAGGCTACATTTAACTGGGTGATTGGAAATTAAATAAATAAACAAAAGTAATTAAAATATATTATGAAGTATATTTATTACAAAAAAAATATTTTTACAGGTGATTCTGGCTATCCACTGAGGAAGTTTCTTATGACACCAGTGGTAAATGCTCTCCCTGAAACTCCGGAAGGCCACTACACTAATGTACATGTTCGAGCCAGGAATGTAATTGAGAGAACTATTGGCCTTCTAAAGTCACGCTTTCGTTGCCTCTTGGCCCACAGAGTTCTACACTATAAACCCCAAGTTGCTGCATCTATTGTTAATGCTTGTGTCATTTTACACAATATTTGCAATAAAGCAAACCTTCCAGCACCAATAATGCTTTTGTTCGTCCTCTTCCCAAGATTCCTGCAGGCTTACTCTCGACTCACAATGCCAATACACAATGCCAATCTCAATGCAAGAAACGTCATTTGGCACTCTTGAATTTCACACTAGCGCCACATTAGGGGGAAATCGGGCGGATATTGAGTGAACTAATTAATATTGAGATTGTGTTCTGGAACTTGAAAATTCGGTACTCTTGAAGCCATTTTGACAGCTCGACATTGCGTTGAACTTGTGTTATTCTTGGATATTTATTGTGATAATCACAATAAGGAAATAGTAACTTTGTGAAAATTGCGTATACATTTTACTTGTAAAAAACTGCATACAATGGCTCGTTTGGTGTTGCAAAGTGTAATTTTCAGTGATGCCTGTAGAAAGGATTTGCGAGAAACGCGTAATTTTCGTAGGATTGCTCGGTACGCCGATAAAGCACTTGCTATGAGTGATGACGAATTTAAGCGAAATTATCGTGTCACCAAGGCATTGTTCCATTATTTATATCAAGAGCTTAAACCCTTGATGCAAGCTCCTAAAAGAAGAAGTGATATCAGTACAAAATACAAGGTAATTTTGTTTTAAATTTTGTGAGTACTTTGTGATACAAACAAGTTTGCAAAAGTACCTAATTGCTTAATGATTTGGTTTTGGTCTACAGATACTAGTAGCACTTTCATTCTATGCAACTGGCAGCTACCAACGCCTAGTAGGATGTTCACTAGGTAGTCCCATGTCGCAGCAATCAGTATCTCGGGCATTGAGGGATGTGACAGCAGCATTGAATCACCCGACAATCCTGCATAAATACATAAAATTTCCTCAAACTGTTCCAGAACGCAATGTTATTAAAAGAAGGTATATAAATTGTGTTTAAGACATGACAATTTATTTTATTTGGCAGATAAATGTGTGTTAATATCTGTGTTTGTTGTAGGTTTTATGAAAAATTTCGCATTCCTGGAGTAATAGGATGCATAGATGGAACCCATGTGGCAATAGTACGTCCTGCTGAAAATGAAGAAAGATATTTTAACAGAAAACATTTCCATTCAAGAAATGTATTAATAGTATGTATCCCTTTAATATGTTTATTACATAAATTCATAATAAGCTTATTTTATACTAGCTGTGCCCGCGACTTCGTCCGCGTGGAATAGTTATTTTGGGCATCATAATTATTTTTGCAAACATCCTCCTCGGCTTTATCAATTTATAGCTGCTAATTGTTATGCGACTTGGCCCACATCATTACCCGCGACGGAACGGAGACCGTATATAGTGAGATGAGAGGCCTTTGCCCAGTAGTCAACATCAACATCGCTCGCTCGCTCTCGTGAGCGCTTGACGTGCGAATCGTGCGCCGTAAGTTTTATAATAATTTAAATTATGGAAACGAAGTGTAACGGGTGTAATGCCATTATTTTTGGTATTTCCTACATGGAATGCTCAAAGAAGATATGTGAAAAACTTTACCATCTGAACTGTTTGGGAATGTCGAAGGACTCATTCGAGAAACTAACTCAAGAGGACAAAGACAATTGGATATGTCCAGAATGCGTCTGCAGCAACCCGAAGCGCGGTAACCCGGATACACCGGTAAGAGGAAGTACTTCTGTTATGAATAAAACGTTTACTCCAAATTATGTAAACAACGAACGTGGGAGCAGAAAGATGCCGGCCGACGACATTTCGATATCATGCAATGAGAATAAAGTCCTGGAGGAGTTACGAAGCCTTAGATCTGAGATGACCTCTGGATTTAACATGCAGAAGGAAGCCTATATAAAACTATATGATCAGTTTATTAAATCAAAAATAGAACTACAAGAATTGCGAAAGCAAATGACGGTAGCATTAGAAAAATGTAGCAAAATCGAACATCTGGAAGGTGTCGTAAAATCATTGCAGAACAGAAATGAATATTTGGAAGGATGCCTAGCAGATAAAATAAAAGGAAAGGACTCATCTTTAAAGGAGAAAGTAGTGCCAATATCATTCGCAGGAGTTTTGTCACAAAGCCAGCCGAGGGTAGAACTAGCTAAGAGTGTGGCCCCGAAACCAGCGAAGGGTAAGCAAGTAACAAAACCTAAGAAAACAGAACCTGAGATAATAGAATTAAGAAACCCTGTCTCAGAAAAACCGACTGAAGTTAGTTTAGAATCCAAAAATGAAGAGAACTGGATACAAGTAACAAAGAAAAAAAGCAGATATTCCAAAAATGAGGTCAGAAAAGGTGAATGTGTAAGGGAGGTTGAAATTAAAGGAACAGAAAAAAAGAAATACCTGCACGTATGGCGTTTACAAAAAGAAACAACAAAAGAAGATATGGCAGCTTATGTGAAAAAAATTTGTGGCCTAGAAGATATTAAAGTTGAAAAAGTTGTACCAAAAACGGAAAGAGACTATGCTTCATTCATGATTGGGGTACCGGAAAAAGTATACGAACAGCTGTGTCAGTCAGACATCTGGCCAGTGAATGTTGAGTTCTGCGAATGGATTTTTTTTCGTAGACCAACCTATAATTCAAAATAGCTATCGTATGACCATTGAAATTTATTATCAAAATGTGCGAGGACTCAGAACTAAGCTGGAAACATTCTTTGCAGGAGTAGAATCTTCAAATGCTGATATTTTAGCGATAACTGAGACTGGTTGTCATAACTCGATTCACGATGCCGAACTTGTCCCTCCGAATTACACAGTGATACGGTGCGATAGAATGGACGGGCGAAAACAAGGCGGCGCGCTTTTAGTGGCCACACCGCGCTTTGAGTTGCAGCGGGTACCGTTACCAGACAATGTAAACATCGATGCCCATACGTTCGAAATAGTTTGTGCGCGTGTCTATTTACGAGGAAGATACTTATTTTTATGTTGTGTCGTGTACATTCCCCCTCATGGAAATGAGAATGAATACATGTTAATGTTTAAAATATTGGAACAAATCAGTAAAAAGTTTAGTAATGTAATAATGTTAGGGGATTTTAATTTATATTCGTGTTCTGATTCAATTGTTAATTACTATGAATACTTTTGTACATATTGTGAACTCGCCCAGAGAAATAGTGTACCTAACTGTATCGGGCGGCAGTTAGACTTAGTGTTGACAACGTTAGAGAAAGTGAATGTTTGTGTCGCGAAAGAGGAGATGGTGCCAGTAGATGTGCAACACCCCCCTCTGGATATTACGTACAGTACAGTTAGGTACAGTGGAACTTTAGTAAAGCTAACTTTCCGTTGTTGTATGAGCGTATGACTACGATAGATTGGAGCTCCATTTATAACCTAAATGACATAAATTTAATTATAACCTATTTTTATAATACATTGCATAAAGTATTTAATGATTGCGTCTCCGTCAAAAAGCGAAGACATGTAAATTCAAGGAGTTACCCAGAGTGGTACACAGCTGAATTAATTCGGGAAATTAAATGGAAGGCTATTCTTCACAAAAGATATAAAAAGAGTAGGTCTCAAGTAGATTATAATGCATTCGCTCAGTGTAGGGCTAGAATTAAATATATGATAAAAATAGCGGAAGAACGGCACCGGGAAAAGATTGAAAGTCATTTAATAGAGGATCCTAAATCTTTTTGGAATTATATTAAATCCAAAAGGGGTTCTAGGTCTTCGCAAACTATTTTTAAAGATGGTTCTGAGTTAAAAGAAGACGAATGTTGCGAAGAGTTTGCTAGGTACTTTCAATCAGTCTATAGCCCGAATCAACCGGAATTGAATGTATGTGCTGCAATCAAAACGGCAGGTGACGCAAACGCCGCTGCGCGTATAAGTGTAGACCAGCTCCAGTTGAGCGATGTAATGCAGTCTTTATCTAGACTCAAACCAAAGCGGTCGGCCGGGCCTGATGGGATCCCCACCTTCCTGTTTAGAGATTGTAGGCTTGTTTTAGCTCAACCGTTGCTATACATATTTAATATGGCTCTAAAATTAGAAAAATTTCCTGATTTTTGGAAATTAACCCGTGTCGTACCGGTGCCAAAGGGAGGCTCAAGTCGAAATGTAGACAATTTTAGACCGGTTGCAGTATTATCTGCACCAGCTAAAGTATTTGACTCAGCGATACAAAAGAGTATTTTTGAGCAAGTTAGTCCTCAACTTTGCGAAGCGCAGCACGGGTTTCGGCCGGGTCGTAGCACCATGACTAACCTATTAAGCCACATGGGTCACATTGTGCCGGTCGATGACGGCGGGGGACAAGTAGATGTTGCATATTTTGACTTCCGCAAAGCTTTTGATGTTGTCGATAATGACATACTATTGGAGAAGCTAGCAGAGGTCGGATGCACTCCACATTTGCTTGAATTTCTGGCTAGCTACATGTCGGATAGGCAGCAATTTGTTGAGTATGCTGGACATCGCTCTTTGTGTTATTTTGTTCGATCAGGGGTAAGTCAAGGTAGTAATTTTGGCCCCCTTGAATTCGTCATTATGGTTAATGATTTGCCTAAAGTCGTCAGTCACTCGCGTTGTTTGTTGTTCGCAGACGACCTAAAGTTATCGCTAGCGATAGGCGACGCGGCGGACTGCGACCGTCTGCAGGAGGATATTAGCCGAGTGGCGGAATGGGCATTAAAAAATCGACTTGATTTCAATATATCAAAGTGTGTAACTTTAAGTTTTACAAAAAGGGTTAAACCAATTCAACACGAGTATGTGATACAAGATGTAGAAATAAAAAGGGTTACAGAGGCGAAAGATTTGGGTGTCCATTTTACAAGCGAACTATCATTTGTAAAACATATCAATATTGTGGTCAGAAAGGCGTATAGAAACTTAGGATTAGTACTACGTAGGACACATGGCTTTAAAAGTACTCAAGCTATAAAAACTTTATATAATGCTATAGTAAGGAGCCATCTTGAGTGTAATGCAGTCATTCAGGCTCCATATGAAGATAAATATAAACAAATGCTAGAGCGAATTCAAAATAAATTTTTAAGATATTTATACCTGAGGCTTTATGGAGTGTACCCTTTTTATCCATTAAGATATCCTACGCTATTTGTGCTCGGTATGGTGGGTTACACACAGTTGAGTGTACGGAGAGACTTAGTTTTGTTACTATATGTATTTAAATTGATTCGCGGAATTAGTTACAACTCGGAGGTGCTAGACTTAATCAAGCTAAATGTCCCAGATAGGTATGTGGGACGTCGGCGCCGGCCGCCGTTGTTGTTGTTACCGGCGTCTCGTACGGGACTGCTGCGGAGCGCCCCGCTGACTCGGGCACTGGCCACTCTCAACGAAATAGCTGGGAGAATAGATATTTTTCATTGTTCTCTGAACGAGTTTACAAGAACTACGATATTTGTTCTATGTTATAATTGTTAATATTGTGTAAGAATTTAATGTATAAGTTGCTTTGTCTATCGCATTGGTTTTTATGACTGTAATGATAGGATAAGTTTTGATGAAATAAATAAATAAATAAATAGTGGGATCTTACGGGCTGATACTTTACTTTAAAATAGTAATATCTTCTAAGATGTTCATTGAAATTAAGTGCTATCAAAGACAGTTGTGTTTACAATTAAATACTCATAATTCATTCAGCGTTCGCGCGCGCCCGGTAAAGACGTCTTGTTGTGTACCTACGCGCGATCGTGAGTTATCGGGATGGAGGCAAATATTGTCAAATGTGCTAACTGTAATATAGTTGTGAATGAACTATTAGCATTTATCCAGAACAAAGCCGACGTTATGGATGAAGACTCGCTAACTCGGATATGCAATGATACATTTTCGGACGGTGACATAGTGACGGCAAAAATGTTACTTTTCGATGCAATACCCGAATCGAATAGGAAAAATAGGAGAAGGAAAGGAAAAAGCCTTCGGGATATTGACGACATTATATGCCTTCTCAAGCAATCTGACCCAGATCGAGTACCTATTTTTGTTGCTCGTGACTTGGCGAAATTGCCGCCTATTACTTTTGACCACATAGACGTGACTAAGTTACTGAAGGATATGCTTATAATGCAGAGTGATTTACAAGCTATTAAGAAAAACTATGCAACTTGCGGGGAGGTAACCGAGGTGAGGAACGAAATCGAAAACTTAAAGCAAGCCTCCTTAATATGTAACAAATTTAATTTTGTTAACAATCGGCGCGGCGCTTATCTAGATAATATGGATTGTTACGACAGTGGACCTATGGCACTGCATACTCCAGTACCAAAAAGTAAGGACTTATCCCCTAAATCCATAGTTATGCAAAGCAAAGCAAATGAAGAAATATGTGATACCGTTGTTGTGGGTAATCATCAGGAATCTGTATCAACGGCTAAGATTTTTAAAAATAATGGAGGTATGCCGGCTATGTCAGCGGCGGATGCGGTCGTCGTGAATGACCACAGCTTCAACGGTGACTATGACTCATCAAGTAAGCCAGAAACTTCAACGTCAAACACAACAACGAAGTTGCCAACCGAAGTCGTGACAGTGACGTGTGACAGTGACAGTGTTTCATATGCCCCTGCAACTGCGAGAGTGACGTGTGACAGTGACAGTAAAGATTTGAAGTTGAGTGTAGATGTTTTGAAGCACAATAAAGGCTCGGATTATTGCGGCAATCAAAAACAAACAGAAGAATGGCAAACAGTAGCTAAGAAGAACCGTAAGAAATTAAGCGGTAACATGGGGATGGCAAAAGTAAGCCCGGATAGTACCTTCAAGGCGGCTGATATTAAAATACCGATATACATATCTAATGTCAGTAAGGATACTCAGGAGTGCGATATTATATCATATATTAGAAGCAAAACACAGGAGAAAGTCTCTTTATATAAAATCAAAAGGCAGTCTGAGAAAAGCTATAACTCATTTAAATTGTATATACTTACCGAAAAATAAACTGGAAATTTTTCTGAATAAAGTGTTATGGCCGTGCGGAATTTCCTTTAGACGTTTTGTAAAGGATAAGCTAAGAATGAGTAGTGGCACTATGAAGCATAATTTCATAAACAAATGATTATGGATAGCAAAACCTTACAAAAGTGTAACCTAATCAGTTTTAATTGCAAATCATTAAAGCGGTCATTTGAAGCTGTGCGGTCATTGTGTGAGAGGTGTGATGTTATTGTCCTGCAGGAGACGTGGCTGTATGACTGTGATATTCCTCTTCTTGGCACTATTCATGAAAGTTTCGAGTATACAGGAAAGTCCTCTATGGATGCGTCGACAATAACACGAGGTCGTCCCTATGGTGGTTTAGCAATACTGTGGAGGAAAGGAGTGTTCCAATCTGTGTCAGTGGTAGGTTGCCACAGTGATCGTCTGTCAGCAATCAAGGTGACGCTGGCTGACAGGCATATTTTGGTTATTAACACTTACATGCCGACCGATGATAACTCGAACTTAATTGAATTTACTGAGTGTCTCAGTGAAATTAGTGCTATAGTTGAATCATGTGATATTGAATGTGTTTATGTGCTGGGAGACTTTAACGCCCACCCCGGGGAGTCTTTTTACTCCGAATTATTGAACTTTTGCGCAGAGGAACATTGGTCTTGTGCAGATATAGATAGACTAAATACAAACAATACCTTCACTTTTATCTGTGAAGCTACTGGTAGTAAACGCTGGCTCGATCACTGTGTGGTTACAGAACAAGCCCGTGAAACAATAACTGATGTCAGTATCTTATATGATGTGTTATGGTCTGATCACTTACCAATGATGATAGAATGTGAACTGAATTTAATTAAACCTAAGTTTGAGGTATCTCAGTATGTACATAATAAAGCTATTTGGGGAGAAAGGGATAATAGGCAAGTTTCTGATTACTATATTTTATGTAATAATATGCTCCAGAACTTTGACTACCCCCTGGAATTAGATTCTTGTTGTAATAGGCATTGTAAACACAAAGAGCATAGGCTCATACTTGACAACATGTATGAAAATATTGTAAATACCTTAACTTCAGCTGCTGAGCAAACACATGTAGAACATAAACGTAGTAAGCATTGTGCTCAAATAACGGGATGGAATAAATATGTAAGGGAGGCACACGGGATGGCCAGGTCTAAATATCAATTATGGTTATGGCATAATCAGCCTATGTCAGGGTCTATATACAATGATATGCGTGCATCCCGTAAGATTTTTAAGAGCAAATTAAAATGGTGCTTATAGAACCAAGAGCAGATTAAACTTGATATCATTGCAGATCACCGTAAAAACAAAGATTTCAAAAAATTCTGGAAAGCAACCAATAAGCTTGATATTAAACCTGGTCTCCCAGGGACTGTTGGTGATGCCAGCGAGCCTAGTGCTATCGCTAACATGTTTGTTGACCATTTTGAGGTGGAGTCGCCCCCTGGTTTATCCAGCGGGGCTGTCGATGATGGAGACTGTTGTGACTCGGACCTCATCCGCTTCTCAGCTGAACAGGTTGATAATATAATTAGCAAAATGACTAGAGGAAAGTCTCCTGGTCACAACGGGCTATCCACATTTCTAGAGTGTTAGCTATGTTCTTCTCCTTGTGTCTGAGTCACTCATACCTCCCACACAATCTTATCAAAACTATTGTGGTGCCAATAATTAAAAATAAAACAGGAGATGTAACTGATAAAAATAATTATCGGCCAATATCATTAGCAACTATCATTGCGAAAGTGCTGGACGGTCTAATAGATGGTCATCTCGAGAACTATTTAGGCCTACACGATGCTCAGTTTGGCTTTCGGTCTAATCTGTCCACCGAAAGTGCTATCTTAGTACTGAAAAATACAGTAACGCCAATCTTTGCTTGCTTCCTGGATTTTTCTCGGGCGTTTGATCTTGTGTCTTATGACATCCTCTGGGAGAAGCTCAGGGAAAGGAAGGTGCCTGCAGAATTGTTGCGCATTTTTCAGTATTGGTATCAGAACCAGTCCAATAGTGTTAGATGGGCGAATCAGTTATCCATGCCCTATAATTTGAATTGTGGTGTGAGACAAGGTGGAATTACGTCACCTAAGCTGTTCAATCTGTACATGAATGACCTGATAGTTGGCCTGAGCAAGAGACATGTCGGATGTCGTGTTGATGATGTGAGTATCAACAATATCAGCTATGCTGATGATATGGTTTTGCTCAGCCCGACTGTCAGAGCTCTCAGGGAACTCATTGGGATGTGTGAACACTACGCCCAGCGGCATGGTTTGCTGTACAATGCAAATAAATGTGAGTTTATGGTGTTTAGGACGGTCTGCGGCAAATGCCCTGTCTCCGTGCCTGACATAAGGCTAAATGGTCATATTTTAAAACGCGTATATCAATTTAAGTACCTGGGGCATATTGTCGACGACCGTCTTAGAGACCATAACGATATGGAGAGGGAACGCAGGGCGCTGGCGATCAGATGCAATATGTTGGCACGTAGGTTTGCGCGTTGTGGTCAGCAAGTTAAAGTTACGCTTTTTAAAGCGTACTGTCAAGTTTTCTACACGTGTAGCCTATGGGCCAATTATACGCAGAGGGTCATCAGTGACCTGCGAATCCAATACAATAATGGATTCAGGGTAATGTTCGAGCTATCCCGCGGGTGTAGTGCATCGGATATGTTCGCTCAGGCACATACCGATGATTTCTATGCTATTTTGAGAAAGAGATCAGCCTCAATGCTTAAGCGAGTGCGGGCCAGTACGAATGCTATCCTAAAAACCATTTGTGGGAGGTATGATTCACCCATTATGAAAACTTGGGTGAACCGATGCATTACGGGCCGAAACATTGTAGCCAAATTATAAATGTTTTATTTTTATTATTTTGTTATTAATATTGATTTATACTAACATAGCCAGTAAGTTAAATTGTTACTAACACTATGGATTGCAAAATCTTGAAATAAAGAATTTATTATTATTATTATTATAATCAACAACAATCTTAAAAGATAGACATAATCAGTTTAAAAGTAGGTAAGAGGTAAAAACAGACAAACATACAAAGGAAGTATTATAAGTAGAATGATACCTATCTATATGTAGGAAGTAGGATAGAGCAGGGCGATCGAAAGATGCGGTCAGGCGGTCACGCGTATTAGAAAAAACGCTGGTTCGCCGTATTAAATGTCTGATTTATATACTGTAAATGGCAATTTTAGTCTACATGAAAAGCCGAAAGTAATAAACATATTTATTTGGATAAGGATTAAGTAATACTGAATTAAAGAAAATTGGTCTCAAAATAACTTATGTTTATAATGAAAAAATAATCTTAAAAAATGAACATAAAAGTGGTTATTGTAAGTAAACCTTAAGAGATAGATATATGCTCTCGCGGACTTTTTTGCGGCAAAAAATGAGTACTTCACATCTTTAGTACATTGTTTTACTATATCTTTGTTGGTTTGCGCAGCGTTCGCGTGGAAAGCTCGCAGATGGCCGACTCATTCAACTTTCACCTGCATTCAATTTAAATGTAAATGCATATTTGACTTGGGACCAACCTTTATTTCCATATGTTTCGCAAAAATTATCCTTCCACACTGACCAGTCTGAATTCACTGATAATTTTATTATCATACTGCTGTACCAATTTAAACACTGTTTTTCTAATAAATATTTTAAAATCTCAATTTTCTTTTCATCTTGTAGTATTTCAAATCTTACACATTCACTCTCAAATTCATTAATCCATTGGTCCGCATTTAATTTATTTGAAAATTTTTCTATCACAAACCTTTCTGCGATTTTTCCAAGATTTTTATGCTCCGTGACACTGTGACAAGTGCTATTGTTAGTCGTAATTGTCTCTCCCGCAATCTCTTCTAAATATTGGTCACCAAATTGTACATTCTCTCCCTCATCTAAGTATATTTTTTTAAATTCGGGTCTATTGGGATCCATACTGAACGTGATTGATGCCTCTTTTTTAGAGAATTTTTTATTTTTGTATATACCTCTGTAGATATTATACCAGTGTGTTTACTTGCAGGCTTTAATTCATCTGGCACATTGTAAATGCGTCCATCCGGTGTCTCAATAGAGGTTATGCCGATAATATTTGATTTTCCATCCGCTGCTCCCATTACCAGAAATTTAAATCGTAGTTTTTCCAGATTAACTAAAAATGTCGTTTTATAATACTGTGTTTTGGAATGAACAGGAACTGAGTTCAATTAAACAAATTGCGTTGCTCTGAAATGACAAAGATTTATTTCAGTATTTGGCTACCTATTTAACTATAATACAAATGTAAAAACTTAAAAATAAAATTACATCAACTCACCTGAAATGACAAAGAAACGACATTCAATGTTTATTCTTTAGATTCTCAATTCCTTTTTATAATAATCAGTAATCCTTGTTATAACAATGTAAATCCCAAATTATCATATCACAATAGCGTCGCCATTTTTACCATCTGTTTTATCGACAGTCTTGGACGCCATTACGTAGTAAGATAAAACAGTATCTTATAATGACGTTTAGAAAAACGCGGCATAATTTAAATTAATGTCGGTTCTTTACATATATATAAACATATATATATAAACTTACATATTTATAAGAACACTCAATTGTCTCATAAATATGTAAGTTTATATAATATATATAATTACTTATTTGATATTGCACATGTCGATGCGCTTCAATTAATAAAGATTGACGAAGATAGGATCTTCTTACAGCGACAGAGAGAGCCAGGTCGGCCTGGTCACTTAGCTGGAGTAGACAAAAACTGGCCGAAAAAGAAGAAAAGGCGCGAGTTGTGAGCATTGAAGAGCAAAAACGGCGTGCTAAACACTTTTCAACTCTGTTGCCTTCAACTTCATCTCATGTTCCTCAAGAAGATTCATCATCTGATTCTGAAAAAAAAAGTACACAAGAAATAATTCCTATATCCGTTGAGAGCACACGACCCGAGTCTTATATTTCTGAAAGGAAAAGTTTCATAACTCCAAAATTGGTTGCTGCATTAGATCGGTGTCAGATAAGTATGAGGAATTCTGTTTATGTAATACAAGCAACAATTGAAGCTCTTGGACATAACATTGATGAATTTCTAATAAGTAAGTCAACAATTCAAAGAGTTCGTACGGAAAAGCGAACAGAGCGCGCAGAAGCAATTAAAGTTGATTTCCAGAACAAGGTTCCAGATACTGTAACCGTCCACTGGGATGGGAAGCTGTTGCCCGCTTTAGATTCACGCAAATGTAAAGAAGAACGTCTTCCGATACTTATTACATATGATGATAAAGAACAACTACTTGCTGTACCTAAATAGGACAACTCTTCAGGTCGTGAACAGGCAGAAGCTGTTTGGAATGCTCTTTTAGACTGGAATCTTGAAGACAAAGTGCAGATGCTGTGCTGTGATACTACTGCTTCAAACACAGGTCGCATTAATGGCGCCTGTATGCTCCTGGAACAGAAATAAGACAGGGAAATGCTTATATTTGCATGTCGCCATCATGTATACGAATTAGTATTGAAAGGCGTATTCGAAACTAAAATTAACCAAATTACGACGAGCCCTGACATCCAATTGTCCAAAAAATTCCAAGAAAACTGGAAAAACATAAACTGTGAGAAAATAAAGAGTCATAAAGAAAAGCTTGTCTGAGTGATGCAAATATTAATGAACTGCTAGAGTTTTACCGGAGTGAATCAACAAAAGATATTGTTAGAGACGACTATCGCGAATTAATAGAGCTTTCAATAAAGTTTCTTGGCGGTGATACAGAAAAATTTAAGATACGGCCTCCATACTCCATGCACCAAGCTAGGTGGATGGCAAGAGTTATTTACTCTCTAAAAATATCATTTCTAAGCACGCAATTCAGAATCGCAAAGAAGGAAAAGGAAGCCCTCCTTGACGTCTGCCTATTCATCGTCACATCTTACGTCAAACCCTGGCTGCAATGTATTTTGGCAGTGAATGCTCCTTACCAGGACCTGCGTTTTAAAAGCCATGAAGGCTTACGAGGCAATTGACAAAAGTATCTCAAAGGCAGCTTTACAGAAGCTCTGTCAGCACTTGTGGTATTTGACCGACGAGGTGTCTATCTTGTCTCTCTTTGATGATAGTGTAGACCAAGAGACTAATCTAGGTTACTAACTTGTCCAAAACGATTCCATCAGCTCTTGGGAAACGGTACATGCCATCAAAAGAAGAACTCTGTGGCCCACTCTATGAAAAAAAAACTCGAAGACTTCGTTTCCACCAAAAGCAATCTTTGTTCACTCGGCTGAAACTTGACGACAGCTTTCTCAACGTGTCTCCTTCTTTGTGGTCAAATAATGCTTCATTTCAACAAGTTAAAATGAAGGTACAGAACTTAAGAGCAGTAAACGATACCGCCGAAAGAGCAGTCAAGTTGATGCAAGACTTTCATGGCTTGATCACTGTCGAAGAGGAACAGAAACAATTTTTATTACGTTGCGTACAAGAACTAAGGCAGATATATCCAGACTGTAAAAAGCAAACTCTGAAAAGGAAATATGAAAAATAAAGCCCTTATTACTATTTACTAATGTTAATATGTTTTATTTATTGGATTGAAATTAAGTTCTTAAATCTCCCTTATCTTCCCTATTTCTCCATACTAGCTTTCAGATTCAAACTTTGAAGCTAAGTCGGCACGGGTTACTATTATCAGATTACAATAATACTTCATATTTAAGACCTATGGGTCAAATCGAAAAAAATCTGTTGTTTACATTAAATACAGTGCTATTTTTAGTTATATCATATCTAGTGTGTATTGCTAATTTCATAATGGATAAAAACATCGAACAAAGAGTTTGTCTTAAATTTTGCATTGCCAATGGAATATCGTGTTCGGAGTCACTGAAAATGTTACAGAAGGCTTACGGTGAATCGACTTTATCAAAAACTCGTGCTTATGAGTGGTACAAAGCGTTCAAAAGCGGTCGAGATGTGATGGAAGATTTGCCTCGCTCTGGTAGGCCATCAACGTCTGCAACTGAAGTTAACATCGCAAAAGTGAAGGAAATAGTGACTGAAAATCCTCATTCAACTTTGAGAGAGATAGCCACCGAACTTTCTGTATCTCACGAGTCGATCCGTACCATTTTAACTAATAATTTGGGTATGAAACATGTTGCCGCTCGGCTAGTCCCAAAAGACCTGAATTTTTTTCAAAAACTCAATCGCATGAGAGTCGCTGAGGACATGCTAGAACGAGTCAATTCCGACCCAACATTCATGAAACGCATTGTTACTGGTGACGAGACGTGGGTTTACGAGTTTGACATGCAAACTAGTCAACAAGCTTCGGAGTGGCGCCTTCCAACTGAACCGAAACCGAAAAAACCACGCCAAAGTCGTTCAAAAGTCAAAGTCATGTTGACTGTTTTCTTTGACTATCGCGGTGTTGTGCACTCGGAATTCTTGCCGGAAGGTCAAACGGTAAATAAGGAATATTATTTGAGTGTTATGCGGCGTTTAAGAGAGCAAATCCGACGAAAAAGGCCAGATTTGTGGAAAGAAAATTCTTGGATTTTGCACCATGATAATGCACCTTCGCACAAGGCCATCATTGTGAACGAATTTTTAACCAAACACTCAACAAATACCATCGAGCAACCACCATATTCACCAGATATGGCTCCAGCCGACTTTTTTCTTTTTCCTAAACTCAAATTACCACTTCGTGGCACCCGTTTTCAATCGGTAGAAGACATAAAAGAGAATTCGCGGCGAGAACTGACCTCAATTCCGGAAACAGCGTTTAAAAAATGTTTTGATGATTGGATTATTCGTTGGCGTAAGTGTATCGTTTCTAAAGGAGCATATTTTGAAGGTGATAAAATAAATTTGGATGAATAACAAACAGTTTGTGTATTATTGATCTTTTCCTGCTACTTTCTTGACAGAGTAGTATATGTACATAAAAATAAGTAAATATTACTAATAGTTCGTTTGTGAAGATAGATAATTTTGAGGCATTTTTTTTAGTAAATTTGCAAGTTTCATTATTCATTCATAATGCTTTATTAGACAGGTATGACTATGCAGGGTATTATAATGCTTTTTACAAAGTATGTTTCATATAGGAATTTATGAAATATACACATTCGAGCTTCGGTTGCATTATGACGCCATCACAAACGATTTTATTGTAGGTATGTCCGTTACAAACTGTTAGTCTCTCTTGACAATGACATTGACACTCATAGATAATTAATCATATGACACATCCCCCCCTTATGTTCTCCCTATCACTTAACTAATATTTCTATTTTATAATATTATTTTAAATCAAAATCTTCCAAATGGACTGGTTTTCTAACAACTCGACCTGCTCTAGTGACTACATCATTACTGCCGGCTGTACCCAACTCTACACTTCTTTGAGATACCACTGGGTCATCTAACACCATCGGAGTCTCCACCCTTGTAGCCTCACTTGGTATACTACCGCACAATCATTCCTCTATTTAAAAAAATTTTTTTTTTTACTTTTTCTTATGTGTTTCTCATTTCTCCTGACTAAATTTCCCTTATCATTCATAACTGTGAACGATCTAGGACCATTTCCTTCTTCCATCACTTTACCTGAAGACCAATACTTGTTATAAGATACATTCTGTATAATCACATCTTCCCCATTTTTAAAAGACCCTTTTAATTTAGAAGTTTTGTTATAAATGGTCCTAGATTTTTCATTATTTTTTAACAATTTTCCTTTAACATCTACACACAACTTGGATTTCAAAAGTTCTTTTGAGCATGATAAGTTTGTTCTTAACAACCTGCTCATTAGCAACTCTGAAGGACAATAATCTTAATTTGCCACTGGACTGGTTCTATAATGCAACATTGCCAGATCAAAACTAGTACCACTCTCTTCACATTTTTTTAACAAACTTTTAACAATTCCAACTGCTTTTTCTGATAAACCATTAGACTGGGAATAATTAAGACTAGACATAATTAATGTAATTTTTTAATGCAAATTGCTTAAACTCAAAACTACCAAATGGCATGTTGTCACTGACTATTATGTATATCTTGGAAATCCATGAGTACTGAAAATTTTCATTAACTTGAGTATTATATTTGAAACTGTTTTGTTTTCTAACCATACCATTTCAATCCATTTGGAAAAATAGTCTACCACCACTAAGAAATCTTTACTTGCATAGTGACTAGTTCAACAAAATCGCCAGAACCGGCGAGTTTCTTTTGTGGACTCACAAGTTCGGCGATTTGAAGAGATCGAGTCGAGGCGCGTCGAAGCGGAGATGATGCATGCGCAGGCCTTGGCCCAGCTTGCTGCTGCGGTCTCTGACTCGGGCGCACGGCTCGCGGCTGCGCTCTCTGACTCGGGCGCAGGGGTCGCGGCTACTTTATTGGATATTGCTGCAGCAATAAGAAATGAAAATAATGAAAGACGAAGGAACGAATAGTTAGACTATAAATATACCTAATTAAATAATTTAATATTTTCTTATATTTTTTTAATATTCCCGGCACCAATACAAAAAAGAATAGGACCACTCCATTTCTTTCCCATGGATGTCGTAAAAGGCGACTAACGACATACTTGTGATTCTTTTTTAGGCGATGGGCTAGCAACCTGTCACTATTTGGATCTCAATTCCATCATTAAGCCGAGCAGCTGAATGTGGCCATTCAGTCTTTTCGGGACTATTTACTCTGTCTACCCCGCAAGGAATATGTATTTATAGTGTATATTATGTATGTATATCTTGTATGTATTTACGCATTTTTTTTTGTAATGTATGTATTTTGTCAGTATGCATGTGCACTTTATCGCACCACCAACCAAAAGTTTTTTTCTGTTTGGTCAGCTGGTTGACTGGTAGCGAATGCCAAACGGCATTAAGTCCGCCTTTTGTACATTTTTGTTTTTTGTGCAATAAAGTTTAAATAAATAAATAAATATAGACGTGACTTTATGTATGTATGTATGTAGATTATATTATTATATTAATAATATATAAATGAAATGCGTCCTGTTATGCTGCATACACAACCGGTGTATGTAAACAGCCTTTACTCCTGAGATGATATTGCAACACATCAAACACGGGCTGCCCACAATTGTCGCACGAGGTTTGCTCTAGCTTCTATCCCCCTTTGCAGCTCTATAGAAGCTCCACCTCTCTCTTGCTGTGCAGGTTCTAAAACAAATCTCGGTATGCTGTTGTCAGTGTTCTCATCTTCCATTATTAAATGAGCCCGGTTACACATATTGTGGAGCACGCAGCAAGCATTTATGATTTTTGCTGCAATATCAGGGTGGTAATATAATACTCTATGCCCCAACAAACATCTCCAACGATTTTTGAGCACTCCAATAGTTCGCTCAACTGTGTTGCGTGCTGTCACATGCATTTTAGTATAATGCTCCTCTGTAAGAACCTGCAGCAGCATCCATGATCGGCGTCATCATATATTCCCTTTGTGCATACACAGAATCCCCTAAAATAGTAGTGTTATTTAAAAAATTTACATAATAAAGTATGGTTAATTTACCTATATCGATATAAAAAAAAATATTTACCAAGTAAAGTTACAGATTCACCAGCATTAATCAATTGTATGAGATGATCTTTTACTGGATGCTGGTTCCAGATAAAACTATCATGTGATGCACCTCCAAATGCTGCATCTACACTTAATATATTTAAGTCCGCGTCACAGATCTGTAACAAAAATAAATTAAAAATAAATAAATAATATATGTAGTGGTAATCTATACTAATCTATACTAATATTATAAAGCTGAAGAGTTTGTTTTGTTTGTTTGTTTGTTTGTTTGTTTAAACGCGCTAATCTCAGAAAGTACTGAACCGATTTGAATAATTCTTTCACTTTTAGATAGTCTATTTATCGAGGAAGGCTATAGGCTACATTTTATCCCGGATTTCCTACGGAAAACGTCAACAATGCAGGTGAAAGTTGAATGAGTCGGCCATCTGCGAGCTTTCCACGCGAACGCTGCGCAAACCAACAAAGATATAGTAAAACAATGTACTAAAGATGTGAAGTACTCATTTTTTGCCACAAAAAAGTCCGCGAGAGCATATATCTATCTCTTAAGGTTTACTTACAATAACCACTTTTATGTTCATTTTTTAAGATTATTTTTTCATTATAAACATAAGTTATTTTGAGACCAATTTTCTTTAATTCAGTATTACTTAATCCTTATCCAAATAAATATGTTTATTACTTTCGGCTTTTCATGTAGACTAAAATTGCCATTTACAGTATATAAATCAGACATTTAATACGGCGAACCAGCGTTTTTTCTAATACGCGTGACCGCCTGACCGCATCTTTCGATCGCCCTGCTCTATCCTACTTCCTACATATAGATAGGTATCATTCTACTTATAATACTTCCTTTGTATGTTTGTCTGTTTTTACCTCTTACCTACTTTTAAACTGATTATGTCTATCTTTTAAGATTGTTGTTGATTATAATAATAATAATAATAAATTCTTTATTTCAAGATTTTGCAATCCATAGTGTTAGTAACAATTTAACTTACTGGCTATGTTAGTATAAATCAATATTAATAACAAAATAATAAAAATAAAACATTTATAATTTGGCTACAATGTTTCGGCCCGTAATGCATCGGTTCACCCAAGTTTTCATAATGGGTGAATCATACCTCCCACAAATGGTTTTTAGGATAGCATTCGTACTGGCCCGCACTCGCTTAAGCATTGAGGCTGATCTCTTTCTCAAAATAGCATAGAAATCATCGGTATGTGCCTGAGCGAACATATCCGATGCACTACACCCGCGGGATAGCCCGAACATTACCCTGAATCCATTATTGTATTGGATTCGCAGGTCACTGATGACCCTCTGCGTATAATTGGCCCATAGGCTACACGTGTAGAAAACTTGACAGTACGCTTTAAAAAGCATAACTTTAACTTGCTGACCACAACGCGCAAACCTACGTGCCAACATATTGCATCTGATCGCCAGCGCCCTGCGTTCCCTCTCCATATCGTTATGGTCTCTAAGACGGTCGTCGACAATATGCCCCAGGTACTTAAATTGATATACGCGTTTTAAAATATGACCATTTAGCCTTATGTCAGGCACGGAGACAGGGCATTTGCCGCAGACCGTCCTAAACACCATAAACTCACATTTATTTGCATTGTACAGCAAACCATGCCGCTGGGCGTAGTGTTCACACATCCCAATGAGTTCCCTGAGAGCTCTGACAGTCGGGCTGAGCAAAACCATATCATCAGCATAGCTGATATTGTTGATACTCACATCATCAACACGACATCCGACATGTCTCTTGCTCAGGCCAACTATCAGGTCATTCATGTACAGATTGAACAGCTTAGGTGACGTAATTCCACCTTGTCTCACACCACAATTCAAATTATAGGGCATGGATAACTGATTCGCCCATCTAACACTATTGGACTGGTTCTGATACCAATACTGAAAAATGCGCAACAATTCTGCAGGCACCTTCCTTTCCCTGAGCTTCTCCCAGAGGATGTCATAAGACACAAGATCAAACGCCCGAGAAAAATCCAGGAAGCAAGCAAAGATTGGCGTTACTGTATTTTTCAGTACTAAGATAGCACTTTCGGTGGACAGATTAGACCGAAAGCCAAACTGAGCATCGTGTAGGCCTAAATAGTTCTCGAGATGACCATCTATTAGACCGTCCAGCACTTTCGCAATGATAGTTGCTAATGATATTGGCCGATAATTATTTTTATCAGTTACATCTCCTGTTTTATTTTTAATTATTGGCACCACAATAGTTTTGATAAGATTGTGTGGGAGGTATGAGTGACTCAGACACAAGGAGAAGAACATAGCTAACACTCTAGAAATGTGGATAGCCCGTTGTGACCAGGAGACTTTCCTCTAGTCATTTTGCTAATTATATTATCAACCTGTTCAGCTGAGAAGCGGATGAGGTCCGAGTCACAACAGTCTCCATCATCGACAGCCCCGCTGGATAAACCAGGGGGCGACTCCACCTCAAAATGGTCAACAAACATGTTAGCGATAGCACTAGGCTCGCTGGCATCACCAACAGTCCCTGGGAGACCAGGTTTAATATCAAGCTTATTGGTTGCTTTCCAGAATTTTTTGAAATCTTTGTTTTTACGGTGATCTGCAATGATATCAAGTTTAATCTGCTCTTGGTTCTATAAGCACCATTTTAATTTGCTCTTAAAAATCTTACGGGATGCACGCATATCATTGTATATAGACCCTGACATAGGCTGATTATGCCATAACCATAATTGATATTTAGACCTGGCCATCCCGTGTGCCTCCCTTACATATTTATTCCATCCCGTTATTTGAGCACAATGCTTACTACGTTTATGTTCTACATGTGTTTGCTCAGCAGCTGAAGTTAAGGTATTTACAATATTTTCATACATGTTGTCAAGTATGAGCCTATGCTCTTTGTGTTTACAATGCCTATTACAACAAGAATCTAATTCCAGGGGGTAGTCAAAGTTCTGGAGCATATTATTACATAAAATATAGTAATCAGAAACTTGCCTATTATCCCTTTCTCCCCAAATAGCTTTATTATGTACATACTGAGATACCTCAAACTTAGGTTTAATTAAATTCAGTTCACATTCTATCATCATTGGTAAGTGATCAGACCATAACACATCATATAAGATACTGACATCAGTTATTGTTTCACGGGCTTGTTCTGTAACCACACAGTGATCGAGCCAGCGTTTACTACCAGTAGCTTCACAGATAAAAGTGAAGGTATTGTTTGTATTTAGTCTATCTATATCTGCACAAGACCAATGTTCCTCTGCGCAAAAGTTCAATAATTCGGAGTAAAAAGACTCCCCGGGGTGGGCGTTAAAGTCTCCCAGCACATAAACACATTCAATATCACATGATTCAACTATAGCACTAATTTCACTGAGAAACTCAGTAAATTCAATTAAGTTCGAGTTATCATCGGTCGGCATGTAAGTGTTAATAACCAAAATATGCCTGTCAGCCAGCGTCACCTTGATTGCTGACAGACGATCACTGTGGCAACCTACCACTGACACAGATTGGAACACTCCTTTCCTCCACAGTATTGCTAAACCACCATAGGGACGACCTCGTGTTATTGTCGACGCATCCATAGAGGACTTTCCTGTATACTCGAAACTTTCATGAATAGTGCCAAGAAGAGGAATATCACAGTCATACAGCCACGTCTCCTGCAGGACAATAACATCACACCTCTCACACAATGACCGCACAGCTTCAAATGACCGCTTTAATGATTTGCAATTAAAACTGATTAGGTTACACTTTTGTAAGGTTTTGCTATCCATAATCATTTGTTTATGAAATTATGCTTCATAGTGCCACTACTCATTCTTAGCTTATCCTTTACAAAACGTCTAAAGGAAATTCCGCACGGCCATAACACTTTATTCAGAAAAATTTCCAGTTTATTTTTCGGTATATACAATTTAAATGAGTTATAGCTTTTCTCAGACTGCCTTTTGATTTTATATAAAGAGACTTTCTCCTGTGTTTTGCTTCTAATATATGATATAATATCGCACTCCTGAGTATCCTTACTGACATTAGATATGTATATCGGTATTTTAATATCAGCCGCCTTGAAGGTACTATCCGGGCTTACTTTTGCCATCCCCATGTTACTGCTTAATTTCTTACGGTTCTTCTTAGCTACTGTTTGCCATTCTTCTGTTTGTTTTTGATTGCCGCAATAATCCGAGCCTTTATCGTGCTTCAAAACATCTACACTCAACTTCAAATCTTTACTGTCACTGTCACACGTCACTGTCGCAGTTGCAGGGGCATATGAAACACTGTCACTGTCACACGTCACTGTCACGACTTCGGTTGGCAACTTCGTTGTTGTGTTTGACGTTGAAGTTTCTGGCTTACTTGATGAGTCATAGTCACCGTTGAAGCTGTGGTCATTCACGACGACCGCATCCGCCGCTGACATAGCCGGCATACCTCCATTATTTTTAAAAATCTTAGCCGTTGATACAGATTCCTGATGATTACCCACAACAACGGTATCACATATTTCTTCATTTGCTTTGCTTTGCATAACTATGGATTTAGGGGATAAGTCCTTACTTTTTAGTACTGGAGTATGCAGTGCCATAGGTCCACTGTCGTAACAATCCATATTATCTAGATAAGCGCCGCGCCGATTGTTAACAAAATTAAATTTGTTACATATTAAGGAGGCTTGCTTTAAGTTTTCGATTTCGTTCCTCACCTCGGTTACCTCCCCGCAAGTTGCATAGTTTTTCTTAATAGCTTGTAAATCACTCTGCATTATAAGCATATCCTTCAGTAACTTAGTCACGTCTATGTGGTCAAAAGTAATAGGCGGCAATTTTAACGTGTGGGTAAAGAACGTAGTATTTCAATTAAGACATCAAAACTGTATTAAAAGCACTAGTAAAATCCAAAAGAACGAGTACGGTAAGCTTTTTATTATCAATATTGAAACGTATGTCGTCTGTTATTTTCACCAGAACTGTCGTAGTACTATGGCCACATTTAAAACCCGATTGAAAGGAACTTAACATATTGTAACGTGATAAGTGGGCACTTAACTGTTGATGGACGTGATATTCTAAGATTTTAGAAAGTATTGAGAGAACTGAAATAGGACGTAAGTGAGATGGACAAGAAGGAGGGTTTTTTTTAGGAAGAGGAATTATGTGAGCAAGTTTCCAAGCAGCCGGGTAGACACCCGTTGAGATAGAGCAGTTTATAATATCTGTAATAAAAGGGGCAATCAATTCCGCAATTGATTTTATCATGTCAAGAGATATACCGTCATCCCCAACCGCCTTAGACTTTATGGACTTGATTAATTTTATAACGTCATCAGCGGTAATTTCGTTTATACAAAAAGAGGGGAAATCAAAAGCAGGACGAACAGCTAGACTAGCAAGCGTAGCTTGCTTAGTGACTGATGGGATTTGTAGTATTAGTTGCTGTATAAAACTAATTAAAAGTATTAAAAATAAAATATTAAATAATTAAAATATAGGATCAGCTGTTTTTTAATGTTTTGCCTGCAACTACCCACAGGAAAAAAAATAAAAATAAAAAAATATATTGTTATTAGGACGACTACACACTTAATTTACTTACAAACTCAAAGTATGGTATTGATATTCTGTGTTACATACATACCTATGAAATCCTTAAGTAGGCAGCGGTTGTCCAATTACATCTACAAGTTTCAATAGGGATTCATGTTATTCTCTAATAATAATATTGATTACGTAGACTTAACTAACACGGTGCTTGATATAGCAATAGTACTAGTACGTAACCATAAGAAAGCTGGAATGTAGCCCAAATTCTAGTACATATAACTATGAGTACATACCTGAAAGTGGTTTTGTCTTTCATATAAAAGTGTTTATTCAGTAAGTGTGTAAACACCCTTAATTACTGTGTATCTGCTTACTTTGCGTATTTCACTCGTTCGTACATTAGACCATTTTGTTGCTAAGAACTAAGTTGTGATGTTGTGTTGTGTGTGATAATTTATTAAGATTATAATGTCGGTCTGTTAATTTATAATTTAAAGTTTCTGCTATTATTGTTAACCAAAGTGAATTAGGAAGTGTGGTTGGTGCGTGATCTTACCACGGGCTCGCAGGAAGTTTACTTACCACGGTTTCTTCCAATCAATCATCAGTTAGGAATTAGGAAGTGTGGTTGGTGCGTGATCTTACCATGGGCTCGCAGGAAGTTTACTTACCACGGTTTCTTCCAGCCAATCATCAGTTAGGAATTAGGAAGTATGGTCGGTGCGTGATCTTACCACGGGCTCGCAGAAAGTTACTTACCATGGTGCTTTCAACCGATCATCAGTTAGGAATTAGGAAGTGTGGTCGGTGCGTGATCTTACCACGGGCTCGCAGAAAGTTACTTACCACGGTGCTTTCAACCGATCATCAGTTAGGAATTAGGAAGTGTGTTCGGTGTGATCTTTCCACGAGCTCGCGGGTGATTCTTATCAATTTTATAATGGAGTCAGGTGAGTGCATTCGACTAATGTTTTGTGTTTAGAATGAATCGAATTTTGTTCTGCATCTACTGCAACCCTTTTGGTAAACAATATCTTTCAAAATAATCAATAAAAACGCAAAAGTACTTGCAGTTAGGTCTGCGTAAAAGTACTTGCACTATCTTCATAAAAATTTCTCATTCCGTAAGACGGATAGTCGCATGCGATCTCATAATAATCTTAAACTACTTATTCCTCCTTATTCTTCTCGGACTTATGGCTTGTCTTTTAGTGTTCTTCTGCTCAGCTTTGGAATAACCTCCCACAAGATAGGAGATCTGCTCTGAACCTTAGTTCTTTTAAATCACTTATGTGACTGTAGACTGTATTCTGATGCATTAGACAATTGAGTGTACTTATATACTTATATAGTATATATATACTTACATGCTGCGTGCTGGTGGCGCCGCTGTCGGTGCAGCCCACGCGCAAGGCGGGCGCCGCGGCCGCGCTGCGCCGCTTCTGACGACGGGCGCCCGCGCGCGCCTGACCCCCGCACCCCCGCTCCCCCGCCACCGCCACGACTAGTCAGCTGCTGCGAGACCAGTGATGGTCGACGGCTCGGTGTAAATGATAATGACAGTGCAAACGGTCGTCGATACTGAAAGAAATCTAACGAGATAAGAGTGTGTGTGCGCTCTAATCTAGTATGTCCATTTTGTAATGATTATCGTATATTCGACATAATATCGCGTTTCGGTTCACGGTTATTGTTAATGAATTTCAACGTCTTGGCTAAAAAGAACTGATTTTTAAAGAAATATGAGTATAGAAAAATTTCGCTACTCTTCTTATTATGATGCGACTTTTCCCCGATCTATTTCACTGATTCCAGTGACGAATCAGTGCTAAACGAGAATAGATAATAGGAATGTGGCAATGGAAATATTTATTGATTTTGGAAATCTTTAAGATAATGCAGCTATGGCTTTGTATGACTGCTAGGAGTGCCTTCACATGAAAGAAGTTGAGATATTAAATTTATTGGGTCTTTATATTAAATTATTGTATAGTATTATAAATAATTGTTACAATGAACGGCTTATAAAGATCGAATATTATGGTAGTGTATAGTTAAGCCTTGTTATTGAAAAAATCGATTGCATTTTATGCATTTGCGGCCAAAAAGTAAATTTCCTATCAACGATATCCCACAAATGCTTAAAATACAATCTTTGTCAATTTGTGTAAAGTAGTGATTCCTTTAGGGGCAGCTACTATCGATAATGTAAATAGATATACAAGCTTATGTGTCACACAGTAATGTTTATTGATATTATTGAGATACTCTAAAATATGCCAATATAAGGTCTGCCGCGCCGATGGATGCATGGCTAGGGGCGAGCCTAGTCTCGAGCGTGCCACTTCCGCCATGGGGTTGGGCGACCCCCAGGTAATGGCTAGCCTTACCCTGGCATGCGGGGCTCTGCTGGGGCGGACAAAATTGTTCCCTTGCGTCTCGTGGGAATCGCATGATGATCCGTAAAAAGCACCTAAATGGCGGCGATGGTGTCCGCACCCCATCACGTCTCGTTCCCGGCGGGAGCGGTATGCGGTCTGCTGAAAGCCGTTTTGCGACGATGAATGTAAGAGGAGGAATGAAGGAAAAGATTGAGGAAGTATGCCAGATGATGGATGAAAGACGTTTGGATGTGTTGTGCGTGAATGAAACGAAGCGGAAAGGATGCGACGCGACGCAGCACGGCCCTTACACGGCGTATTGGTCTGGAATTTCCAGTACCAGCCGAGGCTGTCAAGGGGTCGGTCTAATTCTTTCTGCACGAATGGCTGAGTGTGTGAATGAGTATGAGTGTGTCAGCCCTCGTCTTCTATGGATTAGGCTGAAAGTTGGAATCACTCGGATCTTCGTTTTAGGTGTTTATGCACCGTGGGATGTGGGTTCGAGGGGTACAACATCAGCAAAAAGCGAAAACGAGGAGTTCTGGAATAGTGTAAGAGAAGTATTGAAAGTTACCAAGCCAAATGAGAAGATTATTATGTTAGGTGATTTTAATGGATGGGTGGGTGTAAAGCGTGATGGATATGAAAAGGTGCTTGGTGCGTTTGGTGACGAAAATGTGAATGATAATGGAAGAAGTGTATTAGAAATTTGTCTAGAGTGGGATCTTTTTGTGTCGAACTCAATGTTTCAACATAAAGAGATCCACACCTATACAAGAGTGGAAGGTATTTTAAAAAGTATGATAGACTTTGTGATTGTAGATGAAAGATTGAAGAACAAAGTGCTGGATACCCGTGCATATCGCGGTGCTGGCATTGACTCGGACCATTTACTGGTGATATCCCGGATAAGGGGTATCTTCAATCGCTGGCGGCACAGGGTACTTAAGGGAGCAAACCAGCGCTTTGGAAAGAGTTAAAGTAGAAAATTTGCAAGATATGGATGTAGGTAAGAAGTATATTAATAGACTGAAGGATGAAATTGAAGATTTAGATGAGAGGAGCAATATTGAAGATGGATGGAAGGAATTTAAAGAAAGAATTGTGAAAGTAGCTGTTGAAGTGTGTGGTGTAAGTAGAAAAAGGAAAGGGAAAAATCACAAAAATGCGTGGATGAGTAAAGATGTGCAAGAACTTGTGCGATTAAAGAAGAAAGCATGGCTGGATTTGTTATCAGCAAAAGCTAACTTAAGAATGTAAGAGGTTATAGATGAGGATGTGAATGAAGCACGTAAAGAATATAAAAAAATGAAAGATTTGGTTAAGAAAGCTGTAATTAGAAAGAAAGAAGAGTATAAAGAGGATTTTGATAAAAGGCTATCAGAAGACTTTCAGTCAAATCTGAAAGTATTCTGGAAATCCGTAAGGTCAGCCCGAGGAAAAACTATAACCAGAGAGCTGACTAGGATCAGATGCCAGGATGGTAGCGTTGTGAAAGGAGAAGAATGTGTGCTAAAGATATGGAAGGACTATTTTGAGAGTTTATTTGAAAAAAAGGAAAAAAATAAGAAAGAGTTCTGCTATAGCAAAGAAAAAGAGAATGAGATGGAAGGCGAAATTGAAATGTTTGAAATTGTGGAAGCACTTAAGAGTATGAAAGCGGGTAAGGCTGCCGGGTATGATAGAGTGTCGGTCGAGATGCTTAAAGCAGGAAAAGGCGTCGTAGCTAGACAGTTGTACTGCCTTTTCAATTTGTGTTGGAGAAGCGGCCGAGTACCAAAAGATTGGTGTAAGGCTGTTATTGCGCCACTTTACAAAGGAAAAGGGTCACAACTGGACTGCAAAAATTATCGTGGTATAAGCCTGCTTAGCGTCGTCGGCAAATTGTATGCTAAGGTATTGATTAATAGAGTCAGGAATGAAACTGATGACAAAATATGGGATGCTCAAGCGGGATTTCGAAAGGGAATGGGATGTACTGATCAGGTCTTTTCTTTGCGGTGCATAGCCGAAAAGTTTTTGGCCAAGAGTCAAAAAGTCTATTGCACATTCGTGGATTTGGAAAAGGCCTATGACAGAGTTGAGAGGAATGAATTGTGGTCAGCACTTTCTATGCATGGGGTGAGCAGTCTCTTGATACGAGCACTGAAATCCTTATATGAGGATTCGAGTGCTTGTGTCAGGATAAACGGAGCGCACACTGAGTGGTTTAAGATTGAGAAAGGTGTTAGGCAGGGATGTGTTGCGTCACCGTGGCTGTTCAACCTATTTATGGATAGTTGTTTGACAGATTTGAAAGAGTCTGAAAGTGGATTAAGGATGAATGAATTACTCGTCAAATGTCTGCTCTATGCCGACGATCAGGTTATACTGGCGTCATCAGCGGAGGAGTTACAGGAGATGGTAAACTGTATGCATGAAGCTTTAAAAGAGAAAGGAATGAAAGTGAACGTAAGTAAAACTAAAACACTGGTTTTTGAAATGGAGAAAGAAATGACAGCATGTAATATTTTGATTGGAGAAGAAAAAGTTGAGCAAGTGAAAGAGTTTGTATATCTAGGATCAAAGTTTACATCAGATGGCAAGTGTGATAGTGATATTGAAAGGAGAGTGAACGCGGGGAACATGGTGAATGGAGCTTTGCATGCCTTTATGAGCAGTCAGAAACTATCCAAAAAGGCTCGACTGGCTGTGCACAGGGGCGTGTTGGTCCCGACATTAATGTATGGGAGTGAAAGTTGGGTATGGCAAAAGAAGCACGAAAGCAGAATAAATGCAGTGGAAATGAGAGCGTTAAGGAGTATGTTGGGTGTGAAATTGAGTGACCGGATAAGGAACAGCGTGATAAGGGAATGTTGTGATGTGAAAGAAGATGTAGTTACAGGAATAGAAAAGGGTATGTTGAGATGGTTCGGTCATGTGGAGAGGATGAATGAAAACAGGTTGACTAAGCAGATATACAAGGAGAGTGTGGAGGGAAAGGTCGGGGTGGGAAGACCTAGACGAACATATCTTTATCAAATTAAGGACGTCCTGGTGAAGGGTCAGGTCAAAAGTGCCCGAAACCGCCGAGCTTGCATGAAGAGAGTTATGAATGTGGATGAAGCAAAGGAAGTATGCAGGGATCGTGGCAAGTGGAAAGAGGTAGTCTCTGCCTACCCCTCCGGGAAAGAGGCGTGAGTTTATGTATGTATGTATGTATACAGTATAAAATATAATATATAATTAAATATAAACATACGTAAATAATATATATATATTATTTATGTATGTTTATATTTAATTAGATATGTAGAAATTTATTGTTTATTTTACTGCATCTCAATGCTTTTTATGTGCGCTGCCTTTTAATTATGGATTTTCCTTTATATTTTGGTTGACTGGAAGAAATCCCATTGGGGATAAGTCCGCCATTGTACATATTCTTCTAAATCCAATAACTGTTTTGTAATTTGTTTTATTTATTTTTATGTGCAATAAAGAGTCTACAAACAAACAAATCATTAAGTTAATGACATAATAAAAGGAATACCTGCACCTGCCTGCCTTGTGGATAAATTTCTTTTATTACACAAACCAAATGGACACCCAGCGAAATTTACAACTGGAGCTAGTCCAACAGACGCAGAGGCAACTGGAATCGTCATTATCTTGTCGCATGGCAGAGTTTGAGAAGAGGCTTACTGCAGCACCATCAGCAGATATAGGTCAGTTGCAACGGGAGTTCCGGGACTTCAAGGAGTGTGTTTATTCCATCTTTCAAAATTTGCAACAGCAAATAAAGGATTTAGGCTGCAGAGTGGACTCCTTGGAGATAAGAGGCCGACGGAAAGTGCTGGTGCTAAATGGTGTCACAGAAGTTCCCAATGAAAATATCAAGGTAATAGTGAGTGATCTTCTTGCTGATAAATTTAAGTTAACAGATTCAAGCGCACAAATAAAGATCTGTCACCGCATTGGAACTAGAAGGCCAGACCGAGCTCGTCCAGTATTAGTGAGTCTCTGCTTTCAGAAGATAAAATCTGATATATGGAACCAGAAAACAGCACTAAAGGGTACCAAAATTAGTATTGCCGAATTTCTCACACACACAAGGCGAAGCGTGTTCTTAGCGGCTCGACGACATTTCGGTATGAGGCACTGTTGGACTCTCGATGGAGTTATCAATATTAAGATCCCAACTGGTGAGCGTGTTAAGATCACAACCGAAGGTGAGCTAAATACTTTAATCAAGCGATTTCCAGGAGAGGAGATATGCAGTGACCAGGGCTCGTCGACGGTAGTAGACAAGCGTCCACCCCCAAAAAGAACGACCGCGGCTGTAGTCGATAAAAGGAATATGACCCGACGGCAGACTCAGGCGGTCAAATCTAAGTTGCCACCACCTCCGCATACAAATTGAGTCTGTTGGCCTCTTTCACTTCCATCTCCCTGTGTATGTTTTCACGCGGTGCTTGTTAATTCTGTATTTCGTTGGTTGGTCCACTATTGTATTTTGTTAAATGCGAGTGGGTAAATTCCTAGTTTTCTCTTAGTTACTGATGACTGATGTAGGTAGTTTTGTTTGTTTTTCTTTTTTATCTGACAGCCGTCGTTTTCCTGTCTTAATGACAGGCGTCAGTTGTCAAATGTCAATTTTCTTTTTAAAGTAACCGTCATATACTTTGGAATGAATCCAATCGCTATAAAGCCCGCCATACACTCGAGACTTGTCTTTTGGTGTGTACATAATATTTTTTGTTTCATGTTTGAGTTTCTTTATTTTTCTTTGTCTGCTTGTGTCATAGACCTTATAATAAAATTTGTTTCTGTATCAGTTATCAGGTCCGGCCGGCAGGTTGTGCAGGAACAGACTTAAAACTACACCCTACATACATAATATATTAATATTTATCTATATATATAAAACTCTTCCGTTACTGAGTGACTGACTGACAGACAACGCACAGTCGAAACTACTGGTCGTAGACAGCTGAAATTTGGAATGTAGGTTCCTTGGGATATGTAGGGGAGCACTAAGAAAGGATTTTTGGAAATTCAACCCCCAAGGGGGGGAAAAGGGGTAAAAACGTTTCTATGAAAAATCTTCTTCCTTGGGTTTATAAATTTGAAACTTGGCATGAACACGTACATAGGCAAGTAAATATGTTTGACATTATAAGTTTTTTCAAACTACCCTCCAATCGTGATTTAGGGGGTGCGATTGGGTGACTGATTTATTAACGCACAGCCGAAACCGCTCGGTATAGGAGTCTGAGATTTTGAACAGAGGTTCCTTTAGTAACATAAGTGAGCACTAAGAAGGGATTTTTGAAATGTCAACCCCCAAGGGGGGGAAACGGGATAAACTGAGCCGGGGCTGCGGGAAAGTTCTAACGAGATACCGTGGCCCCGGAACGCAAAGGGCAACTGAAGGAACGAGGTGGGTTTTAGTCAGTAAAAGTCTGACACTCCCTTCCGGTCCACCCAGAGCGGGAGAGGTCATTTGATGATTTCCCATCCTTAAAAAAAAAAGACTTTGTATGAATATTATATTAAGAATATATAGTATTGAATCATACCTTCTTAATATGTAGAAGTAAATAGTTTATGTTCAAAATCAAAGAATGAAGAGGTTCACAGATCTGAATCTAGAATAAATAGATTCGGAGTACCTCAAGGAAGCGTACTGGGGCCACTGCTGTTTCTAATTTATATCAATGATCTTCCAAAATATATACGACATAAAATGGTTTTATTTGCTGACGACAGTACGGCCATAATCAAATGTGACAATACGAATGAATACGAATGTGACATAAAGAAAGTTTTAAATGATATTATAATGTGGTTAGACTCAAACAATCTAAAAATTAATTTGCAAAAAACTAAATTAATGCAGTTTCATCAAAGAAAATTACCACCTAATCTGAATATAAATTATAATGGCTACAGGCTGGAGGAGGTACAAACAACAAAATTTCTAGGACTTTCGATTGACAGCAAATTAACATGGTCCTCTCACACTGAGCAAGTATGCAAAAAACTTTATAAAGCAGTATATGCTTTGTTCAAATTGTCAAAAAAAGTAAACATTGAAGTGGTATTAACTGCTTACCATGGTTTAGTTACACCTCATTTACGATACGGCGTTATTTTTTGGGGTAACTCGAGTGGTAATGACAAAGTTTTTAAGGCACAAAAAAGGTGTTTAAGATCGATGTGCAATTTGCAAAGTACAGACAGTTGTGTACCGATATTTAAATCACTGAAATTATTGACATTTCCATGTATTTTTAAATTAGAATTATGTATTTTTGTGAAATTGAATTCGAATTTATTTAAAAAACTTTCCGACATTAGGATGAGGGTAGATCACATCAGACCCCAATACAAATATAAGTTGGTAACTGGTGGATTTAAAACTGCCATGATGAATAAAAATGTTATCAGAATGGCTCCCATAATTTTTAATAAAATACCCGACAACATTAAAATTCTCGATATTGTGACATTTAAAAATAAATTGAAATCATTTTTGACAGACAGATGCTATTATAATATAAATGACTTTCTAAATGACGATTTAAAGGACTGGAATTAGCCACTTTGACGAATTACTTTGGGATATATTTGTATGTGTTTTTTTTTTCTTTTTTTATGGTTTGGAAGCAATTAGTTTTTTTTTGTTTTTTTTTTTAATTTAGAGACTAAGTACCTTAATTATTGTACGTCTATTATAGACAGGCCACAGTGACACCTTACATGTTTATCATTTTTATATCTTTTATACCTGTGTACCACAATAAATATTTTTGAATTTGAATTTGAATTTGAATATGACAACTTTCAGTCGTCTCTTTAACATACATAATAACATACATAATTATGTACATACATGCATAACATTAATAACATCACGCCTTTAAATCCCTATTATGTGTTAACACTACCCATACAAACAGCTACGAAATTTGTCCGCGTCCATTTTCACCTAAATTCTTAACGTTAATGAGATTTACTTTTTATTATCAGGTCAACCTAATAGCCTCACATGTACGTATAACTTCGTAAGAATTTTCTTTCAACTCCTAACCGTTGAGGAGTTGTACCTTCCATCATCAGCTCATTCACATGGGATGATGACTATCAGACGCAAATACTTAAACAGATCTATGAAATTGTCAAAAACGTAATTGCCTGTAAATTTGAGGTTTGCCCTTGATTTCCCTGGAATACCATCATCAGATCCTGACTAGGTAACAACGGGACCAACTTGAAAGTATACTCTACCGAACAAAAAAAGAATCACGTAAATCGGTCCATAAATCTCGGCGTAATCGGTATGCATAAATAAAACACCCGAATTTTATTTTCTATTAACTATCACGAGTTGTCTCGATGCTCGATAGATGGCGTTGGCATCGAGATAGATCGCGCTATGGTTTCGTTACCGTCATTTAGCTAGGTAGCGTAAAATATTTTAATTTATCGTGTAATTTTAGCAGCGCCCCTAGCGGACATACGCGAAACTACATATTACACACTACAAATATTTTGATTTGAAATTATTATTTGTTTGATTCATTAACTTTTAACTTGACTTATTTAACTTATTTTACTCTCTATTTCAGTTAATTTTTGATTTGTTGATTAGATTTGATATTTTTGATAGTGATAGGTGTCGAAGTGCGAGAAGTCTTAAATATTGGTTAGTAAAAAATACGTATCAGTTGCGGAAAGCAGTATGGCACTAAATAGGATGGGATGGGACAGGATAGGACTGGACGGGGCAGGATGGGACACAACAGGTTGGGACGGGACGGAACAGAACGAGAAGAGACGGGACAAGACGGGAGAAGCCATATGAATTTAAACCAAATATAAACATAAAACAGCCCCGCACGATACTGGATAAAAAAATGGGTGAAATTTTATGGCGTATCCTTATAATATAAATACATTTGCGCGGGCGAAGCCGCGGGCAAAAGCTAGTATTTTTATAATTTGATTATTTATTATATTTAAATTAACCCATTTATCTATATACAATGCAGCAATGTGATAATATTTTTTTATCCGAAACCTTCTGCTCTGCTGAGGGATCTGGTGACTCAAGTTTTGTATCCTGTGATTCTACAATGACCTTGGGGGCTTTTGTTGTTAATACATTCCACAATTTTCCATATAATTTTTATGTGTGTCATATCAATGCACAAAGCATTCCTGCGCATTACACAGACTTCATTGAAACGTTTTCTTTCGTACACCTTGGCGCAATTCTTGTGTCCGAAACCTGGTTGAAACCAAATTTATCTTCGACTAGCTATTCGCTACCTGGCTTTATCTTAATACGAAACGATCGTGTCGGATCCCGGGGAGGCGGTGTTGCCATTTATTTAAGAAGTGATATACATTACCGTGTGCTCGCTATGTCACCTTCTGAATACACCGCCAGCAGCGAATATATATTTCTTGAGGTCTCGTTTAAGGGAGTCGGAGCCGCTTTGGGAGTATTCTATTGCCCCTCTTCACATATTAATTATTTCAGTGCTTTTGAATCTCTGCTTGAGTCGGTTTCTCCAGATTACACACACCATCTGATCCTAGGAGATTTCAATACGTGTCTGATGAAGGATGACTCCAGGGCCAAAAAGCTGCGGGGTATTGTCAAGTCGGTCAATTTCTCAATCTTACCATCCGGTTCAACACACTTCACAGAACATGGTCCCTCTTTGCTTGACTTGATCATTACCTCTTCAGCTGGTCTTGTTGCCAATCATGGTCAAGCGCCCGCTCCTGAATTCTCTAATCACGGTCTTATTTACGTTTCCTATAAAATTAAAGTTCCAAGACCAAAACCAACCATAATGAAACTCCGTTGCCTTTCCAAAATAAATAATGATGCTCTTACATCTGATGCAGCTAGGATAGATTGGTCTCCGGTTTTGTCGGCTAATACAGTGGATGAAAAAATTGCTAGTTTTAATAATGAAGTATTAACACTGTACGATAAACATTCACCCGTACGTGCCATCAAAATAAAGCGCCCTCCTGCACCATGGATCACGGAGGCGGTACGTATCGCCATGAGAAAACGAAATCGTGTTTTTAGAAAGTTTAAACGGGATCGTACTAACGAAAATTGGTGCTTATATAAGGCTGCAAGGAATCTCTGCAATAGATTTTGTAGAAATGCAAAACGCCAATATTTCTCCGACAACATAGAAAATGTTTCTCCAGCTAATATGTGGAAATTTCTTAATTCACAGGGTATAGGTAAAGTACAAAAATCATGTTCAAAATTCTCTTTCACTTTGAATGAGCTTAACAATAATTTTTCCTCAGTTCCTCTTTTAGATGAAAATACAAAATTAGCTTCGATCTCTTCCATTCTTGCTTTGCCTTCTCCCGACGGTAGGCCATTTGAATTCTCAGCTGTCACTGAAGACGACGTATACAAAATCATTCATTCCATCTCCTCTAATGCCGTTGGTCCAGATCAAATAAGTCGTGTGATGTTAATTCCAATCCTCTCTTATATCTTCCCTATCATCACCCATATTATTAATAACAGTTTCTCAGAAAATCGCTTTCCTCTATCATGGCTTAGGCCTATGTACGCCCTCTCCCAAAAATCCCAGATCCAACTCATTTGAATGACGTACGTCCTATCTCCATACTTTCATTCTTATCGAAGGTTCTAGAAGCATCTGCCTTTAACCAGTTATCAAAACATCTACTTGATAACCACCTTTTAAACAAATATCAATCTGGTTTTAGGCCGGCGCATAGTACCACCACTGCACTTCTTCGAGTTACAGAAGACATTAGAACGGGCATGGAACATAAACAAGTCACAATTTTAGTATTAACTAGCTTTTGCCCGCGGCTTCGCCCGCGCAAATGTATTTATATTATAAGGATACGCCATAAAATTTCACCCATTTTTTTATCCAGTATCGTGCGGGGCTGTTTTATGTTTATACTAGCTTTTGCCCGCGGCTTCGCCCGCGCAAATGTATTTATATTATAAGGATACGCCATAAAATTTCACCCATTTTTTTATCCAGTATCGTGCGGGGCTGTTTTATGTTTATATTTGGTTTAAATTCATATGGCTTCTCCCGTCTTGTCCCGTCTCTTCTCGTTCTGTTCCGTCCCGTCCCAACCTGTTGTGTCCCATCCTGCCCCGTCCAGTCCTATCCTGTCCCATCCTATCCTATTTAGTGCCATACTGCTTTCCGCAACTGATACGTATTTTTTACTAACCAATATTTAAGACTTCTCGCACTTCGACACCTATCACTATCAAAAATATCAAATCTAATCAACAAATCAAAAATTAACTGAAATAGAGAGTAAAATAAGTTAAATAAGTCAAGTTAAAAGTTAATGAATCAAACAAATAATAATTTCAAATCAAAATATTTGTAGTGTGTAATATGTAGTTTCGCGTATGTCCGCTAGGGGCGCTGCTAAAATTACACGATAAATTAAAATATTTTACGCTACCTAGCTAAATGACGGTAACGAAACCATAGCGCGATCTATCTCGATGCCAACGCCATCTATCGAGCATCGAGACAACTCGTGATAGTTAATAGAAAATAAAATTCGGGTGTTTTATTTATGCATACCGATTACGCCGAGATTTATGGACCGATTTACGTGATTCTTTTTTTGTTCGGTAGAGTATACTTTCAAGTTGGTCCCGTTGTTACCTAGTCAGGATCTGATGATGGTATTCCAGGGAAATCAAGGGCAAACCTCAAATTTACAGGCAATTACGTTTTTGACAATTTCATAGATCTGTTTAAGTATTTGCGTCTGATAGTCATCATCCCATGTGAATGAGCTGATGATGGAAGGTACAACTCCTCAACGGTTAGGAGTTGAAAGAAAATTCTTACGAAGTTATACGTACATGTGAGGCTATTAGGTTGACCTGATAATAAAAAGTAAATCTCATTAACGTTAAGAATTTAGGTGAAAATGGACGCGGACAAATTTCGTAGCTGTTTGTATGGGTAGTGTTAACACATAATAGGGATTTAAAGGCGTGATGTTATTAATGTTATGCATGTATGTACATAATTATGTATGTTATTATGTATGTTAAAGAGACGACTGAAAGTTGTCATATTCAAATTCAAATTCAAATTCAAAAATATTTATTGTGGTACACAGGTATAAAAGATATAAAAATGATAAACATGTAAGGTGTCACTGTGGCCTGTCTATAATAGACGTACAATAATTAAGGTACTTAGTCTCTAAATTAAAAAAAAAAACAAAAAAAAACTAATTGCTTCCAAACCATAAAAAAAGAAAAAAAAACACATACAAATATATCCCAAAGTAATTCGTCAAAGTGGCTAATTCCAGTCCTTTAAATCGTCATTTAGAAAGTCATTTATATTATAATAGCATCTGTCTGTCAAAAATGATTTCAATTTATTTTTAAATGTCACAATATCGAGAATTTTAATGTTGTCGGGTATTTTATTAAAAATTATGGGAGCCATTCTGATAACATTTTTATTCATCATGGCAGTTTTAAATCCACCAGTTACCAACTTATATTTGTATTGGGGTCTGATGTGATCTACCCTCATCCTAATGTCGGAAAGTTTTTTAAATAAATTCGAATTCAATTTCACAAAAATACATAATTCTAATTTAAAAATACATGGAAATGTCAATAATTTCAGTGATTTAAATATCAGTACACAACTGTCTGTACTTTGCAAATTGCACATCGATCTTAAACACCTTTTTTGTGCCTTAAAAACTTTGTCATTACCACTCGAGTTACCCCAAAAAATAACGCCGTATCGTAAATGAGGTGTAACTAAACCATGGTAAGCAGTTAATACCACTTCAATGTTTACTTTTTTTGACAATTTGAACAAAGCATATACTGCTTTATAAAGTTTTTTGCATACTTGCTCAGTGTGAGAGGACCATGTTAATTTGCTGTCAATCGAAAGTCCTAGAAATTTTGTTGTTTGTACCTCCTCCAGCCTGTAGCCATTATAATTTATATTCAGATTAGGTGGTAATTTTCTTTGATGAAACTGCATTAATTTAGTTTTTTGCAAATTAATTTTTAGATTGTTTGAGTCTAACCACATTATAATATCATTTAAAACTTTCTTTATGTCACATTCGTATTCATTCGTATTGTCACATTTGATTATGGCCGTACTGTCGTCAGCAAATAAAACCATTTTATGTCGTATATATTTTGGAAGATCATTGATATAAATTAGAAACAGCAGTGGCCCCAGTACGCTTCCTTGAGGTACTCCGAATCTATTTATTCTAGATTCAGATCTGTGAACCTCTTCATTCTTTGATTTTGAACATAAACTATTTACTTCTACATATTAAGAAGGTATGATTCAATACTATATATTCTTAATATAATATTCATACAAAGTCTTTTTTTTTTAAGGATGGGAAATCATCAAATGACCTCTCCCGCTCTGGGTGGACCGGAAGGGAGTGTCAGACTTTTACTGACTAAAACCCACCTCGTTCCTTCAGTTGCCCTTTGCGTTCCGGGGCCACGGTATCTCGTTAGAACTTTCCCGCAGCCCCGGCTCAGTTTATCCCGTTTCCCCCCCTTGGGGGTTGACATTTCAAAAATCCCTTCTTAGTGCTCACTTATGTTACTAAAGGAACCTCTGTTCAAAATCTCAGACTCCTATACCGAGCGGTTTCGGCTGTGCGTTAATAAATCAGTCACCCAATCGCACCCCCTAAATCACGATTGGAGGGTAGTTTGAAAAAACTTATAATGTCAAACATATTTACTTGCCTATGTACGTGTTCATGCCAAGTTTCAAATTTATAAACCCAAGGAAGAAGATTTTTCATAGAAACGTTTTTACCCCTTTTCCCCCCCTTGGGGGTTGAATTTCCAAAAATCCTTTCTTAGTGCTCCCCTACATATCCCAAGGAACCTACATTCCAAATTTCAGCTGTCTACGACCAGTAGTTTCGACTGTGCGTTGTCTGTCAGTCAGTCACTCAGTAACGGAAGAGTTTTATATATATAGATAGATAGACTTTAGTAACGCATTTAATACTGTTGACATTGATATCCTTTTAGCCACCCTTTCCCGTTGCAACGTCTCTTCTTCAGTGATTTCTTGGTTCTCCAGTTATCTTCATGGACGCCGGCAACAGGTTCGTAACGGTACGGATGAATCAGACTGGTGCGAATTGAAAGCTGGCGTCCCACAAGGCGGTATTTTGTCTCCTATTTTGTTCTCAGTTTTCATAAACTTGCTTTCATTATTCGCATAAACTGTTTCTATCATTTCTATGCTGACGACTTGCAGCTTTATGTACAGACGAATATTGATAACATGGAACAGGCCATTAATTTGCTGAATCATAACTTAAATAGAGTTCTAGACTGGTCTAATCGATTTGGCATTTCTGTTAATGTTAAAAAGTGTCAGGCTATAGTAGTTGGCAGTTTCTATCAGATTAATAATATTGACATTAACACCTTGCCACCGCTGATCTTTGACGGAACTATTATTGAATTTAGTACGACGGTTAAAAACCTTGGCCTACATATTGATACCAACTTACATTGGGATTCACACGTTGTTGCAACCAGTCGGAAAGTTTACAGTGTTCTGCATTATCTGCAACGCTTAAAACATTTTCTTCCAACAAAAACGAAGATTATGCTTACCCAAGCACTTCTTCTGCCTATAATTGATTATGCTGATGTGTATTATCTGGATTTAACTGAAGAGCATCTCAACAAATTAGAAAGTTTTCTAAACAATTGTATCAGGTTTATATTCTGCCTTCGGAAGTACGATCATATTTCTGAATACCGTTCTCAGCTAAATTGGCTCCCCATCCGTAACCGTAGAAATCTTCACATTTTATGTCAGCTCTATACCATTTTCAATAATTAGCTTGAGTAGATGTTTATTGGGAATTCTGGGACACTTTTGTGTCCCAGAATTCCCAATAAACAAAATTCGATTCATTCTAAACACAAAACATTAGTCGAATGCACTCACCTGACTCCATTATAAAATTGATAAGAATCACCCGCGAGCTCGGAGAAAGATCACACACCGAACACACTTTTTACACATAACTGTTCACCGGTTGGAAGCACCGTGGTTAGTAAGTTCCTGCGAGCCCTTGGTAAGATCACGCACCGATAACACTTCCTAATTCCTAACTGATGATCGGTTGAAAGCACCGTGGTAAGTAACTTTCTGCGAGCCCGTGGTAAGATCACGCACCGACCACACTTCCTAATTCCTAACTGATGATCGGTTGAAAGCACCATGGTAAGTAACTTTCTGCGAGCCCGTGGTAAGATCACGCACCGACCATACTTCCTAATTCCTAACTGATGATTGGCTGGAAGAAACCGTGGTAAGTAAACTTCCTGCGAGCCCATGGTAAGATCACGCACCAACCACACTTCCTAATTCCTAACTGATGATTGGCTGGAAGAAACCGTGGTAAGTAAACTTCCTGCGAGCCCGTGGTAAGATCACGCACCAACCACACTTCCTAATTCCTAACTGATGATTGGCTGGAAGAAACCGTGGTAAGTAAACTTCCTGCGAGCCCTTGGTAAGATCACGCACCAACCATACTTCCTAAGTTCACTTTGTTTAACAATAATAGCAGAAACTTTAAATTATAAATAAACAGACCGACATTATAATCTTAATAAATTATCATACACAACACAACATCACAACTTAGTTCTTAGCAACAAAATGGTCTAATGTACGAACGAGTGAAATACGCAAAGTAAGCAGATACACAGTAATTAAGGGTGTTTACACACTTACTGAGTAAACACTTTTATATCAATTGTAATTTGTTTGAAAGACAAAACCACCTTCAGGTATGTACTCATAGGTATATGTACTAGAATTTGGGCTACATTCCAGCTTTCTTATGGTTACGTACTATTGCTATATCAAGCACCGTGTTAGTTAAGTCTACGTAATCAATATTATTATTAGAGAATAACATGAATCCCTATTGAAACTTGTAGATGTAATTGGACAACCGCTACCTACTTAAGGATTTCATAGGTATGTATGTAACACAGAATATCAATACCATACTTTGAGTTTGTAAGTAAATTAAGTGTGTAGTCGTCCTAATAACAATATGCAAACATGCAAATGCAATATAATAAAAATTATGTTTAAGCATTAGCGGATGTGCTTTGTAGAATGACGATGATCGAATATCAAAGTAAGTTTTGTAACAAAATACATAATTTGTTTATACCGATCTCTCATCCGCCGTGTGGTTCCTGGCACCAATGAAAAATAGGACCTCTCCATCTCTTTCCCATGGATGTCGCAAGAGGCGAGTAAGAAATAGGCTTCAGCGTGGTCTGTCAGCCTTTCAAGGTTGTTGGCTCTGTCTACCCCGTCAGGAATGTAGACGTGATTATATGGATGGATGGACTATTTCTCATTAGAGCGTGTTCCTGGTTGCATCCTCAAGGGTATGGCTTGGGAGCCCGGGGTCCGCTACATTTTGTTTATACCAATATTAAATGTTTCTCAAAGCTTTCAACGCATACATTTCACATTAAAACCTTATTCATGAATTTCTTCATTTTAATCTAATTAATATTGATTTTGAATGGGGTATGGTAATCATTATAAATCCTATGTCTCCATCGTTCTCATAAATTATATAATCTATATTTTGAAAAAATTGTGGGCTCTGTCTACCCCAAAAGAGATATGGGCGTGATTATACATAATTATGTATATATATCCTATATAAATCGGTTGAATAGTTTATGCGATAAAAATATTTTCTATTCATAACAAACAATATTATCTATGATGACTTGCTTTAGGAAAGAATTAGGCTAATAAAGTTGGAATTCTTTTTGTATATTATGAGCTATCAACTTGCTACTATTTGAATCTCTATTCTATCATAACCCTTACAGTTAAATGTGACCTTTCAGTCTTTTTAAATCTGTTAGCTCTGTCTACCCCTGATTAATGGTTACTAACATAGTTTACCCATTGTCAAAGACAACGACCAGGGTTGAAGACTTTTTTATGTTCAACCTACAATGTCTAATACAAGAAGAACAGCATCCGATGACCTCCCCCTTAATCACCTCTTACAATGCCCGCAGGCAGATATTGGGTGGTGTTTTTCTACTCTGTCAGCACCACACGATTCCTGATATTTTAACCCTTCTTTGCATGATGATGGAAATTTCAGTCATAACATTTAGTGAAGAAAAAAAGGTACTCAAAAACTGTAAACTTTAAATTTGTTGTTGCTGGCAACTTTATAAATGACTATTGCGTACAACAAAACCCTATACCAGTCTACTAGAAGAAGAATTACAATAAAAAAAAAGAAAGGACACTTCGGTGTAAATTTCCCAAATGTAAAGGCTATTCCACAATTTCGTGTTATCAATGTGGAGTTAATTTGTACTTGAATAAAAATAATAATTGCTTTTTAAATTATCATTTAGAATAAAGGAGAATAAGTAAACAATATCTTTTGACTTATTTAGTACTGAGCTATATAATGTAACAAGGCATAATGATGTAAATTTTCATCACTGTTTTTTAAATAATTCAAATTCTTATTTATACTAGGATTTTTTTAAATATTTTTCCTTTAATCTGGAGCATTAATTACATCAACCTGATTTATTTTTAAAAAAATAGGAAAAATCATGCAATGAAGGGTTAATATTATTCTTGTACAGCAAATTATGTAGTCATTGTATTCGAATGCAATGATGACCCTCGTGACATAGTGGTTAACAAGTCTGCCCGTAACTTGAGGTCTCGGGTTCGATCACAACTGAATTAAGATATACTTACATTTTTTTTTTACATTTAAGTATCTGGATCTGGGATTTATATATTCTGCTTACATTATGATTCGATTTTATCTTCAAACCAAATGTTGGAGATAAGTATTTTAAAAAATAAATTGATAGTTGACAATATTATCATCTTAACTTAGTACTCAAATTATAAAAATTAAAATATTAATACATGTATCGGTTTGAACTACGTATTTTTTTTTTAAATATAAACCTAACTTTTTTATCAAGTATTAAAAAAATATATACCTTCACCGTTAGTTGTTAAGGTTCACATTAGTCTAAGATATTGATTATCAATAATTAAATTCAGAATCAACCTACGCTTGACCAATTTTTTTGATGAGCAAGTGATATTTTCTGTTTAAATAGTCGGGCAATGAAGAAAATTAAATTATTATTTGTGAGTGCTCCGGAACCGCTGCGCCAAAAGAACTGCTGTATAAATACTGCATATTTTTGATAAATTTCAAAAATGTTAGTAAGTATTAAATATGTATTTTCATCTTTGGTGAAATTTACATTTTTATTTTTCAGGTACTTAAGAATGTATCAAAACTTAAAATTTTAATATCTTTTACAGGTCTGACTCAGAATTCGAAGCCTCGTCAGTGTTATCTGCTGTAGCTCCCCCAAAGAAAGCAAGCAAGAAAACGAGCCAACGCAAAACCGTTGCTGCGAAGCAGACTCGAGACATATCGCCTTATCCAGAAATTGTTCATAGCTTGGCTGCTGGATCGAAGCGCAAAGCTACGTCACCACCACCTGATTTTACCTCAACGAACAGGTAAATAATATAACTCCTTTCTTTTTTTGTCGCAAAAACATCGATTTACATTTTGTTCATCATTACTTTATTAATTTATTTTCTTGATTAGGGAACAATGCTTATCTTCATGCAGAACGTATAGAAGCCGGTCAGGGCTTGTTAACTCAACACAATTTTTCCTATGTCTCTTACTTGCAAAAAAATAATTATTAAAATATATTAAAAAATGAAAAAAAAATTTTATTTTTACAGAACAAAAAAGAACATTTTTAACATCTTCCAAGCAGAGGAAGCCGGTTGCAGCAAACCAAGGAATCGCGGTGGAGAAGTAACGTCAAGTTTCTCCAGCAAAGTTTCGACGGGGACCTCTCGACGTGCTTTGAAGACCGAGGGTGATTATTTTGTGGATCTTAAGGTCTACAAAACACAGGATTACGTGAACAACCCTGCTGATGCTCGTTATAAAAAGGCTCTTATAACGGTGAAGCTACAGTGTGATGAATCCACAAAGTCTTGGGAATCACTACAAGCCTTCCTAGGACGAGCTTGGAGTCTATTTGAGGAGGTAGAACCCGTGTTCTATAGTCACAAGGTTAATTTTAAGTAAAAAAATAAGATTAAAATAAGATTCCTCCCTTTGGCATAAATTACCTATTACTTTTGTGTTAATTTTCGTCTTAAATGTTTTCAATGTAAGTAGTGTAATAAGTAATAAATCATTAATTATTCCTTTACTTTGGATTCAAGTGTCATCATAAAATCCTTTAACATGCCTTTCTGTACTGTGTGTAACTCATCTATACACAATAAATCATGGGTTGGTCATTTGAGAAGCAATTTACATAAAAAGAATAATCATACTATAAAATATGATGATGGTATAGAAATGGTCAAGACTGCATTTCGAAATCGTATTTTAACTTATAAGATAATAGCGAATACTGAATCTCAATCATCCTCTTTAGATGTATTTTTTAATGAAATTCATGATAAGTTAAAATCGCTTTTAGATAAATACCTGGGACAACACACGTGTGTGAAAGTGAATTTTGAATTATTTGGTACATTCGTACAATTCAAAGATAACTCGCAATCAGTTAAGTAATTTATTACCAAAAAATTTAAAAAAAGTATTGAGGAATTCGAACATCGCGACAGTGGGTGGTCATTTTTAAACATTTTATATATGGAGGTCAATCTTAATAAATACCAACCTCTAGCCGGTTCCAGTTTTATAAGTTTACCTAAATCAATTCAATCTAAAAAAGCATGTTTAAATATTATAAATAAGGATCAGTATTGCTTTTTATGGTGCGTGACAGCAGCTTTATATCCAACCAAGAAACGGCCTAACCGAACATCGTCATATCCACATTGTTACGATCTTTTTGATACAAGCGGTATGTCATTTCCTGTTACTTTTCATGACATAAAAATTTTTGAAAAAAATAACTCAAATATTAAGTTTATCATATATGGTTTAAAAAATAACAAATCTATTGTAGGCCCTTTATACAAATCAGAAATGGATAGGAACAGAAATTTCAAAATTATACATTTACTCTTTTTAGAAAATAAAAATTCCTCTCATTATTGTTTAATAAAAGACTGTTCTAGACTTTTTAGAAGTCAAATCACATCACATCACGGTAAGGTTTATTTTTGTGATTTTTGTTTACTAAATTTTGGGACTTTAGAAGAAGTTGACACTCATCCATGTGGAGGTGTAGTGACCGTTTTGCCTGACAACGGGTCACTGATACAATTTAAAAATTATGAGCGTAAACAAAATATGCCCTTTTGTATTTATGTTGATTTTGAATCAATGCTCCAAACTAACGCTGACATAAGCTGCTCTTCTAATAACACTATGACTTTGAACAAACACATACCTATAGCGTTTGCATACCATATTGTTTGTTGTGACAATACTGACTACAATAGTTACGTATCATACCGCGGCCCAGATTGTGCAAGAAGGTTTGTAGAGTCTATTATCAAAGACGTAAAGAAAATATATGATATAGTTAACGAACCAGTCCCAATGATATTTACTGATGATGATGAAACGGAGTTTATCAAAGCAACTCGCTGCCATATTTGTAACAACTTTGTATTTTCGGACCGGGTACGCGACCATTGTCATGTTACCGGTCGCTACAGAGGACCTGCCCACCCACAATGCAATTTGCAATTTAAACGTCCCTCGTTTGTACCCATCTTTTTCCACAACCTAGCCGGTTATGACTGTCACTTATTCATTAAAGCTTTGGCTGAAGTTCCTGGTGACATAAAAATTATACCCAAAACTAAAGAAAACTATGTTTCATTCACCAAATTTGTACCGGTTTCAAATGATCAGTTTTATCAGCTTCGTTTTGTTGATTCATTTAAATTTCTAGCTACAAGTTTAAGTAAATTATCAGACACTTTGAAACCAGATGACTTTAAATACCTTAAAAAAATTTACCCCTGTGATGAGAAATTTCAGTTACTTACTCGTAAAGGTGTATATCCGTACGAGTACATGAGCTCATGGGAACGTTATCAAGAAAGTCAACTTCCACCAAAAGAATTATTTTACAGTTCGCTGAATGACGAACATATCTCCGATGAGGATTACAGGCATGCGAATTTAATTTGGTCAACCTTTAAAATTTCTGACCTAGGTTCATATACGGATCTCTATTTGAAAACTGATGTGCTATTACTATCAGATATTTTTGAAAATTTTCGTCGGACTTGCAAACAGCATTATCAGTTGGATCCAGCATTTTATTTGACCGCACCTAGTCTATCTTTTGATGCAATGTTGCTTAAAACAGGCGTTCAGTTAGAGCTTATCAATGATTTATCTATGATTCGAATGTTACAACAGGGCATTCGCGGCGGTGTGTGCCTATGTTCCCATAGACATGCTAAAGCAAATAATTCTTTCTTACCTGATTACAAACCCTTAGAGCCTACATCGTATATTACTTATATCGACTGCAACAATTTATATGGGTTCAGTATGTGTCAATATTTACCATTATCCAATTTTAGGTTTCTTAATCAAAATGAAATCAATACATTGGATATAATTCAAGTAGAAAATGATGCTGACTATGGGTTTATACTAGAGGTAGACCTAGTTTATCCTAAGCACTTGCATAATTTACATAATGATTTACCATTTTGTCCAGAAAAATGCATTCCACCTGGTGGTAAAAATCACAAACTCATTCCGAATTTATATGATAAATTTTATTATGTAATTCATTACATTCATTTAAAAACTTGTTTAAAACATGGACTGATTTTGAAAAAAATACATAGGGTAATAACATTTAGACAAAGACCGTATTTAAAACAATATATTGATTTGAATACTACTTTAAGACAAAAAAGTTCATCCGCTTTTGAACAAGATTTTTTTAAACTGTTGAACAATAGCGTTTTTGGAAAAACTTTAGAAAACAATGAGAAGCGAGTTAATGTGCACCTGGTTAATCAGTGGGATGATAATGAAAATCTTACTAAAAAAAGAAATTGTGCTCAAAAACTTATCGCACGTCCAAATTTCCACAGTGCAACAGTTTTTTCTGATAATTTAGTAGCTGTTCAATTAAACCCTGAAGAAATTATTTTGAACAAACCCATTTACATTGGTTTTACTGTTTTAGAACTTTCTAAAAGTCATATGTATGATTTTCATTACTCAGTTATACAACCCCATTACAAAAGTCATGTTAAGATGTGTTACACTGATACAGATAGTTTTATATATCATATACAAACAAATAACTTTTATTATGATTTAAAAAAATACTTTTTACATTATTTTGATACTAGTAATTGTGAAAGTAATGAATATAGTTTACCAATTCAAAATAAAAAAGTTCCTGGTCTATTTAAACTTGAAATGGGGACTAAAGTTATAACCGAATTTGTTGGACTTCGATCGAAGTTATATTGTATTAAAACCACCAATAGCACAATAAAAAAAGCAAAAGGAATTAAGAGAAACATTGTGCGTGATTTTAATGTATCGGATTATGAAATAAAATCTCTGCATGAAGGTAACGTAATTCGTAAAACAAATATTTTATTTAAATCAATTAAACATGAATTATTTACATGTGCCGTAAATAAAATTGCTTTATCAGCTGATGATGATAAGAGAGACATATCAAAGAATAAGATTTCGACTAAAGCATGGGGGCACACAAGTTTATTTAATTTTTAACAGGTTTTGAAAATGGATACTTATTTGTTAAATTTAAATGTTTTAAAAAAACATACATATTTGTAACATATTTCATATTTTGTTTATATTCTAAGTCAGAAAATGTCTGTATTGTTTGTAAATATGTAGGAAAAAGAATAAAATGGGTATAATAAAATAATAAATTGTTTTATTAATTCATATTTTAAAATAAAAAGTTTTATAAAGAAAGTAATGACGAAAGAATACTATGAACATGCTCAAAAGGGATAAATTACATAAATTGAGCCCTATAGTAAGTTGTAAACTTGAGTCGCAAAATACTAACTCAACAATACTACATTTTGTTGATTCACGTAAGAAAACCATACTCGGGACAAACTGAAAAAAAGATCGGGGATCGAACCCGAGGTCTCCGTGTCTCAGTTCAGCTTGATAACCGCTGAGCCACGGAGCTCGTCAAACCGCTGTGTGGACGAAGCGTTCTGTGCATGTATTCATTGTAATAAATTTTATTGATAGACCTTGGTATCTAATTACAATATGAATGAACGTGTTCTAACGTGAACAGTAATTTGAACGACTATGACACAAAACATTTTAGCAAGGACAAAATCGCGCTGCGCATGCATTTTTATTTGAATGCAGTGCGCAAACTGTATGTGACATGTATCACTTTTGTACGATCAAGCGCATAGTCCACACCACAGGACGTTGCTTCCAATAAATTTAAGTATTTAAAAACTAAAACAATGGTAAGTTGCTTTATATATTTAATTGTTTCTTATAGATATAAGATTGATTTAATATTATTCTAAATTTATGTTTTTTTACAGACGCCGCAATACGTAGATGATGTGACTGCGAATTCAGATAATGAAACATTTATTCCCGATTCTTTTGAACATGCTCAACGTCTATCAGATGGATTGACTGAGGAATTAATTAAAATACAAGCTTTCGAAAAATCAAAAGCAAAGGCGCGTGAACAGAAGGTACCAAAAAAATTCTTTCTTTATTATTAATTTAAATAAGATAAACACTATTTTTCCATGTTAGCCTGGTCGGGGATCAAACCCGTTTTATTGGAATTATTGTTATGTGTATTTTTATTTTTTGTTACAGACAACAGGACGATCGCTATCTTTCCAGATAGTGAAACATTAATACCAGAGTCATTTCAATGTCCTCGAGATTCGTTTGGATTCTCCGAAGAACTTTTCAAGATACAGAGTCGTCCCACCGAACAATCAAAATTAAGTACTCATAAACGGAAAATGAAGTTAAAGGGGGGTTGCAATAAGGTAGATTTTTCCAAAAAGATTGTCAAATCACATGTTCCCCATCAATCGTTTGTGATAAAAAGTGCTCCCCACAAAGGTCTTAGACTGATCAAAATTCAAGTGCTTGACTTAGAGTGTAATCAAGTAATACCTAAGTGACTGTCTTCAGGACGATAGGGTCTTATTGAGCTCTCAATATGTGGTAAAAGATGTTGGTGATGAAATTATGGACCAGACTGAAAAAAATATTAGTAATATTTCAAAAAAAAATTGTAACTATAGTTATACCAATTGGTTTTAAAATTATATGTAAAGAAAATCACCTATAGGCACTTTTCTTATTTCAAATTTTCCCGCGAATAACATACGTCAATGTCACGTCACCGAGCCGCGTCATATGATTTGTCTATTTGAAGAAAATACATTCATAACCGACTCGAATTTTGCACTTTTAAATAATTTGGAAAAACAAAAACTGACACCGTATTATAAACATTAAATGTCGTTTCTTTCATTTCAGGTATGTAAGGAATAATTTAAATATGATATTCAATGTGAATACGTATTATTTAGTTTACAATATAAAATAAACAACTTCTTTCATTTCAGAGAAACTCAATTGTGTTTTATTGACGGTGTTATTGAATAACCTTATAAAACGACATTTATTGTCACAAAATAGAAAAATTAAGGTTTACATTCCAAGTAAAACCAACAGTGGATGGAAAGTCAAACTTTATTGCCATAACCTCAATCACCACGCAAGATAACAAAGTATATCTCATTCCTGAAGAGCATCAACATATATCATTTCACAAACAGATTCTATGTACAAAAAACTATGCTACAGTCAAAAGTACATAGCTATTTTTGATATGGAAAAAAAAATGAAGGTTTTTGTAATAGATGAGGAAAATTTCGATTACGACTTCCTAGTGGGACTAGACTGTATTAAGGAATTCTCCCTAGTTCAAGATGAAAAGTTAAACATTTGTCAAAAAATACCTCAACAAAAATGTGAAATAGTTTCTAAGGAAACAAGAAAAACAGATATTGATAATAAGGAAACAAAATCTGAAAATTCTGTAAACTATAATGAAGATATCAGAGGAGAAAAATTTGTAATTTGCATTAACCATCTAGATTATACTAAACAAGCAGTGATTGAAGATTTAATATCATGTAACAAATCTGTGTTTGCAAAGGATAAATATGATATAGGAAAGGTCAGTGACTATGAAGCACACATTGATCTTCAAATAGAAAAATATTGCAGTAAAATACCATATCGTTGCACTTTGGAAGACAAGAAGGAAATTGAGAACCAGGTTGCGAAATTACTAGAAAAAAATATAATAGAAGAATCTTACAGCCCATTTGCAGCACCAGTTACATTGGTTTATAAAAGAGATGAAAATAAAAAATCAAGGTTATGCATAGATTTCAGAGACTTGAATAGAATAGTTGTGCCTCAGTCACAGCCATTGCCCCTTATTGAAGATCTCATAGTAAAAACAAGAGATTGCAAGTTTTTCTCAACACTAGATCTAAATTCAGCGTTCTGGTCTATACCTTTACGTGTTACAGATAAATACAAGACTGCATTTGTGACTCAGGAAGGCCATTACCAATGGACTGTTTTGCCTTTCGGTTTGAAGACATCTCCAGCCATATTCCAAAGGATAATGTGTAATATTATACGGAAGCACAAGCTCAGTGAGTTCACAGTTTGTTTCATTGATGATATTTTATTATATTCAAAAACATTCACAGAACATATTGAACAACTGAGACAATTATTTCAAGCAATTAAAAGTGAGGGCATGAAACTCAAATTCTCTAAATGCACATTTGCAAAAGACTCAGTCAAATATTTGGGTCATGTAATACAGAATAATTCAGTCAGACCGCTGAAAGATAACTTGATATCAATAAAAAAATTCCCCACACCTAAAACTCAGAAAAATGTGAGACAGTTTTTGGAAAAATAATTATTTATCATAAATATGTGCCAAATATAGCAATAAAATTAGAACCATTACATAGCCTATTGAGAAAAGGGCAAATATTTAACTGGACTGAAGCATGTCAAGAATCATTTGAAGAAATGAAACAAATATTATGCTCTCAGCCAATATTAACAATCTATGATCCAAATTTACCTATCCTGTATAATATATAGTTTTGAAACAACCACAACAAAACAATGAAGAAAAGCATACTTCTCAAAAAAATTAAATGAAGTACAAAAAAGAAAGAAAGCAATATATCTGGAATGTCTTGCAATCAAAGAATATATACAGTATTGGCAGCATTTGTTAATAGGTAAAAAATTCATTGTATTTTCAGACCATAAGCCACTGGAGAATATGAACATAAAATCTAGAACTGATGAAGAATTAGGTGATCTTACACATTACTTAACACAATATGATTTCCAAGTAAAATATTGTCCAGGTAAATTTAACATTGAAGCCGATTGCCTAAGCAGGAATCCAGTCCTTGAACCAGAAGACAATATAGAGGAACAGTTAAAAGTAGTAAACATAATAACACTAGAAGATATCCTACAAGATCAAGTGGAAAATGAATATATATAGTGTAGAAAAGACAAGTTACAAACGAAAAACAATGTGTACTATAAGACAGTCAAGAAAAAAGACAAAATAATAATATCAGAGAAATTCAGCATACAACTAATACATAACGTACATACAGAACTGGGTCATATTGGAATTAAACAAATGCAGAGAATGATAAGCTCCATATATACAGCAGAAAACATGACAAATAATATAAAAAACGTATGTGAAAATTGTATAGTATGCTTAAAGAACAAATCGAGAGGAAAAAATAAATATGGATTGATGTCTCACTTAGGTCCTGCAACAAAACCTTTTCAAATATGCTCCATTGACACCATTGGAGGTTTCGGAGGATCCAGATCGACAAAGAGATACTTACATCTACTATCAGATCACTTTACTAGATATGCATATATATTGACATCCAGTACTCAAAATGCAAATGATTTCATCAAACTCATAAAAAAATGTTCAGAAGCTGATGACATTGAAATGATACTATCAGATCAATACCCGGGAATCAATTCTAAGGAATTTAAAGATTTTTTAAAAGAAAAGAAAATTCCAATAATATTTACAGCAGTAAACTCGCCTTTTTCAAATGGCCTAAACGAGAGGCTAAACCAAACATTGGTAAACAAAATCAGATGTAACATGAATGATCAAGACAGGAAAGTAGCATGGTCAACTATAGCACAAAACTGTGTAAAGAAATACAATGAAACAGAGCACACAGTCACTGGATATGCCCCTAAGTACCTACTTTATGGCACAGATGTTACAATTCTGCCAAATGAATTGAAACAGAAGACAACTGAATGTGATTTAATTCAAGACAAGAAGAGAGCTCTGGAAAATACAATCCGATCACATAACTACAACAAGACAATTTATGACAAAAATCGAAGATATAAAGACTTCAAAGTTGGTGATATTGTTTTTGTGGAAAATGGTAACAAACTAAATAGGAAAAAACTTGATGAATTGGACCCTACAAGATCATAGAAAAAATATCAGACTCAATTTACAAGATAGATACTGACTATAAGAAATCTGAGTCAAACTTCTTCCACATCTCGAAGTTAACGCCAGCTCCTATGCATGCACGGACACCCGTTGTATCATCTTTTCTTGGAGGGGAGATGTAAAGAAAATCACCTATAGGCACTTTTCTTATTTCAAATTTTCCCGCGAATAACATACGTCAATGTCACGTCACCGAGCCGCGTCATATGATTTGTCTATTTGAAGAAAATACATTCATAACCGACTCGAATTTTGCACTTTTAAATAATTTGGAAAAACAGAAACTGACACCGTATTATAAACATTAAATGTCGTTTCTTTCATTTCAGGTATGTAAGGAATAATTTAAATATGATATTCAATGTGAATACGTATTATTTAGTTTACAATGTAAAATAAACAACTTCTTTCATTTCAGAGAAACTCAATTGTGTTTTATTGACGGTGTTATTGAATAACCTTATATATATATAAATGTATGTCAATTAATGTAATTTCCTTTATCAGTTTTCATGTCATTGTGTTATTTTTTACAGATTTGTGTTATTTGCCTAGTATCAATAAACGTAAAATTTAAAAGATATGTGCCTTTATTTTATTGTTTAATTAGGAACCATAACCTAAATAAATTAAAAAAACACAGTATATTTTATTCAGTAAAATATTTTAATTATTCGAAAAATCTTATTATAATTTAAATAAAGAATTAAACACAAAATTGTCTTGACACCACTTTTTTAAACAGAGTGCATTTTTCAAAGCACACCTTTTTTATGATGAACACAATTTAACACCTGATTATTCTCCTCACAATAATCCTCATATAATTTAAGTAATTTAGGACAACCCTTTTCACCCAGTTCTATAATTATATTTCACAATCGTTGCATAACTCTTGAATCCATACAATCTTCTCATTTCCTTTAATTAAGACATTTTTACTTTTTAAATATGGAATTATAACTCGCCGGAATTCTCGATAATCGATAAACCCTTCATACCAATGTAGTCCCAGATTATTTTCTAACCATCGAACTCGCTTTTTTTCTTCATCAGAAAGAGTTTTAAAAGAATAAGGTGCTTTAACCAAGAAAGTTTGTGTGTATTCCTTAGTTGCAATCGAAAATTCCTTAACAATAAAATTATTTTTCAAATCCTTAAACCCTTGTAAATCTATGATTATTGTATTAGCATTCATGATAACTTCTTAACAATATTGCTCAATGGCTTGTATTCAAATATGCAATCGTTTAGTATCAGACAATATGCAGCCGTTTGATCGGGTATGTCTTGGTCAGATTCGAATTCAACTCTCACATCAATTGATCCCTTTAACATTTCATGCTGTCGTGAACAGTCTATAACAAATAACGGAGCTCTGTCTCTAAATTCTTTTAATCCCATCAACGGCTCCGCTCGGCGACTATGATAAGACTGATGAAATCTTGCGTATTGTTCATATATTAATGAATATCTGTTGTCTGAGAAACTAATATTTAAACCTTCATACGGATAATATGAAGAATTTAGAAATACTCTTACGTCTCGAATATGACAATGGTCGAACTCTCTCATCGACATTGTTGCATTACTTTTACGGTTTGTTTGTAAAGCAATAATAACAAATCTTGGTTTCTCCAACTGTGATGAAGTTTTAATGGACCAAGTATGTTTCCTGGTTTTGGGTAACAATGGGTACTCATACAAATCCCAGTTACGAAACGCTAAGGTTATCGCTCGATCTTTTTCTAAATGTTTAAGTAAATTGATTCTTTCACGATCCGACACTCGAACATGAGGAACTCGCCAAACTATTTTATTTATAATTATATCTTCGACAATTTCTCCAGAACTTAGTAATAAGGAATTGAGATTTGTATTACTTCTCAATAGTACTAATTCATGTTTACAGTTCATTATGATTTTTTCATAATCTTCTGCAAAACCTAATATTTTATTATCAGAGTACCTGAAGGAGACCAACCCCAAACTTTTGCGCTTTTGGATTCATTTTCGTTCAATGATAGATAAGATTTAATTGTTGTGGTAATACCTGCATTTTTAATCTTATCTATTTCTATTCCATTTAGTTCATATCTTATATCTTGAAATAGAAATAGTACAGGGTTGTTTACGAAATGCACACTCGGCACTTTTTCTTTGCCAGCGTTATTTTGTTTATACACATCGACTCTGCCCTCAATATACAAACAGCTGAGTGCAGGCAACACATATAAGTCTTGTTGATTAATCGGTATCCGTATTTCATCATTTTTGTTAAAACTTGATACATAAGGCTTATACGAATGATATTCAAAACTTTCTATGCTATTTTCGTAAGATGCGGGTTGGCATATATTTAAAATGTTCATATTAACAAACCTAGTAGCCTTAAGAAGTCTTTTTTTTTTTTTTTGTTAGTTTTTTTTTATCGCAGCGATGTTTCTTTGTGAGGTGATCCTTTAGGACTGAGTCTTTTAATAGGAGTGAAGGTGTTTTTATGAAAATTTAACATTTTGGTTTAAAGTGCAAATACAACTGTACTTCTTCACCGCGTAAGTTAATTTGCTTATTTTCTGCGTCTAACAACCTTATATTGAGTGAATTTATTGAGCTCTGATTGACAGGAAAGTAAATTAAATTCTTAGGTATTTCAATAATTCTGTAACCAGGGGGTACGTTAGGCACAAATTCATAAATAATATGGCTTGCTTTTCCGTTTACAAATGATCCGCTGATAACATCACATTCGATGCGTACGATAGTTGTTGCTAAAATGCTGACAGGATGCTGAGATTCAGTACTTATATTAGCTTTGATTGATTCTCTATTAAATCCTAATATTTTTCCGATTGAATTATTTTTATTAAAGTGTACATCTTTGGAACAAAAAATTCTTGTTTTTAACGTATTATTATTACAACCCAATTTCAACGTTGCTATTCAATGTTACTTTTCAGATAATCACAAATATGAGTGTCTGAATTCCTTACAACTGCACGTCATGCTGTATTTATTGAGGCACGAAAAATCTTGGGTATCAAAGGCTGCTGGACAAGCGATGGCCGGATTGTAGTGGTATGTGGGAATGGCTCCAAACGCAAAATCACTAGGATGGAAGAGTTGCAGGCTGTACTAGCAGAGCTTCGTGTCGCAACTGAGCCTGCCAGCGCTTCTTCATGTCACCTTCAAGCTCCTAAGGCGAACATGAGTTCTGTTAAGGAGAGCATCAGCGGGTCTACAAGCGGGCCTAACAACAAGCAATCGCGAAGTACCAGGGCTGCTAGTAAGACCAGTAAATAGCTACACAATACTTCCTTGCTTTTCTTTTCTTTCACTAACATACATACATACATACATATGATCACGTCTATATCCCTTGCGGGGTAGACAGAGCCAACAGTCTTGAAAAGACTGAATGGCCACGTTCAGCTATTTGGCTTAATGATAGAACCGAGATTCAAATAGTGACAGGTTGCTAGCCCATCGCCTAAAAGAGGAATCCTAAGTTTATAAGCCTATCCCTTAGTCGCTTTTTACGACATCCATGGGAAAGAGATGGAGTGGTCCTATTCTTTTTTGTAATAGTGCCGGGAACCACACGGCACTTCTTTCACTAAATACTTTATTTTCTTCTTTGTGTGTGGGTATTTATTTGCCATCAATAATTTCGTTACGTAACATTTGAGTTCGTAACTGGTCGCACGGTATTTTTATATTTATTTTATTCAAAATTAAGAGTGCCGACTATGAACGATCAAATTTTCTTTCTTTCTTTTCTATATTATGGCTTCCACCGGACTTTCGGTGATTCTGCCAATGTCATGGTTTGAAGAGACACGAAGTTACAAAAATGGACGGTATACAATCTGAAAGGAGAAGGTTAACAAATGTACAAACATAAAAAGACAAACACACCAAGTAGGTATTGTTAGTAAAAGAGAAGACAAGTTAATGATTATAATGTGTAGTGAGTGTGTAAAGTATAAAAGTTATGCAAAACAAGGGACATACTTAATAGGGAGATTTCGGAAGTTAAAAAAAATAAATAAATTTGTAATGGGAACTATAGTTTTAGGTTATTTTTAGTTATGAACTTTGCAATTATATAACAGAACCGAGTGTGGACAAGAGAAAGAAATGAATTAGTGTCTAAATTTAGATGGGGAATGTTAGACGGAATTATGTTACGAAGATGGACCACAAGTTTGGGGCAGTTGAAAATTATATGATTAAGACTACCTTCATCCAGGACACATTCACAGATAGAAGTATCTCTAATTCGGAGTTTATGGAGGAAGACAGGGATACATACATGGCCAAGTCGCATTCGGATAATAACCGACGTTACCCACTTCTCCAAGTTTCGATGCCGGAAGAACCAAGGAGGATCAAATTTGTGTTGTGACATTAATCTTGTGGCGTTTTGACGTCTGTCTCTGTCACAAATGACAGTAAATATTATTGTGAAACGTGTGATGCGTTCCGTTTCAACAAATCATTATTGTGGTTTCAAATTTATTTTTTATTTTTTTTATTATCTGAATTTTTTTTTTGTCTCCGTTTAATTTAGTCTGGTAGCTGCCGGCCAGTAATTGAGGAATTAGCTTAAATACTAGTTTTAATTTTATTCGTATTTTAATTGTATTTACTATTTATTTATTTGCTTGATGTCTGATGTGCTAAGATTTAACTTTAGTGATGAATATTTCTGTCTTTCCTCTGCCGATGTGTCACAATTTCACAATACTTCGTGTGAAGATCCTGACGAGGGTTGTCTAAACGATAATTTGAAAATAGAGTTTTCTTCGTTTCACAAAAAATTCAATGTGGCTCACATCAATGCCCAAAGTATTCCAGCACATTTTAATGAGCTTTTAACTACATTTGCATCTACGCAAATTCATGCTATTTTAATCTCCGAAAGCCTCCTTAAACCCTCATTGCCATCCACGCTCTATCCTCTGCCTGGCTATCGACTTTTCAGAAATGACCGCTCATATACCGTCGCGCGGAATGGCAAGACTAGGATAGATGGCGGTGGTGGCGTGGCTATCTATTTACGTGAAGACATTCCTGCACAAGTCCTTTCTCAATCCATCCCAGAAGCAAATGCTCCTGAGCACTTATTTTTAAACGTTAATCTCCATCACACTCAAATTCTGCTTGGCGTCTACTATAGCCCATCTCTTCATATTAATTATTTTAATTCATTAGACTGTCTTTTGTCAAGGTTTCGTCCTCAAATTGATAATATTATTTTAATGGGAGACTTTAACACTTGCCTTATTAAAAATGATTCGAGATCTAAAACTCTTTGTTCTCTTCTTCATTCTTTTGACCTACATGTGTTGCCCCTCAATCCCACCCACTTTCCGCACAACGGTCCACCATCTTTACTTGACCTCATTATAACATCCTCACCAAATTTGTGTCCTTTACATGGCCAATATAACGCTCCCTGCTTTTCAGCGCATGATCTTATTTTCACGTCTTTTAAACTGCGCTCACCCAAATTCAGACACAAACTTATTTTGCGTCGTAATTTCAGAGACTTAAATTGGAAAGTTTTTGAGGATGACTTGATGAAGGTTGATTGGGACGTACTTCTTTCTGCGCCTGATGTAGATGCCAAGGTAGCTGCTTTCAACTCCACTATCCTTTCCCTATATGACAAGCACGCCCCATTGCAACAGGTGCGGGTTAAGCACTTCCCGGCTCCCTGGTTAACTCTGGCCATCAAAGCGCTAATGGCTAGGAGGGACAAGGCCAAATTGAAGTTACGTAGACACCCCTGTCAGACTAATCGCGAAAATTATATCGTGTTGCGGAATCTTTGTAACAAGCAGTGTAGAGAAGCAAGACGAAAGTATATCTATAGCATCGACTCATGTCCACCTAACAATTTGTGGAAGTTCTTGCGTAGCATTGGGGTAGGCGAGCAAGCGTCTCCTTCAATTATAAATGTTGACATAAATCAACTCAATAATCATTTTTGCTCACCTCCCATAAATCTCACACCTAATATTAAGCAGGCAACTCTTACTCAACTTGCTGCAAGACCTACTCTAAAGGATAGTGGAGTTTTTTTTTCAAAAAGTTAGTGCCACAACTGATAGAAATTTACGTAATAAACATAAATTAGTCATGCCGTTTCATAGGCTTAGCAAAGTCAGTAAATCATTTATGGGGAACTGTATACGATTTTATAATAGGTTGCCGGAGTCTGTTCAACCCAACCTTAATGTCCCATTTCCGTCCTATCTCTATCCTACCACTGTTATCTAAAATCCTAGAACACCATGTTCAGCGGCAATTCTCTAGTCACTTGATAAGGCATAGATTGCTGAGTCCTTTCCAATCGGGTTTTAGAGCAGGCCATAGTACAACCACTTTTCTAATGCTTTCAACTCAGTCGATTTTGATATCCTGCTGGCTGTTCTGGGTTCTTTAAAAGTTTCTTCATCTTGTCTTCTGTGGTTTCGCTCCTACCTTCAGGGTCGCCATCAGAAAGTTTACGCCAACCAGATTAGTTCTGACTGGTGTGGGCTCGCTGCTGGTGTTCCACAAGGAGGAGTTCTTTCTCCCATACTTTTTTCTATTTTTATAGATGGAATAACGGCCCTTTTATCCTCCTCTTTTCATCTTTACGCTGATGATCTCCAAATTTATGCAGCTGCCCCACTTAATGAATCCACAATGCTGTCGGCGTTATCAACGCAGATCTTATTTCAATTGCGAATTGGGCTCGGAATTTTGGACTTACGATAAACGGGAACAAATCTCAGGCAATTATTATCGGTAGCCCTCATTTTATTAGTAGATTAAATTTATCCTTGGTACCCAACATTTCACTCAATGGTGAAATTATTCCTTTTACTAATAAAGTTAAAAATTTGGGTATCATATTTGATCAGACTTTATCGTGGGCCCCTCAAATCAATGACGTAAGTCGAAAGATTTTCTACTCACTACACGTCTTGAAACGACTTCAAAACTTCTTGCCTCTTAAAACTAAAATTATGTTGGCTAGCTCACTCTTGCTACCTCATCTTGATTACGCTGATATAGTCTATTTGGATCCGTCTGAAGAACTTCTCAATAAACTCGACCGTTTACAAAATGTTTGTATACGATATATTTTCGGTTTTCGGAAATACGATCATATTTCGAAATTTCGTGATCAACTTAACTGGTTGCCTATCAGAGCTCGCCGAAATCTCCATATTCTTTCTCTGCTCTTTAATGTTCTTTTCAATCGATCTTTCCCGTCGTATCTTCACGAAAAATTATCTTTTCGCGAACCGGACAATCGTCTAAGATCCTACAATAAACTTCTTCTATGTGTTCCTTTACACTCTTCCCATTCCTACTCTAAATCTTGCTCCGTAAAGGCTGCAAAGCTTTGGAATTCTCTCCCCTTGGACACTAAAAAAGCACAGACCCTCAACATATTTAAAAATAATGTATTTAAGTTCCTGTCCTGTTGAGCACCTAGATCGAACGTCAAGCAATTTATCTTAGTTTATGTATGTTTATTTATTATAAGTTTATACATATATATTTAGTGGATAGTGTCTATATATGTATTTCTGTTAGTATATTATTATATTGTTGCTAAAAACACAGTGACTTGCCGCTTTTAACTGAATTATTTAGTTCCTTTATTGTTTTGCCGGTTGACTGGAAGAGATCCCTTTATGGGATAAGTCCGCCATTGCTAGTGATTTGTTTATTTTATAACTTTGTACTATTTTCTTGTTACTGTGTAAATTTCTATGCAATAAAGATATTACAAACAAACAAACAAATATCTTGAAACTCATACGATCCTTCAGGAATTTCAATAAATTCATCTTTTCCATAGTAAAATTTGTTATTTTTTGCGTCTATGTTAGGTATAGAATTAAATGTAGAAAAATACAAAAGCCCACATTCGTACTCTCCATTCAGTTGTAATGTAGGGGAATAGTTAGTTGTTAAAAATTCTCCTCTGCCTGTTATTGACACAGTGAAAGACATTATTATACTGATACAAATATATTTTTATTATATTATTTATACAAATGATGTTTCCAAAATTCTTTTAAAAACTTTAAACAAAGGTGTCCACAGTTTATAGTACCATAAGATTGATATTGCAAATAATTATAATTTATAGTTAAAGGACTTAAATAATTTACTAGTTCCAATGGTGGTTTTAAATCACCAAAACTATCAAAATATTCACAGTAATTAATACATTTAACGTAGGCTACCCAATGTGTTCCAGGATTGTCAGAACTATCTAAATTTAATATAGCACACTCAATTTTTTTTGGTTTCCGAGGAAGAGTATCTCTCATATACACTCCGCGAAAGTAAGGAATATCAATAGCATGTTCCATTATATCTAAATTGGTTAGTGCTCGTCTGGGTAGCCGCTTTTTCAGTTTTTTGAAGGACTTGAAATAATCCTGCTCCCTTTTTATATGGTTTTATATACAAGGCCTTTCCTAAAGCAACAGATTCCATCATCTTGTTATGTCGTTTAGACTCTTCAAAGTTTTTCTGAGCTACTTTGTAATCATTAACAGCCTTTGCTATACCTGCCGCGCCACCAGCAAGTGAACCTAAAGCTGACAGACCGGCAAAGATGGGAATGAGCGGTAAAAAGCCTCCGCATTTAGGAATGGGTATACATCGTGGTAAACGTGTACGTGATCCGTTATTTTTAGAAAATAGTCTTTTTGCGGTTGCATATGCAAAGTTTATAGTTGAACGCTTGTCCTTTGATTTAATATTTTTAAGCTTAGATTGTTTATTTTTCACTACTTTCATATCAACATCAAAAAAAGCTTCATCCAATTTATTTATACCTCGCTCACCTCTTAATAATCGTTTTTGAAGTTTAGTACCTGGTCCACAAAACTGATATCCAGGAATATGTAGTTCGGAAGGTAAATTATTGATGACGTTATTTAAAATACCTCTTCCCTTCTTCATAGATATTCTTAAAATGAAGATATTTATTATGACGCTCACTTTATATTACAATAGTAATGCATTCTTGTCCACCCAACTATTTTCTTTTTCACTTAAACCTAACCACTTTACATAAAGTTTATGACCTTTACGTTTAATAACTCTTTCAATAAGATAACGTTCTGGAAATTTCGTTTTTTGTAATTCATATTCATAAAAAGCTCCCAAAATTTCCTGTTTATGTTTGTCTTCTAATAGGTATGTTGGTGGATTCGTATAATTTACCTTGACAATAACGAATATTTCTGTCGACCAGTTGGGAGTGTATCCTTTATAAAAAGCACCTTTAAATTTACTTATCCGAACATTATCACCAACGTGGAACTTAGGCTTGCGATATAAAACTCGCTTTTGTGCACGCAATATGTTACATCTAACATGTATCTGGTTTACTTTATTTACGTCGACTGGTTTAAATTTAGTAGTACGGTGAGTAGTACTGTTATATTTTTCTACAACGGAATTTAAATTTGGTCCTAACCATTTATAACAACCATACAAACTAAACATTTTGTAAATATTACATTTTATTGTACGAATAACTCTTTCCACAATAGAAGCTTTTTTGGTGGAGTAGGTGGAATAATGATTAATTTCATATTTCTTACACAATTTATTAAAAGCATCATTATAAAATTCTTTGCTTAAATCAGTTTGTAAATTTATAGGTTTTCGTTTTGAACGAGATAAAATTTCAAACATTGCTTTTGTCACACATTTTTTGTTTTTTGATTTTATAGGATATGTCCACACATATTTTGTAAAAGTATCTATAAAAAAAAATTCAAATTCAAAATTCAATATTCAAAATTCTTTTAACATATTATATAATACACAGGTAGCAAAGACCCATCAATTAAGTTAGAAAAAACCTGTGTCTGATGAGTCTCGCTCTTTCACCAAATGTCTTAATGAGTTAACTAAAAATTACTCGTAACCATATAACATAAATACAACTTCATATAATCAATATTTTGAATGTCTCCTTTAAACCACACGAGTTAGCAATGCCTCAGTATCGTCATAATTTAGGTTCTGTAACCACGATGATAATGCCAATTTACAATTATAAAGGGTTTTAGCGTAAATTCCTATCTTTTTGTCTAACAACTTATACAAATAGGCAGACAATTTATAGTTTTGGTTGGATGCGAAAACAGTGTTGACAGGTTCTGTGTGAATAATTATATTTGGTCTTCTGTTGGCTAGGTTATCTTTTATAAATTTTATTGATTTGTGTTGTTGTAGTACAGAATGTAATATATATATGTAGTTGCCTAATAGTCAGAACTTTATTTTCAGTATACAGACAGTACGTTGGGTAGCGGTAAGGCTTAAAGTACATCATTTTTAGTAATGACCGTTGGGCTCGTTCTAATTCTAGTAGCTTAGACTTGCCAGTGCAACCCCATACTGCGATACAATATGTGAGAATTGATTGAACGAGAGATATGTAAATTTTTCGTAATAATTTTGTGTGATCACCTAGATCTACCTGGAAACATGAGGCATCGGATAAATCTACTTCCTTTCCAATTAAGTTTAATTCCTTCCTGATGTAGATAACAACGCCATCATTTTGGTTAATGTATTTAGTAGAATGGTAAGAGGTATAGTTATCTAATTGGGGTATGGGCTTATTAATGTTTAGTCTACATTCCGTAAGTACCAAGATGTCAACAGCTTTCGTTATTGTAGCAAGTACAGCCTGTAGATCGTCAATGTTAGAATAAACGCTACACATGTTTTGAGTTATGATGGAACAGTCAATACGTCTGTTTTTGATAAAATTATTTAACTCATCTGTCGTGCAAGCCATGGAAAATGCTACATCTGTATTGTCTAATTCATTCGTTATACGGTATGTACTATCCATAAGAAAGTGTATAATAAGTAAGGGTTTCTATATTGGCATTATCGTATGTTGGGTCAAAAACAATCTTAGGTATTATAGTGACATGTAAGTAAAAATATAAATTGGTGAGGTGGCATATGAGATAGTTGGCATCATGCAACAGAAATTGAAGGAAGTATTGTATGGTTAAAGTGTAAGTGAGACAGATTATTAAAGAGGAAACAAAGCATTTGATAACAAATAAGTAAGATAATACTAGACTAAAAAATAATAATTGAGGAAAAATCCATAAACATGAATACCATGGTACTCATGCTGACAGCCGGGATAGTGTTTGAATCTGGCTTTCATTGGTTATCGTGATAATGGGAGATGTGTCATCTTTTCTGAGGTACACCTTACCGTAGGTAGTCCAGCAGTACTTAAATAAATTCCTCCTTGTAAGATCCCTGCCCAAAAAGTAAAGTCGCGTCGCCTTTGATATGAGTTGTTCTGACAAAAATATTGGCGAGTCTCCATCAGTCTTAAAACCAAGATGTTTGATACTTAATTTTGAAGTCTTATTTTTATAGTTATAGGTCTTGCATGCCTTTAAGAGATCGGTTTTTACTAAAGCCGATGTAAGCTCTAGTACTACTGTTTTATTTTCCCTGTCTTTGTTCTTTTTAACACGGTAAATGTCTCTAACATCCCTCTTGCAGATGACAGTCGGGCAGCCGACAGTCTCCGACAATGTGGTTATCATAGAGATGAGGTCTTCTTTGGTCTCGTTCTGTTTGGGTGAGACATTACGTATTTCGATTGAAGCTTTCCGGCTTGATCTTTGGGTATCTTCCAGCTGGTTGTCAAGGAAGTGGATGTATTCCTGATCTTTTTTTCTTTCAATCTCCATAATATCTAGTATCTGCTGCATTATTTCGTTTTGAGTGGAGACATAAGAAACTTTGTCTTGGATTGTTTTGATTGACTGTCGCATATCATCAAAAGCATGTGTAAGTGATACGGAATTATTCTCAATTTTCTCGGTAAGCACATTCAACATACCTATAATTTCCTCTTTAAAGTCTTCATAGCCAGTCGAGGTAGGACTATTATTCCTTTTCCTTTTAATGCGTGCACCAACGAAGTTCGGTGTTACTTCGGTTTGAGTAATAAAGTCTAGGTTTGAGTCCGAGAACGACTTGGTTAGTGATTCCATCGTTGACATAACTAATTAATACAGTAACAGCTACAAGTCCTTATTATAAAATCACACAATAACACATTCACGGAGAGATATTGTCAAAAGGGACTTCAAATTACAAATTTTATAATCTACTTTCTTTGTATCAAAATCGAGTGTTCCGAATAACAGGAGTGTTTATTAATAGGAAGGCACTCGTAGCACATTCAAGATCGTAGCACGGACCGTAGTGCGTCTTCAAATTGAATGTCACTTGCCGTCGTAGCACGTAGATCGTCGTAGCAGTTTCGTAGCAGTTTCGTAGCTTAATCATGCACCAGCCGGCACCATGCGTATGTTGCGTGAATGCGAGAACGGGAACAAAATATTGCTGGTTCTGCTTCCACTCGTGGCGGGATTTGCGCGGTGGGGGCCAGGTAGTCAACCGGCCGCGTGCGCAGTAGGTATGTCTCTTTGCGTGGAATATTTCTTCGTTGTATTATTATGCAGTATTTGTCACTCGGAGCAGATTAGTTACAGTTTAAATTCCTTTGCACTGTTAAATATAATTGATGTAAACAACGCGCAACACGTCTGCTCGCTAACGAGTGTCGGACGAAAGAGGACAACTAAAACATATTTATATCCTCTGTTAAAATATGAATATTTCTGAAAATCCATAAGATCAGCTTGCCATAAGTCGTCTATTCCTTTTATAATTGTAAATCGACGAGGAAAATTTCTTCTTGCTGCTTTATGAATTTCATCCACTATGTTTTTTTTGCTCATTGTGTTGGTTCAATTTAAGTTCAATCAAATTATCTATTTCTTGTTTTGTATAAAACGATTTTGACAAACGGTCTGATGTAGCTTTTTCCAATTTTTTTAAATATACTTGTATATTATCATTAACCAATCTTATTTCTTTTCTTAACTCTTGTAGTATATTATCGACGTATGCTTTGTTCACTGCTTCATCGGCTTCATTTGGAGATGAAAGACCTTTTAATTTAGATGTTTTCAAATCATAGTCTCCAGCATCAGTTTTCACCAATGTGTCGTTTAAAGTGTCGATAAATTCCAATAATCGCAAACGTTTATGGACGTGATGACCGAACTTATCTACATTCATTGCTGTCTAGATGATTAGAGATCTCGAATTATACTGCTCATTTTCTGTGGCGATAGCTGTTTATGTTCTATATTTATAATTCCAGCTTCTCGTAATTCTTCTATGACTGCAATAATTTCATTATCTACACCACTATTGCCAGCCGCTCGTGATCCTAACAACAATTTTAATCGTTCTACCAGTTCGTTGGGATCGTCCCAATAAACATAATCAGTATATTTTTTTACTTTTTTCAGAAGTGGAATACCTTTTCCTTGAGCGAGACTTTCTACACTTGAAGTCATATTTTTTGGGAATTTAAATAAAGGCTTAATGACATTAATGTATTTAAAACCTTTGTTACTGTTTATAGGTTTAGATGACTCATAATTACGTCGATGTGCATTAGTATCAATTAGTAACAATTTATAATTTTGCAAGTCCTCCTCTCTGACTTTTTCTAGATCAGGTTTCCTTTTAAATAGTAACTCTCTTAAACCATCTGTCTTCTTTAAAATTCGAGTTCCTATTTTCAGAATGTTATCATTATCGAAAACACGAATATTGCCAAGCATTAGTTTTCCCCGCTCATGTCTTACTCCAAAAGGTATAGCATCCATTACTTCTGATGATGTAGACCACGACAAAGTTTGACGATTATCTGGAGAAGACGCAATAGATTTGAACGAACCTTCACTGACATTATGATCTTCAGAAGGTGTGGAAATTAAAGTTTTGTTGTAATTATTAGGAAAGTCGCTTTCAGAAACAGTGTCATTCGATTCTTCATTGGATGAATAAGACGTTGTACTTTCATTTTTACATTTTTCCCAACAGAGGGAATGTAATTATTTTCATTCTCAACCCAATTTTCATTATTTTTATTGGCTATCAAATTAAGGGGATCAACAATAGGTTTGAAAATTTTCTCCAGTGCCATATTATTTACGTTTTTTGTACCGTTAATCATCCCCACTTTTCTTTTAACAGCTGCTGCTGACTTAACTATTTGTTTTTTAAATGTTTTTTCCATTTTACTGCTTGATATTGTGTTCAGTCGCAGATCACACTTTAAAGTGACCTTTCATTATCACTACATTGTATTAAGTATGTTAATCTAGAACTATAAAAGTGTCAAATGCTGACCTATAACATCCTTTGTTTTTATCACAATCCTTATTAATAACAAGATAATTAAAAGGCTTTTTCCACACTTTTGAACACATTTCACGAAATTGATTCCATGACATATCAGACCCTACATGCTCATCATAAACATGTTTCAAATTAATGTCATCTTGTTTAAAAAATACAATCAAATTGGAATTGTCTCTCACTAGTTGTTTAGGTATTTTTGTATATGTTTGATTAATATAAAAACAATCAATTTTCTTATGTCGACCCATAGCAAAATAATCTCTAATGCTGTTCTGATTTTCGCAAGCTACATCATCAAATATTATAATTGAATCAGGTAGCGCTTCATGAGGACTCAAAATTTCGCAAATGTGATTGTATTTATGAAAGGTTGTACCAGAAACCATGTTCATAACTTTCTCTAAAAATAAGTATTTTGCTTGATATAAAGATTTTGAATAAACATATAAGTTACAAAATCGTGGACCATCTGTATGTAACAATAAACTTATTACAAAGTTGGTTTTTCCACAATTTGATGGACCACAAACGATACAACGTATTGTGTTCGGCAGAAGGTTTCCGTGTCGTTTTGGTTCTTGTGATGAAGCAGGACAAATACAATCTAATTTTAGTGAGTCTTTTTGTTTCACAAATTTCATTTCAAATTATTAGCATGTGCTTAAACTCGTCTGCAGTACTTAACGAATTTGAGCGAAATGAATTTAGGTTTAACGAATAAACACGTTTTATAATTTAACATGTAAAATCTTGTTGGTAGAACAGGAATCAGGAAAGCACAACAAAATAATGTTTGATGGTTAGAATGAATCATGTGTAAAAAGTGTGTTCGGTGTGTGATCTTTCCACGAGCTCGCGGGTGATTCTTATCAATTTTATAATGGAGTCAGGTAAGTGCATTCGACTAATGTTTTGTGGTTAGAATGAATCGAATTTTGTTTATTGGGAATTCTGGGACACAAAAGTGTCCCAGAATTCCCAATAAACATCTACTTCTCTTCATACAAGCTCGGCGGTTTCGGGTACTTTTGACCTGACCCTTTACCAGGACGTCCTTAATTTGATCAAGATACGTTCGTCTAGGTCTTCCCACTCCGACCTTTCCCTCCACACTCTCCTTGTATATCTGCTTAGTCAACCTGCTTTCATTCATCCTCTCCACATGACCGAACCATCTTAACATACCCTTTTCTATTCCTGTAACTACATCTTCTTTCACATCACAACATTCCCTTATCACGCTGTTCGTTCCCTTATCCTGTCACTCAATTTCACACCCATCATACTCCTGAACGCTCTCATTTCCACTGCATTTATTCTGCTTTCATGCTTCTTTTGCCATACCCAACTTTCACTCTCATACATTCGAAGAAATAGAAACTTTTATGAGTAATCCTCCCTCATAGATTTCACCCAAACACATCATCAATTTACCCTATTATACTACATATATACTTTTATATTATATTTATGTATATACGTAAATACTATTAATTAATCAAATAAATCAATCTTTTTAAGCGTTTACTCGGTTGCACTCTCAGTACCAACCGAGGAAATAGGTTCCGCTGATAGAACCATTCTAATGGTTCTAATATAAAACTATTATTGTATAATCATAATTTTTGTGTTAGTAAATTATGAAATTATTGTATATATCCAAATTAAATTATTGTATCTCAAATATTTAGAATTGTATTAGTAATTTATTGCATGGTTAATATAGTAAAATGAAATGATAATAATTGGAGTGTAATAGATTTTATATTTTGTATTTAAGAGCGGAGTTCTCCTGGCACAAGCATATTTTTGCTTAAAAGGAGGCTCCAGTAACTAGCACTATTATTGTAATCTCTAGATACTGAATAAACAAAATTTTTATTTTTATTATTATTTTATACATTAATGTCGGGACCAACACGCCCCTGTGCACAGCCAGTCGAGCCTTTTTGGATAGTTTCTGACTGCTCAAAGGCATGCAAAGCTCCATTCACCATGTTCCCCGCGTTCACTCTCCTTTCAATATCACTATCATACTTGCCATCTGATGTAAACTTTGATCCTAGATATACAAACTCTTTCACTTGCTCCACTTTTTCTCCTCCAATCAAAATATTACATACTATCATCTCTTTCCCATGGATGTCGTAAAAGGCGACTAAGGGATAGGCTTATAAACTTAGGATTCCTCTTTTAGGCGATGGGCTAGCAACCTGTCACTATTTGAATCTCGGTTCTATCATTAAGCCAAATAGCTGAACGTGGCCATTCAGTCTTTTCAAGACTGTTGGCTCTGTCTACCCCGCAAGGGATATAGACGTGATCATATGTATGTATGTATGTATCATTTCTTTCTCCATTTCAAAAACCAGTGTTTTAGTTTTACTTACGTTCACTTTCATTCCTTTCTCTTTTAAAGCTTCATGCATACAGCTGATGACGCCAGTATAACCTGATCGTCGGCATAGAGCAGACATTTGACGAGTAACTCATTCATCCTTAATTCACTTTCAGACTCTTTCAAATCTGTCAAACAACTATCCATAAATAGGTTGAACAGCCACGGTGACGCAACACATCCTTTTTTTTTTTTTTTTTTTTACTTTACCGAGCTTTACCGAGGATCTTGCTTTATTGGGCGACTAGTAAGTTGCTAGTCGCCCATTCTGCCCAGGATTAGTGGTCCTGTTGGGGGAGTAGGTGAGCACGGTAACGTGCTCGCCTTCTGCCACCCCGTCCACGTCTATGTGAGGGCGCGTTTGGATCTTCCTCCCGCGCCCTCTCAGCAGCCTCCTTCTGCGAGATGACGGTCTCACAGAAGGAAGCAACCGCCACCACCCAGTTCCTCTCGCTGCATAACATCCTGTCAACGACGTTATGCAGCGAGAGGTCGCCATCGCCCAAAATTTCCACCAGCTCTTGCCGCTGCGCCGACCACCTTGAGCAGTCTGCCAGAGTGTGTTGGGCCGTGTCGTCCGGCTCTCCACACTCATGGCAGACCTCGCTCCCTTCTTTCCCAATACGGTACAGGTAATGACCGAAGCAGCCATGCCCGGTCATTACCTGTGCCAACCTGTACGACACCTGGCCGTGGCGTCGATCCAGCCATTTGTCCAGCGATGGAAGGAGTGCCCCGATGGTGCGAACTCCGAATTCGGAGTTTTCGAGGTCACTCCTCCATCGCTCCCGTAACCTAGCCACGACCAGGTCCCACGTCTCCCTGCCTCTGCCGTCCACTTCTCTTTCGGCGGCAGGCAGAGCCCGCCACCTTGCCCTCTCCTTGTAGGCCTCCATATGGGCCAGCGCGTCCAGTTCCCACGGTGGGGTGCCAGCTAAGGCGCAGGCTGCCGCCCACGCCACCGTTATGTAGGCCCTGCATATTCGGATGGCTACCACTCTTTGTGGCCGCCGAAGCAGGGCCTTGTTGGCAGCGGAGAGCCTATCCGCCCATATCGGTGCCCCGTACAGTGCCATGCTGCGAGTGACATTCGCGTACAGGCGACGGCATGGGGCACCCGGCCCTCCTACGTTGGGCAGCAGTCGGCTGAGTGCTGACGCTGCACCAACGATTCGGGGAGCCATTCGCCTAAAGTGCTCCCCGAAGTCCCACCGTGGCTCCAGTATGATGCCGAGATATTTGATGTTCGGCATCATCCGGACTCTTTCTCCATCTACTAGAATGGACGCGCCAGCCGGAGGCCTCCAACCTCTTCCGCCGAAGGCAATGGCCTCAGTTTTGTTGAGGGCCACCCTCAGTCCCAGCAGCCTGATGCGGTAAACCATCAGGTCTGCCGCGACTGCCGCTCTGCGTAGGGTCCCCTCCAATTCTTCGCCCCAGACAGCGACCAACGTGTCATCCGCATAACAGATGACCGCCATCCGGGGCAAGAGGACCCCGCGGATGGCCCAGTCATAGCCGATGTTCCACAGCAGGGGTCCCAGCACCGACCCCTGGGGAACACCGCAGACCATTGCCCTCGACGTTATCATGCCATCCTTATTCTCGTAGAGCACTACCCTTGCCGTGAGGTAGTGCTCCACGATCCTCCGTAGATAAAGGGGCACCCCGTGGAACCGAAGTGCCTCCTTTATCACCTCAAAGGGGATGGAGCCGAAGGCGTTGGCGATGTCAAGGGACACAGCCACGGCCCCACCCCCCCTCTCAGTTGCCCTCTCCGAGAAATCCCTCAATGCCCCGATCGCGTCGATGGTAGACCGCCCAGTCCGGAACCCGAACTGGCGGTCCGAGATGTCCGGCCCCCTGTTTTCAAGATGCCGGATGATCCGGGACGCTATTACTCGTTCGAGCATCTTTCCGGATTCATCCAGCATTACAAGGGGCCTCCATCCGCTGGGGGAGTCCTCTGGCCGACCCTCTTTCCTCAGAAGGCAGAGCCGGCCTTCCTTCCATACCCCTGGGAACCGCCCTGTTTGGAGACAATCTTCAAATAAGTCCCTCAGGCGATCCCCAAGGTGTATAAGCGCCACCGGTATGACTCGGCCCGGGACCCCATCAGGACCCGGCGCCTTTTTGCTTCGATGGAGTCGGTCTATGACCCGCTCCATCTCTGCGTCAGTGACCGGCGGCACGCAACACATCCTTGCCTAACTCAATCTTAAACCACTCAGTGTGCGCTCCGTTTATCCTGACACAAGCACTCGAATCCTCATATAAGGATTTCAGTGCTCGTATTAAGAGACTGCTCACCCCATGCATAGAAAGTGCTGACCACAATTCATTCCTCTCAACTCTGTCATAGGCCTTTTCCAGATCTACGAATGTGCAATAGACTTTTTGACTCTTGGCCAAAAACTTTTCGGCTATGCACCGCAAGGAAAAGACCTGATCAGTACATCCCATTCCCTTTCGAAATCCCGCTTGAGCATCCCATATTTTGTCATCAGTTTCATTTCTGACTCTATTAATCAAAACCTTAGCATACAATTTGTCGACGACGCTAAGCAGGCTTATACAACGATAATTTTTGCAGTCCAGCTGTGACCCTTTTCCTTTGTAAAGTGGCACGATAACAGCCTTACACCAATCTTTTGGTACTCGGCCGCTTCTCCAACACAAATTGAAAAGGCAGTACAACTGACTAGCTACGACGCCTTTTCCTGCTTTTAGTATCTCGACCGACACTCTATCATACCCAGCAGCCTTTCCCGCTTTCATACTATTAAGTGCTTCCACAATTTCGAACATTTCAATTTCGCCTTCCATCTCATTCTCTTTTTCTTCGCTATAGCAGAAATCTTTCTTATTTCCTTCCTTTTTTTCAAATAAACTTTCAAAATAGTCCTTCCATATCTTAATCACACATTCTTCTCCTTTCACAACGCTACCATCCTGGCATCTGATCCTAGTCAGCTCTCTGGTTATAGTATTTCCTCGGGCTGACCTTACGGATTTCCAGAATACTTTCAGATTTGACTGAAAGTCTTCTGATAGCCTTTTATCAAAATCCTCTTTATACTCTTCTTTCTTTCTAATCACAGCTTTCATAACCAAATCTTTCATTTTTTTTTATATTCCTTACGTGCTTCATTCACATCTTCATCTATAACCTCTTGCATTCTTAAGTTAGCTTTTGCTGCTAACAAATCCAGCCATGCTTTCTTCTTTAATCGCACAAGTTCTTGCACATCTTTACTCATCCACGCATTTTTGTGATTTTTTCCTTTCCTTCTTCTACTTACACCACACACTTCAACAGCTACTTTCACAATTCTTTGAATTCCTTCCATCCATCTTCAATATGGCTCATCTCCTCTAAACCTTCAAATTCATCCTTCAGTCTATTAATATACTTCTTACCTACATCCATCATATCTTGCAAATTTTCTACTTTCTTTCTAAAGCGCTGGTTTGCTCCCTAACCCTGTGCCGCCAGCGATTGAAGATACCCCTTATCCGGGATATCACCAGTAAATGGTCCGAGTCAATGCCAGCACCGCGATATGCACGGGTATCTAGCACTTTGTTCTTCAATCTTTCATCTACAATCACAAAGTCTATCATTCTTTTTAAAATACCTTCCACTCTTGTGTAGGTGTGGATCTTTTTATGTCGAAACATTGAGTTCGACACAAAAAGATCCCACTCTAGACAAATTTCTAATACACTTCTTCCATTATCATTCACCTTTTCGTCACCAAACGCACCAAGCACCTTTTCATATCCATCACGCTTTACACCCACCCATCCATTAAAATCACCTAGCATAATAATCTTCTCATTTGGCTTGGTAACTTTCAATACTTCTCTTACACTATTCCAGAACTCCTCGTTTTCGCTTTTTGCTGATGTTGTACCCCTCGAACCCACATCCCACGGTGCATAAACACCTAGAACGAAGATCCGAGTGATTCCAACTTTCAGCCTAATCCAAAGAAGACGAGGGCTGACACACTCATATTCATTCACACATTCAGCCATTCGTGCAGAAAGAATTAGACCGAGCCCTTGACAGCCTCGGCTGGTACTGGAAATTCCAGACCAATAAGCCGTGTAAGGGCCGTGCTGCGTCGCGTCGCATCCTTTCCGCTTCGTTTCATTCACGCACAACACATCCAACCGTCTTTCATTCATCATCTGACATACTTCCTCAATTTTATCCTTAATTTCTCCTCTTACATTCATCGTCGCAAAGCGGCTTTCAGCAGACCGCATACCGCTCCCGCCGGGAACGAGACGTGATGGGGTGCGGACACCATCGCCGCCATTTAGGTGCTCTTTCAAAAAATTTGCATCCATGCGATTCCCACGAGGCGCAAGGGAAAAATAATGTCCACCCCAGCAGAGCCTCGCATGCCAGGGTAAGGCTAGCTATTACCTGGGGGTCGCCCAACCCCATGGCGGAAGTGGCACGCTCGAGACTAGGCTCGCCCCTAGCCATGCATCCATCGGCGCGGCAGACCTTAGATTGGCAGGAATTTGCATTAAAGAGGAATCCCAAGTCTATCCCTTAGTCGGCTCTTACGACATCCGTGGAAAAGAGATGGAGTGGTCCTATTCTTTTTGTAATGGTGCCGGGAACCACACGGCATCTTCAAATCTAACAGTTCTTGAAGTTTTTCTTCAATTTTCTTCTCAACAGGAATGGGTATCCTTCGGTACGGTTGTATAACTTGTTTGACTGATGAGTCTATTGGAATCTCTACTAAAATATCTTTAAATTTTGGAAAAGGTTCCTTTCCTGCCGATATTTGGTTTACTCCAAGGCCAACTTTGAGAACACCTAAATTGATAGCTGTGTTTTCCTAAAAGGTTGCGCGATCCATTTCTTACAACATAGATGTAAGCTGTAAGCCCTTTACCGTTAGCTTTTATTTTTGACTCAAAGCATCCTTTTATATTTAATGGAACCGAACTGCCATAAGCCAACATAACCTTATTTTGTTCTTTAATTTGCCTCTCACAAATGATCTTTTGACTTTTTAAATACTCCCAAGATTTTTGCAGCCCGAATCAATCAACATTTCCAATTGTACCCCACCTATCTCACATTTAATCATAACATCATTATCGACGTTAAAGATGTAGTCTATCTAATCATCATCATTTACAGCATTTATTTCCCTTTTGTCCTGTCGAACCCTTTTATTATTGTTGTCATTTTCTTGCTGTTGCAGTTTCCATTTTTGTCCATTGAGTTTAGAAGTACCACCACTTTTACAACATCTCTGGTAATGACCCATTTTTCCACATCCATTACATTTCTTTCCTTTCGCAGGACACTTCAAATCAAGAGATTGGTGCTATGTAGCCCCGCATCTGCTGCATCTCTCGTTAGCCTTTCTCTGCCTTCTTTCTACACTTTTCCATCCTGATTGATGTATACTTTTATTTGTGATTGCGTTTATCTCATTCGTTTTATTTTTTTTAGATTGACTTCCGTACACTTGCAGTTTATGATTCACAATTTCCAGTGTATTTGCTTCTACTATAATCTACTATATGTATATCTCCTGCAGCCCTGCACCACCAACACAAGTAATGTTGCTCTCATCTTTTTAGGTGAAGAGATATCAGCTGCTTCAAAATAAATTTCTAACGACCTTTTCCACTTCTCCCACCTTATACCAACAGAAGCGCTGTCTCCTTCTAACTCCAGTTTATCAAGCGGCGGTAGTTTGTCCAAAATGTTGTCTTATGGGACGACCCGTAAGAGTGGAGGGGAAAGTTTTACCGTTATGTAACTCCAGTTGTTCTTTAAACATACGCTTCTATGGGCGCTAGGTCCAACTTAATGGATACCTCGTCCAATTTAATGGACGCCTCGTGCAATTCAATGAACGCCTCGTCCAATTCAATGGACGCCTCGTCCAATTCAATGGACGCCTCGTCCTTTTTTATCTTTTTCCTAAACTTATAATGTCTTATTTCGGAAAGATTGCTTGGCTACATGCCGCTGGTACATTGGATAAAACATCTAATTATTATGTGTATATATAATGATATGAATTTGGTGAAATAATAATTTGATGTGTTGCTCTAAAAAGAGAAATTTATTATTGAAAAGTAGAACGCAAGACAAAACACTAAAACAAAACAACTTAAAAGTAATATTCTTACCTAAAAAGAGAAACGACATATAATGCAATTATTTAACTCTTAAATAACAAAATATAGAACTTATTTATTTTAACTAATTTATTTATGATATTTTGTAATTCAATTTTATAGTTTTGAGAATATTTGAATTATTTTTACCGGTTTATCAATTGACAGTGACATATGTCATTAATATTCTAAAATCCTATGATGAACCAAAGAGTTCATCATATCTGATGAACCAAAGAGTTCATTACATCTCCCCCCCTAAAAAGTGACTTCTCGGATCGGAATTAGTTTAGTGATATGGAAGATATTTGATTCACACTTTTTATGACTTGTGTCAATTCTATAAATTGATTTAGAAAGCTTCTGTAAAACTTCATAAGGACCTATTTTTAATTCATCTAACTTTTTCCTGTTCAGTCGGTTACCATTTTCAACATAAACCAAATCTCCGACTTTCAAGTCATAATTAATTCTGTTTTTATCAAAGTAAATTTTATTATAATTGTGTGATTTTAAAGTATTTTCTAATGCAATTTTTCCATCTTCCGTCAAATCATTACAATTATCATATTTTAATTCCTCGGGTAAAATATCAGTATTTTTCCCTTCTAAAAGATAACTTGGGGAAAACCCTGTTACCGTGTGTTCTGTTTCATTATACATTTGGGTACATTCATGAGCAATAGTTGTCCAAGAAAGTTTATTTTTCTTCTCATTTAATTAACATCTTATTTTGTTAACCAAAGTTTGGTTTAATCTCTCATTTAAACCATTTGAAAAAGGCGCATTTACAGCAGTGAAGACAATAGGTATATTTTCTCTATTCAAATAATTCTTAAATTCTTTGGAATTTATACCAGGATATTGATCAGAAAGAATAAGACCAATCTTATTTCCCTGTGGAACTTTTTGAATCAGTTTTATAAAGTCAGTTGAATTTTGTGTTTTTGAAGTCAATATAAAAGCATATCTAGAAAAATGATCCACCAATAAATGTAAATATGTTTTAGTGGATCGTGAGCCACCAAATCCGCCCACAGTATCTATTGACACTATCTCAAAAGGATAAGTAGCAGGACCCAGGTGAGACATTAGTCCAAAATTGTACTTTCCTCTTGATTTGTTCTTTATGCAGGTTTCGCAGTTTTCACAAAATCTTTGTATGTTGTATGATAAATTTTTGGCTGTATAGAATCGTTTGATTTTATTTTTCATTTGTTGTGTTCCGATGTGACAATATTTATAATGAACTTTCTCTATAAGTTTTTTACTGAATTCTTCTGTTAATATTTTGTCTTTTTTTCCAACCTTTTGATAATATATATTATTTCTTTGGGTGAATTTCTTCTTATTCTGGTTTACATCTTTATTCTTCTCTTGATCAGTCTTTATATCCTCTAATGTAATAAAATTTACCATTTTCAAAATATCTTCTTCATTTTCATATGGTTCCAGAACGGCATTTCTGCTTAAACTGTCTGCTTCTATGTTATATTTTCCTGGAGAATATATAATTTCAAAATTAAACTGAGATATATAATAAGTTAAATCTTCCAACTCTTCATCTGTTCTAGATTTTATATTCATTTTTTCTAGTGGCTTATGATCTGTAAAAACTTTAAATCTTTTTCCAATAAGCCAATATTGCCAATATTTTAATGCTTCTTTTATTGCTAAACATTCAATATATATAGCTTTTTTCTTTTTTTGAGAGTCATTTAATTTCTTTGAAAAATATGCACATGGTTTTTCTTCTCCATCACTTTGTGGTTGTTTTAATACCGCTCCTATGCCCCGTATACTAGCATCAGTATAAATATTTATAGGTAAATCCGGATCAAATATTGCTAAAACAGGTTTCGAGCAAAGAATTTTTTTAGTGATTTCGAAATATTCTTGACACTTTTCTGACCAAACAAATGGCTGTCCTTTTTTTAATAAATTATGTAATGGGTTTAATATTATTGATATATTTGGTATATACTTTCCATAAAAATTTATTTTACCTAAAAATTGCCTTACATTTTTTTGTGATTTCGGAACCGGGAATTCTTTTATAGCAATTAAATTATCCTTTAATGGAGTGATTGTTTTGTTTTCGATGATATGACCTAGATATTTCACTGAATTTTGAGCAAAACTACATTTTGAAAATTTCAATCTGAAACCTTCCTTTGAAATTGCCTCTAATAATAACGATAAATGTTTAATATGATCCGAGAAAGTCTCCGAGAAAACCAGAATATCGTCGATGAACGTTACAGTAAAATTTGATAATTTATGTTTACGTATAATGCTACTTAGAATTCTCTGGAAAATCGCCGGGGATGTCTTTAAACCAAAAGGCAAACAAGTCCACTGATAATGTCCTTCTTGTGTAACAAACGCTGTCTTCTCTCTATCCTCAATTTTTAATGGTATTGACCAGAATGCTGAATTTATATCAAGTGTTGAAAAAAACTTACATTTGGTTGTCTTTACCATCAAATCTTCTATCCTTGGAAATGGTTGTGATTGTGGAACCACAATTTTATTTAACTCACGAAAATCTATACATAATCTTGTTCTTTTCCCATCTTATTTTTTATAAGCTAAAGTTACTGGCGCAGCAAAAGGACTATAAAACTCTTCTATCAATTTTTCTTCTAATAGTTTAGATACTTGTTCTTCAATTTCCTTTTTATCCTGTATAGTGCATCTGTATGGTCTTTTACTACAATATTTATCCACCATTAAATCAATATGAGCTTCATACCCTTTCACAGTGCCTATATCATATTTATCTTTTGCGAAAAGGGACTTATATTTGCATATCAATTTATCTATTTCAGATTGCTTTTGAATATCTAAATGATTAACAAATATTACAAATTGGTCTTCTTCAATATGTTCATTAAAGTTTATCATATACTCTTGTTTGTTTTTCATAATTCTTCCGTTTTTGTTAGACTCTTTAATCAATTTTCCTATATATCCTTTATCTTCATTTGTTTTTAAATTGAGTACAATTTGAGCAATTTCTAACTTTTCATTTTGAGCTAATTGAAACTTTTTTATACAGTCTAGACCGACTAAAAAATTATACTCAAAATTTTCTTTATCTATTACAAAAACATCCATATTCTTCGCGAACATCCCTGATGCACTACAAGAGCGAGACAACCCCAACAGCACCCTGAGTGCATTGTTGCGAGCCAACATGTTTGCTCTCACCGATAACGCCCTCCGTTCCCTTTCTATATCCCCATCATCCCTAAGGTCCGGAATCAAAATATGACCAAGATATTTAAATGTGTACAACCTTTTTAGTTCACATTTATTAAGGAGAACAGATGGTACAACATCTAATCGTCTGTTCCCGACCCCAAAGACCATTGTCTGACTTTTATTTACATTATATAACAAGCCATGAGTATCGGCGTATGCTTCGCAGATAGCAACAAGCTTTCTTAGGCCGCAGACAGACGCGCTCAGCAGCACCATGTCGTCGGGGTAACTAATGTTGTTCACGTTGACACCGTCTATGTAACAGCCGACCCTGGTACCGCTGAGCTCGCCTATCAGTTCGTCCATATAGAGGTTGAAGAGAGAAGGGGAGGTCAGTCCACCTTGTCTCACACCGCACTCCAACCCAAACGGCTTAGACAAGACTCCATCCCATCGGACATGATTGATTTGATTTCCGTACCAGTATTTAAAAATGTTTATGAGTTCTCTAGGCATTCCAACTTTTTCAAGCTTTTTCCACAACAGGTCGTAAGAAACCAGATCAAATGCCCGGGATAGGTCCAGGAAACAAGAAAATATAGGCGTTTTGCGTTTTACATAATACATTATAGTGTGCTTGACACTCAATATAGCGTTTTCTGTTGACAGCCCGGGTCTGAAGCCAAATTGATTATCATGTAGCTGTATATACCTATTCAAATGAATATTAAGCACACCATCGAGCACTTTAGAAATCACTGTTGCCAGTGATATTGGCCTATAGTTATTTTTATCTGACAGATCGCCCGTTTTGTTTTTAACTATAGGTACAACCACTGTACGCATCATATCTTGAGGCATGTAACTGTGACCTACACAGAAATTAAATAACATGTATAATATTCGGGGTAAGTGCGTACCCGCAAATCTTAAATGCTCAATGCTGAGCCCATCATGGCCAGGGGATTAACCTCTAGACATTGTTTTAATGACACTTTCTATGTCTTTGACCGTGAACATTATCACCCTTTCCATTCCGGGCTCAACATCCAACATTGAGCGAGCAGGCCCCAACGGTGACTTAACCCCAAAATGATCAACAAATAAATTAGCTATCTCCTCAGGTTCACTTACTCCACAAACGCTCGAAGGCAGACCAGGCTTACATTGTAGCTTATTAGTGTGTTTCCAGAAGGACCGAAAGTCATTTTTTGAGTGGTGCGAGGCCAAGATATTCATTTTTATTTGATCTTTGTTATTTTGACACCACTTCAGACGTGATTTGAAAATTTTTCTACTTTCACACATATCTTTATAAATAAGACCCGTCGTGGGTCTTCCGTACCAATTCCACCAATAAAATTTCTGCCCAGCCTCCCTATGAGCCTCTGCTACGTGTTTATTCCAACCAGCAACTGTCAACAACGCGCAGCGCATAGCAACAAGCAAGTATACAGGTATCTAACTTCTTACCTACAAAGATCGTCGTGGTGGCCGGTGCGGTGACGCATCCGCGTAGGTAACTACTACGCCTACCGTCGAGTTTTGTTACGAGCTACGATACGAGATAGTGACACCTGCCTACCCACTACGAGTTTTGTTTTGTTATAATCAGCTGCCGTTTGTTTAAAATTCTACATACTACTTATTAGTAATATACTTAACTATTAAAAATGACTACTTCCATGGATAAATCTCTCTCCGACTCCGAATTAAATCCTATGAATAACGAAACGACTCCACCGAGCTTTATTAATTGTAGAAGGAAAAAGAGAAAATTGGAAGGTAATGATGAGCTCAAGGAAATGAAATATATGATAGTCCGACTCACAGAAATTCAAGAAAAAGAATTTAAAAAAAAAATGCTTTTACATTGAAGGAAATACAGCAGTCTAACCGTAATATAGAAAATACAGTTTCGTTCTTATCTGCTCAAAATGAGGAATTAAAACTGAAAATAGAAAAATTACAGGCTGAAAAAATTGAAGATAGAAAATTGATCACTACTTTGGAGAATAAAATTGAAGATATACAAAGAGAGAATCGTAAAGCAAACCTGGAATTAAAAAATGTCCCAAAAAAACACAACGAAACGAAGGAAGATCTTGTTGAAATGGTCGTGAACTTGTCAAAGAATATTGGAGGGGAAATCAGTAAAAGTAATATAAAAGACATATATGTATAGGGTTCGCGGCAAGAAAGATGAAATAAAAAATACTCCGATAATTATTGAGACTTCATCTACAATAGTAAAGAATGACACTCTGAAGCTTTGTAAATCATTCAATATAAAGCATAAAACTAAATTATGCGCTAAACATCTAGGGCATCGGGTGTCAGAAGATACACCCATCAACATTTCGGAACATCTGACTGCAAAAGCCTCGCGTCTGTACTTCCTTGCGCGTGACCTTGTTAAGGCTAAGACCTTCAAGTTCTGCTGGACGGCGTACGGCAGAGTTTACTTGAGGAAGGATGAGCAATCTCCAATAATCTTAGTTTTTAGTGAATCTCAAATTCAAAATCTAATTCGGAAAACCTGACTAGATTTTTTCATATTTTTTAATATAATGCATCAAATATTATGTTGCCATTTGTTAATTTATTTAACCGTCTTTTATGTATTTACATTTATTTTTGTGTATTTAGACAAACATATTTTATATTATTATTGTTATACACACATATTTACTTTTACATTCTCATATATAATATTTTATAATTATGGAGTTAAATTATGAGGTTGGGAGTACTAGCAATGAAACGAGGCGAATGCTGAATGAATACTGGTTTATTAGACAATAAGATGAGTAATATATAACATACATTTGACATACACTTACATACTATAGCCACGGATATAGCTACACTACACCTCCCATGGCGAAGTAAAAAAAAAATTATTACTTATAACATTTTTTTTTTCTTATTACTACTTGTTATATTTATTGCTTATATCTGTACTAATCGCAATACAACTACAAGTTACACTTACAAGATTAAGTTTATTATAAGGAATACGATATACGTACATAGATGATATACATTTTTATAATTGCAATACGAGATAACATACTTACATTACATAAATGATCTTTGAATAGCTAAACATTTGTTTACATTACAATATTTATTTTAACTATAAAATGGCTTTGTTCTATTCTTATGTACTAAATCTATTTTCCCATTAATTTCTATTTCAACATTTGGCGATAAATCTCTTAAAACTCTAAAAGGGCCTAAATAAAGATTTGAAAGCTTATTGCCTGTTTCATTTTTGATCAAAAGTTGATCACCCGCTTTGTATCGAATTGGATTTACGTACCTATCGTATCTGTTTTTTCTTACATATTTATCGTTTATTAGATTTTTACGCGCCTGAGTCTGTGAGACTTGCAACCGATACTTAAGTTCAAGAGGGTAGTTGTCGTAATTATACAGAGGGTCTACGAGGGTTGTAAGATTATTTGGTAGACTGCATTTTTTCCCATATACTAATTCATAGGGTGTAAATTTAGTAGACGAATGAACCGATGTATTGTATGCAAAGCACCAGAAGGGCAACCAGGTACTCCACGTTTCTGGTTTTTCGTCACATTGGATACGTAAGTATGCTGCTAAACTCTTATGAGTATTTTCCAGAGCACCGATGCTTTGGTGATGGTAAGCTGTCGAATTTATTTTGTTAATCTTAAGTACATTGCATACCTGTTTCATAGTTTCTGCCAAGAACTCTGTCCCTCTATCTGATGATATCTCTCTTGGTATCCCATGCTGAAGTATGAAGTTGTTAACGAATGTACGTGCCACCTCTGTTGAAGTTTTATTTACAAGGGGATATGCGCACACGTATTTTGACAGTTCACATTGTAAGGTGAGTATATAAGTATAATTACAGTTATCCCTATCTAAAGGTCCTACTAGATCTAAAAATACCTTCTCAAAGGCTGTATGCGCAGTAGAGGTGATCGACATAGGCTCTTTTACCTGTACTGTATATTTTTGTATCTGGCATTTAGAACAACGCTTTACAAAATTTTTAACATCATTTTCTAGCCCTGGCCAGAAGTAATATTTTTTGATATTATTGAACATTCTTCTGATACCCGCGTGGCCACTCGTGGGTAAAAGATGAAAGTCATTGAGTATCACTTTTCTATCAAGTTTATTATCAATACGATCTACACCTTTTAAAACACATAATCTTAAGTTTCTCCAAGTTTTATCATTTTTTATCGCGCTTACTAGTTTTTCTATAAATACCTTTGTATTTTTATTTTTTAATAAGTATATTTCCTCTATATTTATTTTATTACAACATTCCCTCAGCTCTCTCGCAAATGCTTCTCGAGACAATTGTGATTGAGTAGCTGGGTTAATATACAATGTATTTTTATCTTTTACGTACGTAAATATATTATTTTCAAAGTCAACTTTATTTAATTTTAACTTTTCATATTCTGCCTTCTTTATAAATCTCAACTCAACTACTTCTTTTGGTATGATGTGAGTTTCCACGACCTTCGGCTGATCAGACCGGACGTCGGGGTTCTCACTATTGCTGATTTCCTGTAATTCATTCTTTCTTTCTTCCTTTCTTGCTTGAGCACGCGTCATCACACTTACACATTCATTCATCTCTTTCAATTCTTTTGATGACAACGAAAGCCGAGATAAGGCGTCTGCAGCCGCGTTATCTTTACCTTTGATGTAATCAATCTCGTAATCATACTCTTCTAGTACAAGTCTAAATTTTAGCAACCTACTCGAGGGATCTTTCATACTAAATAAGTATATTAACGGCTTATGATCCGTTTCAATTTTGAAATTGCGCCCGTACAAATATGGCCTAAAATGCTTTACCGCCCATACAATTGCAAGGAGCTCCTTCTCTATTGTAGGATAGTTCTTTTCGGCTTTGTTTAGGCTTCTACTAGCGTAGGCGACGGGGCGTCCGTCTGCATTAGATAATATTGCACCTATCGCATAGCCTGATGCATCAGTTTGTAATTTAAATTGATTTTTATCAGAGAAATTAGGATATTGAAGAACGGGTGGAGACATGATACATTTTCTCAATGTGTCAAATGCGATTTGACATTTTTCGTCCCAATTGAATTTTACATTTTTCCTACACAACAAGTTTAAATTATGAGCTTTTTCGGCAAATTTTGGAATGAATTTTCGGTAATAATTGGCAAATGCGACAAAGCGTTTTACCTCATCTGTGCTTTTGGGAATAGGGTAGTTTTTTATTATTTTAATTTTTTCTGGATCGGGTAACACTCCTTCACTTGATACTACGTGTCCTAAATATAGCAATTCCCTTTTTAAGAAATTACACTTGGATGGGTTTAATTTCAAGTTAACTTTTCGCAATCTTTCAAATATATCTATAAGGTTTTTATTATGATCTGATAAATTACGTCCCATAACTACAAGATCATCTTGGTATACTAAACACTTTTCATACGTTAGGCCTGACATTGCCATAGTCATAAGTCGCGAAAATGAGCCTGGGCTTGTTTTAAGGCCCATTGGCATTCGGGTCATTTGATATTGTCCTGATAGGAACCCAGTATACTTTCTACTATCTTTCTCTAATTCTGCATTATAAAATCCCTGATTTAAATCCAAATGACTAAAGTAAACACAGCCCGAAAGAGAATCCAATATTTCCGATATATTTGGTAAAGGAAACTTATCATCCTGAATTACATTGTTAAGCTTCCTATAGTCAATTACTAATCGCCATTTTTTCTCGTCTGTATTAGATTTTTTGGGTACGAGTAAAACTGGGCTCGACCATTCGCTGTTACACGGTTCAATAATTCCTTGATCGAGCATGTCTTGTATTTGTTTATTTACCTCTTGTTTCTGAGAATACGGGAGCCTGTAAGGCTTAGTGTACACTGGTTGAACGTTAGGTTTTAGTTGTATTGAGTGCTTGTAAATTGGCGTTGTTGTTAATTTATCGCCAGGTAAATAAAATATATCGCAATATTTCGCACATATGTTTTTTATAGTTGTTTCCTCTTCTTTATTGTGTCGTTTTAATTGTAATGCCGAAAATAGTTTTTTGACTCTATCAGAATTTACCATTGATTTCTCAAAATTTAAAATTTGATAATTTTCTACGCTTTCCAATTTTAGATTAAGTGTCTCTAATGTTAACTCGGATTCGGTAGTATTGAGAATGCGAACTGGAATTTTCCCGTTTAATGGTTTAACCAATGCGCTAGCTATGAAAACTCCTTCCGTCAGCTCCGATGCGCAAATAACCGACTGTTCCGTTATTGTTGTATTAACTAAATGTAGAGATTCAGACCTAGCTGGAATTGTAATATTTTTACTTTCAATAGTTAATGGTAAGGAAATCTTGACGTTATTATTCCATAATAATAAAGTTTTATTCTGCAAGTTTAAAATTGACTTATATTTATTCAGAAAGTCTTGACCAATTATTCCACTAGTCTTACAAGGTAAGGAATGAAAAACAAAAACTTATGTTTCAGAATCTGGTTTCCAGAGTACAAATTTAGATAAACATATCCGATAGCATGGACTTTGCCACCCAAACCGTTGACTTCTATGTTCTCAATATGGAGTGGAATATTATGTTCATGAACATGTTTATATTTTATGGCTGAAATTGATGCACCCGTATCGATTAACCATGTGTAGGTATAGTTGCTTATAGATTTTAATGTTATGTTACATAGACCATTACATGATAAAATTGCGTTATTCACGAAAAAACTGATCTAAATTTTCATTTTCATTATCCTGCGTTTCTGTGAATGCATTGACATGTGCGCATTCCCTCTGACTTCTATGATTATTGAAGTTAGGCTTACCTCTGCCTCTATTGTTCGTACTGGCCGTACCACGCATGAAAGACTGCTGGGCCTGTCCTCTCCAACCTCGTCTTGCAGTCTGATGCTGGCCACGGTAAACAGCCCGTCCGCGACCTACTGCACCGTATGTTCCTCTATAACCTGTATACATAGACCTACCTCGGTAAGACTGGCCTCTATAACCTCTGGGTTTGTAGTTATAATATCCCCTTTGATTGTGGTGATTTATGTTGAATATCTCACCTGAAGTTGATGGAGCCGTAGTATCCTCATACACTGCGGCCTGAACTGCATCTTTAAGTGACTCGTAGTTTCTCGCTGTTATCACTGTGCTGAGCCTACGATTTCTCAATCCGTCGGCGAAGCATTTAATGGCATATTTTTCGTTAATCGGTTTCAAAATCTTGTAATCTTCGTTTTTTCCTCCAGATTGAGTTATCGTAAGATCGACAAACATATCTGTTATTTCTTTCCCGTAGTCATTAATTGTTAAATTATTTTGGCGAAAATTTTGCAATTTACGTTGGATTGCTGCGCAAGATTTTCTAGGCAAGAGATGTAATTTCATATCACTTATCAGTTCTTCAATATTATTGTAATTGGGTGATAATTTAAGTTTCGCGGCCTGTGAAAGCCTACTCTTTAGGACAAATCTCATTAATTTATTTTTTGACTCTAAGTCTAATTCTGCCTGATAGTATTCGATACCGTCAATTAATTGTTTAATATTTGTTTCGTCATCTGAAGAAACTGGCAATAAACTTAATGCTACTTTCAATTCAAATTTCGCCATGTTTGTCTCTTTATTCGAACACCCTTGACACAAATCTAGTATTTTTTCATATAATTTAATAAAATTTTCTTTAGTTTTTTCAATTAATACACTTTCTTCTAATGTTATTTCTTTAAGCTCGCATATAATTCCCACAACTTCGTTAAATTTTTGTACTAATTCATCTGCCTCGCTTAATTTCTTAACAACAGTATTTCCTACTCTTTTACTTGGGCCTATTTTTACTAAATATGTTTTTATTTCTACTAAACTGTTGTATAATGAAATCAACTCTTGCGCCATAACATAATTAGACATGGAAAATATTCAGAATTAAAAATAAAATTCTTAGTAAGTACATACCAGCCATCGATGTTTTTATATTACCGCTAGACCACTTAACTATCTTGCTAAAGTTCACTATTTGAGTTCAAAAGCTTTTCTTGCTCACTTCTTAAGGGATAACCGCAGTAAAGAGAGATCTACATAGTCTAAGGCCACAGGGGGGGGGGGTATAACACATCACTTAACTTTACGCTCACTCACTATTATTTATTTTAGAACACTTTCTATTAACACTGTAGAAATATAGATACGTCGGCGCTCGTATTACTTAATTCCATAGGCTCATATATTCTTTGATCATTTATGTAATTCTCTTTAATATAATATATTTTAGTAAACAATTTCAAACGTCTCCCTCTTTGTCTTCTCTTCGTCGACGCATAAGAAACGATCTACGCATGGCCTGTCTGGTTATTTCATTAGTAATCCATTTTTTGTGACATCTTTTATAAATTCTATACATTCCATACGTCAGGGCCACTGCTATCATAGTCGATAAAGCAATCAGAATTATATTCGTGGTGCTCACGTGAAACTTCAGCTGCTCAATATTAGCATTGTTGGTTCCTCCTGCAGCGTTCTGGGCCAAAACTATCTCCTCTTTGGTGTTTGTGGATCCCATATTTTATTATTAGTTGATAATTTGCACTGATTACGCCACTGAATGTAATAATGTACTGCCATTTCAACGAAAGAAAGATCAAGTTCGTATATCGTGACCGAGTCTATATATGGTTAAGGAATTTATAAACACTAACGCGCGGGAGGCTGGCTAGGGTCGCCATATGAGGTTGGGAGTACTAGCAATGAAACGAGGCGAATGCTGAATGAATACTGGTTTATTAGACAATAAGATGAGTAATATATAACATACATTTGACATACACTTACATACTATAGCCACGGATATAGCTACACTACAAAATATAATTTTAAATGTACATCAAGTACTTCTGCAAAAGGGTATTTTATGAAGATAATCTCACAGTTTGAATTTATTTTGTTGTTCTATGGTTTTTATGTGACTGGATATCAATTGAACTCTGACGTTTCTTACTCTAAATATGGATAGTTCTTTGAATACAATGAATGAATTAGACAATAGTAATATTGCGTTTTCCACTCAATGTGAAATACAAGACCTAGTAAAATTTATGCCTAAACAACTAAAAAACAATTTAACAGTAATACCACATAATATTAGGTCAATTTATTGTAATTTAGATGATTTTCTAATAAATTTGTCCGAAAGTAAGTTTGAATTTGATATTATTATTCTAACTGAGTGTCAACTTGATCTCAATAGACCTATTCCTACAATGCATAACCATACATCATATACAACTACGTATCATTTAAATAAAAATGACGGAGTGGTGGTTTACATTAAAAATGGTCTTAAGGCTGATGTTAATGAAGTTAGGCTCAATCAAGCGTCTTGCCTTCAGATAAATGTAAATTCTAATATCTTAATGGCCATATATCGCTCTCCATCAAACTCCAACGCAAAAACTTTATAAACTCTATTGATAATTATTTAGAAACTATAAAATCAAATGACACTATCGTTATTACAGGAGATTTAAATATTAACCTTATACCTAGAAACAATGAACCTATAAATGAAATCAACAATAGAAATTTTTATTTGGATATGCTAGCTTCGTACGGAATACTACCTGGGCACTTATTTCCTACGAGATATGATGCTTGTTTGGATCATTACATGATAAAAATTTCTCAAGTTAACCACACAGCGCAAATTGCAGTTTTAAACTGTTTCTGTTGAAAATATAATTACTAGTCCTAAATATATTGATAGAATTAATTATGACAAGGCTTTAATCAACCTAATTAACTTAAATCTCCAAAGTTTGTTACATTATGATGATCCAAATCTCCTCATAAAAAAACTTATTAGCTATTTAAGTGATTCTCTCAATGAGTCTACCACTTTATCATATCTCCCAAGATTAAAAAGAAACATCAAACCGTGGATTACACCAGGTATTTTGCGCTGTATTAAAAATAGAAACAAAATGCAAAACAAACTTCGTCGTAATCCTGACAACGAAATTTTAAGAATAACCTATAAGCGATATCGTAATTTTTGCAACAATTTAATTAAAAAACTAAAACGTAAATACAAAAGTAAACAATTGGCACAATCTCTGAAAAATTCTAAATTGCTGTGGAATAATATTTAATGTATTACTAACTTAAATTCAACAAAATCGCAAAATACTGAACTACTTAAGACTGGAAAAACTCCGGAGGAATCTGTGAATTCTGTCAGCCGTTTTTTTGCTACGATTGGAAGGAATCTTGCCGAATCTTTTCCTGAAAACCTTTCATTACAGAGGTTTCCGAACACCCAAAAATCATCATTTATACTAATGGATACTGACGAACAAGAAGTTGGGAATGTATTAATGGATTTAAAAGTCAACAGTTCTCCAGGTTGGGATAACATCACAACCACTTTCCTAAAGCTTGCACAAGATCTCGTTGTACCTATAATTACCCACTTGGCGAACCTTTGTTTTCAGAGGGGAATTTTTCCCAGTCTTTTGAAACTCTCTGTGGTAATACCAATTCACAAGGGTGGTAATAGAGATGATGTCAAACCCTATAGGCCAATTTCCATTTTACCTATAATTTCAAAAATTATAGAAAAGCTTTTGAATGCCCGGTTACTTAGCTTCTTCAACAAATATAATATTCTATCTAAGTCACAATTTGGTTTCCGGCAAGGAAAATCCACAGAAGATGCAATACTGGCTTTAACATCTCTCATTGTAGATGAATTAGATAAGGGTAACAAATGTTTGACCGTATTTTTGGATATAAAAAAGGCCTTTGACACCGTCTCTATTCCCACTTTACTCCAAAAACTGGAGAAAAATGGTATTAGAGGCACTGCACTAAAATTATTTAAAAGCTACTTGTCGGATCGGAGACAGAGAGTAAAGATAGGTAGTAATATAAGTCAAGATTTAGATATTGTTAATTTGAGGTGATATTTTAACTGGATCGATTAAAATAAAACAACGTCGTAATTCACAGTGTATATCAAAGACAAGACAAAGACTAGGCTTAAAGATGGAGCAAAGCGCGAGTCGCATTTTGTTTACAATTATAACAACAGATGGCGCTATCTATCATTTGCAAATAACTCTTTCATCATCCTCTTCTTATTTGCAAACCCATGGCCTTGGAACAGTCCTCAGTCTTCTTTTGTGAAATTGCTTTGGTAAGGACGTCAGCAACCATTTCCTGCGTCCCAACATAATTGAGCTTGATCTCTTCAGCGGTCACCTTCTCTCGAAGAAAATGGTATCGTATATCGATATGTTTGCTACGGGCACAGTAAGAGTCATTGCCTGCAAATTTAATCGCACTTTGATTATCACAGTTAATAACAGTAGAAGAAACTGTAACATTGAAATACAGTTCTGATTCCAAGTGTCGCAGCCACATGGCCTCTTGAGTGGCTGTAGCCAATGCCATATATTCTGCTTTCATTGTTGATAATGCAACTGTGCTCTGACGCTTAGAGCACCATGAAATTGAAGCACCCTGAAACAGAAATGTGTAGCCGGAGCAAGACCTCCGACTGTTAATATTCGATGCCCAGTCTGAGTCGCAGTAGCCAAAGACCCTTTCTTCGTCTTGGTTTTGACAAAACAATAGTTTGTATTCTTTGGTTCCTTTAATGTATCGAAGCACCCTTTTTACTGCCAACCAGTGTGGTAATTCTGGTTTATTATTGAAACTGCTTAATTTATTTACCACGAAGCATATGTCTCGTCTTGTGCCTTGTGATAAATATAATAGACTTCCAATTGCTTCCTGATAAGGGACATTTTTTATAATGTTTTCTTCTCCTGTACTAATCAGTTTAGTGCTTGTATCACACGGTGAATAAACTGGATTACATTCTGTCATTTTAAATCTGTACAGGATTTTTTCAATGTAGGCAGTCTGATCAATTTGTATCTGGTCTCTTGTCTCATTTTGTTTTATTCTCCAACCAAGAAAATGATTTACTGGCCCAAGTATTTTCATATTAAATTTGTTTTTCAGTTTTTGTTTTATTTCTTCTCCTGTTTGTATATTATTATAAAAGATTAATAAATCATCTACATATCTACATAAATTAATATGTACACAATATTTCCATTCTTATCTTTCCTGTAATAAACATACGGATCCACAGATGTGCTCTTCATACCCAGATCTTTCAACACAGAGGTAAGTTTCAAATTCCATTGGCGACTAGCCTGTTTTAAGCCATAAATTGACTTATTCAGTTTGCACACTTCATGTCCATGTTCATAAGAGGGCGGTTGAGTCATATAAATCTCTGCATCTATATCGCCTTGCAAAAATGCAGTGTCTGCATCCATCTGTTCTATGTATAAGTTGTATTTCACAGACAAAGCAAATAAATATCTGATTGAGGTGTGTCGTACTACTGGAGCAAATATTTCATTATATTCTATTCCTTTCTTTTGAATAAAACCTTTTATCACTAATCTTGCTTTATAACGTATGACTTCTCCATTGGCGTTAGTTTTCATTTTAAAGACCCATTTACATGGAATAACCCTCTTATTTTCCGGAAGAGCAACTAATGTCCAAGTGTTATTCTGTAGAAGTGACTCAAATTCACTGTTCATGGCATCTTTCCACTCTTTTGCTTTAGGGCCTGAGAGTGCCTCTTCAACCGTCTCAGGTTCTTTTACTGTAGGAACTACGGATTGATTTGAACTGTTTGAGCTGTCTTCATAACAGAAATATGTAGTAGGTTTATTTCTCGGTCTTAGAGTTATATTGCTAAATGACGCAACTTCCTCTTCATTGGTCATATCAGAATCAGGATTGTATAGTGATTCATTATCTGATTCTGAATCTATTACTTCACTATTGACATCATGCAGCTGTTCGTCATCTGAACTAGTACTAGCTTTCACACCTTCAGTCTCAGCATCTGATTGTTGATCTTCTTGTTGCTGCAGAGTGGTAAGTGGCATTATGACACAGTTATTTCTAGCTTCATGTTCAAGAAAAATGACATCTCTACTTTTATATATTTGCTTCTTCTTCAAATCATACAATCTATATCCTTTAGTGTATTCACAGTATCCAACAAATATCATTTTGACAGCTTTTGAATCCCATTTTTGCCTTTTTTCTTTTGGCACGTGTACCATAGCAGGGCAGCCGAAAATTCTCATATTGTTTAAGTTTGGTTTATTACCTGTCCACATTTCATGAGGCGTTTTGTAGTCCAGAGATTTTGTTGGCGAACGATTTATTATGTATGCTGCTGTTGAAACCGCTTCAGCCCAGAAACTCTTTTGCAGTCTGGAATTCAAAATTATACATTTAGCCCTTTCCACTAAGGTACGGTTCATACGCTCTGCCAAGCCATTCTGCTGGGGCGTATATGGGTTCGTAGTTTGATGCTGTATACCTGATTTAACTAAAAAAGAATCAAATGCATTATTCATATACTCTTTTCCGTTGTCTGTGCGTAGTATTTTAATTTTTTTATTAGTTTCATTTTCAACTAAACTCTTATATTCTTTAAATTTATCTAATGCATCTGATTTATTTTTCAAAAAATATACTGACACTTTTCTGCTATAATCATCGATAAAGGTAATATAATATTTGGCTCCTCCTATAGAACTTGTCTCCATAGGACCACATAAGTCAGAGTGAATTAATTGGAGCACTTCAGTAGCCCGTGTGCCAATGTTCTTAAAAGGTTGTCTACTCATTTTGCCTTCTAAGCATGTTGTACAAATTTGATTACCTTTTTTTGATAATTTGATCCCTTCTGCACTATCTGTTATTTTCTGTAAGTCTGTGAAGTTAAGATGGCCCATCCGTTGATGCCACAAGTTTATATCACTCTCATCTACTGTTGATAGGAATGCCGGTGTGACGGTAACATTATTTAGTAAATACATGTTATTACGATGCATAGCTGTCAAAATCAATTTTTTATTTTGATATATTCTACAACCATCTTTCTCAAATTTCACTTCACAGCCATTGTTCACCATTTGACTAACAGAAATTAAATTAGTAGTCAGGGTCAAATACAGTAAAATACAGGTTAGAAATGTTTTGTATGTACCCTACATACAAAACATTTCTAACCTGTATTTTGTGTATTACACCATCGGAATCTTTTATTTGTAAATCCACATTGCCTGTACCTTTCACTGCCACTGACTTATTGTCTGCCACCTTGATGTTGCTTATTGTTGAAGGAGAAATGTTGTACATCCACTTCTTATCTCTGCACATGTGCAGAGACGCTCCGGAGTCAACATACCAGCAAGTTTCATCCAACTCTGCAGCAACTGGAAAAGCAGCATAATATGCATTATTTTTAGAATCATCATCGTTTGATTTACCTTTCTTTTGTTTATCTTTAAACTAACAATCCTTGGCCATATGCCCATACTTATTACAAATATAACAACGAGGATCTTTCTTTTTTGCTTGTGGATTTTTTGTGACTTTGATGCATTTTTATTAGATGACTTAGCTAAGTAAGCAGCTGTATCTGATACCCTAACCTCTTGTAACAGTTTTGTTTTCACATAATCAGCAGTAATATCGACGCCTGAGCTCTCTAAGGCCATTATCATCGGTTTGTAGTAATCGGGGAGGCCAGCGAGCAACAATGTACCAAGCCACTCGTCTCCTACTACAAAGTTAATGTTTCTTAATTTATGAGCTGTGGACATTACCTTGTTAACATACTCCTCAATACTTGAGCAGTTGTCCAGTGTAGTGGTGATCAGATCTCGCAGTAAACCTACTTTTCTACTGAGCCCGGAGTCATCAAACACTTTTTCCCATTTTGTCCATACCTGTTTGGCTGTGGATGCCTCCTGAACATGAACGTAATTAATTGGATCTACCAGAAGTATAATTTTAGATCTTGCCTTTGTGTTTTTCTTACTGTCGGAGACGTATCCCATATCCGGTTCAATTTCCTGCCACAACTCTTCATGTTCCAGATAATTTTTCACGGCAAATTTCCATGACTGATAGTTATCTCGTCCTATTAACTTTTCTATTGTGCCCATGGCTATTTGCGAAGCCATATTTTCTTACTGTTGTAAATAAAACGAGCTGAAAATGTGCTGAAACAAAGAAGATCGCAAACGCACGTTGCGATTTGCGGTAACCACTTGCAAGGTTTTTTGGTTATTTTAACAATCGAACCGGATCGCGTTACTTTTCGCGTAATTTCGAAAAATAATACTTTAAGAAGCGGCTAAGGCCATAACCTGTTAATTTGAGGTGATATTTTAACTGGATCGATTAAAATAAAACAACGTCGTAATTCACAGTGTATATCAAAGACAAGACAAAGACTAGGCTTAAAGATGGAGCAAAGCGCGAGTCGCATTTTGTTTACAATTATAACAACAGATGGCGCTATCTATCATTTGCAAATAACTCTTTCATCAGATATTAACTACGGCGTTCCCCAGGGAAGTGTTTTGGGTCCGACCTTATTTCTTTTATATATTAATGACCTCACAAACCTGAAACTTGAAGGTGGCCAGATATTTTCCTACGCGGACGACACTGCATTAGTTTTCACCGGTAACTCTTGGGATTCTGTATTTAAACTAGCTGAAACCGGTCTATCTAAAGTATCTAATTTGTTATATTCTCATTTACTGTCCCTTAATATATCAAAAACAAATTATATTTATTTTGCAAAAACCAAAAAATCTGGCCCTAAAAATGACATTGAACTTAAATTATACAACTGTGATTCTAATAATTTGCCGATTAGCTGTCCTAAAATAAATAAAGTCAGTGAAACAAAGTATTTAGGTATTTTAATTGATCAACGTCTTTCCTGGCATTCTCAAATTGAAAATGTAAAAACGAGAGTCAGAAAATTGATCTGGATTTTTAAGATATTAAGACATGTTGCTAACAAAAACTAATTAATCAAATTTACACTGCTTTGGTGGAATCAATTATTGGATATTGCATATCAATATGGGGTGGAGCAAATAAAACAAAATTTATTGAAATAGAAAGAAGTCAGCGCTGTATGCTTAAGGTTATGCATTGTAAGCCCTTCAGATTTCCTACGGAAGAATTATATTCGCATTGCGAACTTTTAACGGTTAGACAACTTTATGTCTTACGAGTTATCCAAAGAATGCATAAAAGTATACCCTACAAACCATGCAGATCAAATAGAAGAAGACAAGATAAAGTAGCTCAACGTATTTACACAAAAACCAATTTTGCTGCAAGGCAATTTACAGCACAATCACCAAAACTTTATAATAAAATTAACGATTTAATGAATATATATCCTATGAGGTTACGAGAAGTAAAACAATTGATTGGCAGCTGGCTGAAAACTCTTAATTATGAACAAACAGAAGTACTGATTAATTAAATTATTCTTATAACTTGAAATATATTTTACATCCCATTTGTTTTTATTCTTTTTCAAAGTTACACATTACACACACATACTAAAATTAATAATAATTATATAATTGTATTGTATGTATATACTGTATGTGTATATGTATATGTATGTATATCAACAAGTGTTAGTAATGTATGTTAAGAAAGAGTGGGGTTCTCTGACACAAGCATTATTTGCTTACTAGAGAGTCCTAACAATGTATCATTGTACACTTTGTTGTAAAAGAAATAAACGAATTTTTATTTTATTTTTATTTTTTTATTTTTAACTGTCTTTCTTTTTGATTTTATAACCTGCCATCCAACCTTAGAAGATGCGCTGAGAGCCGCTATAATATCCCGATAAAATCTATCTATTACAATTTTGTGGGCGCTGTTGTTACACCCTTTTTACTACAACTGCGAAACTCATGCGGAAAGTCAATATTTCTTATTCTTGTATTACATTCCTCATGATATATGTCTATTTGCTCGGGTGTTCTTTCCCCCCATACAATCTTATTTCAATTAACCTGCCTTGGCAATTTAGTAGGCAAAATAATATTTAAATCACACTCTACTACCAAAGGTAGATGATCCGACCAAAACACGTCATAAACAACGTATACATTTTTTACGGTATTTACAGCTGTTTCAGTGACCAAACAGTGATCAAGACAAGACATTGACCCATGTACATCGCTCACAAAAGTGTAGGTACTAGATGATAAGCCTAAATGATCAATATCCATACATGACCACATATTGTCTGTACAAAAGTTCATCAACTCATAATAAAATGGTTTAAAGGGATGGGCATTATAATCTCCTAACATATAAACATAATCTATATTGCAATTGTCTATAATAGCACTCACCGAGCTACATAAATCCGTAAAATCCACCATGTTGACAGCCTCATCCGTAGGCATGTACACGCACATCACTATAAAAGATTTCTTATTCAACACTATTTTGATCGCGCAAATACGCGGATTATTACACTCAATAACGCTAACATCACTGAAAACACTGTGCCGCCAGAGAAGCGCTATGCCCCCATAGGGCCTGCCCCGGCGCGTGCCCAGGCTCGCGTCCATCGCTGACACACCCGTGTAGCTGAAGTTCGAACTTACCGAATTAAGAAACGGTAACTCTTCTGTATATAGCCACGTCTCCTGTAAGGCTATGATATCGCAAGTTTGGCACAAATCACGTACGTTATCAATAGAACGTTTCACGTTCTTGCAATTAAAAGTAACAAACTTCACAGTATTTTTATTAGTCATTACGGGGTATTGAGGGCCTATTTATATGAACAAAGTTTACAGGTCGCGTTTTAAAATTAATAAAGCGCCAGAAAATTATACCCTGAGGCCATATTTTCTCATCCAGAAACATAGAAAGCTTGTTATGTGCTACAAAGAATTTATAAGCGTGGTAATCGCACTCACGCCTAATAGCTATTTTTTCTAGCTTTACTGTTTCCTGTGTCTTTTTACAAATATACCGAACGATGTCCGATTCAGACGTATCTTTGTGCACGTTAGTAATAAATAACGGTATAAATCTCTCCGCCGCTCTGAACATCTCATCCTCCTTTACTAAAAATGTTCCTTTTTTCCCCTCAATACGGTTTTTCGACGATTTAACCTTCTTTTGCACAACTGTCCATTCATTACCGGACTTTAAAACCGCCGCATTAGATCCTTTTTGCCGCCGTCGTCGGTCGAGCAGTTATCATCAGCTGGCTGCTTAGTAAATACACGCGGTGACTCATTGCGCGCCCTGTTCTCGCTTAAACTTGCCGTCTTCAAGCCGCTGACCGTTGAACGAGATATTTCGTTATCGGTATAAGTTTTGCATCTACCCTCATTTTGAATATTGATCTGGTTTCGAAACTGAAGATTATTGTTATCATTATTTAATGTCGAGATAGTCTCATCCTTATCAGTAATCAGACACGACTCATCAAACTGCGACAGTCCTATTGGTCCGCTGTCCCTGTATGCGCCTCTCTTCATATTAACTTTGACAGCAGAGAAGGGGGGCGACCTGTTATTCATATCAAGACACTCCTTCCTTATATCTTCCAGTTGCTCAACAGTGGCATAAGATGACTTTATCCTTTTTATGTCCTCCTGTACCAGCACTAAATTCTTTAGTAGCTTGGACACATCCAGGTGGTCAAAGGTTATAGGCGGTAGTTTCTCGAGTTCACGAGCCACAAACACTGGCAAACTATCAGGCTCTGTTACCTTGAAGACGTTTAGTATGTCGTACATAACACTCTCGCTCTTCCTTCTTCTTTCCTTTCCGTTCAATTTTTCGCAAGTGATTGGAGGAAAAAGAATCAAATAGTAAGTTATATGACTTCTGTATTTGCTCAGTTGTGTAGGTTGACGCACTTATTCTCACTAAACTTTCCTCATCACATATTGATATTTTATTCTGAACGTAACACAAAAGTTCGTCAATTATAATATTACAACTATTGCACTTCACGGTACAGGACGTCATTTTTGCGAAATAAAGTGATCTCGCATTCGGCGGTACGCACAACACGAGCGGATGCGCGCGTGCGACTGAATTATGGGATGAAAGGAATATAGACCAGATTAATATGTATTCTGCCACTGCTCATGAGCAACTTAGACTCATTGACTTTCCACTGGAACTAAGTAACTGTGCTGATCGAACTTGTAATATTGCAGACCACGGGCAAGTCATTGATAGGCTGTACAGTGATATTGTCCACGCTCTTAAGTAGGGCGGGGGTGACTAGTCGAGAGGGTTTTAGGTATAGGAAAAAGAAAGTTGTAATAGGATGGAATAAGCATGTGGGTGGGAGGGCTAGGGAGAAGTTCATGCTTTGGCTATGGCACGGTAAACCAAAATGTCGCACACCTAGATCTAAACTGAGACAACTCAAAAATTGTCAATTTAGAGTTATTCTTATATTTGAATGCTCGGTGATTATACGCAACTAACCAGCGTGACTGGTTCAATAAAGCCTTTATAAATGTACCACTAGATGGCGTTAACTTTCTTTTGTTGAACCAATGTCAGTTGCGCCCTTCCACCTAAACAAATCTATTGTCAGTTGTTCTTGACTAGACGTAACAAGTGCACGTATCAATATTTACGAAGACGCGGACATTTCGTATTGTTCCAGTTTTGATGAGTCGTACATAGTAAGTTATTTAGAGTTGTTACAGTGTTGGTGAATTGCACTACCATATTGATGACATTTTGATTTGTTACTGTTTTGTTTAACGAGGTACGTACATATTTAGTAATTATTTTGATTTGACTTTGTTTTGATGGATCAACATGTAAATTTTGAGTTATCCTACTATTGTTGAAATAAATTTGTTTTAATGTTTTCTTTATACGTAATGTAAAACTTTCATGTGTAACATACACATCGTTCTCAGTATTACAAATTGAATATTGTAAATATATTGTTTTTAATCGTACTACTAACCGTTTTATAATATAAGTCTTTTTTTTGAGTTAACTCACTCTTGCTGGATAGTTGTAATTTACGATAAATGTACTTTTTATTTCAGAAAAAAAATGAAGCGAGGTCGTTTTCTTGTCAATATTATAAATGAAAAATATAAGAAAAACCTATCACCAGCAAATGTAGAACAAAATATTAAAGAAAACATTACAACACATTCTAGTGAGACGTCTAAACCAGGCCCTAGCTGTCAGATTGAACGTGATTTTTCTATTTTGCCAAGTGAAGAAAGTTTCATAGATGACTCTGATGCTGACCCAAGTTATGTGCGTCAAAAGAAGAAGGCTCTTTTGCATAAAAAAATTCCATCTTCATCTTCTTCAAGTAACACTACGTCATCAAATTCTTCAGATTCTAGCGACAGTAGCAGTAGTTCTGATTCTGAAAATGAAACTGGGACTGGTGCTGACACAGTATCATAGTCTCAACACCAAGAAATTTTTGAAATTGAATCTACGGCTATTACAAATAATGCTGGTCAGCTTAGAGCCCAAAACTTTGTTGGTACTGAATTGAGAGATGTTACTAATACACAGCTTCAGAGTCATGTTGTGAATGAAATTAATGATAATCAGCCAAATCAAGACAATAATACAAAAAAAGGAAAGAAGAGATTAAGAAGTGAATCGCAATGGAAAAGTAATATTTGTAAATTACTGAGAAACTCTGGTAAGGCCTACCAATCTTTATCCAGAAACAAGAAAAACGTGTCAGAAAGGAGTGTTCGCACAGCTTGTGGCGAAAAATGCAGACAACGTTGTTCTTCAAAGATTGACGAAGAAACAAGACAAAAAATCTTTGATGATTATTGGGGCCTAGCAAATCTTCAGAGGCAGAGGGAGTATATAATTAGGCATAGTAGGGAAATCAAACCAAAGTATAGGTATTCTTGCACACAGGGTTATAGAAATCTTAACACAGCTTTTTTTTTCGAAGTGGCTGGCAATAAAATCAGAGTGTGCAAGACTTTTTTTTAAATCTACACTTGATTTGAGTAATACATGTATCACTACAGCACTTCGTAAAAAAAAATGAGGCTGGTATTGTGGGTACCGATTTACGAGGCAAACACGGTAATCAACCAAAAATTGATGACGGAATTAAAAAAAGTGTTGTTGACTTTATTATCAACATCCCAAGGATCGAATCACATTACTTGAGGGCACAAACCTCAAGGGAATTTATTTGCAGTGACAAAAGTCTTGCTGACTTATATAATGATTACAAAGAAGCTCGTGAATGTGAAAAATTACCTTTCGCTACAAAGTCAACTTTTAACAGAATATTCAATACAGAATTTAATATTGCTTTTCATATTCCAAAAAAAGATCTTTGCGACCTTTGTGAGGGCTTTAAAAATGCAAGTATTGAAGAAAAAGCTAATCTAAGGGAGAATTATGAACAACATTTACTGGAAAAAAATTTAGCAAGGAACCATAAAGAACAAGATAAAAACAGAAATGACGGTACAATCGTGGCTGTGTATGATTTACAAGCAGTTATGCAAGTTCCAAAGGGTCAAGTTTCACTGTTTTTCTATAAATCTCGAATTAACTGCTTAAATTTTACAATAAGTGATCTGAGGGCAAAAAATGTAATTTGTTATTTATGGGATGAGACAGAAGGTAAAAGGGGTGCTGTGGAAATAGGCTCCTGTGTTCTGCAGTACATTGACACTTTATTACAAAACCATCCCGATGAAGATATTGAGATTATTTTTTATTCCGATAATTGCTGTGGGCAGCAAAAAAATAAATATCTTCTGTCTGTTTATGCTTACGCTGTCGTCACTAAACGAGTAAAATCAATCACGCATAAATTTCTAATACGCGGTCACTCTCAAAACGAGGGTGACAATGTTCACAGCGTTATAGAGAAATAAATTAAAAGGTATATAAAATCTGGGCCAATATACACCCCGCAACAGTATTGTACTTTGATACGAACAGCGAAAAAAACTGGATTACCTTACCGAGTAGAAGAGTTGACATATAAAAATTTTTATGACACTAAAATTTTGCAAGAAGAATGGGGAACCAATTTAAATTTAGATGAAGATCGTAACCAAGTTAAATGGCACGATATTAAAGTATTAAGAGTTGAGAAAGAAAATCCAGAAGCATTTTTTTACAAAACCTCATTTTCGGATGAAGATTATAAAAAGGTGTATGTGCGCAAACGGCGAGGGCAAAATGATCGGATAGTTTTTACGAGGCTGAAACATGCTTACAGTAAAAAAATACCTCTCTCAGAAGCCAAAATAAAAGATATAAAGGAGCTCGTGACAAAACACGCTATCCCACAACCTTATGTAGATTCTTATTTTAAAAGTGTAATAATAACTGATTGGACTAAAATGAAAAAGAAACAAGCTAATGTGCTTTACCACAGCCTTTCCTTAATTATCTAGGATTTTGTGTTTGTTTTTTATTTTGATATTATTGTTTATGTTCCTTATTTTGATGATGATTGATGATTATATTTCTCATGTTTTGTTTGAAAAAGAAGACGTAAAATTTTTTAGTTTTTAACTGTTGATCTCAAGGGTGCCACACCAAATGATGCCTATTTGTATTGTAAGAAGTTTTTATAAGAATTTGATTCTTATTTTTACCATTTACTAGTTTTTAGATGTTCCTATTTTGTATACCTAATAAAAGTAAAATTAAGCTTTAATTTTTTAAACTAACATTTACGATTATTGATATTATACCTAATACTTAAATACTGTTAGTGTGGCATATATTATATTATAGAATGAGAAAAATATCTCATTTTCTGTTCACGGAATAATTGTACCTTAATGTTTAACAACTGTATGTATTATAAACTGATGTTAATGGTTCTCATATAACACTTTTGTTTGAATAATTGCTTGCATAATTTTTACAATAATAAAAGTGCAACTCAAAATGATTCAATAAAACTGATTCAAGTCTAAATATTTTTTATTTTTTTCACATAGTCACCGGCCTAAAGTGTAACAAATCAAAAACAGCGATTATCGAAGAAAAGGAATCTGTTTTAGCTCCACCTTTCATACACCAGCATTTTACAAACTATTTACTATATTTTATTCTTATATTTAGCTTCATACCAACTTCGAATAGAGTTTTCACTGGTTTGCAGACTGTCATTCTGAATCGCACCAAAATTTCTTTTATATACTTTACTTGATCTACAACTACATTATCTCATACATACATACATATGGTCACGTCCATATATCCCTTGCGGGGTAGACAGAGCCAATAGTCTTGAAAAGACTGAATGGCCACGTTCAGCTATTTGGCTTAATGAAAGAATTGAGATTCAAATAGTGACAGGTTGCTAGCCCATCGCCTAAAAAAGAATCCCAAGTTTGTAAGCCTATCCCTTAGTCGCCTTTTACGACATTCATGAGAAAGAGATGGAGTGGTCCTATTCTTTTTTGTATTGGTGCCGGGAACCACACGGCACCATTACATTATCTCCATCTCTGGTAATATGTAAACTTACACATTGATTCACTGGCCCAATATCTTTCGTTTCAAAATGTTGCTCCTATTTTCCCTTTAGAAATTCTTTTGTTGACTCCTGAGCAGTGAACATCATTAAATAATTGACCCAGACAGCTACAAAAGTCTTTTTGTTAGCATCAAAGTAAACACATGTGTCCGTTCTTGATTGTTGCATTCCTAGTTCTTGTAGAACATTTTTCAATTTAGTATTCCACAACCTGCTGGCTTGCTTGAGTTCATATATAGATTTATGCAGCTTGCATACCTGAGATCCTTTTTCATACTGTTCTGGCTGCTGCATATAGATTTCTTTGTCAATCTCTCCCTGTAGAAAAGCTGACACGGCATCCATCTGGCTTATCTGTAGCCCATATTTAGCTGCTAATGCAAATAAATATCGGATTGTTGTATACCTGACAACTGGTGAGTATATCTCTTCATAGTCAACACCCTCTCTTTAGGCATAACCTTTAATGACAAGTCTTGCCTTATAACGTTTGTAATTGCCTTGCCTTGCCTAATAATGTTTCCATTTTGATCAGGTTTTGTTTTAAAGACCCACTTGCAGGGTAAAGCCCTTTTGCCAGCTGGAAGGTCTGTCAAGCTCCATGTTTTGTTCTTTATTAATGATTTGTATTCCTCAGACATGGCTTTCTCCCAATTAGTGGATTGCGGTGATGAAAGTGCTTCCTTGACAGTTTGTGGGTCAGAAAATTCAGTAAAAAGACACATTCAAAAAAAAAAAAAATTCAAAATTGTTTATTTCTTCAAGCAAAGTATACAAAAAGGATGTGATTGGAGTCTCCTTTTAAGCGTGCAAGCCTGTACCAGGAGACCCCGCTCTGTAATAATAGCATATAATGAAGCATTTAACAGTTAAAAATAACTTAGTAACTTAGTAAAAATATGTTATACAATTATAATAATGTGTAAAAGTGTTAGGTATATTAAACTGTAGTTTATACTGATAATATACATTCAACTTAATAAAGTCTCAGTCTGATCATATCCTTTAGTTTTAAGCCAACCAATTATCGCAGCTTTACATTCTTTGTACAACTTACTGTATATATAATTCTCTTTATTTATTTTATTATATAAACGTGCTGAAATAACATAAAACTGTCTAAGTGCAAAAAATGTCTTGGTCTGTGGTACTATTGCTATATGATTTCTTCTCCTTCTCTCTACTTCAGGATCATAGTCTATAACTTTATGCTTATTTAAAACACAATGCAAAATATATAGCTGTCTAACTGTAAGCAGATTACACTCTTTATATAATAATTCAGTGACCCATTTACTTAAATTTATCCACTCTTTTCAACGTTTCTCCATTGAGAGTAAACTGCGGGAAGGTTGGGTATCTCTGTACTGAGGCAAAAGTGAATCTATGGTGTTCAGGCTTATTAGGCCTAAACATTACAAACTCACTCTTCCGAGCATTATACCTAAGCCCATGGGCCACCGCATGGGACTCACAGATCCTCAGCAAGCTGTTGAGGGCGCCACTCGAGGGACTCAGCAGCACCATATCATCTGCGTAACTAATGTTGTTGACGCACACTCCGTTGATATGGCAACCGATATGTGTACTGCTGAGCTCCTCGATTAGCGAGTTAATGTAGAGGCTGAAGAGCGTGGTAGAAGTTATCCCCCCCTGCCTCACACCGCATTCCAACCTGTATTCATCAGAAAGCGAGCCTCCCCATTTTACACAATTCTTCTGGTTCCTATACCAATGCTTAAGGAGCGATATAACACAATTGGGCAAGGTAGTCTCACATTGTAATTTTTTCCACAGTATATCAAATGATACTAGATCAAATGCCTTAGACAGGTCCAGAAATATTGCATAGACTGGGGTCCATCTCGCGGTGTAGTACTGTACAGTCTCCTTAAGGCAGAGTATGGCACTTTCGCAAGAGAGCTCAGGTCGGAATCCGAACTGCGCGTCGTGCAACCTAACATGCTGTTCCAGCTGCTTGCTAAGGAGACCGTCCAACACCTTCGCGATGATTGTGGCCAGAGATATCGGCCTGTAGTTGTTGATATCTGATGGATCACCAGTCTTGTCTTTAGTGATAGGTACAACGATCGTTCTCATTAGGTTATCCGGTAAATATGAATGACATATACACAAATTAAAAAACATAGCTAAAACCCTAGGTAGATGGACTCCAGCGTGTTGCAGGTGTTCAATGCTGAGCCCGTCATATCCTGGGGACTTGCCCCTAACCATACCATTAATCACATCACGCACTTGACCGGCTTTAAACCTCAATTTATGATCTGTACTGTCAGTCTCAGCATCGGACACCCGCCGCACCGGCTCCAACGGAGATTTAACATTAAAATGATTTTTGAAAGCATTCGCAATGTCACTAGGCTCACAAACCCCGTTTACACTCACAGGAAGGCCCGGCCTGTGATTCAGATTCTTAGTTGTCTTCCAGAACTGGCGAAACTTTTTATTTTGGTGGTGTTCAGCAATGATATCCATTTTGATTTGTTTTTCATTGTCTTGACACCACTTCAGTTTCGACTTAAAAACTCTTCTGGACTCACACATTTCCCTATAAACAGTACCTGACCGTGGTTTCCCTTGAAGCACCCAGTTCCGAAAAAACAGCCGAGCCCCGACGTGAGCATCACGAACATGCTTGTTCCACCCCGCCACATTGCCACGCTTTCGTTTTTTATTTACACTGACACAGCGCTCCGCGGCCTCAGACAATATACACACGATATCTTGATAAATCCCATCTATAAGCTTTTTATGCCCCGAATCACTACATGTACCGTCACAGCATTTATCAAATTCTATAAGGAAGTCAAATTTGCGGAGTTTCAAGTGGCAAGCATCAAGATATTTCTTAATCCGAACCGCGTCACGCTCCCCCCATATAACATTGTTAATATAATTATGACCAGTTTTAATTTTCGCTTTAGTAACATTCAGATCAAATTCAATGCAAATAGGTAAGTGGTCAGACCAAAAAACATCATGCAAAACAGTACAAGAAAGGACCGCAGGGTATGCCGAGCTAGTCACTACACAGTGATCAAGCCACCTGTGGCTACCGTTAGCTTCACTCACAAATGTATACGTATCCGGCGGCATAATGTCAAAGTCTATACACGACCAGGACTGTTCAGCGCAGAAAGATAATAGTTCAGCAGCAAAAGACTCACCAGGGTGCGCGTTGAAATCCCCCAGCATGATTACCGATTCCGTATTATGACTTTCAATTATGGCCGAAATTTCACTTAAACAGTTTGTAAATTCCACTAGGTTATCACTGAGATCTGTAGGCATATACACTGAAAAGACTAGCACACATCTATCACCTAGCTCTATTTTTATCGCGGCTAATCGTACACTGCTACATTGCACAACCGTAACATTAGGAAACGTTGACTTCCTCCATAGTATGGCCACGCCTCCATACGGCCTACCTCGCAGCACTCCCGCCGAAGTATCCACCGCAGACGTACCAGTAAAGGCGAAATCGTCACTAATAGTTCCCAAAAACGCCAGGTCATGCGGCAGCAGCCAGGTCTCCTGCAGAGCCACAAGGTCAACCGCCGCACACAATCTCCTCACGCAGTCAACAGACCTTACAATATTTTTGCAGTTAAAACTTATAAGTTTCTTGTTACTATTCATATTTATTGCGAGTGTCTACTACCACGTTTCCTAAAGTCGATAAAACGACGATAGGCTACACCATCTGGCCAAAAGTCACAATTTAAAAATGTTTCCAGTTTAAGCTTTGGCACAAAAATTTTATATGAGTCATAGTCTTTCTCCATTCTCATACTTATCTTTTCGACTTTCACCTCAAGATTGGTTTTTTTCTTTATGTAATTGAAAACATCCATTTCGGACAGATTTTTAACGACGTTATTAATAAAAATCGGAATTTTTGTTTCTGCAGCCTTAAAATTGGACTCAGGGTCCAATGCTGCACTTCCTCTCTGTCCCTTAAATCTGTTACGCAATCTTCTTCTTTGCACTAATATCCAGTCCTCGCCATGTTGTTGAGGTTTCCAAGTCCCGTCACGAGCAACATCAGCCATCGATTTTGGTTTCGATTTCGTAATATCTCTTGTTTTTAGTACAGAAAGTTTTTCATTTGAGTGCCCAACGACATCGGCGACGCGAGTGAGATCGTCTTGCGACAATGGTAGGGGCCCGGCTATCGTTGCACAATGCACTGGAAGCGGGCGATTATGACTCATCGCTAACGGTACTGTCTCGCTTTGTTCATTAGTATTTTGCAAACTCGCACTACTACCCTCCATTACCCGCGTTGTTGATTGAATATTTCTATAAGCTGGTCTTGAAGACGACGCTTGAGGTAACAACCAGGTCTCCTGTTCACCATGGGACGTGTTGCCCTCAACATGTATGGGTGGCAATCCCATCGGTCCACTAGCACACTCGAAATTGTCCAACATATTGTTTGCACCTCGCTTTGTATTTATGTTTTGTTGATAATAACATAACATAACATAACATAAACTCACGCCTCTTTCCCGGAGGGGTAGGCAGAGACTACCTCTTTCCACTTGCCACGATCCCTGCATACTTCCTTTGCTTCATCCACATTCATAACTCTCTTCATGCAAGCTCGGCGGTTTCGGGCACTTTTGACCTGACCCTTCACCAGGACGTCCTTAATTTGATCAAGATATGTTCGTCTAGGTCTTCCCATCCCGACCTTTCCCTCCACACTCTCCTTGTATATCTGCTTAGTCAACCTGTTTTCATTCATCCTCTCCACATGACCGAACCATCTCAACATACCCTTTTCTATTCCTGTAACTACATCTTCTTTCACATCACAACATTCCCTTATCACGCTGTTCCTTATCCGGTCACTCAATTTCACACCCAACATACTCCTTAACGCTCTCATTTCCACTGCATTTATTCTGCTTTCGTGCTTCTTTTGCTATACCCAACTTTCACTCCCATACATTAATGTCGGGACCAACACGCCCCTGTGCACAGCCAGTCGAGCCTTTTTGGATAGTTTCTGACTGCTCATAAAGGCATGCAAAGCTCCATTCACCATGTTCCCCGCGTTCACTCTCCTTTCAATATCACTATCACACTTGCCATCTGATGTAAACTTTGATCCTAGATATACAAACTCTTTCACTTGCTCAACTTTTTCTCCTCCAATCAAAATATTACATGCTGTCATTTCTTTCTCCATTTCAAAAACCAGTGTTTTAGTTTTACTTACGTTCACTTTCATTCCTTTCTCTTTTAAAGCTTCATGCATACAGTTTACCATCTCCTGTAACTCCTTGCCGAGTAATTCATTCATCCTTAATCCACTTTCAGACTCTTTCAAATCTGTCAAACAACTATCCATAAATAGGTTGAACAGCCACGGTGACGCAACACATCCCTGCCTAACACCTTTCTCAATCTTAAACCACTCAGTGTGCGCTCCGTTTATCCTGACACAAGCACTCGAATCCTCATATAAGGATTTCAGTGCTCGTATCAAGAGACTGCTCACCCCATGTATAGAAAGTGCTGACCACAATTCATTCCTCTCAACTCTGTCATAGGCCTTTTCCAAATCCACGAATGTGCAATAGACTTTTTGACTCTTGGCCAAAAACTTTTCGGCTATGCACCGCAAAGAAAAGACCTGATCAGTACATCCCATTCCCTTTCGAAATCCCGCTTGAGCATCCCATATTTTGTCATCAGTTTCATTCCTGACTCTATTAATCAATACCTTAGCATACAATTTGCCGACGACGCTAAGCAGGCTTATACCACGATAATTTTTGCAGTCCAGTTGTGACCCTTTTCCTTTGTAAAGTGGCACAATAACAGCCTTACACCAATCTTTTGGTACTCGGCCGCTTCTCCAACACAAATTGAAAAGGCAGTACAACTGTCTAGCTACGACGCCTTTTCCTGCTTTAAGCATCTCGACCGACACTCTATCATACCCGGCAGCCTTACCCGCTTTCATACTCTTAAGTGCTTCCACAATTTCAAACATTTCAATTTCGCCTTCCATCTCATTCTCTTTTTCTTTGCTATAGCAGAACTCTTTCTTATTTTCTTCCTTTTTTTCAAATAAACTCTCAAAATAGTCCTTCCATATCTTTAGCACATATTCTTCTCCTTTCACAACGCTACCATCCTGGCATCTGATCCTAGTCAGCTCTCTGGTTATAGTTTTTCCTCGGGCTGACCTTACGGATTTCCAGAATACTTTCAGATTTGACTGAAAGTCTTCTGATAGCCTTTTATCAAAATCCTCTTTATACTCTTCTTTCTTTCTAATCACAGCTTTCTTAACCAAATCTTTCATTTTTTTATATTCCTTACGTGCTTCATTCACATCCTCATCTATAACCTCTTGCATTCTTAAGTTAGCTTTTGCTGCTAACAAATCCAGCCATGCTTTCTTCTTTAATCGCACAAGTTCTTGCACATCTTTACTCATCCACGCATTTTTGTGATTTTTCCCTTTCCTTCTTCTACTTACACCATACACTTCAACAGCTACTTTCACAATTCTTTCTTTAAATTCCTTCCATCCATCTTCAATATTGCTCCTCTCATCTAAATCTTCAATTTCATCCTTCAGTCTATTAATATACTTCTTACCTACATCCATATCTTGCAAATTTTCTACTTTCACTCTTTCCAAAGCGCTGGTTTGCTCCCTTACCCTGTGCCGCCAGCGATTGAAGATACCCCTTATCCGGGATATCACCAGTAAATGGTCCGAGTCAATGCCAGCACCGCGATATGCACGGGTATCCAGCACTTTGTTCTTCAATCTTTCATCTACAATCACAAAGTCTATCATACTTTTTAAAATACCTTCCACTCTTGTATAGGTGTGGATCTCTTTATGTTGAAACATTGAGTTCGACACAAAAAGATCCCACTCTAGACAAATTTCTAATACACTTCTTCCATTATCATTCACCTTTTCGTCACCAAACGCACCAAGCACCTTTTCATATCCATCACGCTTTACACCCACCCATCCATTAAAATCACCTAACATAATAATCTTCTCATTTGGCTTGGTAACTTTCAATACTTCTCTTACACTATTCCAGAACTCCTCGTTTTCGCTTTTTGCTGATGTTGTACCCCTCGAACCCACATCCCACGGTGCATAAACACCTAAAACGAAGATCCGAGTGATTCCAACTTTCAGCCTAATCCATAGAAGACGAGGGCTGACACACTCATACTCATTCACACACTCAGCCATTCGTGCAGAAAGAATTAGACCGACCCCTTGACAGCCTCGGCTGGTACTGGAAATTCCAGACCAATACGCCGTGTAAGGGCCGTGCTGCGTCGCGTCGCATCCTTTCCGCTTCGTTTCATTCACGCACAACACATCCAAACGTCTTTCATCCATCATCTGGCATACTTCCTCAATCTTTTCCTTCATTCCTCCTCTTACATTCATCGTCGCAAAACGGCTTTCAGCAGACCGCATACCGCTCCCGCCGGGAACGAAACGTGATGGGGTGCGGACACCATCGCCGCCATTTAGGTGCTTTTTACGGATCATCATGCGATTCCCACGAGACGCAAGGGAACAATTTTGTCCGCCCCAGCAGAGCCCCGCATGCCAGGGTAAGGCTAGCCATTACCTGGGGGTCGCCCAACCCCATGGCGGAAGTGGCACGCTCGAGACTAGGCTCGCCCCTAGCCATGCATCCATCGGCGCGGCAGACCTTAGATTGGCATTGTTGATAATTATTGACCAAAGACATATTTTTGAGAGTTTCGATGTCATTTTTTACTGTTTCTAGATGGTCAACTGTAGCATAAGACTCTTTGATCTTGCACACATCTTGCTGAAGCTTGACAATGTCTTTTAAAAGTCGAGTTACATCTACGTGATCAAACAAAACGGGGGGTAACTTTTCAAGGTCCCACGCTACAAATATCGGGATTTCATCACTCTCACTGGTTCTCATCAGGCAAATAATATCATCGATGTCTCTTGCCACTTCTTCCGTCACCTTTCCTTGCCACTTTACGCTGCTTCTTTTTCATTGAGTCATACAATAGACTTTTTGCCACTGTAATTTCACTATCAGAGAATGCACTAATACATATCTGACTTAGACTCTGATCATCCATCACATTGACCTTGTTACTAACGAACGAGAGGACCTCGTTTATCACAACATTGCAACTCATACATTTTACCACTTTAGATGACATCGTGAAAGTTACTCACAAACACCGCGACCGTACTCAAGCGCAGGCGCAGCGCGACGAATATTTATTTATTTTATTTTATAACACACTAGCAGCTTATTAAGCTGATGCGTGTGTATCCAAAACTTTGGAGATTTTATCTAATCTATTCTTAAAACTGTTGACCGAAGGTGCAGTGACAACACTCTCATTGAGCCGGTTCTAGTCTCGAACTACACGATTTGATATAAAATTTTCCTTGGGTTTCCTCTTTGCTGAAGTGCGATATAATTTCAAAGAATGACCCCTTAATCTATTGCTTCCCGCGAGTTTGAACAGATATTGCAGATTAGGTACATCATAATGTCCTGATAATATTTTATAGGTCTCGATCAGGCGGCCTCTCTGTCTGCGACGCTCCAAGGTTGTGAGATTCAGTTCCTTTAACCTCTGTTCATATGGTTTGTTTCTCAATAACTTTACTAGTTTTGTTGCTCTTCGTTGAACCTTTTCTATTAGGTTAATATCTTTTTTGAAGTAGGGATCCCAGATAATGTATGCAAACTCCAACAACGGTCTTATGTATGCTTTATAAAGTTTCACAAATGTTCTCGGTGTTAGACTCATGAAGGATTTTCGAATTAAGTATAGCATAGAATTTGCTTTTTTCACTATGTTAATAATATGCGTTTCCCATTTCAAATCAGATGTTATTGTGACGCCGAGATCCTTTTGTGATTCTACCTGTTTCAGTTGCCGATTACCAACATAGTAAGTGTTACGAGGGTTCCTTTTCCCTATATGTAGCACAGTACATTTATCTGTATTAAGGGATAATAGCCAGTCTGTAGTCCAATCAAAAATATCTTGAAGTCCCTTTTGAATATCCTGGAACTGGGTGGTAGGGTTGCCGAACAATTTAGTGTCATCAGCAAACAAGGAAAATTCAAGCTGCAACACTTGCTTTAAGTCAGTCAGGTACAAAATGAAGAGCAAAGGTCCCAGAACAGATCCTTGCGGTACCCCGCTTAGCACTACTCTTGGGCTAGACAGAATATCTCCTACTCTAACACAAAAAGTTCTTCCTGTAAGAAAATTGCTAATCCAAGCCAATAGTCTCCCTCGTATACCTAGGTGTTCCAATTTGTGTATGAGTCTCTTGAGGGGTACACGGTCAAAGGCCTTTTCATAGTCAAGATATATCACATCTGTTGGTTGACCATTATTATGGTCATCTATCCATTGGTTCACACATAATAGTAGGTTAGTAACAATTGATCGCCTAGGTACAAATCCATGTTGCTCATCTATAATGATATGCTCGTTACATAAGAACTCTCTAAGTTTTTGAGCTATAATCTTTTCCATTGCCCGGCATAAAATGCTAGTGAGACTAATAGGTCTGAAGTTAGCAGGAGCTAATTTGTCGCCCTTCTTATAGATAGGCACAACTGTTGCTACTTTCCAGTCGGCTGGTAGTTGGCCAATTTCCATGGAGTTATTCATTAAATCTGCTATTGTTTCGGCAAGGTTTGATGAGCATCGTTTAAGCAGTATAGAGGGAATGTTATCTGGGCCAGGAGATGTATTATCATCAAATGTCTTAAGAGCGACAGATACAGATTCAGCAGTGAATTCCACGTTTTCAATACAATTATCGACTCTTGGGATCAAAATATCAGGCATAGGTCCATCAGGCTCTCGTATGTAACTGTTCAAATTGATCTGCAAATAACTCGGCAATTTCTTGTGGATCATCAACTATTTCCTGAGATGTCCCTCTGAGGACGTTGGGTACACTGACTTTAGAATTTAGTTGCTTTCTGATGTATCCATAGAAAGCCTTGGGACCACTATCAATAATATTGGTTTCAAAATAAGTTCTTCTAGTTTTTGATAATAATTTAATGATTTTATGGTTCGTATCTCTGTACTCACGATATGCGGAATCAGTTTTACAAATTTTGTAGATATTCCATAACTCTTTTTTCTTTCGCGTTAGTTCTAAAATTTCTTTATTTATCCAAGGTTTTTGACTTTTTCTAGTTCTATTACATTTTAACTTTACATATCTTTCAGTTGATCTTTTAATATTATCTTTAAAGGAAATCCACATATCATTTAAATTTTCGTATCTGGTTACTGGATTTTGACGCAGATAGTCGTTAATTTTATCATAGTCAGCATTGCGATAGTCAAGGGAGAAATTCATAGGGGTGGTCTTTTTGTTGGGGGTAATAACCTGTATGTATGACAAAAGCACTAAGTGGTCACTTTTTCCAATGGGTGGTAAATACCGTATATTACTTATTAGGTTATCATCATTGCACAGTATGAGATCCAATAATGACTCTTGGGTTCTTCGTGTTCTGGTAATTTGTGTTACAAGTTGGGTCAGATTACTATTAGAGTACATTGTTACGAAGCTTTCGTGCAATTTATCCAGTGTATTACTAATTACAAGAGGCCATTTCAGCTTAGGTAAATTGAAATCACCAACCACAAGTACACTCCTTTCAGAGGCTGCCTTTTCAATAGTGTTAAATAAAATTTCGTCCGTACTTTTGCATGTACCTGATGGTGGGCGATACACACAAGCCATAAGTAGGTCTAGGCATCCGTACTGTATGTCCAGCCATAGGGCCTCCACTAATGGATTATGATATAATGGGTTCACTTTTGCCTTAACAGGAATTTTGTTAAATTCACATGCGATGTAGATTGCGACACCTCCACCTTCTCTATTGTTCCTGTCTTGCCGAAATAGTATGAAACCAGGTATACTAATTAAACTATCACTAATTTTTGGCTGCAAATGCGTTTCTGCTATCAAAATAAATACTGGTTTGTATTTGTTGACTTCAATAAGGAATAAATCGAATTTTGCCATTATGGATGCCAGGTTTGTGTATAATACGCATAGTTCTGAAATATTTTGATATGCTAGTTTTTTGCATTTGGCACTATCTTGGGTACCTTATTTATATATTTAATAGTCAAGTTGGGCTCACCTTTTTCTGTACGGGCAGCCAACTCTTCGCGCAATTTTTTAAGTTGGTCTCTTTGGTATGGAGTTAAATCAGCCTTGACCTTAATAGTGGTAGGTAGCTTACCTTTATTCTTTAAAATACTTATAACAATGCGTTTATTGTGAAGTACCACTTTTAGAGGACGAGGGTTCCCAGTATTATTAGGTGCTGGCTTACCCAGACGAAAGATGGTGACCACTTCGGGGTTAGTAATCGGCAACGAGGCTAGCGCTTTGGAAACTTCATTTTTATCGTGACATTTCCGGTCATCTGGCAAGCTTGCCTCAGATTCCGGTATTCCAAACACAATGAGATTGCGACTACGGCTATTTCTATCCTCCATTTCATTAATAACAGAGTCCAAATTAACTATGTTGTTTTGATTTGCCTGCAAGTCTAGGACCTGTTGCTGGAGAATTGTCACTTGTCTGCGTAAATCTGGGACTTGTCTAAGACCTTCTTCACAATCATCACACAAATAGGACAATTTAGGAGACTGGAGACCAATTACACACATCTCTGTTGCAGATAATCCACTGCATTTTGTACATATCACTCTTTTGCACCCTTTGCAACTAATTTTCGGTGATTTGTCATCAACTTTGGAATTACACTTGAAGCACTGAGCCATTTTAATTTTGTACACAAATAGTATTATTAGTAGTAGTAGTTTTTTTTTCTAATAAGGGCAACACTGGTTGTCTTTAACTACACTTCCGGTTGTCAATTGACAGCAAGTGACGGCACAATATGTTAAATTTCATGTGGGTAGATGGAACAAAAGTTCACAATAATCTTAATTGAGAATTGTTAGCATTTATTTTTAATAATTTCTATTTAACTAAGTATATGATTAGGAACCATAACTATTATTAAAAGTTGTTTTATTGATTGTTTAGACTCACGCGCACGTGCTACTTCCGTTATTTGTTTATGACAACGCCCCACCCTCCAAATCAGTGGTGGGGAGTATTTAAAAGGGCGAACACGTGCTCGTGAGGGCAGTTGATCATAAGTTTTCTGTGTGTACGGAATATTACAGTGAATAAATAAATTACAAATAAAGAGGAAACTGTGCCAACATTTATTTACAACTACCCTTTCTATCAGTTCAGAAAGTGGGACATATCTGGTAAATATCCCCAGATTATAGAATTCAACGCCCAAAATAGGTATGTATTAATTTAATTACGATTGCTTTTTTTTATTATTTTTTATTTTCAATGATATTTTGCATGATTTTTCCTACTTCTACTTAAACATTTAATAACAAAGCACTAAAAGGGACACCCTTATTTCTTATTTTAAAAGATCTTTCTTTTGTATTTAATATACATTATCAATGTCTCTTTTATATTATGTGCATTTGAATTTTCTTCATTATTTTTTTTTTGTTTTTTTTTTTTTTTTTTTTTTTTTTTTTTTTTTCTCGAGTCGTCGAACACTCTCTGTCTCGATTAATATAATGTTTCAGCTGAACATGGGAAGAGATAAACAACCACGCAGAAGGGACCAAGACTCTGAGAGTGGTTCAGATACTGCAGACCAGCAGCAAGGTGAGCGACGCTGCCACTCCAAGCGTCAAAAACGAAGCCATCGCTCGAGCTCAGCACGACGACGTCGCCGCAGAAATGAGTCTGCGCAGCGCCGTTCTGATTCCCCGCCACCACATGCGGTTGTTGCACCGGCAGCCAGGGAACCAGATATTGATACATATGTGAGTACTCCACCTTCTCAAACTAATGTAAATGCAAGTTCGGATGCTATTGTTACCGCTTTTAAAGAGCTTATACATACTCTGAAAAGGGATGACGATAGAGAAAGATTTCCTGTTTTGAATGTGGTCCCTGAATTCGACCCTTCTAAACGTAATCAGACAATTGAGATGTGGATAGCTAAAGTAAACGAATGTGCTCAGATCTATCATTGGACTGAGAGGCAAACAATTCATTACGCTCTTCCGAAACTAGTCGGATTAGCTCAAAAGTGGTACCAGGGGCTATCCAGCTTGTTATTTTCTTGGAACGAATGGCAGGATAAACTGCGTACAGCGTTCCCCAGTGAAGAGAATTATGGTCATTTGTTAACAGAGATGCTTGCCTGTAAAGCTCGATTTGGCGACTCCTTAGAGGAGTACTTTTATGCTAAAGTTATTTTATTAAATCGCTGTAATATCACTGGAAAGAATGCGATTGATTGTATTTTATTTGGAATAGAGGACAGATCCGTTAGAACTAGTGCTGAAGCTGCACAATTTACTGAATCAGACAAATTGTTAGTATATCTTAGAAATGTCAAAATGTTCAGGAAAATAGATAAGCCGAATCAGTTTTTACAGCCAAGCACCTCTGACAGACGTTCAAAACCTACTCCAATACAAAGAGGTTCTGATACTAGAGTTGTTAAGTGTTATAATTGCGGGCAAGACGGTCACAATTTTTACAAGTGTAAACAGCCAATTAAACGGTGTGATTCATGTCATAGGGTAGGACATTTATCAACAGATTGTCAAAATAAATCTGAAATTAAGACGGTCATGCAAATATCAAAAGAACTAGCTAACGATACAAAATACTTCAAAGTAGCAGTTGTTAATGGACAAAGATTTAATTGCTTTATCGATTTTGGTAGCCAATGCACTATGTTGCAGGAATTAGTTGCCCGCAAATTATTAGATACCTGGTCAGTTTCAGAATTACCTGTACTTAGAGGTTTTGGAGAGAGTATTGTTAGTTGTATAGGCAAATGTAACCTTAAAATAAAAGTGGATACCGTTGAGGCACAAGTGGAAGCTCTTATTGTACCTGATTATTTATTAAAGGTCCCCATTCTTATTGGTCAAACGTTCACAGAACTTGATCATGTAGTAGTTTATAAGACTCATGACAGTTTAAAACTAACAACTAAATTTGCAAGCTCCATTGAATTGTTAATAACAAATAATGTTATGATCGACGGGTATACAGAAGTAGAAGTTTATTCTTTTCCAAATTATACCGGTGATTTATTTATTGAACCTAGTCTTAGTTTAGATAATGAAAAATCATACGAAATAATGCAATGTGTAATAAAGTTAACGGAGGGTCGAGGAAAAATAATTATGAAAGGCCTCGTTTCGCGAAAATTTAACTTGGATATGGGTACTTTATTAATAAGAGCTCTTCCCTTAAGATCGACACCTGTATTAGACGTCAATAAAATTGAAAAATGCCCAAGCGATAAAATTATTTCTTATATCGAATCTAATATGGTTAACATACAAAATGATATTGAAACTGGTTACAAAAAGGAATTGATTGACCTACTTAATAATTATAGAGATTGTTTTGCTTTTTCGGTTAAAGAATTAGGATGTATTGCTGGATCTGAGATGAGTATTAAATTAAATGATTATAACCCTGTAGTATACAGACCATACCGGTTAGCATTCTCGGAAAGAGAAGTTGTTCGTAATATGATAAAGGAGTTGGAAGATTCAGATATTATCCAAGAATCTTCTTCCGACTATGCATCTCCAATAATCCTTGTGCGAAAAAAAACTGGCGATTTTAGACTGTGTGTTGATTTTAGGGCCTTAAACAAGAAAACTATTAAAGAACATTATCCCCTTGCTCGTATCGACGACCAGTTAGACAATCTCGCAGGCCACAAATATTACTGTACTTTAGATTTAGCTTCAAGTTACTACCAAATCCCTATGTCAGAGTCCTCTAGGCATTTAACCGCTTTTGTGACCCCGGATGGTCATTACGAATTTAAGCGAATGCCATTTGGCCTCGTAAATGCACCATCTACATTTCAAAAAACCATAAATGGTATTTTAGGTAATGCTAGATTTAAAGAAGCTTTTGCATATATGGATGATGTCATCATACCATCAAAATCTATTAAAGAAGGATTACAAATTTTACGTAAAATTTTGGAACTCTTTCGAGAAACTGGCATAACTCTAAATTTATCAAAGTGTAATTTCTTGAAACAGTCTATTGATTATCTGGGATTTGAGATAAGTGAAATAGGAATAAAACCGGGTAAAAAGAAAATTGATTGTGTCGCTCAATTTCCGACGCCTGTAGACCAACATAAGACTAGACAATTTCTAGAATTGGCTAGCTTTTTTAGAAAGTTCATTAAAAATTTTTCAAGCATTGCTAAACCTTTGACTAGTTTACTTAAGAAAAATGCCAGGTGGCAGTGGGGCGAACTAGAGAATAATGCGTTTAATACTTTAAAGCGAGAACTAATAAAACGGCCGATCCTTGCCTTTTACAATCCCAATCATGAGACTCAATTACATACCGATGCTTCTAAAGTAGGAGTAGCTGGAATATTAGTCCAGAGGTCCGATAAAAACTCACCATTAAACGCAGTTGCTTATTACAGTAGGCAAACCTCTCCAGAAGAGGCCAAATTTACATCATATGATTTGGAAACTTTAGCAGTAGTATCATCATTAAAACGATTTAGGGTCTACTTAATAGGAATTCATTTCACCATAGTTACAGATTGTAATTCCCTTAGAGCCACGTTCGAAAAAAGAGATATTATATCTCGAGTTGCTAGGTGGTGGAATATCATACAAGAATTTGATTTTAGTATAATATATAAACCGGGAATTAATATGGCCCACGTGGATGCTCTCAGTCGTAATCCAATTACGGCACATGAGATTTACGTGGGGCATATTGATACAGATTGGATTTCTACTGTTCAGCAAAATGATTCAGAACTACAACGTATTGTTAATATTTTAAATGACGACGCCAATGATAACATTGTCGAAGTAAAGCGCAACTTTGTGGTGAAAAAGGAGTTATTATATAGAAAAACGGACGAAGGTGATCGATGGGTTGTTCCAAAAGGTGTGAGATGGCAGGTCATGAAAGCTTGCCACGACGATATCGGTCACTTTGGCTTTGACAAGACTTACGATAAAATTAAAAGTAATTATTGGTTCGCGAAAATGAGGCGTTTTATAAAAAAATACGTACAGTCTTGTTTGGAATGTGCATATGCGATAGTGCCTTCGGGTAAAAAGGCTGGCCAGTTACATCCTATCGAGAAAGTAGATCGCCCATTCCATACCTTGCACATCGATCACTTGGGACCGTTTGTACGCAGTAAAAAGAAAAATATGTATATTTTATTGATAGTAGATGCTTTTACAAAATTTACAATACTAGTCCCAGTAAAAAGTACTAAAACGTGCCATTCTATTAGTGCATTACAAAATTATTTCCATACGTTTAGTGTCCCCAACCGAATAGTTTCAGATAGAGGTACGTCGTTTACCGCAAAAGCTTTTCGTGAATATTTGGATTCATTAGGTGTTAAACATATTATAAACGCAGTTGCTACTCCACGTGCTAACGGCCAAGTAGAAAGATTTAATCGAACACTGTTAGCGGCATTAACGGCCTCGACTTATAACAAACCTGAGAACTCCTGGGATAAGTACTTGTCGGAGATACAGTGGGGTCTTAATAATACAGTTAGTAAAGGAACAGGTAAAACTCCAGCACAGGCTTTATTTGGCTTAAATCTAATTGGCACTTCAGATGCTTTGCTACGACTTAACGTAGGTGATAATGTAACTGATACTAATGCATGTTTAGACAAAACTAGAAACGAAATGGTTGAACATATTAAATATAATCAAGAGATGCAAAAGGCAAGATTTGATAAACGCAGAAAGACTGTAGTATATAAATCGGGAGATCTAGTTAGGATAGAACGGGATATACCTGCTTCCGGCAATAGTAGAAAATTAGTGCCAAAATTAAGAGGGCCATATCGTATAGTTAAAGTCTTAGATAATGATCGTTACGTTATAGAAGACACTCCATTGTCACGCAAAGGGAATAGGAAATTTACAGGAATATTTTCGGTGGACAAAATTCACCCTTGGATGGTTTTCAGCAGAGATGATACGGAATCTCGACTGGCTGTGCACAGGGGCGTGTTGGTCCCGACATTAATGTATGGGAGTGAAAGTTGGGTATGGCAAAAGAAACATGAAAACAGAATAAATGCAGTGGAAATGAGAGCGTTAAGGAGTATGATGGGTGTGAAATTGAGTGACAGGATAAGGAACAGCGTGATAAGGGAATGTTGTGATGTGAAAGAAGATGTAGTTACAGGAATAGAAAAGGGTATGTTAAGATGGTTCGGTCATGTGGAGAGGATGAATGAAAGCAGGTTGACTAAGCAGATATACAAGGAGAGTGTGGAGGGAAAGGTCGGAGTGGGAAGACCTAGACGAACGTATCTTGATCAAATTAAGGACGTCCTGGTAAAGGGTCAGGTCAAAAGTACCCGAAACCGCCGAGCTTGTATGAAGAGAGTTATGAATGTGGACGAAGCGAAAGAAGTATGCAGAGATCGTGGCAAGTGGAAAGAGGTAGTCTCTGCCTACCCCTCCGGGAAAGAGGCGTGATTTTATGTATGTATGTATGTATGATACGGAATCCGATATATCTGATACCAATGAAAGTGAGTGACAAGAATTGCACTTTTAATTGAGCTGATTAGTGATTAATTTATAATTTTTTGAATTATATTTTGCATAAGTATAGTGTTATTGTAGTATAGTGTTATTATAGTCATTACTTTTAATTACTACAAAATTATTGTACAAAATGACAGTTTCTGATATTAGATAATTAAATATTCAAAATGTTCATATTGTTACACAAAATTAAGAAAGCAACTAAAATTTAATATTTTCAATAACTATTGGCCATGGACTTAAAGGGGCCATGACAATATATTTATTTATACGTTGTAAATATTGGCTGTGGACTGAAGGGGCCACAACAATATATGTTAAATATTGGCTGTGGACTGAAGGGGCCACAACAATATATGTTAGATATTGGCTGTGGACTGAAGGGGCCACAACAATATACTACTCTGTCAAGAAAGTAGCAGGAAAAGATCAATAATACACAAACTGTTTGTTATTCATCCAAATTTATTTTATCACCTTCAAAATATGCTCCTTTAGAAACGATACACTTACGCCAACGAATAATCCAATCATGAAAACATTTTTTAAACGCTGTTTCCGGAATTGAGGTCAGTTCTCGCCGCGAATTCTCTTTTATGTCTTCTACCGATTGAAAACGGGTGCCACGAAGTGGTAATTTGAGTTTAGGAAAAAGAAAAAAGTCGGCTGGAGCCATATCTGGTGAATATGGTGGTTGCTCGATGGTATTTGTTGAGTGTTTGGTTAAAAATTCGTGCACAATGATGGCTTTGTGTGAAGGTGCATTATCATGGTGCAAAATCCAAGATTTTTCTTTCCACAAATCTGGCCTTTTTCGTCGGATTTGCTCTCTTAAACGCCGCATAACACTCAAATAATATTCCTTATTTACCGTTTGACCTGCCGGCAAGAATTCCGAGTGCACAACACCGCGATAGTCAAAGAAAACAGTCAACATGACTTTGACTTTTGAACGACTTTGGCGTGGTTTTTTCGGTTTCGGTTCAGTTGGAAGGCGCCACTCCGAAGCTTGTTGACTAGTTTGCATGTCAAACTCGTAAACCCACGTCTCGTCACCAGTAACAATGCGTTTCATGAATGTTGGGTCGGAATTGACTCGTTCTAGCATGTCCTCAGCGACTCTCATGCGATTGAGTTTTTGAAAAAAATTCAGGTCTTTTGGGACTAGCCGAGCGGCAACATGTTTCATACCCAAATTATTAGTTAAAATGGTACGGATCGACTCGTGAGATACAGAAAGTTCGGTGGCTATCTCTCTCAAAGTTGAATGAGGATTTTCAGTCACTATTTCCTTCACTTTTGCGATGTTAACTTCAGTTGCAGACGTTGATGGCCTACCAGAGCGAGGCAAATCTTCCATCACATCTCGACCGCTTTTGAACGCTTTGTACCACTCATAAGCACGAGTTTTTGATAAAGTCGATTCACCGTAAGCCTTCTGTAACATTTTCAGTGACTCCGAACACGATATTCCATTGGCAATGCAAAATTTAAGACAAACTCTTTGTTCGATGTTTTTATCCATTATGAAATTAGCAATACACACTAGATATGATATAACTAAAAATAGCACTGTATTTAATGTAAACAACAGATGCAACTCAAACTCCGCGCCAAAATGGAAAACAGTTGTGCCAATCTAACAACAACAAAAAAAACAAAAATTTGAATTTGGAACCATAAATAAATAATCCATTCCCGATACTTTTCTGACTGAATGTATGTTAGATATTGGCTGTGGACTGAAGGGGCCACAACAATATATGTTAGATATTGGCTGTGGACTGAAGGGGCCACAACAATATATGTTAGATATTGGCTGTGGACTGAAGGGGCCACAACAATATATGTTAGATATTGGCTGTGGACTGAAGGGGCCACAACAATATATGTTAGATATTGGCTGTGGACTGAAGGGGCCACAACAATATATGTTAGATATTGGCTGTGGACTGAAGGGGCCACAACAATACTCTTGAGTAATCAATATTTATATTATTTACTTATTGTTGTTTGCAAATATATTAAATTGATATTAAGTGCATGTAATTTATAAGAATTAAGACTATTTGTACCTATCTGTTAATTTTAACATACATTTTTCCCGGGACGGGAAAATAATCAGGAAAGGCCGACTGTTAGCATTTATTTTTAATAATTTCTATTTAACTAAGTATATGATTAGGAACCATAACTATTATTAAAAGTTGTTTTATTGATTGTTTAGACTCACGCGCACGTGCTACTTCCGTTATTTGTTTATGACAACGCCCCACCCTCCAAATCAGTGGTGGGGAGTATTTAAAAGGGCGAACACGTGCTCGTGAGGGCAGTTGATCATAAGTTTTCTGTGTGTACGGAATATTACAGTGAATAAATAAATTACAAATAAAGAGGAAACTGTGCCAACATTTATTTACAACTACCCTTTCTATCAGAATGTTAATTGAGATTTTCGATTTCTTGATATCTATTTTTATTGACGGAGCTAAGAAATACGATGTTGCTTAAGTGACAACCCGACCAAAAAAAAAAAAAAAAATAAGAATAGACTGCACGAGGGAAACATAAATACGATTTAACAGATTATTAGATGAACACTGCCCATTCGAACCTCCAGGAGCTACGTAACGTAAAGATCTGAATATCCAGGACAATTTTCTCACTCTATTTATTACATGATCTAGATGGGAATACAATACATATGGCTCTCACTGACTTCATTCCGTCCTCTATTACGTGGCCGAAGTGTCCTTGTTGTCATATTATCAGCATGATTCTTTTCAGCATGCGGAAGAGGATAATATGTCTCATATTCACTTGAGTCATAGCTGTTGCTCAAATCAGCCCTCTGCTCACTTTGCAATGACTCCTGAGTGTATTTTTCCGCATCCTGTCCTTGTTTACATTGTTTTCCTCCAGTATTACTTCTAACTGGTAAACCTGACTGGCTGCTGGGCGACTGACTCTCTTTTACTGGAACATTGATATGACATTGAATAGGTAGACCTACTTTCTCATTATATTATTCGATGAATACGACATCTCTACTTTTTATCATCTTATGAGTTAAAGGATTCATTAAACGGTACCCCTTGGAGTTATGACAATAGCCCACCAATATAATTTTATCTGACTTTTTATCCCATTTTAGGCGTTTCTCTTTTGGGATGTGTACCATAGCTACAGAACCAAAGATCTTTAGATGTAATAAATTAGATTTTTTACCTTTCCATATTTCATGCGGTGTTTTACCTTCCAAGGACTTTGTAGTTGACCTGTTAATGATGTATGCAGCAGTTGCAATAGCTTCACCCCATAACTTATTCTCCAAATTGGCATGGAATAGCATTATCATGCACGCTCCACTAGTGTTCTATTCATCCGTTCTGCCAGGCCGTTGTACTGTGGAGTGTATGGGGTAGAGGTCTGATGAATAATACCATGACTGGATAATTTTTTTTCAAAATTATGGTTACAATATTCTTTGCCATTATCAGTTCGAAATCTTTTTATTTTATGGTTCAGTTCATTCTCTACTTTAGATTTGTAATCTTTAAAAACTTCAAGCACACTCATCTTGTCCTTAAGAAAGTAAACAGAAACCATTCTCGTGTAATCATTAGTGAAAGTAATACAATATTTCATACCTCCATATGATTCGTTCTCCATTGGACTACATAAATCTGAACGTATCAGTTTAAGTGGCGTGTCGGCTCTTTAACCTACATTTTTAAATGGGAGTCTTTTTTTACCTTCAAAACATGTGATACAGGAATTGACATTACCGCTATCTCTCAGTGTCACGCCTTCTGCACAATCTGGCAGTTTCATTATGTAGGACATATTCAGATGTCCCATCCGCAAATGCCACAAATAAGCATCACTACTTGCTGCACTCGAGGCCAGGTTGGCCACATCATGATAAGTATTAACAATATACAGGTTATTTTTCAATACCGCGGAGCATTTAACTTCTCCTTTTGAATTCGGAATGTCACATCCCTTATCATTAAATATGACATTATAACCACTCTTCACTATGGTTCTGACGGAAAGAAGGTTTACTGCCAGCCCAGGAACATACAAACTTGTAATTCTTTTATATTTGTTAAATTTTGCGGAACTGTGTTTATTAGATTTTGTGAGTAGTGAGCAATGGATGAGTTTGGCGGGTGATTTATTGCTTGTTAATATAGTCACATTATTTATTATTATAATATTTTTTTTTTTATGTTAAATTATTAATATTTTGTTAATTGTCTTTTTATGGATATTCACGAGAGTTATTTTTCTTGCTCGTCTTCTTCTTGTAGTTTTCTCAGTGCGGATACGGATTTCACACCTGGACAGCTATTATGCGATGATCTGTCTAGAATTTTTTCAGACTATCCTCGTAATTTTAACATTGTACATATAAATGCACAAAGTATCCTTGGGCATTTCCCAGATTTTGTGACCTCATTTGATTGTGCTCATTTAGATGCAATACTTGTTTCGGAATCTTTCCTAAAACCCTCACTACATTCTTCTCTTGTTGATTTAAATAATTTTAACCTTATTCGCAATGACAGAGTTGGTGCAGCTTGTGGTGGTGTCGCTATTTACATCCGAAATTCAATTCCCTATAATATTCTACGCAGTTCCCCCTCCACTTATTCAGCAACTGCTGAATTTATTTTCCTTGAATTGAATATGCTTCACGCTAAAATACTTCTTGCGGTATTTTATTCTCCTAGTCTCCATATTAATTATTTCAGTACATTTGATTCCCTTTTAGATGAACTTCGTCCCATCTATGAACACATTGTCATAATGGGTGATTTTAATACGTGTCTCATAAAAAACGATTCTCGTTCCCTTCAAATTCAAAACATTGTGTCTTCTTATAATTTGAATATCTTACCTCTTTCTACAACACATCATGCACCGGGCAACGTCCCATCCCTGTTAGACCTTATAATTACCTCTTCTCTTGACAATGTCGCCTGTCATGGTCAACTTACTGCTCCGTTTTCACATCACGATCTCCTTTACTTATTATACCTGATTCGTGCCCCTAAGCGTAAGTTACAGTACCGAACTGTCCGAAATTTCAAGGGTATTGACGTGGAGGCATTGACTAGGGACTCATTGACCATTGATTGGACCTTAATTTTCAATGAGAATAATATAAACAATAAAGTTGAAATTCTCAACACCATGATTCTTACATTATTTGATAGCCATGTACTATTGCGTCGTGTCAAACACAAACCTGCCCCTTGGCTTACTTTGGAAATTAAGGAGTGGATGGCACGCAGGGATAAAGCGAAACGGCGATATAAGAGATGTCCGTCTGAACGTAATTTGTAATTTTACAAGATGCTTCACAACCGGTGTAGTCGTTCATGTCGTGACGCCAAGAGACGTTACTTCCACGAATCGCTTGTGAATCGAAGCCCTGCCGAGACGTGGAAATTTTTGAGGTCTGTTGGTGTGGGAAAATCCTCTTCTCCTACTTTCGCTCATTTTAACCTTAATTATCTCAATAAACATTTCTCACGTCCTCCTGTAAGTTTAGATCCAACTATTAAATCTGCTACTCTCTCCAAATTATTAGATGTACCCACCCCCACTTATCCTGCCTTTGAATTTTCTGCAGTTCTTCAAGATGAGGTTAATAAAGCTATTCAACATATTTCTTCTGATGCAGTGGGAAACGACTTAGTATGCTCCAAGATGATCAGTTTACTTTTACCCATACTACTACCAGTACTAACTCACATCTTTAATTATTCATTTTCATCGGGTATTTTTCCTTTAGCTTGGAAGCGGGCTAATGTTATACCATTGCCAAAAACTTCTAATCCTTCATCCTTCTCTGACCTTCGTCCTATATCTATTTTACCATACCTCTCTAAAGTTCTTGAACATCTTTCACACAACCAGTTTTCTTCATTTCTCTATAAAAATAATCTTATTAGCCCATTTCAATCTGGTTTCAGACCTGGACATAGCACAGCCACCGCTCTAATTAATGTAACGGACGACATCCGTTGGGCAATGGAAAATAAGGCACTCACTTTGATTGTGTTACTGGATTTCACTAGTGCATTTAATTCTATTGACTTTGACGTTTTGTTGGGCGTACTGCGGTCAAGTAATATCTCTCCCTCTTCCCTATCATGGTTTGATTCATATCTCCGCGGTCGATCACAGCTTGTCCGTGTTGGTGAGTCGGTTTCTGATTGGTGTAATCTTAGTGCTGGTGTTCCTCAGGGCGGTATACTCTCGCCGTTGCTATTTTCGTTATTTATAACATCAGTCTCTAAACTACTGACATGCAAATACCATCTTTTCGCTGATGATTTACAGATATATTGTCATTTTGATGAGAAGGACTCCTTGACAGCCATTGCAGAGATGAATGCAGAACTTGATCGGGTTTCTGAATGGGCGAAGTATTATGGTCTTTTGGTTAATCCTGTCAAATCTAAGGTTATGATAATTGGTAGTTATTATATGTGTAATCAAATCAACATTGATATATTGCCCAGCCTGTACTATAATGGTTCTCCAATTGAATTCACCAAATCTGCAAGGAACCTTGGTCTTACTATAGAGTCAAACCTAAACTGGTCGGCCCATATTAAGGAGGTTAGTCGTAAGATCTACTACTCTTTCCATACTCTAAGATGCCTTCAATATTTCTTACCTTTTCAAACAAGGGTCTCTATCATGCAGAGCCTGATTCTTCCAATTCTGGACTATGCTGATGCGTGCCATCTTGATGCCACAGAGGAGCTACTAGATAAATTGGAACGGTTACAAAACCTCTGTATTCGTTTCATATTTGGCTTAAGAAAATACGATCATGTTTCCATTTACCGTTCTAAGCTGAAATGGCTTCCCATTCGCTTTCGTAGAAATACTCGCATTCTCTGTCTTCTTTTTAATATTTTATTTAATCCCGCCTTTCCTTCCTATCTTAAAGAACGTTTCTCTTTCCGTCATTCGTCTAATTCTCCTTGCAGATCTCATTTGCGCACCATTCTTACTATTCCTACCCACAAGACTTCCTTCTACTCTTTTTCCTTCTCTGCTCATGCTGTACGACTGTGGAATTCCTTACCGCATGATATTCGCGATTCCCAAACTCTTACTTCATTCAAACGACGAGTTAAAGACTATTATCCCTCCAAATAGACTTATATTATATTACGAGTATATATATATATATTGGTATGTTTATGTAGTTTATTACTGTCATTTATTTAATTGTTCCATGTTTAATTATGTAAGTATTAGCATGTATGTTTAGTTAAATATGTTAAACGTTATTTATGCACACGCCATACCGCTCCAAAATTAATCTCTCCTCTCATGGGTCTACTGGAAGAGATTCCTTTTGAAATAAGTAGCACCTTTGTACTAGTATTACTGTTATAAATGCTTCTGTATATAATTTTGTGTACATAAATAAATAAATAAATACAAACATTCTTAACTTGTATTTTATCTTCCTGGTTTATATGTATATCCACGCATCGAACCCTTTTTACAGCTAGTGGCTCTCTATTTGTGCTGTTACACATTGTACTGTAGGCTCTGTGATATTATGCAACCAATCATTTCTGCTCGTTATATAAGTGGAAGCACCGGAGTCTATTAGCCACTTATCACTACTGCATTGCTCAATTGTTGCTGAGAAGGCTGCCACGAAGCTAGAACTTTCACTTTTACCTTCCTTAGTCTTCTTTGGCTGTTTACTGAATTTGGCAAAATGTCCCTGCTTATTACAATTATAGTATCTTGGTCCTTTTGACTTTACTGACTGATTACTACTTCCTGTCTTTTTAGTATTTGCATAGAATGTGGTAGAATTTGAAATTTTTACTTCTTGTATGAGCTTAGATTTTATTGAGTCTGCACTTATTTTAATGCCTGAGCTTTCTAATCCCATAATCATAGGCTTGTATTCCTCTGGTAAGCCTGCCAGCATTAGCGTTCCTAGCCATTCATCGTTCACCTCGAATCCTATGTTGCGCAGCTTATGGGCAGTGTTCATAATTTTACTCACATATTCCGCGACGCTGTTAGATGACTCTAACGTCGTATTTGTTAGATCCTTTAGCAGGCCGACTCTTCGCGTGAGCCCATTATCATCAAAAGCTTTATGCAACTTGTGCCATACCTGTTGGGCAGTGGTGCACTCTTGAACATGTACGTAATTCTGAGGATCCATAAGTAAGATGAGTTTCGCCTTTGCCTTTTTGTCCTTGGCGGCATCAACACTCTCGTTACCAACCGGCTCTATGCAATACCACAAATCTTCGTGCTCTAAGTATGTCTTCATACTAAACTTCCAGGTAATAAAATTTTCCCGTCCTGTCAGTTTTTCCGAATTAAACATATTTTGGCCCATGTTTAATACGTAGCAGCAGTAAAAAGTTAAAGTTTTCCAATGAGCACGCCGGGTCCACGTTGTATTATAACCTCAATTCCAACAATTGTATCCGAACAGTCTAAAATAAGTATATTTCTTCGTTTCTCGGAATCACTGAACTACGTTCTGCTACCATGTAAGATTATTTTCGTAGTTTGACATTAAAATAAAAACGGACGGACTTACTTTTATTCGTGCAATACAACATTACAGTTTTGGCAAGACAGAGAGTAAAAGGAAGTGCTGCCACATACGGCAAAGTATGGAACTAATAATGGTTGCGTTTCATTTCTAACACCAATGGCCAAAAGATGGCTCCATTACTGCTCACTCTTGTAATAATATATCGCCCCTCCGCAAATGCCCTAATCTAGAACGTGTAAACTCTATTAAATACTTAGGGGTGCAAATTGACACAGCACTATCTTTTAAAGTTCATATACAAACTTTAACCGTAAGACTGCGTAAACTCATTTACATTTTTAGAAACCTAAGATACATTGCTGACCGCAAAATTCTTAAAATTGTCTACCAGTCTCTGTGTCAATTCTTAATCGGTTATTGTATATCTGTACAAATCATTCGTTGGATGTAGGAAAGAAAGGCCTGCCGCAACCTTGAGAATGGCACGTTGGGCTCTCCACCACCAGGAGGTGAGTTTTGGCTATTCCGCCCCAGGATGTGATGCAGTAATTCACTAACGACTGGCATAAGGCGTTATATACAATCTTGATTATTTTGCGGTTTGAAATGTGCCGTAGGGTTTTAAAAATATATATAAGTTTTCGGAGCCTGGCCGTTAGTGATTCAATATGTGAAGAAAACGACAAGGTATGACCAATTATGACACCCAATTATTTGGACAGTGGCAGTTTTGGGCTTGGTTACAGTCGGAGATATGGGATTTTATACTGAGGGTGGCAGGAGGTAGATAACTAGTTTTGAGAGCAAAAGGGATGTAAGCGGTTTTGTTTATATTCAGTGTTAGAGAGTTGAAGTTTAGCCAATCTTTCACAGTGTCGAAGCCGACCTGGGCTTTGGAGAAGGTGTCCTTCCAGGAGTCGCCAGAGAAGAACAGAGCTGTGTCATCAGCAAACGCAAGGATTTTTGCATCTTCGAGTTGGAGTTGGCAAAGGCTGTCAATGTAGACGAGAATGAGGGTGAGAGAGATTATGCTTCCCTGTGGGAGGTCAAAAGTGAGACATACCTCGTCACTCGTCCACTCACCTTTCATGGTTTGTTGAGTTCTGTTGCTGAGGAAGTCTGAAAATAGTTTAAGCGGGATTCCTCTAACTCCAACCCTTTCCAGCTTGTCCAACAGAATGGGAATGGACACTGTCGAAGGCTTTTTTGAGAAATATAGTTAGACACTTCTTTTTCCCGTCCAGTGAGGTGATAACTGAGTGGACAAGTTCGTGGACCGCCTCGGTAATGGACTTACTGGTTCGAAACCCAAACTGAGTGTTTGAAAGCAAGTTGTTTGTTTCCAAGAAGCTTATGAGTTTGTTGTTCATAATTCGTTCTAGAATCATTAAAAGAGAAGAGAGTAAAGAAATTGGTCGATAATTGTCTACCCTATTTTTATCTCCGTCTTTATGGATAGGCTTGATAAGGGCCTTTTTAAAGGAAGCGGGGAAGATGCCTTGTTCTAAAGACAGGTTACATATGTGGGTAATAGGTTTAGTCAGCAAAAGAGCATATCTTTTGATAACTTTGTTTGGGATTTGGTCCGGGCCAACCGCACATCTTTCTTTTAGGCTTATTATGATGCTAAATACATCTTCTTCAAGTACTGGGGTCATTTGAAGGCTATGTAGACATGAGCAAGTAGAAGGGAGCGTATACATGGGAGATTTGTAGCTAGAGGGGATTTTGCCAGCCAATTTTCTTCCCACGTCAGCAAAAAATCTGTTTATCTGGTTTATGCTTTCACTTGGGGCCTCAGGGGTAATTAGGGACAGGAAATGATCGGGTGAGCGATTGGTGCCACTTATATCTTTAATAACCTTCCACAGCTGTTTGCGGTTATTTTGAGAGCCTTGAATTTGTAGCCTTTCGTACTTTCTTTTTGACTTTTTAAGGACCGCCGAAAAGAAACTCCTGTAGCATTTGTATGTCGAGGCCAGAACTTTGTTTGTCGGGTCCTTTTTATGTTTTTTATGTAGGTTGTCCCGGTTTTTAATGCATCGGAGAAGCCCTTTAGTTATCCACGGCTTGTGTATTATGTCCATGAACAAGTCTCGGCAGGAGGTGGAGCTATTACAAAATAAAGAAAAGGATGATGAGTTATGGAGTTGACGTTTGGATGGATGGGTCGCTACTCCCCAACAGCTCGCCACAAGCTGCCCTGCGGAGACTGATTGCACTGGGAAGGTGACCCAGGGGGCGATGGGGTCGTCTATAATTAAGAGATAGTACATAGTATGGGAGGAATGGTAGTTTTGCTTGCAGGTGACTTTAGGCAGACTTTGCCAGTGATCCAAAGGGGTACACCGGCAGACGAAATCAAAGCCTGTCTTAAATCGTCCAGATTATGGCCAGTAGTTAAAAAAATTTGCTTACAACGTATATAAGAGTACACCGCTATAATGACGCAGATGCGAGACATTATGCAGGTGAAGGTTACATTCGCTCACTCAGAATTTCTGCAGTTTGGTAGAAAAAGTGGGGGAGCTCATTGCCAAAGTTTATCCAAAGCTGCAACAAAATTTACTTGACGATGCCTGCCTATGTGGAAGAGCTATTCTTGTACCAGCAAACGACACTGTGAATAAAGTCAAAACTTTATTTGTCCATTGACACCATCATCGACACAGTACAGACTTCGTACCCAGCTGAGTTATTGAACTCGCTCGAACTTTCAGGTGTTCACATAAGATAAATTTAATGGTCAATGTATGTTCTAGAAAAACATTGAACTTTTTTATACTCTCATAACAAATAGCTAATCCAATTATCCCAATCCCATTCTTATATGCAGAAAAAACTGCTTCCATGGGATGCCACGCGGGCGAAGCCGTGGGTAAAAGCTAGTATATATATAAATTGGCAATCCAAATATATATATAAATAAATAAATATATAATAATTTATGGATTGCCAATTTTGAATAGATTTATGTAGAGAGTGTACAGAATTTTTATTTAAGTTCAAATCAAACTACAATTCATTACGAGGTTCCTGTGCCAAGGTCAAGCCAGATATTTTTATACATACATACATACATACATATCATCACGTCTATATCCCTTACGGGGTAGACAGAGCCAACAGTCTTGAAAAGACTAAAAGGCCACGTTCAGCTATTTGGCTTAATGATAGAATTGAGATTCAAATAGTGACAGGTTGCTAGCCTGTCGCCTAAAAAAGAATCCCAAGTTTGTAAGCCTATCCCTTAGTCGCCTTTGACGACATCCATGGGAAAGAGATGGAGTGGTCCTATTCTTTTTTCTATTGGTGCCGGGAACCACACGGCAAGATATTTTTATCATTCAGGTAATCATAATAATAATAACCCCCCCGTGGGTTCACCTTGTCGCGGTGGGGGGGCTTAAGGGAAAAGTGCAAATAGTACAAGGGCTTTTACATCATGACCCTGTACCACTCATACTAGGTATGAAGGAACATACAAGCTTACAAAACGCCCGAAAGCACCAATTGTCTTTTCCCGACCAACGATCCCAACTTTCCTCTCCTACTATCTGTAGTAAATATTTTAAGGGAAAGATGTTGTGTTGTTATTAATTATCGTAAAGTGGATATTTGAATAAATCAGTTGTTGTCTTGCACTCGAGGTGTTTCATTCAATCATTACATGGTGACAGCGGTTTTGATTATTTTACAGTTTTACGAAGAAAACTGTCGGAAAGTTTTGAAGAACGTAATTAGTGTAACTGGAAGTATAAAAATCAGTGATTGTTTGCAGTAAATAAGTGTTTTAAAAATATGGAGCATGCCCGACCTCCAGCGGAATTAAACATGGACGGCGGTCCCGTTAGCAGGGCTAACGCGTGGATAAAGTGGAGACAACAATTCATGTTATTTGTAAAGGCTTCTGAAGTACATTCTGAGCCATCAAGTGTGCAAGCCAGTTTACTTATTAATTTGATTGGCCCTGACGGTTTAGATATATATCAAGCATTTACTTTTGAAACCGAGGCAGAGAAAGATGATGTTCAAATGGTTATGAAAAATTTGATAGCTATTTTAGAACTAAAGTTAATAAAACTTTCATACGTTATAAATTTTTCACTCGCAATCAGGAAGATGGTGAATCGATTCAGCAATATGTGACGGCCTTACGACTGTTAAGCAAAGATTGCGAATTTTTTGTTTTGTGTGCGGGAAACGGGGGCATTTCGCACGTACATGTAAGTCGAAATTTACTTTTAAAAGTAATGAACGTGTCAAAAGGGTATATGATATTGAAGATTATCAAAGCAGTGATTCGGAATGTGAGAGGTTTTATGTTTCGGTAATTAAGGGACGGAAAAATAGTTCGGATGAATGGTGTGAAAAATTATTATGTGGTAATAGTGAAGAAAAGTTTAAGTTGGATACAGGGGCGGACATAAATGTGATGTCTTTAGAGACATTTTTATTGTTAGGGTTTAACTTAGAAATATTAAAGCCCGACAGAATTAAATTAGAGTCGTATAGTGGTAATTTCATACCAATAAAAGGAGTTTGTTATTTGCAATGTGTGTATAAGAGTCAAACCTTCAACCTCAAATTTGCTATTGCAGATATGAATTGTCAAAGCGTGTTGGCACGGAAGAGTTGTGAGGAATTGGGTTTAGTGCGTCGCATTCATTCTGTTAAATTGTTGGAGTTCAAGGATTTATTTACAGGGTTAGGATGCCTACCAGGCAAATATCACATAGTAATTGATGAATCTGTGCGTCCGGTAGTGTGTGCTGCTCGAAAAGTTCCCCTGGGTCTTCGCGATCGTTTAGCAGAGGAACTGAAGAAAATGGAAAGTCTAGGAGTGATAAGAAAAGTAACTCATCCAACTCCATGGGTCCACCCATTAGTAATAGCAGCAAAAAAGAGTAATGGTATCCGTATATGTCTTGACCCTCGGGAACTGAATCGCGCCGTACAACGTGCTCACTTTCAACTTCCCACTGTAACAGAACTAGCAGCTAAGTTACATGGTACTCGGGTATTTTCTGTATTGGACGCAAATTCTGGATTTTGGACCGTGTCGTTAGACGAAGCGAGTGCTGACCTTTGTACGTTTGCAACCCCATTTGGCCGTTATCAATTTTTAAGACTACCCTTTGGCATATCTTGTGCATCCGAAGTATTTCATAGCAAGATGCGTCAGCTGTTAGAAGGCTTGGAGGGAGTAGATAATTTTGTTGACGATATAATATGCTGGGGAAAAGACAGACAGGAGCATGATAGAAGGTTAGATAATTTATTAAAACGGGCGAGGGAAATAAATTTAAAATTTAACAAAGACAAATGTAAAATTGCTGTCAAACAGGTTACATATTTGTGGCATGTTTTTGACGCCGAAGGCAAGAGACCGGATTACAATAAAATAAAGGCCATAAAAGAAATGCTGGTTCCAAAAGATAAGAAAAGTTTAGAGCGATTTTTAGGCGTAATTAATTACTTGTCTAAATTCATTCGTAACTATTCTGAGTCAGTCATACCTTTGACAACCTTGCTAAAGAAAGTCAGTGAGTGGCAGTGGGAGGAAAGTGCACAACAGGCCTTTGAAATTATATTTAAAAAAACCCTTGATGTCAGTCCCGGCTCGCTTACAGCGCATGATGCTAAGAATTCAGGGTTACGATTTAGTAGTTAGTTATAAGCCCGGTAAATACATGTATATCCCAGACGCCTTGTCTTGCGCACCACTGCCTGAATTATATAGTGAAGAAGTGCACGAAAACGTATTATACCAGATTCAGATGATAATTAATAATTTACCTATGTCAAAAAATAAACTAGAATTAATAAAGAAAGAAATTACACGAGATTTAGGTTTAAAGGAGGTGTTAAACTGCATAAAGTATGGTTGGCCAGATCATAAATGTAAACTGCAAAATAATATAAGAGAGTTCTGGTCAATGAAGGATGAATTATTTGAAGTAGATGATGTAATATTTAAGGATAACTTAGTTCTTATACCTAAAAGCTTAAGAAGAATTATGCTAAATATTGTACATGAAGGACACTTGGGCATAGATCGGTGCAAGCGTCGCGCAAGACAAGTGATGTTCTGGCCGAATATGTCGAGCGACATAGAAAACTATGTTAAACAATGTCGTGTGTGCCAGGAGAGTTTAAACGCACCCGCCAGGGAGCCTTTAATATCAATAGATATCCCCGAGCTACCATGGAATAAGGTGGGATCGGATATTTTTGAATTTCAGAAAAAGTACTTTTTAATTATTGTCGATTACTATTCAAATTTTATTGAAGTAATCAAATTAAATAACCTTACTTCAACCGCCGTGATACAAAGTATGAAAGAAGTATTCTCGCGCCATGGTATACCGGAAACATTGATTAGTGATAACGGAACACAATACAGTAGCCGCGATTTCAAAATTTTTTCGGATGAATGGGGATTCACACACGTGACGTCATCGCCACATTATCCACAGGCGAACGGCAAAAGTGAACGTGCTGTCCAAACAATTAAGAAACTACTTATAAAATCTGTTAAAAGCGGTGGAGATTTTTACTTGGCTTTGCTTAATTATAGAAACACACCTAGGGATGGTTTAAGCTCTCCAGCACAACTTGTGATGAGTCGTAGGTTGCGATGTAAATTACCAGTTAATTCTAAATTGTTAGTTCCTAAACCGGTGGAAGTATCTGAACATTGTAAGCTATTGGAAAAGCAATCTATGTCAAGCTATTATTATAATCAAAATTGTAAAAAATTACCTGATCTTGAAAAGGGTGATGATGTCATTTGTATTGAAGGAAAACAAAGAAGCAGGGGCACAGTGGTGCGCGTAGCAAACACGCCTCGATCATATATTATACAAAATAGATTAGGCAATCGCTATAGGCGAAATCGCAGGCATCTGATTAAATGTCAGTTAGGAGATTCCGATCAAATGAATAATGCACCAGAGTCTGACTCTGTTTTTAGAAAAAAATATATGGAAGCGAGTGAGGAAATAAGTCTATCGGAGGAACCCATTCCTAAACAAAGTAAAAAACCTCAATATGAAATCAATAGACCTATTTCACCACCGCTTACACGCCGTCGTGCTAAGGCTAAACAGGCGACAGAGGGACTAGTGCCCCAATAGGCTTGTAATTAATTTTTTTTATCACAGGGAAATACTTTATAAATTTAAACTAAATATCTAGGTGTAAGTAATATCTGTATGGGCAGGTGAAAATAATAAGAAGTTAAAGTTATGTTGTTTCATTTTCTATTTTTTGTAAAGGGAAATATTGTAGTAAATATTTTAAGGGAAAGATGTTGTGTAGTTATTAATTATCGTGAAGTGGGTATTTGAATAAATCAGTTGTTGTCTTGCACTCGAGGTGTTTCATTCAATCATTACACTATCCACCTATTTTTACCCGTTATAATATGGAGAAATATAATTTAAGAAGGTATAATTTGCGGTCGCTGCCTGGGGGTCGCCGGGGCGCACCTGGAGCCGGTGCTGGGTGCTTCAGTATACGGGACACCGGTGACGAGGAGCTGAGCAGGCGGGCTCCCGTCACACAAGTAGAAGCTACAGCCGACGTATCTGGCGAGGATACTATTTCTTTGTTTTCATTCATCCCTTCAACTCGCCCCTCTTATATGACAAGGCGAACAGCAACCTTGTCGACTACTAGTACGCTCGAAAGTGTTAGAATAGAATATAATAGATTTATTTTCAAAATTGGATACAAGGTATCATTTATTGACGTCACATTACTTAAATCTAATTATAACTACTACCGCTTCCAAAGCGCATGTGTAGAAGAAGCGGCGGAACAAACTACACTGCAGCATTTTCATCGGACGTCAATTTACAAATATAGATATCTCAAATCTAAATCGTTGACGAATGCACATTGTCTACATTAAAAAACATAAATGAAAAATGTTGTGCAAGAAGTCAACCTAGACTCAGAGTTTGCACCCACTCAGAGTTCCCTAAATATGCACATGAAATGGTCAACAGAAGTGAACATGTTTATACTGCGCACTTACCTCCAGTTAACAAATCTAGACACAAAAACTTACCTCGAACCTCTACACCTAAAATTTATGGAGAAATTTTCGGATGTGACAGTTAACCGACAGAGAATAGGTGACCAACGCAGAGCGATAATTAAAAGAAAACTCTTGCCTCAGAATATAATAGACCAAATATACAGTGAAGTCCAGAAAGAGCTACAGCGACACCAAGAATTACATTTTAACTTAAACACTTCCATATTACAAACAATGTCTCGCGATTACAACCAAGAGGTAATAGTCAGACTCGCATGAGATGGTCTGATGAACACAATGAAGCTATTATGCGAATATATTACAGAATAACTCACATGGATACAAACAGAACCACCTACAGAAAATGTATTCCATAAAGGTATTGTCAGTATGTTTCCATCTCTTTCCCATCTAAGTGAACAAAGAATAGCCGATCAAAGAAGACTTATTATAAATAACAAATATATTAGTGACTCCAGATTAGCTATGATAAGAAGGGAAATATCTGAAGAATTAAACCATACTGAACCCATTTTTACAACAGAACAGAACAATAATAACAATGATCAATCACCACCTGTGAATATAGAAGTTAATCATTTTTAAAGAAGCTATCCCTCAATCAGACCCAAACCAAGAGAGGCGCCAACATATTGACGATACCTTCCAAACAGCATTTCAACACTTCAATAATATACACCCAACCCAAAGAACCTTTATTCCAAAACAAAAGTCATCGAAGAAATTGTCACATATAGTCGAATACATAAATAAAATAATACTGCCGGAACTAAAGATACGATACTGATTTTGATACATTCCAAACAATAATACATTGTGCGGCCTGGACTGCAGCAAAGGCTAATGGAGCTAAATTGTCATTAGACAATACAGAGACCACAAAAGTTCAAAACAAATATAAACCATCTTGGCAAAGGAAATTAGAAAAAAGAATAAATGACCTCAGATGTAAAATAGGAAAACTGACTCAGTTTGCCAATGGCACTACTAACACTAGATTAAGAAAACAAGTAGACAACATTATAGATCAGTATAAAACCCATTCTATCCATGAACCTCCGAATGCAATTATTTCAAACACATTAGACACACTAAAGCAAAAATTATCTGTGGCATCGGCTCGATTGAAAAGATACACTACGTGCACCATAAGAAAACAGCAAAATAACCAATTTCAAAAAAGAATAGGATTACAAAAAAGAATAGGACCACTCCATCTCTTTCACACGGATGTCGTAAAAGGCGACTAAGGGATAGGCTTATAAACTTGGGATTCCTCTTTTAGGCGATGGGCTAGCAACCTGTCACTATTTGAATCTCAATTCTATCACTAAGCCAAACAGCTGAACGTGGCCTATCAGTCTTTTCAAGACTGGTGGCTCTGTCTACCCCGCTAGGGATATAGACGTGATCATATGTATGTATGTAACCAATTTCATAATAATAAAAAGCAGTTTTATCGTAATATAAAGAAAACATCATCCAATTTACAAGATATTGATGAAAATAATGAAAATAATAGACCGCGGGTAGAAGATTTGCATTTGTTTTGGGCCAATATTTGGGAGAACCCTGTAAAACACAATCAACAGGCAGAATGGTTAGTCAATGAAACAAGCCGTACTAACGTAGAAACACAGCCTATGCAGTTCGAAAGTATCCCTATTGAAGTTTTTCAAAGAGTTATAAATCGCGTTCATAATTGGAAAGCTCCTGGATCCGATTGCATTCCCAGTTACTGGTACAAAAAATTTACATTTTCACATATTTATTTGCTAAATTTTATTAATGATTTTATACAAAACCCTGAATTAATGCCATCATATGTTACAACCGGTACAACTATAATGATTCCCAAGATGATAAATATATCCAAAACGTTTAATACGCTTGTAGCGGGAGCGATGATTCGGCTTGACCGCCACCAAAGGGAAGATCTTCCGCCAGGCTAGGTGTTATGCCTGGGGAACCGCGGTGTTGTGTCGAAGGTTGTATATATAGCTCCAATCCGTGAAATCTTTGAAATCGCGTCTTAGATTCTTTGCTGCTATTGGTTGAGCGCGTCAATTTCTTCGCGATGATTGACAGTAGTTGTTTGATTGGATGTTGTGACGAGTGGCGTAGAGATGTCGCCACAGTACTCCCCCCCAAGACCGGAGGTCTGAAGTCTTGATCTTGCTGTGCAATCTGTGCTTAAGTAGCTTGCAAGTGCCAGTTGTCATCCAGTGAGTCGGAAGTTGCTCGAGGTCCTAGTGAGTCAGGAGTGAGCCGTTGCGTTGCTCGTAGTCTGCGGTGAGTCGAGACAGTAGAGAGCGAAGTCGACTTGTTGGCGCCGGTAGATATCGTGCAGAGCTGCCACGCTGGAGAGAAGAGCGGCCGTCGAAGAGATCCAGGCGTGGGCTGCGGTAGATGCGTCGGTCGCTGAAGTCGATGAGAGTGAGTGCGGGTGGAGACAGGACCAGGAAGCGCGGTGAGTCGGCTGCGATGGACCTGCTGCGATACCCAGTTGCTGGCTTGCTGTGAGACTGCTTGCAGAGTGAGGAGTGATGCTGAGGATTGGAGATGATGATGAAGAAGGTTGCTTCCAATCACGTCGGGGTCACCAATGTAGCGGGAGCGATGATTCGGCTCGACCGCCACTAAAGGGAAGATCTTCCGCCAGGCTAGGTGTTATGCCTGGGGAACCGCGGCTCCCCAGGCATAACACCTAGCCTGGCGGAAGATCTTCCCTTAGGTGGCGGTCGAGCCGAATCATCGCTCCCGCTACACGCTCATTAATGTCGAAATGTGCAATAGTGTTGAGGCAATAAAGTATATATGTAAATGTGTAAACAAAGGGACAGAGCGACATTAGATTTGCAAGACAGGAATGAAGTCACCAGATATCAAACGGGACGTTATATAAGTACTTCTGAAGCTAAATGGCGAATACTGGGATTCAATATTCATGAACGTTAATTCACAGTCATGCATTTGAGCGTTAATTTAGGATATAGGCAACGGATATACTTTAACCCCAAAAATGCAATAGACCGCGTAGACAATCCACGACAAATGACTCTTTTAGCGTTTAGATATCACTTTATGTTAAGGAGATGAATTTGTAAAAACGTTATCTTATGATAAAGCTCCCGCTTATTACACTTACAATAAACAAAGAGGTGTTTTAACCGACGTCGACGCGGCACTCCTGTAGAGGGATTTCCAGGGGTATAAAGATGCTGCTTTGGGAAGAGTATACACTGTTCATCCCAGCAACGGTGAATGCTATTATTTGCGGTTTTAACTGCACAATGTACCAGGGCCCACTTCATTAACGTTTTTAAAACCCATTGACGGTGTAGAGTATGCTACGTTCCAAGCAGCTTGCAGAGCACTTCACTTGCTTGAAGGCGATGAACACTGGGATAATACCCTCGAGGAAGCGTGTATTAGTGATTCACCGAATCGATTGCGTCATTTGTTTTTTGTGATAGTGTTTTGTGGTCTTTCCGATCCATTGACCTTATGGGAAAAATACAAGTCGAATCTTTCTGAAGACTTTTTACACACTTTGAGGTTAACTCGAGCCATGAAATTAATCAATATAATAAAGACATTGGCGGCTGGCAACCCCGGAGCGTAATTGTCATATTCATTGCTCCGTATTTAAAATTTGTAAATTTAAATAAAATACACTAAAAATAAGTAAAAAATAAAATAAATTCATTGAATGCACATAGTGTAATTGTAATATTTAATTTTTAAGGTCAAATTCGGTGTATCTTGTGAAAAGATAGTGTTCAAAGTTGACGTTCTGTGGGTAACTGTTGCCGGTTTTATTTTAGAACTTTTACAAGGTAAGAACTGTACAATAGTTACTTTTCCTCACGAATTTATATCAATCACCGCGTCCTTGTGCACTGTTTTGCGTAATTTTTATTAAATATCTTACGAAATCACTTATTTCCTATACCGAATTTGACGTTTGTTTACTTTTGAATTAGGTTAGGTTTTAGTACGGTAGTCGGTTTTGCTGGTATTATTTTACACACATCAAACTCTCATTGTCTTCCTTATACTTATAATATCTTATTTTGTAAAATATGTCGTCCTCAACCCGTGCTGTGACCGCTCGTCAGCTGGAAATGCAACTGAAGGAAGCCTTAGTTCAACTCAAGGCTGAGAAAAAGGACAATGAGCAATTATTACTGGAAAGGGAAGACAATGAACGTGAATATGAATTGATGCGAAATAAAAATCTAAAGCTCGAACAACATCTTGCTGAGAGTCTTAATAATTGTGATGACTTAACCGGGCAGCTTAACCGACTTAATTTAGTGGTAGATTCTTTCCGCCAATGCAGTGATACGTATGAGAGACACTCAGACGTGTTACTGAATTAGAAAGGGAGCTGAGTGTAGCATATGAGCTGATAAATAGACACGAGCAAGATGCCCAGTCGCATCAGTCAAAGGAGGTGTCCAGCCACTTTGATGAGCTCATTGAAAGTAGACTTATGTCACCCTCAGTTGATTCCTCAATTATTGATCTCACTAGTGACACTTCTTATGATAATATGTATAAAAACAAACCAAAACTTGATATGAGCCATAATAAATTAAAAAAATACCTAAAACTCTCTAAAAAAATTAGGAAATGTAAATATCAATTAAAAAATAATAACATAAGGAAATCATGCTTAATAAAAAGCAGTTCATTGAACTGTAGGTTACAAAGGGAAATCAGCTCTTGCAATCAAAAAATGGTAGAAAATCAAGAGGCATATGAGGTTGATAGGATCAGATTGGAGACTCATGTCATAAAATTACAGGATGACTATTCTAAACTGTTTAATAAATATGATAAACAAAGACAGCAAAATACTGAGCATCTGTTGGCTGTAGAAAAGTTGATTCATGACAGTACATTTAACCAGGAGACTCTTGAATTCTTATCAAAAGAATGTACCTGCGGGCAATTCAACAAGCCCGATATCAATGATTCTACCTTGCTTTCACCCACTCCCAGTGCCGGTAATTTGCTTGATACTTATTCCAACTCTGAACCCTGTAAAACTCATTATAATTATAATACAGTGCTATTTTCAGACGGTATTGGTAGCAATATGGGTAAATATTTTTGTGATACCCTAAATCAGTCTTTTATAAATTACTGCATGCCAAATGCATCTTTTACCCAAATTATTGAGAGAATTAATAATGTAAATTTAAATAATAAATCCACCATAGTAATATTAATTGGTGATAGTTTTAAAATTGGCAGGAAAGATATAATTAACTGTTTTGAATCTTTGAATAAATTAAAAGTTAACCAAATAATTTTATGTGCTTTTCCATATATGAGTTGCCAGTCTCCAAAACTTAATAAAAACATTCACCTACTCAATAATTTTATGCATTCGTTGACATGTCGTCACAGTGACAAATTTGTGTTTTTTGACACAAACAATTTCATAGGTGATTGTTTTAAGACCAATGATAGAATATTTCTATCCAGATACCATAAGAACAAAATTGCTACATTAGTAGCTAGTAATATTAATGTTTGGACGAGTTTACATTGTAAGCGAAATATTAATTATAAGTTGACTACAGAATTGCCAACTCTGTGTGATGGTAACTCTGTTGACTTGACAGTTAATTTAAACTGCACACTCAGACAACGGGAAACCCTCGAGGGTTAAGAATTATCCATCAAAATATACAAGGTCTTCCCGGCAAAGAATTAGAAGTACAACTAGTTTTAGAAGAATTAAATGTGGACATTTTATGTTTGACTGAGCATTGGCTCATGGAGGGGGAGATGATGTTCAGCCTAAACAATTATAATATTGTGAGCTGCTTAAACAGAAAGTCTGCAATTAGAGGTGGGTCTATGATATTTATCAAATGCGGTCTTCGCTGTAAAGAGCGAACAGACATAACCAGACTTTCGGTTGAGCGGTGTGCCGAAGTGACCTGTGCCGAGCTAGATCATCATATAATTGTTTGTGTGTACAGTCCCCCAAACAGTGAATTTAAACAATTTTTAAAAATAATGGATCAAGTGTGACATGTTACCTCAAAATGTAATAAAAAATTAATTATTTGTGGTGATTTTAACATTGACATTTTAGTTAAATCAACTGCTAGTATACAATTTATTAATTTGTTTAAATCTTATAATTTAGAGTATGTTTTTTTCGAACCAACCCGAATAACATCTACATCTGCCAAGTGTCTGGATAATTTTTTTTGCAATAATCTTTATATACGGAAATCAATTATTCACAAATTGCCCTCGGATCACACCGGTCAATATGTTACCTTTGAGAAAGAGTCCTTAAACAATTTAAATAATGATAAAATTATGTGTAGACCTCTTTCTTCCAAAAACATAGGAAAATTTAAAATAAACATTGCAAATCAATTAAATACTTTAACATATTCTGGAAATAATCCTAATGAACATTATAACAATTTATTTAATATGATTTCTGCTGAATACTCAAAAAGGTTCAAGCAGAAACAAGTCAATATTCGTAATAGATTACAGTTCAGTGAATGGGCTACATTAGGTATTCACAAGAGTAGGAATAAGTTATATGACTTATATGCCCAGAAACAATACAATTTTGACCCCAGTTTTGTAGAATATGTCAAAAATTATTCAAAATTATTTAAAAAAGTTTGCAGGCAAGCCAAGTCTTTTCACATAAGTAGTAAAATAAACAACGCACCAAATAAAATTAAAGAAACATGGAACATTATTAATAAAGAATCTGGCAAAATCAAAGATAGAGACAGTATTAAACAAATATCATCCGGTAACAAAAGTATTTCTAAAACTCAGGACATAGTAAATGCTTTTGATAATTTCTTTGCAAATATCCCTGTGGAGCTAACTTCTGACGTTGACTCTTGTCCATTGCGCGCTGAAACCCTACTTAATAATAACACAACTTCCATCAAATCTGTCTTTAAATTTAAATATGTTAACTCTGATAATATATTAAAGGCGTTCAAACAACTTAATTTGAAAAAGTCTGAAGACCATTGGGGTATGTCTGTTAGTATCATAAGTCAAATCATAGATATTATTGCATCTGATCTAGCTTTTATATTTAATGAATGTATTGATGAGGGTATTTTTCCAAATTTAATGAAATGTAGCAAATTAATACCTCTATTCAAAAAAGGGGAGAAAACAGTCCTTGGCAATTATAGACCTATTTCTATATTGCCAGTTTTGAGCAAGGTGTTTGAGAAGATGATGCTTAATCAAATGCAACAATATTTTAAAATCAATAACATTTTCCATTCCCAACAATATGGGTTCACTGCCGGGAAGTCCACCACTGATGCGGGAGTAGCACTTGTTACTCAAATCTATGACGCGTGGGAGAGTTCACAGGATTCAGTTGGAGTCTTTTGCGATCTCTCTAAAGCAGTAAACTTCGTCAATATGGGTTTGACCACAAATCAACTAAACTAATGGCATCCTATTTGACTGATAGGCTTCAAACTATAGATATTAATGGAGTAAAGTCAAGCGGATCAAGCGTCTCAATGGGTGTTCCTCAGGGCTCAATTTTAGGACCATTCCTCTTCTTGGTATATGTCAATGACCTGCCTTTTATGGTGGAAAAACAGGCGGGTATAGTGCTGTTTGCCGATGACACTTCTTTAATATTTAAATTAGATCGCCATAGCGAAAATGTAAGTTCGGTTAATAATATACTGTCGGCCATATCTATCTGGTTCTCAACCAACAATCTTCTTTTAAATGCTAATAAGACCCAATGCATTAAATTTACCCTTCCAAACGTAAGGCAGGCCAATACTGACATAATACTGGAAGGCCAGAAATTAGAATTTGTTGAAAATACAAAGTTTTTAGGAATTATAATTGATGCAAAGCTACAGTGGGGTGCTCATATTTCTTAACTATCCAATAGACTTAGCTCTGCCGCTTATGCTGTTAGGAGGATCCGACAATTGACAGATGTAGCTACAGCTAGGCTTGTTTATTTCAGCTATTTTCATAGCTTGTTATCTTATGGTTTACTTTTATGGGGTAGCGCGGCTGATATACAAACTATTTTTATAATTCAGAAAAGGGCCGTTCGCGCAATTTACGGCTTAGGACCAAGAGACTCGTTAAGACAACTCTTTAAGAAAATAAACATACCTACAGTAGCGTCCCAGTACATTTTTGATCTTATAATAGCCGTTTCATAGGCTTAGCAAAGTCAGTAAATCATTTATGGGGAACTGTATACGATTTTATAATAGGTTGCCGGAGTCTGTTCTTGATATGTCCAACCGGAAATTCAAAGAGTATGTAAAGAAAGTACTTTGTGAGAAGGCTTATTATAGGACTGATGATTACCTTAATGATAAAAACATCTGGCTCGAGCTTGGCACAGGAACCTCGTAATTAATTGTAGTTTAATTTGAACTTAAATCAAAATTTCAGTACACTCTGTACATAAATCTTTTTAAAATTGGCAATCCATAAAATATATATATATATATTTTTCTTTTTTCAATATTAAATCTCATAAACATATAAATCTCCCGTGAACAATGTATTCTCCCGTCCACATTCTATTCTAAGTATAATTTAATATTGTGAAGTTGACGTTGTTGAAGAAAATGCTGCAGTGCAGTTTGTTACCGCTTCTTCTGCACTGACGCCTTGGAAGCGGCAGTAAACTCAGTTTTTAAGTAATTTATTTGACGTCAACCAAGTTGTTAAACCATACGACAATTATTAAGCGATATAATAGTATCCTATAATAATGAATAAAAAATTTTGAATTTTTGATTTTTTGAATCTAACCGATGAAAGAGCAGTAAATCCAGCTCTTTGTTTATACAAGATACACTTTTTTCAATTCAAATATCATAATATATAATCCTATATATGTTTTTTGGCGGCTGGCAACCCCGGAGCGTAAATATCATATTCATTGCTCCGTATTTAAAATTTGAAAATTAAGTTAAAAAATCAGTGAAAAATAAAATAAATTTATAGAATTCTCGTAGTGTAATTGTAATATTTAATTTTTAAGGTCAAATTCGGTGTATCTTGTGAGAAAATAGTGTTCAAAGTTGACGTTCTGTGGGTAACTGTTGCCGGTTTTATTTTACAACTTTTACAAGGTAAGAACTGTACAATAGTCGTCGTGGGGTCTTCCAGTCCACAGCTGCCCCACATTTCCGCCTAACGGCGGAAATGTGGGGCAGCTGTTCAGGGCTTGTGGCCCTCTTCAGCGACTGTCTACGCTGCCTGCAGCGGCAGGCAGGTCGCGAGCGTGGCCGTGGCGGTCACTAATGAGGTCTTCCTCCTCCTGCGGGGTCAACGGGTGCGGCGCCTGCAGTGGTGTTCGCTGTGGCGATGGCTTCTCTCGGCGATGGCCAGTGTCTTCGGTCCGGCGGGCGAGCGTGAAGTGGCGCGATACCCACGAGGTGCGGGTGCGCCGACCTGTCCGCCCTGCCGAACATGTCACCAGCCAGACGCGAGATGAACGCGTCCAGGCCCTCCCATTTAAGGTCCCGCTGGATCGTCGCGTTCCTCACGTACCGTGGGGCCCCGACGATGTCGCGGAGACATTGGTTTTCTTGAGCGCGGAGACGTCGCCTGTTTGTCTCCGCGACCTGTACAATAGTTACTTTTCCCCACGAATTTATATCAATCACCGTGTAACAAAACCCCCCTTTCGACCCCCCCCCCCCCACCTAATAATTACTTAAAATTAATTTAATTTATTTATTAATAAATATTTATTCTCATTCTATATTTATTCTTATTATTTACAAACGACACCAAATTGCAACGCCCTAACAAATAAATGATTAAAATACTATTATAATGCTATACGCTCTCTTAAGACACCAACGTAACAAATAATATAACGTAAAACCTAAGAACCCTTTATAATTAAATTTTCCATATTTCTTATTTTCTATTAATACGCCAATAGCACGTGATCATAGTGGTATTTCCCTGGTTGTATAGCCGATATAACCTCAGACTCTACGAAGTCTACATATCCTAGACCAAACATAGTGAACCTAGACGACTTAACTTTGTCTGATTACTAAAATTATAAATAGGAACTTGTAATGTAGGTAAATTGAGAGTAAATTAGATATTCAGGTTTTTAATTATTTATGTCCAGATTGGAAAAGCATATATTTGACTCCAGTATTTAAGCTTTTAGTTATAGGCAATTATACGTATTTTATTAAGTATGGAATTACAGAATGACATGATATTTGTATGAGCATTTGAACTTTCGGGTATAGGCATACATTTATATATATATATATAATAATACAGAAAGACATGTTTCCAGTGTCGTGCCGTGCCGTGTGGTTCCCGGCACCAATAAAAATAAAGAATAGGACCACTCCATCTCTTTCCAATGGATGTCGTAAAAGGCGACTAAGCGATAGGCTTATAAACTTGGGATTCTTCTTTCAGGCGATAGGCTAGCAACCTGTCACTATTTGAATCTCAATTCTATCATCAAGTAAAAAAGCTGAACGCGGCCTATCAGTCTTTTCAAGACTTGTGGCTCTGTCTACCCCGCAAGGAATAAAGACGTGACTATATGTATGTACATGTTTTCAGCATTTGAGCTTTCGGGTATAGGCAGCGACCCCTCCCCGTCGATACCGGTGGATCGCGTCTCCAGACGGGGTAGTCCTCCCCCCTAGCTCATTCATATTTTCTCAAGTCAATAAAATTCAATGAGACCTTGTATGTCTGTATGTCGATACTGTCGAAGTAAGTCAAAGTCCTGTCAAGGGACGAGAGGAAAGACAAAATGTCTTCAAACGATATTACCTTATTCTACAATGCAGCATTAGCTTGTCATTGCAATGAGCTGAATTAATATTTTTAATTGATTATTGGTATGTCATCAGGAAAGGTAATATCAAATCTCCGAAGGAGAATACACAATACAGTCAGTCATCAAAAGGGGTAGTCAATCATTTTAGGTACTTAATAAATAATAAGAATAGGTGTTATTCCTAGATAGGCGAATATAAGATGATAAAACCTTATTGCAATAAGTTTTCATTACTAATTTTGGATTCGAATAAACGAAGGTAATTTATAGAATCGGTCATCAATAGACCCTGCATATTAATGATTTAAAGATAATGTGGTAAATATAAGTAGTTGATAGTTATATCCGAAGTATTCATGGCTTTAAATAATCATCATATCATCATAAAATCGTCCGTCGTTAATTTGATCAAGATATGTTCGTCTAGGTCTTCCCACTCCGACCTTTCCCTCCACATTCTCCGTGTATATCTGCTTAGTCAACCTGTTTTCATTCATCCTCTCCATATGACTGAACCAACTCAACATACCCTTTTCTATTTCTGTAACTACATCTTCTTTCACATCACAACATTCCCTTATCACGCTGTTCCTTATCCGGTCACTCAATTTCACACCCAACATACGCCTTAACGCTCTCATTTCCACTGCATTTATTCTATCGTGCTTCTTTTGCCATACCCAACTTTCACTCCCATACATTAATGTCGGGACCAACACGCCCCTATGCACAGCCAGTCGAGCCTTCTTGGATAGTTTCTGACTGCTCATAAAGGCATGCAAAGCTCCATTCACCATGTTCCCCGCGTTCACTCTCCTTTCAATATCACTATCACACTTGCCATCTGATGTAAACTTTGATCCTAGATATACAAACTCTTTCACTTGCTCAACTTTATCTCCTCCAATCAAAATATTACATGCTGTCATTTCTTTCTCCATTTCAAAAACCAGTGTTTTAGTTTTACTTATGTTCACTTTCATTCCTTTCTCTTTTAAAGCTTCATGCATACAGTTTACCATCTCCTGTAACTCCTCCGCTGATGACGCCAGTATAACCTGATCGTCGGCATAGAGCAGACATTTGACGAGTAACTCATTCATTCTTAATCCACTTTCAGACTCTTTAAAATCTGTCAAACAACTATCCATAAATAGGTTGACCAGCCACTGTGACGCAACACATCCTTGCCTAACGCCTTTCTCAATCTTAAACCACTCAGTGTGCGCTCCGTTTATCCTGACACAAGCACTCGAATCCTCATATAAGGATTTCAGTGCTCGTATTAAGAGACTGCTCACCCCATGCATAGAAAGTGCTGACCACAATTCATTCCTCTCAACTCTGTCATAGGCCTTCTCCAAATCCACGAATGTGCAATAGACTTTCTGACTCTTGGCCAAAAACTTTTCGGCTATGCACCGCAAAGAAAAGACCTGATCAGTACATCCCATTCCCTTTCGAAATCCCGCTTGAGCATCCCATATTTTGTCATCAGTTTCATTCCTGACTCTATTAATCAATACCTTAGCATACAATTTGCCGACGACGCTAAGCAGGCTTATACCACGATAATTTTTGCAGTCCAGTTGTGACCCTTTTCCTTTGTAAAGTGGCACGATAACAGCCTTACACCAATCTTTTGGTACTCGGCCGCTTCTCCAACACAAATTGAAAAGGCAGTACAACTGTCTAGCTACGACGCCTTTTCCTGCTTTTAGCATCTCGACCGACACTCTATCATACCCAGCAGCCTTTCCCGCTTTCATACTATTAAGTGCTTCCACAATTTCGAACATTTCAATTTCGCCTTCCATCTCATTCTCTTTTTCTTCGCTATAGCAGAAATCTTTCTTATTTCCTTCCTTTTTTTCAAATAAACTTTCAAAATAGTCCTTCCATATCTTTAGCACACATTCTTCTCCTTTCACAATGCTACCATCCTGGCATCTGATCCTAGTCAGCTCTCTGGTTATAGTTTTTTTAAATAATACATACATTATAAATGTATTTCCTCACTTGGTTAATCTTGGCAAAATGATCACAATAGTAAGTGTCTGATTGTTTCTCATATAAAACCACTAGCTGTTGCCCGCGACTTCGTCCGCGTAAATTTCCAGTTAAATCTTGATCATACAGTCAGATACAGACAGACTGATAAAAAATGTAAAAAAAAAATCTCTATCCGTTTCAGTCAGAATATTAAATGTACAGACAAAATATTTTTACCGTTTTATTATATGTAGTATTTTGATTTTCAGTTTTTTTAAATAAAAAACCTCAAACAACACAAAAAAAAAATATATTTAATAAAAAAAAATATCTTGTTTTTGTTGGGGCTGAAACTTGGACCGCCAACTTTACAATCTCACGCGCCATCCACTGGACCATCGAGGCTGTTGCGGTGGTGTCGAAATTAAAGTAGACTACATACATACATATGGTCACATCTATATCCCTTGCGAGGTAGACAGAGCCAACAGGCTTGAAAAGACTGAATGGCCGCGTTCAGATATATGGCTTAATGATAGAATCGAGATTCAAATAGGGATAGGTTGCTCGCCCATCGCCTTAAAAGAATCCCAAGTTTGTAAGCCTATCCCCTATCCTTCCTCCCCCTGCCCCGCAGGCAAGTCGGACGTGTTTAATGTGAGCTCTGTTGTTATTAATTTTTTGTGCGTGATTCTGTTAACATTCCATCGACAAAGTTGTGCATTTATTAAAACTGGACTTGTGTGTGCAAATGGTGAAAAAGGTTGACCTTTCTGATGTGAATTGACGGGATTATAAAACATTGTCGACAACAGATTATTGTGCGATCTGCTATTTTGCAATAATATTAACAACTAGCGACCCGCCCCGGCTTAGCACGGATGCAAAGCCGATACTAAATATATCTCTATTAGAACTAACTAAAGGACCGCCCGCAAAGCGGCTAACTAAGTCTTGCTCCCGGCAAAAGTGTCACTTCTGCCTGCAGTCCCGGGCCGTGCAGCAGAAATCGTAATATTTTAATTTCACCACAACTTCAAATACAAACGTCCAATTTTAATCATTCAAAGACCAAATATTATCTATATAAACTGTACTGATTGATGAAATTATTTATTTTCATAAGGATTAATAGCATGAGTAAAAAAACGCGTTTAAATGTAGACCAAAAAAATTCAAGATTTTTAAATAAAAATGTGGTTGTTGTGCCTCACTCGACATAGATAGGTATAGTGTGTCGCGGACTTTTTTGTAGATATTTATAAGATCTACAGTTAATTAAAACTTTTTGGTTGATTTTTTTCAGTTTGTGTCCGAAAAATCCAAATATATTACGGAACCCTATTTTTTTCCAAAATCAAATATAGTCTATGTTACTCGTGGATAATGAAGCTTTCGAATGGTGAAAGAAATTTTAAAATCGGTCCAGTAGTTTTTGAGCCTATTCATTACAACCAAACAAACAAAGTTTTCCTCTTGTTAGCGACACATTAAATTTAACATAACGCACACTCATTAAGCATTGTCATATTGTAGTGCAATTGTTCCAGTTTAAAGTGAAAAATCAAGAAAAAGAAGACCTCAAGAAAGAAAAAGTCCTCAAGAAAGAAAAAGTCTTCAAGAAAGAAAAAGTCCTCAAGAAAATTAAGTCGGAATAATACCTCTTAGTGAAATAGTTTAATAGGATTAGGGAATCAGTATAAGGTGTTGAGCGTGGTTAGTGGACGGACAAATTGTGTATATTGTTTTTGTTTTTGAATTCTTCATTTAGTTTAGTGGATTCTAATAAGACTTAGAGTAGGTATTCCAATAAGTGACAGTGCTATTGGATTTCAGTGATTGGACTTGAGAACTGTAAGTATTTCAGACATTATCAAGTGACATAGACTTAATTAGAGAGAGAGACTCAATAGTGATCATATAGTGAATAGTTTTGCATAGACACTCAGTGAGTAAGGTCAATGACCCCATATTGACAATCCAGTGATTAGTGAATTTAGACATAGGCTTTTGAAAGAGGTTGATGACCCCATTTCTACACAACCTACCATCCGAGGATTCTTTGTTGGCCTCACTGCCGCGTCCGCAGCCGTTGACGTCTCATACCAGCGGGGGGGCGGACTTCTACTGGAGCGGAATTCGGGACTCCCTATAAGTGAAGGGGAGGCTAGGGGAGGCAGGTACCTAGTCAGGGTTATACTGTCACCTCGACCCGCAACACCTCTTTATAATATTAGAATTAGTATAGATTGAGGAAGGTATCTTTGAATAATCATAAATCAAAGATCAGCAGTGTCACAGTTGATTTCGCCGGAAACATTATCGTATCGTTGGAATAGCGGCTAAGAGTCTTGGTAGCGATACGAAGGGCACGAGATCGAATCCCGCCGGGTCGAACTGTTTTTTCTTTTTTGTTTTTGTTTTTTTATATTTATTTCTTTCTATATACATTTTAATTGTGTTAATTGAACGACCCGAGTTCTATATTACAAGAAAGAATATTTGATTTTGCATCTACTATTACTACCAGATCCAGTAGAAATGGCTGATCAGGCTTGGGTTTGCTGTTTGGCAGAATCAAACGAAGAAAGTTACATACTATGCAAGACATGCGGAAAAAAAATATCATGCGGAATGTCTTGGCATATTGCCCGATAAAAAACCCCAGGAGCACGAGAAGTGGATATGTCCTACTTGCAAAATTGCTTGCGTAAAAAATATCAACAAAGACAGCACACCTGTACGCTTCAACCCGAATGTGACAGTACGTCCTACCAAGCGACAGGCGCTCCAATCGCCGCCCAATATCTCTACAGAGGAAGCGGCAGCGGCAATAACTAAAGAAGATATACGAGCGATTGTTGAATAAGTTTCTCAAAAGCAAATGGTCTTCTTTCGCAATTCCGTACGATTTTCTCCACTATGTTCGAGTCTCAAATAAAACCATTGCGAGATCAGCTGGCGGATATGAAAGAATCAGTCACTTTCATGAGTGGACAATATGACGAATTGATGAGGGAAAATGAAAGAAAAATGGAGGTCATCACCCACCTGCGTTCAGAATGCGATGATATGAAATCAAAAATTAGAGATTTGTCAACTCGACTGAATAATCAAGAGCAAAGTGCGCGCTCTTGCAACATTGAAATTCAATTTCTCCCTGAAAAGAAAGATGAAGATCTTACCACATTAGTAACCAAGCTAGGAAGTGCAATAAAATGTAATACTCCGCCGGAAAGTATCGTCCAATGTACCAGAATAGCTAAATTAAATCGGAGCTCATCTCGACCACGGTCTATTATTGTTCAGTTCTGCAGTTCGAAAAAGCGTGATGACTTTTTGGCCGCCGTCGTAAGCTACAACAAATCAAAACCCATCCATGAAAAGTTGAATACCTCTGTTATTGGATTGAATGACCAGAAACTTCCAATCTTTGTTATTGAACATCTTTCCCCTGCCAATAAGGCTCTGCATGCTGCTGCCAGATTGGCAGCTAAAAAGAAAAATTACAGACACGTATGGGTACGTAACGGGAGAATATATTTGAGGAAAACCGACAACTCAGACTACATACTAATAAAAGATATGGACTCTATTGATAATTTGAAGTGACAGAACTTTCCTTCCTTATTATTATATATGTTTTTGTTTAATTTGTAACAATTTTAAAATTCGATTTGTCTCTATCCAAATTGTATTACCAAAATGTTGGTGGTTTTCGAAGTAAAACGCACAGTTTTTCTAATAATGTATCTTGCACTATTTACGATATTATAAACATAACCGAGAGTTGGGCAAATGACAATGTATTTAGTGCGGAATTGTTTGATGGAAGGTACACTGTACACAGAAGGGACAGAAATATTTTGAACAATCACCAAAACAAAAAGGACGGAGGTGGAGTTATTATTGCTGTTTCAAATAGGTTTCCTTCTAGACGAATAACCGACTGGGAGAGTGAATGTGAGGACTTATGGGTATTAGTTGACATTCCCCATTCAAAGTCTTTCACACAGCTGGCTTTCTGTGCGGTCTACCTTCCACCTGCAACTTCGTTGAATACGCTCGAACAGTTTATAAATAATTGTAATCGTATTAACGAGGTAAATCATCTGCACACTTTTTATATCGGTGACTTCAACTTTAGTAAATTGAATTGGTCGCTATTGGAGGATGACAGTAACAACTATCACCCATCAACATTGTATCAGACTTTCATAGATTTTATGAACATCAATAACTTGACCCAGCTGAATTCTATTAAGGATTCAATGGGAAGAATTCTAGATCTTGTTGTGACTGACATGCCTGCTTGTGACGTCACCGAATCTGTTGATTCATTGTGTAATGTTAGTCCACTGCATCCTCCTCTTCTGATTGAGATCCCGACCTCCGTTGAAACTGCTCTCAATTATAAAGACGGCAGTAGGCCAAACTTCTACAAAGCCGACTACAATACCATCAATCACTATCTAGAGTCTGTTGATTGGAATAAAAATTTTTTCAAACAGTGCGGACATAAATGAAATTGTTGAAATTTTCTATCCAAAACTAAATAATACTATACAAAAGTACGTTCCAATAGCTAAAAAACGCAACAATAAATTTCCACCTTGGTTTAGTCATGACCTGATCAATAGACTGCGAGAAAAAAAATAAATATAGACGAAATTACTCGAAATACAAGAACCCCCGAGACCTTTTGTCTTTCAAATTATTATCAAAACGTTGCAAGATTCTCATGAACGAATGCTATAAATCATACATAACGCGACTGGAATCAGATATTGACAAAAACCCGAAATCCTTTTGGAGCTTTCTTAAGGCAAAACGTGGAGGTGCAGGGTCATACCCAGGTACTATGTCTAATGGCACTATATCAACTTCAGATGGACACTTAAATTTGCAATCTATTCGCTTCATATTTTTCATCTGTATATAACGATGGGCATGGTACTGGTGCACCTAATTGTGCAAGTAGTAGCAAGCAGCCCGGCTTTCCAGGTGCCAACGGTGATTGCTTGTCATCCATAATAATTTCTAAACAAGAAGTCTTTAGTAAATTGGAGAATTTAGACTGCTCAAAAGGTGCTGGAGCGGATGGAATCCCTCCAATTTTTCTCAGAAATTGTGCAACCAGCTTAGCTGATCCGGTTCATTTCATCTTTAATACTTGTCTAACTCAGGGAGTATATCCAGACGCATGGAAATTGGCTAAAGTGGTTCCTATCCACAAATCTGACGAGAAACACCTTGTTGATAATTACAGACCTATTGCAATTCTATCTTGTTTGGCTAAAATTTTGGAACTTTTAGTGCGTCCCTATATTCAACTACACTTTGACAAGTACTTAACTGAGAGATAACATGGCTTTGTTAAGGGTAGATCTACCTGTACTAATCTTGTTGAATTTACTGATGAGTTGTCAAAATCTATTGGTAATCAAAAGGAAACAGATGTGGTTTACACTGATTTCAGCAAAGCCTTCGACAAAGTGCCGCATAACATCTTATTGAATAAGTTAAGCATGTATGGTATCAGCGGGAGCGTACTCAATTTTTTTCAAGCGTATCCATTCTCTTCACAATATTTGTAAATGACCTACCATTTCAGTTTCTTCATTGTTCTTCCTACATGTTTGCTGATGATTTGAAGCTTTCTAAGGAGATCAATTCCCTCGATGACTGCTTATTCTTCCAAATGGACATAGATGTTCTATGTCAATGGTGTGTCAGAAACGGAATGCAATTAAATGCCAGTAAATGTTTTTTATCAAGTTTACACGGAAGCAGAAGGAAATACGGCGTATCATATTAATGGATATAAACTGAAGGAGGTCGAAGTCGTCAAAGATTTGGGAATATTACTAGACAAAAAACTTACCTATCTTCCTCACATTGATTCAGTAGTAAAACGAGCTTCGCGATTGTTGGGCTTCATAATTAGAAATGGAAAAGTTTTCCGAAAATCAACTACTAAATGCACTCTATATAAGTCTTTGGTACGTCCTATTCTAGACTACGGAAGTATAATATGGCGCCCACATTTTGCGATTCACACACTGCGAATTGAAAGGTTGCAAAGAAGGTTTACTCGTCATTTGGCATTCACATCTAGCATTGTATCAAAACTAGATTCATATAATATTCGTTTAGAAAAATTTAATCTCACTAGCCTAAACAAACGCAGTGATATACTTGATCTGGTATTTCTCTATAAACTTATAAACAATGTTATACACTGCCCCCAATTATTGAGAAAATTTAATTTTACAGTGCCAAGACGAATACCCCGTAAGCCAATCCAATCTTTCGCACTCCCCCATTGCAGAACCAAATAAGGACGAAATTCGACAGTGCCCAGAAATTGCAGGTTGTATAATAGGATCAGTGGACTAGCTGATATACATAATTTATCGTTAAAAAAATTCCGTGCTACAATTTTAAGTTGCTTGAATGACTAATATTTATGTATTGTACTCTTATTTTATGTACTTATAGGTTAATATTGCTGCCTTATTATTTTAGTTCTTTGCCGTTCAAAACATTGAAGTTGTTACTATTTGCACCACAATAAACTTTATACTAACAAAAAGGTAGATAGATACTTACTTAAATTTATCAGTAATAATAAAAATTAAACATGGATTGTTCCCCATAGCATGCTGGGTTTGCCTGTAATTGGTCGAGCAATTAGAACGAACCTTATTGTATGTATAATCTCTGTATTTACTGTTGTATCGACTGTTGGTAAACTGAATAAATAAATAAATATAAATAAATATATACGGGACAACCAAAAATCTTTTTATGTGAGAATTACGCATTTTATGCGCGACAAAACCAGAATATTATCAAACTGATTTTGACTTATATTACTTATTTGCAGGCAAACTCATGCCTTGAGTTCATTCAAATGTCGATAACTTTATTTTTAGTGAACCGATTTTGATGAAACAAAGTTTAAATGTTCTTCTGAGTTAAAGCAAAGCAATTGGTGAAAGTTTTTAGTAAATTGGTTCAGCACTTTCGGAGATAATCGTGATCATACACACAGACAGACAGACAGACAAGAAATTTAAAAAAATATATATTTTTGCTTTCTATTATACATTTTAAGTATCCCTCTATCCATTTCAGTCAAAAATACTAAATGTACAGACAAAATATTTTAACTGTTTTATTATATGTATAGATAAGGTTGTATAAAATAAGTGAATCAATATTTCATTCACTAAAAGTTGTAAGGGTGTTTCCCCTGAGATGATCTCATATGAGAATAATACAGATAAAAGACTATCTAGACTTGATTGCGTATAATCTAAATCTATGTCCAACTCCACTGCTTTGCCTCGAAGTATTACGGACGACCAGTTTCACTGATCAGATCAGATCATAGCTCTCAAAATCCGGAAATTATCCTTTTAAATCATTATCATTATATATAATAAAATGTGTGTGCCGATAAAACTTAAAAAGGATTCCCGATACGATAAAGGGACTTATATAGTGCAATAGCCCTTTATCCCCCCTCGAACAAGAAAGTTCCCGTTTTAACTTAAAGGGCGTATTTTTAAAGATATAAGGGCTTTTCCAATTCCTTAACTTGAAAATTAAGTGAAGTAGTGGCGCCATCTGTTGTCGAGTAGTTGAACTCCCTTCAGAACAACGATTATTTGAGTTGCGTTTCGAAAAGCGCTGCGAGCAATTACAGCATGTGTAGCAATGGCGCAAAATTTAAAATCCCAATTTCAACAAAGTCTTAAATTACAATTGTTTCTATAATAAAGTTATTAAATTTTGTGTATTTATACAGCATTAGGTAGCTTTTATTTTGGAGTTGAAGCGAGATAAATTTAGTTATTCAAATTATTAATTATTAATTCTGAAAATAATTTGAAATTTAAATTTTCAAATTTCGCGCCTTTACTACTTATGCTATAGCTGCAGAACTTATTGTTACGGCGGATAATAATGTCGAGTATATTCTAGAAGGTGTAAAAGAATATATATGTTACAGTTAAAACTAGTTTTTAGATAGAACGCGTTTTCCCTAGTTAGAACTAGTTTTTACTAAATGCCTTTGTTAAAACTAGAATTAACGAATGCTCAAAATTAAATATCAGTTAAAAATAGTTCTTACTAGACAACACGCGTTTTTCCGAAGAGAGCCAGTTAAAACTGTTCCGACCAAGGTCAAAAAGGTGTCTCTGCAAGAAAAATGATTGCCTTTGTAACACAAATTGCCACGATAGTTTGTCTTGTAATAACAAGTAGATCCTCATCCTTTTTATAAATTTAAGATTGTTTAATTTTTATATTGTATGACAGAGTTGAGAGGAATGAGTGTCTTAAACCACTCAGTGTGCGAGCGCACACTGAGTAGTTTTAGGGCACATCGACATGAAGTAGTTGCCAAGGATAATACTAATTAAAATTAAATAATATATGTCATCATAATCAAACAAGTTTTGTGTGTTCTGTTACACAAACATAAAATTTTAAAAAGGAAAATTTTAAAGGAACTTTGGTTAGCATACAATATAAAAATTAAAGGAGAGTGTGGTGGGAAAGGTCAGAGTGGGAAGACCTAGACGAACGTATCTTGATCAAATTAAGGACGTTCTGGTAAAGGGTCAGGTCAAAAGTACCCGAAACCGCCGAGCTTGTATGAAGAGAGTTATGAATGTGGATGAAGCGAAGGAAGTATGCAGAGATCGTGGCAAGTGGAAAGAGGTAGTCTCTGCCTACCCCTTAGGGAAAGAGGCGTGATTTTATGTATGTATGTATAAAAATTAAATAATCTTAAATTTATAAAAAGGATGAGGATCTACTTGTTATTACAAGACAAACTATCGTGGCACTTTGAGTTACAAAGGCAACCATTTTTCTTGCAGAAACACCTTTTTGACATCATCTTTTCTTGCATACGAAGCGCATAAATCCTTGGCCTGTTCCTATGGCTGCTTCCTTAGCAACAGTTCTCAAAGGTAAATTTGTATACGGAACATCTACTTCAAGCAAAAATTTTTCTTTACACTTGTTGAATTCTGACCTGCAAATCAATACTACATAGTTACCTGCAATATAATTTTAACCGGAACAGTTTTAACTGGCTCTCTTTGGAAAAACGCGTGTTGTCTAGTAAGTAAGTAAGTAACTCTCTGAATATATAAGGGCCCGGTATCACCCGCTAGAGTTAGTTCGATTTTGAAAGCGATTGCGAAAGGAAATGAAAGAAGTTATCTGTGAGCATTTATTTTGAAGTATCACGTGTCAGTATTTTTAACAGACTTTAAAAAAAGAAAGTACTCAGTTTGATTATTAATTATTTATATTTATTATTTTTGAAAAAATAATTAATAGTGTCTTTAATTAATTCTAATGATTGTTTTGCTTTTTCTTTTAATTGTTTGTCTATAAAATGTTTATTTAATTTATATTTTACAGAAAACAATGCCTAGACGTAAAAGAGGAGGAGATCTTGCCAGTTCTGCAGCGAAACGGCGGAAACAAAAAGAACATCGAAGAAATGAAATGGAAGAAGAGCGCGAAGCACGTTTACAAAATCAACGAACCAGGATGAGAACGCTGAGAAGCACAAAAAGTGAAGAAAGGAAAGAGAATGAAAGTGTAGAAGAATCGAGAATTTTAAAAGATAATTTAACAAAGGAAGCATTCCACTACGACCCAACGAAAAAATATAACAATCATAAACATGTTGTGATCGGAAAAATGAATAACATTTGCCAATTTTGCCACGCGAAAAAATTCAGTAAAGAAACACCAGGTCTCTGTTGCATGAATGGAAAAATTTGACTACCACCACTGGAAGCACCTCCGCAGGAATTTCTAAATTACATGACCGGGGAAACACAAGAATCAAAACACTTTCTTCAAAATATAAGATCATATAACTCCTGCTTCCAAATGACTTCTTTCGGAGTTACTTCGACCAACACTAATAGAAATGAATTTGAATATGTATTTTCAATTCAGGGGCAAATTTATCACAAAATAGGATCGTTACTGCCAATGCCTAACGAAGACTATAAATTTCTGCAAGTATATTTCATCGGAAATGAAGAACAAGAAATTGATCAACGATGCACAAATTTTAATGGATTGAGTCGCGAAATAATCCGAAATGTACAGAAGATCTTACACAAATACAATCAATTGATTTACATATTCAAAACAATATTAGACCGCATGATTTCTGATGACTATATAATTGTAATTCGAGCCGATAAAAGACCACCTGGAGAGCACGAACGTAGATTTAATGCACCTCAGATAGATGAAGTTGCCATCGTAATTGTAGACAATGAAAATACAAGCCGTGACATAATTGTACAACGAAGAGGAAAAGGACTACAACGCATTGCAGAGACACACCGTTCCTATGATGCTCTTCAATATCCATTAATATTTCTGCACGGAGAGGACGGATACCATTTCAATATAAAACAAGTGCATCCTGAAACAGGCATAGAAACAAACAAAAAAGTCACTTCCAAGGAGTTCTATGCTTACCGCTTAATGATCAGAGACAATGAAATATACAATCACATACTCAACACTCGCCGTTTATTTCAACAATTTCTGGTAGATATGTACGGTCGCGTTCATAATTGCAGTCATAGTTCGCAAAACTTTATAGCTTGCAGTCACCGCTATCACTCACACATTCACATAAATAACACAATAATCAACAAGCGGTGAAGCGTTGGGTAACACGCCATCAAGAAGAGGGTAGGTAGTGTAAAAAGTCGCCGCGCAGCGGCCCTCGTCGTCCGCTTATCAACACAGCGACACGCCACACAGCGGAGATCCATGGTGGAACAGTACGAAAATAATGGCTTCATACCGACCTGAACATTTGCGGAACAGTTCGACACGACAGTGGTTACTGTTCGTCGAGTTTGCACCGTGAGGGACTACACCACAGACAGCCAGCAAGAAAGCCGTATTTATCCGAAATATATAAGCAAAAACATTTAGAATTTGCTCGGCAGTATTTGGATTTTGACTGGAAAAAAGCGATATTTACGGACGAAAAGTTTGTTTACGTCATCGCAACACGGTAGGCTTCATTTATGGCGAAGAAATGCAACTCGGTATGAAGAAAAAAATATTGTGCCAAATATGGAGTGTGGACGCATATCTGTAAATATGTGGGGCTGGATGAGTGCTGCTGGACCTGGAAAACAGGTGTGGATAGCAGGACGCGCTACAGCTGCTCATTATGTGCAAGTGCTGGAAGAAACCATGTTACCAACTGTGCGGTGTATTTATCCGATTGATGATATGCCAACAATATCATTTGAGCAAGACAACTGCCCTGTGCATCGACTCCATTTAGTGCGTGAAAGGTTCTGCCAGTTTATATTAAAACTACTAATTACTTAGAGTGTTTTAAGGACAGCTTCAATATCTTTTCTTTATGAAAACGAATAATTAAGCTGTAACCTTAATAACAGGAGATAAGTAGATGATACAATTAGTGTAATATGCTGTATGTATAGCTTTATATAAATAAAACTATAGGTAAACTGTTTCAATAAAATTTACAAAAAAAATTGTTGAATAACTTCGGAATCCAAGTAACGCTAGTAACTAGAACAAGCGAGTGTGAGCAAGCGAGATTATCTAATATATCTTAGATCTCACTTGCTCACACGAAGTAATAAAATTGCTACCCAATAACTTTCAAAGGAACCACTTCCTATGTTAGGGTCGTGTGCAGACAAACTTTCAACCTTATTGAAATGACATAAGTCTGGCAGTCGCAGGCTTCCCTTTATAGGCAAATCTTATGCAAATAATGAGAGACGACCATATCTCAATCGACAATTATCGGGCCCAGTTCGGCCATCGTTGATTACCGTCTCTTTCTGTTTTGTTATGTTATATGTCATAGAATAATAAACTGTTTTACTTAGTAATCATTGGTATTAAAGACCGTATTCATTTGAAGGAATATTTATTCTTTTTAAATATGCATGTGTGTGTGTATCTAGTGGAACCAATGTGCACGCTATTTTAACCCGTAAGAATTTTAAAACTATGACTGCAGATATGAACGCGATCGTACGCAAAAATAGAAGCAGAACGGATGCTTTACATAAGACTGAATCAGAAGAAACTACGCACAGAAGAATACATGCATCTTCGAGACGCAATCATGAATGACGGCAATATTGATGATATTGGAACAATGGTAATATTACCTTCATCATACACAGGAAGTCCAAGACATATGCACGAATATACTCAAGATGCCATGACTTACGTAAGAAAATATGGAAGACCTGATCTCTTCATAACATTTACATGCAACTCATCATGGCCAGACATCAAAGAACAACTAAAATACGGACAAACCTCCATGGATCGACACGACATAATAGCCCGAGTTTTTCGACAAAAACAAAAAAGATTTATTGAAGTCATCACAAAATACCACATCTTTGGAACCGTTCGATGCGGGATGTATACAATTGAGTGGCAAAAACGAGGATTACCTCACTCACACAATCTCATATGGCTACACGATAAAATTTATCCCACGGATATTGACAAAATCATCCAAGCAGAATTTCCCGATCCACAAAAAGATCCGGAACTGTACAACATAGTAGTGAAAAACATGATTCACGGACCATGTGGATCATTAAACTTCAATGCACCATACATGAGTGATGGAAAATGTATAAAAAAATATCCAAAACCATACATGGATGATACAAAAACTGAAGAAGACGGCTATCCCAAATATAGAAGACGATCACCGAAAAACGGTGGTTTCATAGCAAAAATACGAATACAAGGCAAAGACGAACTGGAAATAGATAACCAATGGGTAGTACCATATAACCCACTACTTTCGAAAATGTTCCAAGCTCACATAAACGTTGAATACTGCAATTCAGTAAAATCTATTAAATACATATGTAAGTACGTAAACAAAGGTAGTGTGATATGGCAGTATTTCAAATAGTCCAAAATAGCGAACAAAATAACAGAAATGATGAGATTCTCATGTACCAAATGGGAAGATACATCAACAGTAACGAAGCAGCATGGAGCATTTTTAGTTTTCCCATACATGAACGCGAACCAGCTGTGCAGCATCTAGCAGTACATTTAGAGAATGGACAAAGAGTTTACTTCACAAGAGAGTCGGCTAGAAAAATTGCAAGCGAACCACCTGAGAACACAACATTAACAGCTTTTTTCCAACTGTGCCAAACGGATTCATTCGCAAAGACATTACTGTATGTTGACGTCCCTATTTATTATACGTGGGACAAAACAAGGAAAATTTTTCAACGACGAAAACAAGGAATACCAGAGGAGGGTCATCCAGAAATCATGAAAGCTGACACAATAGGTCGAGTATAGACTGTACATCCAAACAATGCCGAATGTTTCTATCTCCGGATGTTGTTACACCAAATACGGGGACCAACAAGTTTTACAGCTCTAAGGACTATTAACGGCTACCTATGCCAGACGTACAGAGAAGCATGTCAACGCTTAGGATTATTGGAAAACGATAACCACTGGGAATTAACACTACAAGAAGCTACACTCACAGCTTCAGCTAAACAACTTCGGGAGTTATTCGCTATAATTCTAACAACATGTAACCCATCAAACCCAAAACGACTATGGGACGCTTTCAAGAGGAGTATGAGTGATAATATATTGTACCAAATCCGACAAACTAATCCAGAACTGACTATAGAATTCAATGATGACATCTTCAATGAAACACTCATTCGCTTAGAAGATAAATGTTTCGCAATAAATAACCAGGCTTTAGTAGAACTAGGAATGCCAGCACACAAAGAAATGCTTTCAGTGTGTTAAACTACGAAATTACAAAGGAAAAAAGCTACAACATCAATGAACTGCTTGAATACATTGCTCACAACAAACTACTCCTCAATGACAATCAAAAAAAAGTTTACAATGTTATAATGGACCGGATAATTAACAACACTAGTGGAATTATTTATTTGGACGCACCAGGAGGCACCGGTAAAACGTTTCTACTAAATCTAATACTGGCAGAAATACGTGTTAAAAAACACATCGCACTGGCACTAGCATCATCCGGCATTGCAGCCACACTTATGGAAGGAGGACGAACTGAAATCAATGCATGCTTAAAAAAGTCACATCTCTGGTCACAAGTACAAATACTGCAATTAACAAAAAACATGAGAGTTGAATTATCAAAAGATGAAACAACAGCACATTTTGCTAAAATACTTTTACAAATAGGTGAAGATACATATTCTACTAACCAAAAGACCGGCCTCATTGAACTCAATAGTGATTTCTGTAACATAGCCATTACTGAAAACGATCTAATCGACACAATTTATCCAAATATTGTTCAAAACTATACCAACGTAGAGTGGTTATTTCAAAGAGCAATTTTGGCCACTAAAAATAATGTTGTTGACGATATCAATTTCAATATTCTAAAGAAAATACCTGGTGAAGAGAGAATATATAAATCGATGGACACGATGGTATCCAGTGAGGAAAGTGTCAACTTCCCTACAGAATTTCTGAATTTTTTACAAGTACCAGGAATGCCATTACACTGCCGTCGTCTCAAAATTGGATCTCCAGTCATACTACTAAGAAATCTAGAATACCACTGATCTCTTCTGAATTGCCATTTCAATTTAAAAGACTGCAATTTCCAATTAAATTAACTTTTAGTTTTACAATTAAAGCGCAAGGACAAACTTTAAAATATTGTGGCATTAACCTCAAAGAACCCTGCTTCTCTCACGGTCAGCTATATGTAGCTTGCTCAAGGGTAGGAAATTCGAGAAATCTATATATATATACTCCAGACAATAAAATGAAAAATGTTGTTTATAAGCAAATAGTGTAAACAATGAGCGAATGTTTTCAATAATTTTTTTTACTATCGCGTCAAAGTTTATTTTTTTATTTCACCTACCGTGTAATCTCAACTTCCGGGCGAAGCCGGGTATTATAGCTAGTAATTTAAATAAAGAATTAAACACAAAATTGTCTTGACACCGCTTTTTTAAACAGAGTGCATTTTTCAAAGCACACCTTTTTTATGATGAACACAATTTAACACCTGATTATTCTCCTCACAATAATCCTCATATAATTTAAGTAATTTAGGACAACCCTTTTCACCCAGTTCTATAATTTCACAATCGTTGCATAACTCTTGAATCCATACAATCTTCTCATTTCCTTTAATTAAGACATTTTTACTTTTTAAATATGGAATTATAACTCGCCGGAATTCTCGATAATCGATAAACCCTTCATACCAATGTAGTCCCAGATTATTTTCTAATCATCGAACTCGCTTTTTTTCTTCATCAGAAAGAGTTTTAAAAGAATAAGGTGCTTTAACCAAGAAAGTTTGTGTGTATTCCTTAGTTGCAATAGAAAATTCCTTAACAATAAAATTATTTTTCAAATCCTTAAACCCTTGTAAATCTATGATTATTGTATTATCATTCATGATAACTTCTTAACAATATTGCTCAATGGCTTGTATTCAAATATGCAATCGTTTAGTATCAGACAATATGCAGCCGTTTGATCGGGTATGTCTTGGTCAGATTCGAATTCAACTCTCACATCAATTGATCCCTTTAACATTTCATGCTATCATGAACAGTCTTTAACAAATAACGGGGCTATGTCTCTAAATTCTTTTAATCTGATGAAATCTTGCGTATTGTTCATATATTAATGAATATCTGTTGTCTGAGAAACTAATATTTAAACCTTCATACGGATAATATGAAGAATTTAGAAATACTCTTACGTCTCGAATATGACAATGGTCGAACTCTGCCATCGACATTGTTGCATTACTTTTACGGTTTGTTTGTAAAGCAATAATAACAAATCTTGGTTTCTCCAACTGTGATGAAGTTTTAATGGACCAAGTATGTTTCCTGGTTTTGGGTAACAATGGGTACTCATACAAATCCCAGTTACGAAACGCTAAGGTTATCGCTCGATCTTTTTCTAAATGTTTAAGTAAATTGATTCTTTCACGGTCCGACACTCGAACATGAGGAACTCGCCAAACTATTTTATTTATAATTATATCTTCGACAATTTCTCCAGAACTTAGTAATAAGGAATTGAGATTTGTATTACTTCTCAATAGTACTAATTCATGTTTACAGTTCATTATGATTTTTTCATAATCTTCTGCAAAACCTAATATTTTATTTAACGGTACGTATATACACAGAAAATCCTCCATCGGAGGTAATGCCTGAAGGAGACCAACCCCAAACTTTTGCGCTTTTGGATTCATTTTCGTTCAATGATAGATAAGATTGAATTGTTGTGGTAATACCTGCATTTTTAATCTTATCTGTTTCTATCCCATTTAGTTCATATCTTATATCTTGAAATAGAAATAGTACAGGGTTGTTTACGAAATGCACACTCGGCACTTTTTCTTTGCCAGCGTTATTTTGTTTTTAATCATAATCATAATCATTTATTCCTCGAATATGGTTTCAATGTTGGTCTTAGTATTTAGGTACAGCTTCTGTGAACACATATTCTACCTCTTAAGGCGTCGGAATTATATACTTAAATTTTAAATTAGTAGCATATAAAGCTCTGTCTAATTATGATCAGTTTGTCTATATTTCAATGTCCAATTATAATTATTAATAATAATAATAAAAATTTGTCAAATTATAATATCAATAAAAAATAACCATTGTTACTAAAAACATGACTCGTCGTCAGATGCAGGCAGGCAAGTCCAAGTAAAGGGTGTAACGTCTCCTTATTGTACTGTTTGGTTTGTGTACTTTTGCCTGTAGGCTATTTCAATTGTAAAACGTAGGTAGCTAGCTTACAAACTCAGAACTTTTTAATACATAGTTTTATATTATTTACAAACGGGTAGACAGTTTTAAAATTTATAGTTATTTGTTTCGTAAATGACACTTCACAGGCGTTATTTAAATATTTTGCTTTGTTTTTTTCCTTCTTTTCTATTGCCGTTCGCCGTTCATTTCGTGAATGTCAATGTCAACTTTTTTTGTTTTTGTACATAATGAATTAACTGTCAACTTCATTTAATTGTATGCTTGGTTGTTTCTTAAATACAGCCATGGTGTTCTTGCTTCGGTTTGTGATAATTTGTGTTTTTACTTTTTTATTTCCTTTGCTTGTTAAGTCCGGCTGGCGGGTTTGGCGAGAACTTTTGCTTTAGTTCGTCAAACTAAATACAGACTATGCACATCATCTGATCCTTGGGGATTTTAACACGTGCCTTTTGAAGGGAAATTCTAGAACTTCTAAATTACTAAATATTGTCAAGTCGGTTAATTTTTCTATTCTCCCATCTGGGCCAACACACTTCACAGAACATGGACCTACCTTGTTTGACTTGATAATAACTTCCTCAGAAAAGCTTGCTTGCCAGTCATGGTCAAATACCGGCCCCAGGATTTTCTCATCATGACTTAATTTATGTCTCTTACAAGCTTAGAGTTCCCAAAATAAAGCCTAAAATCCTCCAACTGCGCTGCTTCTCAAAAATAGACCACAGGGCCTTAATAACTGACGCCTCTAAAATTGACTGGTCTCCGGTGACTGCAGCGAATACAGTGGATGAGAAAATTTCTCTGTTTAATAAAAAAATCTTGGCTCTGTATGATGCGCATGCTCCAGTGAGAGCAGTCAAAATAAAGCGTCCTCCCGCACCGTGGATAACTAATGCAGTTCGTATAGCCATGAGACGACGGAACAATACTTTTCGTAGATTTAAACGGGAGCGCAGTAATGAAAATTGGTTATTTATTTATTTACTAATTTATGTACACAGAAAACATCGGGACTGATAAACACAAGAAACAAAATTACAAAGGTTCTGCTTATTTCAAAAGAAATCTCTTCCAGCAGACCCGAGATAGGAGACATGATGGAAAGGGTGACAGGCGTGTACTCCACTCACACAACTAATAATAGACATACATAAACAAATACATAAATAAAATAAAATAAGATACATATATAAATACAAAATAATAAACTTACATAAAGTATATACAATATATACCATATTAGCAAGGCTTGGAAAGGTAATAATTTTTAATTAATTTTTTAAATTGGGACAGTGATTTAGAGTCACGTATCTCAGGAGGCAGTGAGTTCCACAATCTAACAGCATGGACAGAGAAGGAGTTGGAGAAAGTGGCCGTACGATGCGTAGGGAATTTAAGTATGGTTCTACGATGAGACCTGCATGGAGTATCGACAGGACAAACAAAGGTGAAGCGGTTGCGCAGATATGAGGGATATGCAGGATTATAGAGAGTATTGTAAAGAAGGCAAAGTATTCTCATATTTCTACGCAGACGAATGGGCAGCCAGTTTAGTTGCCTGCGAAACTCCGAGACGTGATCATACTTCTTGAGGCCAAAAATGAATCGGATACACAAATTCTGTAGACGTTCCAGTTTATCAAGGAGTTCCTCGGTAGCATCCAAAAAGCACGCGTCAGCATAGTCGAGGAGAGGAAGAATGAGGGATTGACATAAGGAAACTTTAGTTTGAAAGGGCAAAAAATTTTGGAGACACTTCAAAGTGTGGAAGGAATAGTGTACCTTGCGACTAACCTCGTGAACGTGCTTCGACCAGCTAAGTGTAGAATCAAAAATAACACCAAGGTTCTTCGCAGTTTCCGCAAAAGCTATAACCGAACCATCCAGAAGTAATGGGGGTAAGTCACACAGGTCAATACGACTGCGTAGATGCTTACCACCAATGAGCATAGCCTGAGATTTCGATGGATTTATTAATAACCCAAAAGAGCTAGCCCAGCGACTCAGCTTGTATAAGTCATCGTTCATGGAAGCCACAGTTGTCTCAACCTCATCAGCCAAGCAATGCCGGTAAAGCTGCAAGTCGTCTGCATAGAGATGTATACTAGAAGAAAGAATATTAGTAACAGTATTAATAAACACAGAGAAAAGCAAAGGAGAAAGGACACCACCCTGGGGTACACCAGCACTGAGCTCACGCCAGTCAGAGGAGATCTCTCCGAGGCGAACACACTGCGAGCGACCCCGAAGGTAGGAAGAAAACCAGGCAAGAGCAACAGGTGACACGTTAATAGACCGGAGAATTCCGAGAAGGACATCAAAATCAACAGAGTTGAAGGCACTGCTGAAATCGAGAAGTACAATCAAAGTTAGGGATTTGTTTTCCATAGCCCAGCGGATGTCATCGGTAACATTAAGCAAAGCCGTCACAGTACTATGTCCCGCACGGAAACCTGACTGATAAGGACTAATTATGTTGTTATGATTTAAAAAATAAGATAACTGCCTTTGAACAATCAGCTCAGAAACTTTAGATAAAAAGGGTAAGATAGATATAGGTCTAAGTTGTGAAAGTGATGAAGGATTAGAGACTTTAGGTAAAGGAATAACATGAGCTAGTTTCCAAGACGCAGGGAAATAACCGGAAGTTAGGGAGAAATTAATTATATGACTAACAACAGAAAGAATAGCAGGGAGAAGGAGCGTTATCATTTTTGCAGAGATCTGATCATCCCCAGCCGCGTTAGAAGTGACATGAAAAATAAATCTTTCAACTTCATCCTCAGTAACACATGAAATCTCAAAGGCAGGGTAAGGCGGAACAGGAAGTTTGGATAGTTGATTCAATGTGTCAGATTTAGAGGCAGAAGACAGAGTAACAGGCGGAAGAGAAAAATGTCTGTTAATGTCGTTTGGGTCTAAGTTACTGTGATCGAGAACCGAAAATTTGCCAATACCCACAGATCTAAGAAACCTCCACACATCAGCAGGGCTACGACCAACGAGAGAATCATGAAAATAACTTCTTTTAGCATCCCTACACATACGACTGCAGCGATTGCGAAGGACCTTGAAAAGCGAGAGATTGTGTTCTGTCGGGTGACGCTTATACCTGCGCTTGGCTTTATCTCTTCGTGCCATAGTTTCTTTAATTTCGCTAGAAAGCCACGGTGCAGGGTTTCGCATAGCCTTAATACGTCTGAGGGGAGCATGTAGATTGTAAATGTTGATTACAGCATTGTTAAAGCATTCCACCTTCGCATCAACATTATCACTGTTATAAATAGGAGACCACTCAATATTCATAGCCTCTTGATGAAATTTCTCCAAGTTTATACCCTTAAAATTACGACGGAAAATATAATGAGGAACCCTCTTAGGGGGAGAAATACAATAAGATAAATAAAGGAGGTCATGATAAGAAAAAGGGGCAGTAAGTTGACCATGACACGCCACCAAATCGCAGGAAGATACAATTATAAGGTCAAGGAGAGAGGGTTTACGATTAGGCACATGGTGGGTAGTCGAAAGAGGTAAAATGTGAAGATTGTAAGATGTTAAAAGGTCTTGAAGTCGATGAGTCCGTGAGTCATTTTTGACGAGGCATGTATTTAGGTCACCCATCAGAATTACATGCTCATAATTAGGGCAAAATTCGTTGAGGAGATTGTCTAGGGAATCAAAATAATCAATGCGAAGGCTTGGACTGTAGTAAACTGCTATAAGTATTTTTGTATGGTGTAGATTAATTTCAATAAAAAGGTGTTCAGCAGATTCAGAGTGAGCAGGAGAGGCGCTAAGCAGTTGATATGGAATATTATCACGTAGATAGATCGCAACACCGCCACATTGCTTACCCACTCTATCATTGCGCAACAAAATAAAACCTGGTATGACGAAGTGAGAAGAAGGGAGAGAAGGCTTAAGGAAGGATTCGGAAATCAACAAGGCGTCAAGATGAGCACAATCAAAAGACGCGATGATATCAGAATAATGTCCAGGAACACTTTGGGCGTTGATATGTGCGAGATTGAGATTACGAGGGTAAATGGAAAAAAAGGAGGAGAGTTGGTCATGTAGGCCGTGACTGTCAGAAGCACACGTGAAGGACTCGTTACCTCCCGCGCTGACAAAACTATCAGATGAGGAGCAACTGAAAAAACTGTCATCAAGGTCAATAAGGTTATCATCTGCCATGCTAGATAAAATATATAAATAATAAAACAAAAATATATAATAATAAAATATAAATCAGAAATAACGAAATCAAAAATAATAATAAAAACCTTAAGACATTACGGTCTGCCAAACTCACCAAAACCCCACGGGTATGTTGAAAGAGACTTAACAAAATATACAAAAAAAAATCACATTCATAGCCTCAGTTGAAAAAAAAAAGCCAAGGAAGGAAACATAAAAAATGACATGTCGGTGACAAAGCATGTCACTGTCAACTAAACGTCACGGATTGTAAACAAAGTAGATACAAACAATACTTTCATTAGTGAATCGGTCAAAAAAAATAAATTATAAAATAAAAATATTTAAAGGTACCGTGACCGTTAGCAATAAAAGTTAAAATTACCTACTACGACGTAAATTGAAAATTCACAAGGTATTTAAGAACCACCCACATGAAGAAAAAGAAACAAAACAAAATAATAAAATATAAGAAAAAAAATGCAACAAGTTGCCAATTGGGTCCAGTAAAAGAAAACTGATGCACAGAAGAAGTAAATCACTTATGGCGCCGGGTTTTCCTATAGACCTGCTGTGAACTCTCGGTACCGCCGGAGCCAGTCGTTTATTTATTCCCTATACATTTTGGAAGCATGTCTGTATGTCAGAGAAAATATGAATATGTTCAGGCAAATTATTAATAAACACCCCAGAGCGACTAGAAATAAAATACAAGTGGTTCCTTTACAAAATTCCAACATGGTTATATATATATATATCCAAAATTACAACTATAGTCGAACTGTGTATGTCTTGGGTCCAAAATTATATAATAAGTTGCCTGACTCTTTAACCCTAGAAAGATAATCTTATTTTGATGCGCGTAAAAGATAATCATGCGTCAAATTTACGCATATTTTCTCCCGGCTACAAGTCGAATTATATTATTTATTTTTTATGAAATATTGTTTATTATGCATAATTACACATATACAAATAAGAAAAAAATCAAATATTTTAATTATATTTATTTATTTATAAGAAAAAAAAATTAACTTAAACCTCTTCTAAAAATCAACAAAAAATTTCAAACAACGGTTTTACAATCATAAAAGTACTTTCTTTGAAAAATAATCAGACTTTTTTATCACAGAATGTTAAAAGAACATTTAACATATAAAAGGAACATAAAATAATACATAAAAGCCCATTAGGCACAGCTTTGGCACACATCAATATTGTGCTCTCGGCAAATAACTTTTTTGCATTTTTTGCACGACGCACTAGCCTTTCGTCTTATTTTAGAGGGACAGTAAGCACAGTAAGTGCGTTTTTTAAAGGGTGGCTCTTCGGGGATGTCTTCTGACGTACATGGTACCTCTTTAGGTAACGTATTTGATATATGATCGCGTAAATACCTTTTCAAAGTAGGAGCTTCTAAGCGCTTAGTCATAAACGTTGAAGACAGTCCCGTGCTAAGATTTTTCATAAACATTTTACGACTCATGGGTTTTTCACCTTTATCGCAGACATTATGATAATAAATAATATAAGCATTTATGCACGCAATATTTAGCATTCCATACAATAATGCCATTGGCCATCTGTTCGTCTTCCTGCTACAGGACATCAAAGAACACATTTGGTCTAGTGTATCCACTCCGCCCTTGGTTTTATTATAATAAATAATCATTTCTGGTTTTCCAGTAGCTTCATTGATGGTAGCATCTTCATCACAAGATGATAATAAGTACACCATCTTAGAAGGTTTTGGTTTGTAAGAGACAAGAGTAAGGGGCCCGTCAAAACAAAACATCGATGTCCCCGCTGCCCTAGAGCGACTGTTTTTCAGTTCTTCAGGTATCTCGCGTTTGTTTGATCGCACGGTTCCCACAATGGTTAATTTATACGGCTCCTGAAGTAAGCTTTTTACCAGAGGGACAGATGTAAACCAGTTATCGCACGTAATATTACGGCAACTACCATGCACTGGCTTGGATAACTCCTTCACATAGTATTCACCGAGGGGTACCCCGTTAGTTTGAGTTCCTCTCCCTAAATAAGGTATTGCGTTTATCATATATTTTGTACTGCTATCGCACATCATAAGTATTTTAATACCGTACTTACTAGGCTTATTAGGTATATACATTCGAAAAGGACATCGCCCTCTAAAGCCGAGTAGCTGTTCATCTATTGTCAAATGAGCGCCTGGAGTATAGTTATTTATACATTGCTTGACGAAGAGATCCCATATTTTTCGTACAGGGGTAAAAACATCAGTTTCTCGAAGTGTGGGACGTATACTTTTGTCATCCATTCTAAGACATCGAATCAAAAAATCAAATCGATCACGACTCATTACGGAGACGTAAATCATTGACGATGACCGATCAAAGAGCTCATCTGTGGACATGGGGTTATCTTTTCTCATAGCCGTCATTACAAGGATACCAAATAAAGCTTCTATTTCATCTTTAGTTGTGTCACAAAATGTAGCACTTGTCATAGTATTCCGCCTTTTCAACATTATCTCGACATTAGTCCATTTTACAATTTCCGTAATGATCTCATCATTAAAAAACAGATTGAAGCATAAGACGGGGTCATATATATTACGGCACATTCGTGTTGGACCTCTTTGAGATCTAACAATATTCTGCCCTGCAACACGGCCCCGCCTTGTGGGTTTTGAAGTTGACCAACAATGTTTGTTTTTACCTCTAATAGTCCTCTGTGGCAAAGCTAAAATCCTACTAGAGGCAGATGAAGGGGCTGGTTGTTCGACAGTATTTTGCTCCAACTCCACATGGCTACTTGGCAGCAAATGGTCCTCTTGTAGTTCATCAATAAAACCTTCCTCCAAGTCACTCTGTACATCGTCTTTGCTTTCGTGGTCCGAGATTTCACTATCAGTATCCTCACAGGGAATCTCATCTTCACTCTGCAAAAGAGCGGCCAGGATACCGTCTTCATCCAAATGTCTACTCCCCATAATAATATATATAGGTATCAATATCTATAAAAAAGAAAACAATAATACATATGCGAAATAATAAATAAAAAACAATAAAACACAAAAAGGATCACTTGAATTAAAATCTTAAAAGTCACGCAAAAGATAATCATGCGTCATTTTGACTCACTCAAACGTTATATTTCAAAATCGGTGACACTTACCTTAGCGATACGTACGCCTCCCGGTAGCTCCTAGCGACGAATGAAATGTCCCGAACGCACAGCGACAGATTCGCGCTATTAAGAAAGAGACAGCAATAATTCAAAAACACATGCGTCAATTTTACGCAGATTATCTTTCTAGGGTTAAAAGACGTTAATAATAACCCTTTTAAAACCAAATTAAAAAATATCCTGATTGACAAATGTTATTATAGTATTTAGAGAAAAATTTTTGACAGATAATTTTTTTTTTTAATGTAAATATTTTTTTTTGACCAATTTTTTATTATTTATTTTTATATACTTCACTAAAATGTTGACTAATTTAATTTAATACTTAATGAATCTTAATGCTATTATTATGGATTATTTGAAGAACTTATTATAATTTTAATTTCTAATATTAATTTATGAATTAATTCCACAATAACAGCTATACCTATATTGTACGTTCTGTTAAGAATAGGACACATTGAAACATTTATCATTATATATTTAAGATCTATGCAAAACATGTGTACCACAATAAAGATGATTTGATTTGATTCTTTCAATAATTTGGGTATATGAAGCATTTGGTATGCAGTAGTTTATAAAAGACAAAAGATTTAGGGTATCACAAAAAAAACATACAGCTACCAAAGAACTTCAATAAAACCATACAGCCGAGTACATATCTGAAGTTTTAATACATATAATAGAACAGTAAAGATTTTTTCTGTACATTGAGTTCCAATAAAATAATGATGTAAAAATAGTAACCGAGCATGAATTTGAAAAAAAGTCTGTCTGTTTGTATGTTTGGTTGTACAAGCTAATCTCCGTAACTACTGAATGGATTTGTATGAAACTTTTTGTTGTATAGCGCTTATGCCTTTATGGCCAACATAGAGGGTATAAATTATTTTGGAATCTGGTACTAAGGGCGACTAAAGGATGGGCTTACTTGGGATTCTTCTTTAGGCGATGGGCTAGCAACCTGTCACTATTAGAATCTCAATTCTATCATTAAGCCTTAATTAATAGGACTCCGAAGAGACCTGCGCTACAGGTAACTAGGCCCCTCCCTTGGAATACTTGATTTGTTTCCTTAGCCATTTAGTCTAACTATTCTTAAATTTTAACTTATTCTATACAGAGTTTAATCATTATAGTAATTTTACTAGCCTAGTTATCAATCTAAATTTGGTTGTAGATTTGATAGGTGTGTGTTGGGAAGTGAAGTATGTGTATGGGTAAGGGTGTAGTTTTTGAAAGTTATTGAGTGTATTTGTGCGGTGTGAAAAACAAGTATATATGTGGTTGTGTTTAGGGGATGTTTGAGTAGTGAATTTGAGTGGGGTTTGGGTGGCCGTGCCGTGTAATCTAATGTTCTGAGATAATTAATAATTGAATTTTTGCAACTATATTTGGAAAGGGGGTATATATTAAATTGCCTATTTAATTTGTTATGAAGATATGGTCCGAGGTAGAAAAAAAATCAGGTGGCGGTAGACGTGTTGTGAGGGGCAATTAAGCAAACTGTTCTATTTCGTCTCCTATCTCTAAATTTGTCGGGGTCGCATATTGTTAGGGAATGTTGGGTTAGGGTACAGTACAGTATAAAGCCCTCGTCGTGCTCGATGAGGCCGGCAAATTGCTGGAAAGGGGCATTGCTGATCGCCTCGTCGAGCACCTGGAGAGAGTCGGGCCGGACCTGGCGGATCGCCAATACGGGTTCCGCCGGAGGCGGTCGACGATTCACGCCGTGCTGAGGGTGAAGTTCTTGGCGCAGGATGCGGTTGCCCAGGGTGAGGTGGTCGTGGCGGTGTCTTTGGACATCGCCAACGCCTTTAACTCCCTCCCCTGGTCTTGCATTGTGGAGGCACTCCGTTACCATGGGGTGCCGACTTACCTGCGTCGGGTTATCCAGGACTACCTCTCAGAGAGATGGATAATCTTCCCTGACCGAAACGGTTGGACGAAGAGTTCAATGACGCGCGGTGTTCCATGGGGTTCTGTCTTAGGACCGCTCCTGTGGAACATCGGTTACGATTGGGTGCTGCGGACGGTCACTCTGCCCTGGGTGGAGGTCGTCTGCTACGCGGACGACACACTCGTGACGCCACATATAGGGAGGCGTCTTTGCTCGCCACTGCGGGAGTCGCTGAAGTGGTGCGCCGGATCCGTCGATTGGGTCTGGAGGTGGCTCTCCACAAATCCGAGGCGCTGTGCTTCCATGGCCCTCGGAGGAAGCCGCCTGCAGACGCCAGTCTGACGGTTGGAGGTGTTTCAATTGCCATCAAGCAATCGATACGCTACCTGGACATCGTTCTTGATGGCAAATGGAACTTCGGCGCCCACTTCGCGGAATTAGCGCCGCGCGTGACGACGGCGGCCGGAGCGATGACTCGGCTCATGCCGAATCTGGGAGAAAGTAGCAGGAAAAGATCAATAATACACAAACTGTTTGTTATTCATCCAAATTTATTTTATCACCTTCAAAATATGCTCCTTTAGAAACGATACACTTACGCCAACGAATAATCCAATCATCAAAACATTTTTTAAACGCTGTTTCCGGAATTGAGGTCAGTTCTCGCCGCGAATTCTCTTTTATGTCTTCTACCGATTGAAAACGGGTGCCACGAAGTGGTAATTTGAGTTTAGGAAAAAGAAAAAAGTCGGCTGGAGCCATATCTGGTGAATATGGTGGTTGCTCGATGGTATTTGTTGAGTGTTTGGTTAAAAATTCGTTCACAATGATGGCCTTGTGCGAAGGTGCATTATCATGGTGCAAAATCCAAGAATTTTCTTTCCACAAATCTGGCCTTTTTCGTCGGATTTGCTCTCTTAAACGCCGCATAACACTCAAATAATATTCCTTATTTACCGTTTGACCTTCCGGCAAGAATTCCGAGTGCACAACACCGCGATAGTCAAAGAAAACAGTCAACATGACTTTGACTTTTGAACGACTTTGGCGTGGTTTTTTCGGTTTCGGTTCAGTTGGAAGGCGCCACTCCGAAGCTTGTTGACTAGTTTGCATGTCAAACTCGTAAACCCACGTCTCGTCACCAGTAACAATGCGTTTCATGAATGTTGGGTCGGAATTGACTCGTTCTAGCATGTCCTCAGCGACTCTCATGCGATTGAGTTTTTGAAAAAAATTCAGGTCTTTTGGGACTAGCCGAGCGGCAACATGTTTCATACCCAAATTATTAGTTAAAATGGTACGGATCGACTCGTGAGATACAGAAAGTTCGGTGGCTATCTCTCTCAAAGTTGAATGAGGATTTTCAGTCACTATTTCCTTCACTTTTGCGATGTTAACTTCAGTTGTAGACGTTGATGGCCTACCAGAGCGAGGCAAATCTTCCACCACATCTCGACCGCTTTTGAACGCTTTGTACCACTCATAAGCACGAGTTTTTGATAAAGTCGATTCACCGTAAGCCTTCTGTAACATTTTCAGTGACTCCGAACACGATATTCCATTGGCAATGCAAAATTTAAGACAAACTCTTTGTTCGATGTTTTTATCCATTATGAAATTAGCAATACACACTAGATATGATATAACTAAAAATAGCACTGTATTTAACCCTAGAAAGATAATCTTATTTTGATGCGCGTAAAAGATAATCATGCGTCAAATTTACGTATATTTTCTCCGGACTATAAGTCGAATTGTATTTATTATTTTGAATGAAATATTGTTTAATATACATAATTACACATATACAAATAAGAAAAAAATCAAATATTTAAATTATATTTATTTATTTTTAAGAAAAAAAATTAACTTAAACCTCTTCTATAAACCAACAAAAAATTTTGAAAAATGGTTTTACCATCATAAAAGTACTTTCTTTATATAATAATTAGACTTTTTTTATCAAATGATTAAAGAACACCTGACATATAATAGGAACATAAAATAATACATAAAAGCACAGCTTTGGCACACATCAATATTGTGCTCTCGGCAATTAACTTTCTTGCATTTTTTGCACGACGCACTAGCCTTTCATCTTAGTTTAGAGGGACAGCAAGCACAGTTAGTGCATTTTTTAAAGGGTGGCTCTTTGGGGATGTCTTCTGATGAACATGGTACCTCTTTAGGTAACGTATTAGATATATGATCGCGCAAATATCTCTTCAAAGTAGGAGCTTCTAAGCGCTTAGTCCTAAACGCTGAAGACAGTCCCCTGCTAAGATTTTTCATAAACTTACGACTTAAGGGGTTTTCACCTTTATCGCAAACATTATGGTAATAAATAATATAAGCATTTATGCACGCAATATTTATCATTCCGTACAATAATGCCATTTGCCATCTGTTCGTCTTCCTGCTACAGGACATCAAAGAACACATTTGGTCTAGTGATCAAAGAGCTCATCTGTGGACATATGATTATCTTTTCTCATAGCTGTCCTGTCCAAAACCTTCCTCCAAGTCACTCTGCACATCGTCTTTGCTTTCGTGGTCCGAGATTTCACCATCAGTATCCTCATAAGGAACCTCATCTTTACTCTGCAAAAGAGCGGCCAGGATAATGTCTTCGTCCAAATTTCTTCTCCCCATAATAGTAAATATAGGTATCAATATTTATAAAAAAGAAAACAATAATACAACGTGCGAAATAATAAATAAAAAACAATAAAACACAAAAAGGATCACTTGAATTAAAATCTTAAAAGTAACGCAAAAGATAATCATGCGTCATTTTGACTCACTCAAACGTTATATTTCAAAATCGGTGACACTTACCTTAGCGATACGTACGCCTCCCGGCAGCTCCTAGCGACGAATGAAATGTCCCGAAGGCACAGCGACAGATTCGGGCTATTTAGTAAGAGACAGCAATAATTCGAAAACACATGCGTCAATTTGACGCAGATTATCTTTCTAGGGTTAATGTAAACAACAGATGCAACTCAAACTCCGCGCCAAAATGGAAAACAGTTGTGCCAATCTAACAACAACAAAAAAAAACAAAAATTTGAATTTGGAACCATAAATAAATAATCCATTCCCGATACTTTTCTGACTGAAGTATAGCTGACCGTGAGAGAAGTAGGGTTCTTTGAGGTTAATGCCACAATATTTTAAAGTTTGTCCTTGCGCTTTGTTAATTGTAAAACTAAAAGCTAATTTAATTTTAAATTGCAGTCTTTTAAATTGAAATGGCAATTCAGAAGAGATCAGTGTTATTCTAGGTATAAATACCAAACAGTATTTATACCTAGAATAACACTGATCTCCTTTGTTCTTTCCAGAAATAAGTTCAGCTTCAATAATATTATTCGATAGCTGTTTTACGATCATTCTCGTTCCATTACATAGTTTTGGAGAGCTGAGATTTCTAAGTAGTATGATTGGAGATCCAATTTTGAGACGAAGGCAATGTAATGGCATTCCTGGTACTTGTAAAGAGTTCAGAAATTCTGTAGGGAAGTTGACACTTTCCTCACTGGATACCATCGTATCCATCGATTTATATATTCTCTCTTCACCAGGTATTTTCTTTAGAATATTGAAATTGATATCGTCAACAACATTATTTTTAGTGGCCAAAATTGCTCTTTGAAATAACCACTCTACGTTGGTATAGTTTTGAACAATATTTGGATTAATTTTGTCGATTAGATCGTTTTCAGTAGTGGCTATGTTACAGAAATCACTATTGACTTCAATGAGGCCGGTCGTTTGGTTAGTAGGATATGTATCTTCACCTATTTGTAAAAGTATTTTAGCAAAATGTGCTGTTGTTTCATCTTTTGATAATTCAACTCTCATGTTTTTTGTTAATTGCAGTATTTGTACTTGTGACCAGAGATGTGACTTTTTTAAGCATGCATTGATTTGGTCTGCTGGTGTTGACTTGGGAATAACTGGAAGTGTTTGTCGAAAATCTCCCGACAGTATGAGTAGAGCTCCTCCCATTATTTCAGAGTTTTTTCGCAATTCTTGTAATGTTCTGTCCATTGCTTCAAGTGATTTTTTATGGGCCATGGAGCATTCATCCCATAAGATAACTTTAGCTTGTTTAAGACATTAACCCCGTCCAGATTTTCCTGAGATTTTACATACCGGGAATTGTTGTGCTGCTATATTCAACTCCTTCCATAAGTGTGGCTGCAATGCCGGATGATGCTAGTGCCAGTGCGATGTGTTTTTTAACACGTATTTCTGCCAGTATTAGATTTAGTAGAAACGTTTTACCGGTGCCTCCTGGTGCGTCCAAATAAATAATTCCACCAGTGTTGTTAATTATCCGGTCCATTATAACGTTGTAAACTTTTGGTTGATTGTCATTGAGGAGTGGTTTGTTGTGAGCAATGTATTCAAGCAGTTCATTGATGTTGTAGCTTTTTTCCTTTGGAATTTCGTAGTTTAACAAACTGAAAGCATTTCTTTGTGGTGCTGGCATTCCAAGTTCTACTAAAGCCTGGTTATTTATTGCTAAACATTTATCTTCTAAGCGAATGAGTGTTTCATTGAAGATGTCATCATTGAATTCTATAGTCAGTTCTGGATTAGTTTGTCGGATTTGGTACAATAGGTATATCATCACTCATACTCCTCTTGAAACCGTCCCATAGTCGTTTTGGGTTTGATGGGTTACATGTTGTTAGAATTATGGCGAATAACTCCCGAAGTTGTTCAGCTGAAGCTGTGAGTGTAGCTTCTTGTAGTGTTAATTCCCAGTGGTTATCGTTTTCCAATAATCCTAAGCGTTGACATGCTTCTCTGTACGTCTGGCATAGGTAGCCGTTAATAGTCCTTAGATCTGTGAAACTTGTTGGTCCCCGTATTTCGTGTAACAACATCCGGAGATAGAAACATTCGGCATTGTTTGGATGTACAGTGTATACTCGACCTATTGTGTCAGCTTTCATGATTTCTGGATGACCCTCCTCTGGTATTCCTTGTTTTCGTCGTTGAAAAATTTTCCTTGTTTTGTCCCACGTATAATAAATAGGGACGTCAACGTACAGTAATGTCTTTGCGAATGAATCCGTTTGGCACAGTTGGAAAAAAGCTGTTAATGTTGTGTTCTCAGGTGGTTCGCTTGCAATTTTTCTAGCCGACTCTCTTGTGAAGTAAACTCTTTGTCCATTCTCCAAATGTACTCCTAGATGCTGCACAGCTGGTTCGCGTTCATGTATGGGAAAACTAAAAATCCTCCATGCTTCTTCGTTACTGTTGATGTATCTTCCCATTTGGTACATTAGAATCTCATCATTTCTATTAGTTTGTTCGCTATTTTGGACTATTTGAAATACTGCCATATCACTACCTTTGTTTACTTACATATGTAAATACATATGTAAGTAGATAGATTTTACTGAATTGCAGTATTCAACGTTTATGTGAGCTTGGAACATTTTCGAAAGTAGTGGGTTATATGGTACTAACCATTGGTTATCTATTTCCAGTTCGTCTTTGCCTTGTATTCGTATTTTTGCTGTGAAGCCACCGTTTTTCGGTGATCGTCTTCTATATTTGGGATAGCCGTCTTCTTCAGTTTTTGTATCATCCAAGTATGGTTTTGGATATTTTTTATACATTTTCCATCACTCATGCATGGTGCATTGAAGTTTAATGATCCACATGGTCCGTGAATCATGTTTTTCACTACTATGTTGTACAGTTCCGGATCTTTTTGTGGATCGGGAAATTCTGCTTGGATGATTTTGTCAATATCCGTGGGATAAATTTTATCGTGTAGCCATATGAGATTGTGTCAGTGAGGTAATCCTCGTTTTTGCCACTCAATTGTATACATCCAGCATCGAACGGTTCCAAAGATGTGGTATTTTGTGATGACTTCAATAAATCTTTTTTGTTTTTGTCAAAAAACTCGGGCTATTATGTCGTGTCGATCCATGGAGGTTTGTCCGTATTTTAGTTGTTCTTTGATGTCTGGCCATGATGAGTTGCATGTAAATGTTATGAAGAGATCAGGTCGTCCATATTTTCTTACGTAAGTCATGGCATCTTGAGTATATTCCTGCATATGTCTTGGACTTCCTGTGTATGATGAAGGTAATATTACCATTGTTCCAATATCATCAATATTGCCGTCATTCATGATTGCGTCTCGAAGATGGATGTATTCTTCTGTGCGTAGTTTCTTCTGATTCAGTCTTATGTAAAGCATCAGTTCTGCTTCTATTTTTGCGTACATATCTACCAGAAATTGGTGAAATTAACGGCGAGTGTTGAGTATGTGATTGTATATTTCATTGTCTCTGATCATTAAGCGGTAAGCATAGAACTCCTTGGAAGTGACTTTTTTGTTTGTCTCTATGCCTGTTTCAGGATGCATTTGTTTTATATTGAAATGGTATCCGTCCTCTCCGTGCAGAAATATTAATGAATATTGAAGAGCATCATAGGAACGGTGTGTCTCTGCAATGCGTTTTAGTCCTTTTCCTCTTCGTTGTACAATTATGTCACGGCTTGTATTTTCATTGTCTACAATTACGATGGCAACTTCATCTATCTGAGGTGCATTAAATCTACGTTCGTTCTCTCCAGGTGGTCTTTTTTATTATCGGCTCGAATTACAATTTTATAGTCATCAGAAATCATGCGGTCTAATGTTGTTTTGAATATGTAAATCAATTGATTGTATTTGTGTAAGATCTTCTGTACATTTCGGATTATTTCGCGACTCAATCCATTAAAATTTGTACATCGTTGATCAATTTCTTGTTCTTCATTTCCGATGAAATATACTTGCAGAAATTTATAGTCTTCGTTAGGCATTGGCAGTAACGATCCTATTTTGTGATAAATTTGCCCCTGAATTGAAAATACATATTCGAATTCATTTCTATTAGTGTTGGTCAAAGTAACTCCGAAAGAAGTCATTTGGAAGCAGGAGTTATATGATCTTATATTTTGAAGAAAGTGTTTTGATTCTTGTGTTTCCCCGGTCATGTAATGTAGAAATTCCTGCGGAGGTGCTTCCAGTGGTGGTAGTCAAATTTTGCCATTCATGCAACGGAGACCTGGTGTTTCTTTACTCAATTTTTTCGCGTGGCAAAATTGGCAAATGTTATTCATTTTTCCGATCACAACATGTTTATGATTGTAATATTTTTTCGTTGGGTCGTAGTGGAATGCTTCCTTTGTTAAATTATCTTTTAAAATTCTCGATTCTTCTACACTTTCATTCTCTTTCCTTTCTTCACTTTTTGTGCTTCTCAGAATTCTCATCCTGGTTCGTTGATTTTGTAAACGTGCTTCGCGCTCTTCTTCCGTTTCATTTCTTCGATGTTCTTTTTGTTTCCGCCGTTTCGCTGCAGAGCTGGCAAGATCTCCTCTTCTTTTACGTCTAGGCATTGTTTTCTGTAAAATATAAATTAAATAAACATTTTATAGACAAACAATTAAAAGAAAAAGAAAAACAATATTAATTATTTTTTCAAAAATATAAATAATTAATAATCAAACTGAGAACTTTTTTTTTTAAAGTCTGTTAAAAATACTTACATTTGGTATTTCACAATAAAGGCTCACAGACGACTTTTTTCTTCTTAGAATTAATTAAACACGCTATTAAAAATACTGACACGTGATACTTCAAAATAAATGCTCACAGATAACTTCTTACATTTCCTTTCGCAATCGCTTTCAAAATCGAACTAACTCTAGCGGGTGATACCGGGCCCTTATATATTCAGAGAGCTGGGCTCTAGGATATTCGGAAAAGTTCGAGAATATATTCTTTTACACCTTCTAGAATATACTCGACATTATTATCCGCCGTAACAATAAGTTCTGCAGCTATAGCATAAGAAGTAAAGGCGCGAAATTTGAAAACTTAAATTTCAAATTATTTTCAGAATTAATAATTAATAATTTGAAATTCAAATTTATCTCGCGTCAACTCCAAAATAAAAGCTACCTAATGCTGTAAAAATACACAAAATTTAATAACTTTATTATAGAAACAATTGTAATTTAAGACTTTGTTGAAATTGGAATTTTAAATTTTGCGCCATTGGTACACATGCTGTAATTGCTCGCAGCGCCTTTCGAAACGCAACTCAAATAATCGTTGTTCTGAATGGAGTTCAACTACTCGACAATAGATGGCGCCACTACTTCACTTAATTTTCAAGTTAAGGAATTGGAAAAGCCCTTATATCTTTAAAAATACGCCCTTTAAGTTAAAACGGGAACTTTCTTGTTCGAGGGGGGATAAAGGGCTATTGCACTATATAAGTCCCTTTATCGTATCGGGAATCCTTTTTAAGTTTTATCGGCACACACTTTTTATCAACTTAGTTTTATTATATATAATGATATATATATATATATATATATATATATAATTATGCCATCGTTCTGATTATAACTTCTCTTAGTAAAAAAAAACAGAGTTGAAGGAGAAATCATCACACCAGCATTCGGTAAGAACTATTACATGTATTATAGTCCTTAATTTAGTAACATAGATTAAGAGACTATCAAGATTTTTGAAAGCGCTTCTTATTATACGGAAATTATATTGAATCGACTATTGTTATGAGTGGGGAGATTTGCAAGGTCCGTTTCAAGATCATTGGGATCAATTTGCTTACAAGAAGCAGTACACGCCTTGTTTATATCATCAGATAAGTTTTAACTATCCATTTTTCACAACTTTGGTAAGGTCCATTTTTATAAGATGATATATTATTGAAGAAATATATTTTTTAAAACTACGTTTACAACAATTCAAGAAATAAAAATGAAGAATGCTAGAAATTATCACATAAATAAATGACGTATTCTTGAGACAAAGATGTGTCTTTAGAAGTAATGTAAGAATATGTTTTTGTACTATGGTAAGTTATAACATAATGGTACGTCATTACAATGCATGTTGACAATTCTGGTACAGATAATAATACTCGTAGCTTAAAGGTGACATAATTAGATACATATTTTGTAGGGCGGTTCAGTACAGATATTGTGAACTTAATACTATAAAAATTTAGTGTTCCATTGATCAGTAACAAATCTAGTCATTTGGTTTTCAACTGCTGAAGTTGGTTGCTTTTTTCGGAGATAGAGTCCGTTTGAGGTCCAACAGTAGTCATAGCCCATAGATTTACGAAACTCACGTGCGAGGAAATGCAGTTTGGAAGCATGAGGAGTAAGGTGCTCGGATAGATATATTTCCGTTTTCGGTCCCTCAACCAAGCCCAAATGGGAAGAATTAAGCTGGTCGCTTTTGTATCTGATCGAGTTGTATTTATGCATCTTAGCTGCTACCTGAAAGTTCATTTTCGTCAGAGCAGAGGTAAATTCAGCAACTATCGGTGAGTTGTTTTGATCGTGTTTAGAAGGCATTCTGTACATGTGCCACCTGTATGTTAGTCCCTAGGAACGTAGACAAGTTCCTGACCATATCAAAGAGTGTTTCTTTCTTTTCGGCTTTTTGTTTTGGAACATTTCGAATTTGTATGCTAGTTTTACGTGATAGTTTTTCAAGCATGTCACATTTAGAGCCAATGCCACTAATTTGCGATGCAAGTTTATTACGATCGTCTTCCATATTCTTTATAGTTACTTGCAGATCTTCGACTTTGCTAACCACGAACTCGATAGACTTTTCTATGTTGAGATTGTTCTTATGAGTAGTGTCATTTTGGACCTTAATTTCAGCTATATGTTTTTCTATTACGTCCATGCGATCATTCTGTTGGGTTTGCAAACTACTAATTATATCACGCAATACTTCCCGTATTATTATTCTAAGGTCTACGGACGCACAACTTTCTACCTCGTCTGCAACCCTGCGGCGTGTTGTCCCTCTGAGTAATATGGCAGAAGTCTTCTAGGGGCGCTGGAAATTGGGCCACTTTGTCAACATCAGTTTCTGACATACTGAGTGATTTGTTGAATGGCGAAATGGTGAGCGAGTGAGATTTGGCATTCTTTGAGAGGTATTATAGCGTTGAATGTACGTACACTAAAAAATAACAAAAATGTTTTGCAAATGTTCCGAAGTCGAAACTCACAGTGGTTATGGGTCAGGCTCCTGACGTACGCAGCAGTAGCGTTGCCGTTAAGTATGAGTCGTAGCTTGCAAATCTATTGCTATCTCAACCGTTGACTCACTCTGCCGTAACACAGAGCGCTCGTTGAAATGCTCCTGCGCGCTATGGGCGCCTGGTATGTAGTTGGATTTGTTTACTGTGTTCTACGTAGAAATTTGACAGTATCCGTTGGTCTTCCGCATTCACACTCACTAATATACGCACACTTTATGGGCTCCTAGGAACTCTTGTATTTTTATTTATGAAATTATTTTAAATTTATCACTAATTCGGGTTATACACGTCTAAGCGCTAGCGCTGTCCAGGGGGGGAGAGGGATCAATAAGCCACATGCACTAATTAACTTATAATAAAACACTCATTGTCGGCTTGCACAACACATTCTCACTGCCTACTACTTTTGTCACTTTCATTTGAAAATCCCACAAGATGACCTCCATAGATGCCGTCCAACAGATTCAGAAATCTCTCCAGACTAATCTACTTCGCAGAATGACTGATTTTGAGAACCAGCTGAAGATGTCAAAGGAGCCAGCATCACTCAACAAGGTCTGGGAAAACTACAGCAACTTTAAGAGTGATGTCCGTGATATCATGCAGCTTCTCCAACAACAGCTTGAGGAGTTAGTCAGATCCGTAGACAACATTGAGATGAGGCACCGGAGAAACTGTTTACTTTTTGGAAACATAAAGGAAGGAAGAATAATGGCGAAAATGAAGATGCTGCAATGCTGCAGTAATCTCTACGATCCTGGGGGAAAGGTTTCGTATGGAGGGGATCTCTTCTACTTCCTTTGAGGCGTGCCATAGGTTGGGATCAAAGAGTAATAGCCGTCCCAGGTCAATTCTAGTGCGTTTCATTTGTCCCACCATAAAGAACACTGAATGGTGTTAGAAGACAACCCTCAAAGGTACGTCGATAGTGGTTTCAGAGTACCTCTCTCGTCGTAGACAGGCTCTCTTCACTGAGGCTCGGAGACGATTCGGAATGACCAAGTGCTGGACGTATGATGGATCCATTTTCGTTAAAACACCCTCGAGGAAGCCCATCAGTATAAACGCAATGGAGGATCTGGATCATGCCGGTAATGCATTTGCGAAGACTGCACCCGCTGCTTCTTCAGCTGGGACTAGGGTGGCTATTACGCAACATCGCCAACATTCCTCTAAAACATGCGAGATTGCAGCTGGGTCTGGTGACGGGCAGCGGCGAGCGAGACGAGCGGCGGTCAAAAATAAGTAGGAAATTACTTAAATTATTAATGTTTTTTCTTGTAGGTAGTTTCGCAGGATCGCAGGTACCTAGTTCGTCTTCATTGTTAATTGTCACGGTCTGTCAGTGTCATTTTGAATGACATTGACATTTTAGTTATACTTTTAAACTGATATACGTGACTTATTTTTTGTGTAAGCCGGCAGACCAAAGCTGATTATTTTGACTATTATTTTTTTTAATTTGTTTTAAATAATTACTTCTTTTATAATCTCATATTCATAATATTATAACACTATTATGGATGATTCTTTTCATACTGCTTGTAGTGATAATGACTCCACATTTCACGACACTGATTCACTTCATACTCTTTTAAGTAATGACTTAATACCTGTCAGAATCTATTTTAATGTATGCCATATAAATGTACAAAGTGTACCAGCGCATTATTCAAGTCTTCTGGATCTTACTTCCGTAGAACACCTTGACGCAATTCTTATTTCTGAAACTTGGCTTAATTCTAGTTTAAACTCCTCCTTCTTTACAGTTCCAGGGTTTATATTAATTAGGAATGATCGAGGTATTTGTCGAGGCGATGGTGTGGCCATATACCTACGTAGCCATTTTCCTTATAAGTTACTGAGCAAATCCACTTTATCGCACTCTGCATCCTCGGAGTACCTCTTTTTAAAAGTGGAAGTACACGGGCAAAATTGTTTCTTGGTGTTTTTTACCCTGCCCCCAATGTTTCTTGTGCTGATCTCTACTTTTGCTTCGAATCAGCCTTGGAGCCTTTTGTTTCCTTTTACTCTCATTTTTTATTGCTCGGTGATTTCAATAATAACATGCTAGACGACTCCCTCTCTTCTAATTTTCTTCAACTCTGTAATTCGTTTAACCTGTCTGTTCTCCACCTTTACGCTACGCATCACAATCTACATACTAATGACACTTGGCTTGACCTTATCTTAACATCTTCGATCTCTGATGTTCTTCTTCATGGTCAATATCCGGCTCCTGAGTTCTCACGACATGACCTAATCTAAGCGTCTTACAACATTCACACTAAGAAGCACAAGCCTGCTGCTGTGTTGATGCGCAACTATGCTAGAATTAACGAGGAAGCCCTCTATGTAGACGTCGCTGGCACTGACTGGAGTACGATCGCTGCAACTGACTCAATTAATGAGAAGGTAAGCCTTCTGAACGAGACCATAATATCACTCTTTGATCGACATGCCCCACTTCGTACAGTTAAACTTAAAAGACCACCATGTCCATGGATTACTTTGGGAGTTCGAATGGCTATGAGGAAACGCAATAAAGCATTCAGCAAGTTTAAGCGCGAACGCTCAGAGATTAACTGGACTCTCTATAAAGAGGCAAGAAATCGTTGTAACAAGATGGTAAGATCAGCTAAACGTCATTACTTTCATGGCCATATACCCAACTTATCCGCGGCTGACACCTGAAAGTTTCTCAAAAGTCTTGGGTTTGGTAATGTATCCAAGTCTATTAACCTTCCTTTCTGCTCTAATGACATCAATTTTAGTTATGTGGTTGAACCATACCATTATTAAAAGAACCGAGACATAAACCAATTAACCTTTCTCAGATAAATAATTCAATAACAGTTAAACCTTTTTTCCTGTTTTTAGTGTTTATGGAGATGTAGCTTAGATCATTTTGACTTTCACCAATTATATGGTGTAATGTCGCTTAAACCATTTGTCCGCCACCGAAATACGACATGGAATGTCGCTTAAGCTCTTTCAGCTGCATCTGTTTTTCACACGTGGTGCTACTTAAACCAAAAAGTCGTCCCATTATTTTTTAAATATATGTCGCTTAATACGGACAATAAAATGAAGTAATGTAATGTGAATCATTTTTACAGTGTTAATATAAATACGAGTCGGTTTTTCACTAAATACATTTAAGTATGAAACATTTCATTCATGTCATATGATACCATATTTATTTCTTCTCCCGAAAGTTAAATATTGTGTTTGTTTTACCAAACTGCCATGCGCAGGCACTTTAGTCGAACTCCAGTGTGCATCAAGGAAGGACGGGACGCGCAGTTGCCACCAGTGTTTACGTAAAACGAAGTTTGGAATCGAATCGTAGGTAAGTATTAAGTACTAACGTAGGTATTTCTTTGTTCACGTAAAATGTAAATAAGCTTACTAATTTGTGTTTATTATTTTTATTTCGATTAATATGCTATTAGGTAGATAGTTAATTCATTACTTTTAGAGAGTGATGGCAATCTTAGCTTTTCTCCATTTAAAATGTAAATAAGATTATTGAATTGTGTTTTAGTTATATTTATATTCATTATGTTACTTATTCTATTGACTAGGTAGTTAGTTCATTAGGTATTTTAAGAGAGTGGCATGGTAATCTTAGGTTATTATTCTCCATATATGTGCGATATATACCTACATGACGTGATAGTTATCCTTATTATCCTTATTATATTGTTGTAAAAGGTTTTTTTATTTATAATAATTATTCAATAGTTACTCTTGCCGTGTGATGAGAGAGTGAGTGTGTGATGAGTGAGATTATCCTATGTCCTCTTCGGGTGTCGTAAGAGCCGACTAAGGGAACGCACTGTGCGTACTACGACGCGAGACGGCGGCGAGCAGTGTGCAACATTGGTGGAGTGTGGGTTGTGGCATTTGTCTGCAACGCAGTAGGCGAATGCCCGGTCTCTGGCTACCCCCTCAGGCCGTGAAATTATGTATGTAGTGTATGTATGTCAATACTCTTGTCATCACTATATTTACTATTACAGATAAATATGGAGACAGAAAGGCAAAAATTCTACAAACACAAAATCAAACGATTTAGCCATTCGAAAAAGGATACGTCTTCCGTAATTGGTGAAAGCGACGCCACTGAATCTATAGTAACAATATTAGGAAGTACCTCTTATCATGAACAAGTCACTGATTTCAGTATTATTCATTCGAGCAACATAGATTAACAACCAGAAACTTTGTTTGATGACCACATTTAAGCTAATACTTTGGATGAGGTAAGTGTATTTTCCATAATGCTATTGCATTGCTTATAATAGTAGCCATTTACTACTACTATTATAAGCAAAAGCAATATATTATTAATTATTATATTTTATCTATGTCACACAAAAACGACAGATTTAAATTTACCTAAAGATTTAAACCACCGTGATGTAATTATTGACGAAGTAGTAATTAAAGTGGAAAGAGAGGTACTAACAATTTCTTTTTTATTTATTTTGTACTATAATAAATAGTTCTCTTCTCCTTACTTATTTTCATGCTATGCTTCATTTATTACCTGTAAAGTCTTATTAAAATCTTATCAATAGTTTTTAAATAAACGGACCATAACCCTTCTCATCCATTTATGTATCTACGCTCTTATATTTTCGCGTTTATGTACTTAGCACCATGCAACATTTAATGCGATGTATTAATGGCAATTTTTTTTTTCTTTTAGTATCAAGAAGAAACAGAGCATCTTAAAGTAACAGAAATAGAAAGAACCATTAGTAACAAAAGCCTTGAACCAACTATTACTGATATCATACCTGAAAAAGATATTATGGATATATTATTATCATCGTTGGGCAGGCCGAAACGAAAGCCGTGTATAAGTGTAATCAATATTGTGCGTATTCTACCCTCAAAATGTCAACCAAATGTGATGTGTAACAAAAACATAACTAAATCTAAACCAGGATTAGAGTGTAATCGTTGTGAAAAGGTAGTGCATCTTACTAATCAGTGTACTGGTCTCACCAACAAACAACTCTCAGCTGTGAGAGCTACCGACAACTTGGAATGGACCTGCCAAGAGTGCCAAAATAATTCCGCTCAACGTCGATCTATCATTGTACCTAGCGACGACGAGGCCGATGAGGATTTTCCGGTACCTCCAACCATGCAAATAGACATGAAAAGATTGCTCAGTGACATTTCGAAAGAAATGGAAAAAACTATGAAGAAAGAGATGAAAGAAGTAACTCAATCGTTGCAGTATCAGTCGGACAAAATGGATGAGCTGGTGTCAAGCATAGATATAATGCAGGGTATTATTTCTGATCTACAAAAGAAGAATACTGAGCTTACAAATAGGAACAACCACCTCGAGACAAGAGTGGGGGCACTCGAGCAGCATATTCAAATGATGGAGCAACAAAAACTAGGTAATCTCATCGAAATACATAACGTTCCAACGACTGATAACGAGAATTTACTAGAAATTACTACCAAAGTGGCTGACGTCCTATCTGTAAACAGCAGTGACATCAAACAAACAAAAAGGTTGCCTGGACATAACACACGCCCAGGCCCGGTGCTGGTAGAACTCCAGTCGGAGCAGACACAATCATCATGGCTGGCGGCAATAAAATCTAACAATGTTAAGATAACTGTCTCAGATATTATTAAGCATCCGAACAAAGCGAATGAAAGAGTGTTCATAAGCGAAGCCTTAACATCTTACAACAAACATCTACTTTGGTATAAAAAGCAGGAGCTAAAGGACATTTACAAGTTCATATGGATAAAAAAAGGAGTCCTTCGGGTGCGGAAAGAGGGAGAGGATCAGAAGCCCATTATAATTCGCTCGGTAGAAGACGTCAAGAAAATAAAAACCACCAACTTGATCAAAGCACAACACATTTCTAACTCACAACGTAATCGTAAGTGGGGAAAATTAAAAATTGGCATAATAACGTTAAAGTTACTTTCATATCTATATGGATATTAACTTAGAAGATATATCAGAACAAGTTAATTGTTTAGATTTAAACGAATTTGTAAAGCCAATAAACTTAAATCAAGTTTCACTTTTATGTATTCACATGAACATTAGGTCAATTATAAAAAAAAATGCCACATTAGAACAATGTATAAGCGTCTCACCAAGAATTGTCGATGTTGTGATGTTAAGTGAAGTAAACATATCTGAACCTCTCAGTACATTATATCAGCTCAAAGGATACGATATGTATACGGAGTTGCGGAGGAATCAGAAGGGCGGAGGTATCATTATTTATTTACACAAAAAACATAAATTTCGGAGAAAAAATCAAAAATTAAAACATTGCGAAAATCTCATAGGAACGATATCAACGCCTTTCGGTTATTCAGCAACACTGTGCTCCTAAAAACAGCAAACATTTGTTTGTTAAAAAACTTGATTCCCTATTACGTAACATAGGCTATGCATGTGATCTATACCTACTAGGAGACATAAACATTGACTTGCGTAACAATAGTCCTGTAAAACATATTTATAATACCACTATGTACAGTCACGGATTAGCTTGCGGGATCAATGAGTACACACGAATAGAACTAGTAAACAACAGAATTTGTAAATCTTGTATCGACCATATTTATGCCCGATCCCGCTCACTAGCTTTGTGCACAGGGGCACTCGGAACGACACTGGCTGATCATCGCCTCATAGCATTAGTAGCCATACAAAATGGCTTGTCGGCAGGTGACACACGGGTGAATTTCAATTATGTTACAAAATATGATATAAAAACGCTCAACAATAGTTTACAACAAATTGATTGGAAACCGATCAAAAATATTATATGCCCAATGAAAATATATAAAATTATAGTAGATAATTTATATATATATATAGCTATAATACAGCTATGATTAATTTTTATAACCAATTAATAATACTCGAGTAAATAGTAAATGGATGAACAAAAAAATTAAAAACGCGTGTGAATATAGAGATAAGTTATTTATAAAATGGACATCAGATTCATCAAATTAAATTCTAAAACAAAAATACAATTCATCTAGAAACTTTGCAAATAAATTAATAAATAAAAATAAAAATAAACAACTGCGTAAATAAAAATAAAAACAATCCTAGACTATTGTGGCAATTACTGAACCAAATAACAGGCAGAGATAAAGCACCTGCAGATACAATTATATTAAATGCCTTTTTGAAAAATAAAATTACCACAAAAGAAATAGCAAATAGTTTTGCTTCGTGTTTTTCAAATAGTATTAAGAACATTATCCCAAAATGCAACGTTAAACTTCTTAACAAACAACTATACACAAGTCCAGTAAATGTATCCTGTAGATTTCAAAACGTAACCGCTAAAGAAGTAAGTAAAGAAATAGTATCTTTGAACTCATCAAAAGCACCAGGGGTAGATAAGATAAGAACACAAGATTTAAAATATATTGAAAAAGATATAGCAGAAGTTATGGCACATTTCATTAATAGTACTATAAAAGAAGGGAAATATCCAGATCTACTTAAAATAGGAATAGTTAGACCTATCCATAAAAAAGGCAATATTGGTGACTATAATAATTATCGTCAAATAACAATACTTTCAGCTATAGACAAAATAGTAGAAAAATGTATCTCAAAGCAAATAAATAAGTTCTATACTGAAAACAACATTATTACGGATAAGCAGTTTGGTTTTCAGACGGGCAAAAGCACAACACAATTACTTGCCAAATTTACAGATACTATAGATGAACACCTGAACAATCGAAAACATGTTCTAGTAGTATTCATTGACTACAGTAAAGCTTTCGATACACTAGACCATGAAACCTTGCTGGATAAGCTTGATAACTGTGGTATACGTGGTCCCTTAAAGGTCTGGTGCCAAGATTATCTGAAAAATAGGTCTTACATGGTAAAAATTGACGAGAATGTCAGCGATAAGGTAGACGTTAGAAAAGGCACGGCCCAAGGTTCTGTTCTGGGACCCTTGCATTACATCACTTATGTAAACGATGCAACAAAACTAGTTACAAAAAGTGACATCTACCAGTTTGCAGACGACACATGTCTTATATCAGCAAATAAAAACTCAAAGACAGCACTGAAAGAACTACAAACTGACTTCACATTATTGATGAAATGGTCCCATGACGCTGGTTTAGTCCTCAACGCTGACAACGCTGACGCTGACTCAACGTCATGGAAAGAAACAGACAAGTCTTCAAGTGATCACGATGATCAAGTACCAAAGAAGAAAAAGAAGACAAGCATAAAAGATGGAAAAGTAGGAGATGCAGGATTAAGAAAAAAAAACCAAATAAAAAAAAGGTTAGAAAGGATGCTAGATCAAAGGGAGTTCAATATGTTAAGGCAGATGGTTCAATTGTGAAAGAAAGAAATATGAAACCTTATCCTTGCATTCAAAAAAACTGCCCCTATAAGTGTCAGGAAATAACATCAAAAAGAAGGAGCGCCATATTTAAACATTTTTGGGAATTATCTGAGGAAAAAAACAGTGGATAATATCTATGTTCTCTAAGCAATCCATAAAAAGGAAAGGTCCGAAGATTCTAATTATAGGAGTAACACTTTTATTTTATTTTATGAATGATGGAGAGGTTCGGCGACAAGTTTGTTTGAAGTTCCTCATGAATACCCTTGATGTCACTCAAAGATACATTTATTATACTTTAACACACGGCTGCCGTGTGGTTCCCGGCACCAATACAAAAAAGAATAGGACCACTCCATCTCTTTCCCATGGATGTCGTAAAAGGCGACTAAGGGATAGGCTTACAAACTTGGGATTCTTTTTTAGGCGATGGGCTAGCAACCTGTCACTATATGAATCTCATTTCTATCATTAAGCCAAATAGCTGAACGTGGCCATTCAGTCTTTTCGAGACTGTTGGCTCTGTCTACCCCGCAAGGGATGTGGACGTGACCATATGTATGTATGTATGTAACAACACAGGAACTTGGTATGTCGAAAGAAGATGGTAGAGGAAAATGCATTCCCACCAACAAAACATCTAACGCAATCAAAGAATCGGTAAAATCCTTTATCAAAAGGTTACCTGCAATACCATCGCACTACTGTCGAAAGGATAGCACTAAGCTATATCTGCCTGTTGAATTTAAAAATATTAAAAATTTATACCGCTGTTATAAAGAACATCTTAGTAGTAAAGGAGTCGATGTTGTAAGTGAAAATGTATTCCGTCAAATATTCACTACAGATTTCAACATCGGCTTTCATGTGCCCAAAAAAAAATGCCTGCGTTTTGAGGGGCAAAAGCCAGAGGATTTTGCGGAATTACAAGATCATTTAGATGAAAAGGAGGCATCGAAGAAGCGGTTAGAATGTCACAGAAAATTAGGTAAAGAAAATCCTTCCATTCTGTGCACATCTTTCTTGTAGACGGCCACACAAAACATATCGTCGTTGTTAAAGACTAAAAAGTGAATAAATACATTGTTCCCACATAGAGACTGTTGTACTTTATTATTATTCTAAATAAATACTTTAAATAATATTGTGTTGTGTGTATTTTTTATTTATTCAACGTAAGCATCTGAAATGTTCAGTGATTGAAATTAATGCGGGTTGTTTCAATAGCCATATTAGACTTTAAAAAATGTAACATCAAACATTATATTTTCATTATTATATGGCACATAAGTTAATTAGATGGTCAGTCATTTTAAACTTGATTGGCACATAAGATAAATGGCTGGGTACTATTAATTTTGGGATATGTCACTTCATCCTTTTTGGCTCACTCTGAAAATTAACTGCATAGTCACTTAAATCTTTCTTCTATACTCTGAAAAATAAGAGCTTAGGGCCATTTGTATTAAGTGACATTTCTTTTTGCGATTAAAGCTCCGTTTTATTTGGTAATAGCATCAATAACTCAATTGATTTAATTGAATTTCAATTAAGTTTACCCCATTAAAATAGCTCTAGAAGATTTTTTGTTATGAATTTTTTCCCCAAAATTGGAACTTTAAATATGTCTCCTGTAAAGTTGCAAAAATGTCGCTTAAACCAAATAGCCTTTCACCCCTCGATATAATCCCAACACTAAACAGACTGTAATAGGCATGACGACAGGGTTAAAAAAATCGGTGGATAAATGGTTTGCATAAAGAAAATAACTAAAGGATTCTAATATAGTATCCATTTTTAATGAAATTATTCAAATCATGTATATTTTTAACAAAATAAATGGGTAAAATACTGCTATCGGCCATGTTAACCGAAACACCAATCACAGCGCATGACGTCACGGTAATGTAAACAAACTTTACTTCACTCACTACTGTTGTGTTTTGTTGTTGTATTGTAAGTTCAGCTAATTTTTCTTTAGTACGCATCGCATTTGGATTGTCTTTTTATTAGTATAAGTGTGAATTGTCGTCTTAACTCGACTCTAAAAACAATGGAACCGGGCTTTCTTAAGGCAAACGACTCAATTTGCCAAGGATTGACATAATGATGTTGGAAGATTTCCTCGCAAATAATAAAGAATTTTGGTCGCCTGAGTTTAGAAACGTGAAAACCTCCTTGTAAGTAAATTTAAATTTAACACTGAATACAACTTAAAACCTGTAATCAACTCGTTTTGAAATCAGGAGCTTATTTTATTTTACTTTCATTTTCATAGGTTATTTTTACTTTGAACTTGTCAAATCACATTGAAAATAGGTTAGTCATACTAATAAAACTCATTGTCAAATATCATTGTTTATTTTTGAAGCACGAAGCACCTACTAGTATTTTTTCTCATAGTAAACAACTAATATCTGATATTCACCAAGTCTTTGTACATGTAGGTATTTGTTCTAATTAATTTCAATTATTTTAGGTCTTCAAGACCATCATATGGGGATGATGCAATCAGCTATGTGCAACTAAAACGGGAAGGAAATATTTGTACGGTAAAGTGCAAGATTTGCCCAGAGCATAAAGTCCATGCAAAACTATATGCTGTTACATTGATGGTTGATGAAAATGAAGAAAAAGTAGTATCAATCCAATGCCATAATTGTGTTGCTGCCCAAGGCGGATGTAAGCATGCCATGGCTCTGCTTATGTGGGTCCATAGGCGAAGCGAAGAACCTTCTTGCACAGAAGTTCTATGTTACTGGCGGAAATCAAAGCTATCAAGAGTTGGCACTTCCTTGAAATTTGTATCTTCAAAAGATTTATCTAAAGGTAGCCCTCTATTGCCTTCTAACTCCATAGTTCTGGCAAAATTTTTAGAAGAAGGAAAAAAGAGAAAAGTTAACAACTGCGAGCTTCTAAAACATCAGCTAGATTATAATTGTGATGATTTACTTAGCGTCTCAATGCACCAACTTGTGCTTAAATATAAAGAAGAGTGCTGTGAGTTATTTTTAAGAAAAGTGAATTTGACAATTGATATTATCAACAAGATTGAAAATGAAACCAGGGACCAGTTTAAAAATAAACTTTGGTACGAATTGAGGTATGGTAGGGTAACAGCTTCCAGAGCCCATGAAGTGAGTCGGTGCCAGACTGATGATGGCACTCTTATTTCTATTATTATGGGAGGGAAGATACCAAACACACCAGCAATGAAACGGGGTAGATATTAAGAAAATGAAGTACGAGAAATAGTTAGCAAAAAACTAGGAAATAAAATCAAGAATAGTGGGTTATTCATAGCTCAAAAATATCCCATGTTGGCAGGCTCCCCTGATGGAATATATCAAGATAGCATTGTGAAGATCAAATGTCCTTTAAGCAACAAAACCTACCTCAATTGCATAAAAAATGGAAAACCCAGCAATAAATGCTTTGCCCAGATACAAATGCAAATTTACTTAAGTGGTCTAAGACAGTGTTACTTTTGTGTTGCACACCCAGATTTTTCCACTAATAAAAAAGTAGAAATTTTATGTATAACCTATGACAATCAATTTATGTCGGGCTTTCTTGAAAGTGTTATTAGATTTTGGAAATCCCATGTGTATCCGTTGTTACTTAAAAGTATAAAATAAAAATGCATAAATGTTTCATGTGTTTCATTTAATCATAGAATCTTGTATATTAATCAAACCACAAGCTATAGTAATAACATCATCTAGAACTTTAACCAAATTTAAGTTAAGACATGCATGTGGTTTTAACATGTTAAATTCACGTAACCGTCTTATCACCCGTTCAATGTGGATTCGTAAGCTAGCTTTTTGTTTCGTTTCTTTTGCTTCAGTTTTAGTTAACTGAGCTCCAGATACAACACTTGGAGGCCGCACTAGTAGCACACCCATTTTTCTAAAATAAACTTCCACATGTTTAAATCCTCTATCAGCCATGACCTGCATATTGGGTTGCAAACATTTTGAGAAGTCAGAAGTTTCAACAATGCATGTGTCTGTTATTCGGCCTCCATAACCATTTGAAATGTAATTTACTAAGCCATTAGGTGTGCAAGATACAAGGTACTTTATCGTGTTGGCTTTCTTGTAATCAGACCAGGAAAGAGCTTGATTTAACGCCTTTGAAGGCTTTTGTATTTCAATCTCTAAACAATCTATTATACAAGTCACATTATTGTATTTATGCCTGAAATCTATAGGTAAATTCTTTTTTATCAATTCCTTATCTAATGAGACAATAAATGGACGCATAACTAGCTATAAAAGGTATATTTTTAAAAAAAATTTTGCTTGGATAACTTCTATCAATGCCAAAGTCATCAGCAAGTTCATGAAATGATTTATTTAATCTAATTTTCATAAGACATTGTAAAATATGGTTATATGGTTTATTTTTGTGTTCTTGGATCAAGTCAACTAAGTAATAACAACATAAAGGAATGCCTATTGGCATGAACGGGGTCGTTGTTTAATTTTATTCAAAGTAGACTCTAAAGCATTTAAATCTTCTTTTCTTTTGTCATCCTCCATCATCTCGCTACAGTCAGATGTAAATTCTATTTGAAAAGATTTTACTGATGATGATTCTGTGTGAGTTACAGAGGGAGTATAAGAAGAGTCACTATCTGTTTGGTCTTTTTTTTTACTATTTTACTCAAAGCATCTACTCTTGCTCTTGATGAATTATTATTACAACTATGCATGATTTGGAATGGTGATGTAGAGACAGAATGTAGAAACGGCTTCAATGGCGATGTCATCTGATTTACCGAACTAACTTCTGTTTGGTTATCTTTGCTTCTGAATGTTCTACAAAAGTTTACTTGAACTGATTTATTCAACACTTTTGGTGTTGATAAGGAAACCTCTTCAACCATTTCCTGAACTGAAAAACAAATGGTTTTCTTAAGTGCAATATATTTAAACACATATACTATATATAATACCAATAATATATCAAATTAATAATTCTGAAAATAAAATTAACATTTCTCAATGCTATATTACTCTAATAAATAAGTTAATAAGTTAATAAAATATATACCTGAAGTACTGGCAATTTCTTCAGAACTTGATTGTTTTGTAACTGTATCTTTTTCTTCTAATTTCCTTTCACACTCTTCAAGAATCATCATCTTTCGTTTTTTAGCAATGTAGGGTCGCTCTGTTGTCTCAGATGTTCGAGTTTTCCTGTCTGATTGGCATATAAATTTTTTGGGCATACATCCTGGTATCATACGTACTTGTGATACGGACCCCATCACATGATATTGCATGTAATTTTCCATATCATTGGGTAACTGAAAAATGAAAAGTAAATAATTAAAATTGATAGTAAGAATGATGATGTTGATAATCTAGACCAAAACAAACATAACCTCAATTACTTCCATAGCCTGGATATGTGAACTTTTTCACGTCAAACAAACATTTTGAGTTTAAAACCTATCAATATAATGTTAATATACTCACATCAAAGTGGTCCTCACAGAAATAAAGTGGCGAATTCGTGATTACGTCGTTCGGGTCTTGCCGTGCGAGCTTTAACCATTTAACTCTCATTATTTTTTTGTTTGGAACATGTACAAACAACTTGTTGGGTGTTTTTATGGATGTGTTTTTGCACTTACTGCACACCACTTATAAACTTTATAATTCATTTTTAACACACGAAATATGTTTGTTTTCTTCAATGCACTGTTGCGTACTGTTTTTGTGCGCTATTCAAATAATATTTGAAAAATAGCTTTAAAATTTGCTAAACTTTATTTTATTACTGAAATAAAGGTTTTTTAGTAAATAGTAAATATGTATCCACATTACGGAAGAGGATTTCAAAGTCATTCGTCATACCTATTAGCAGAGATATGATTTTGTTGAAATTTAAGATCAACAGACAAAAAAGAAATCCCGAAATCTGCATCATGGCCTAAGTTCACTTCAATACCACTCACTTCTCAGAGTGACCATGTCATTGACGGAGATTCGGACCAGGACACAGAGAGGCTTCATCAGATCATACACAAAATAGTACTCTATCTCCAAAAAGCAGGGACACCTCTTTCGATAGTTGTGTGACAATTAATGATGACAAGGATGAGACTTATTGCCCGGACAGTGATGAGGAGTTTGACAGTAATGAGATTTTCACTAGAAATGTCACACTGAGACCGCGTCAGAAAAATAATGATTTTCAAAATAATAATTTTTTATGTGTTTCACAGTCGACAGATCCACTTACTGTAGAACAGGCCTTATCTAGTGCTGAAGCACAGCAGTGGAGAGATGCCATGGATGCTAAATACAAGTCATTGATGGACAATAGAACATGAGAGCTGATTTCGTTACCGCCTAACAAGCGTGCCATACCTTGCAAGTGGGTCTTTAAAACGAAGGTAGATGAAAAAGGTGAAGTAATAAAATATAAAGCACGGCTTGTTATAAAGGGATGTTCTCAAAAGAAAGGAATAGAGACTACAAGGAAGTTTTTTTACCTGTGGTACGTTTTTCATCTTTACGTTACTTATTTGCCCTGGCGGCAAAATATACATAATTAAGACATCTTCCAAATGGATCCCATTTCAGCCTTCCTTCAAGGTGACATAGAGGAGGAGATATACATGAAACAACCTGAGTTGTTTAAGGAAGGAGAAGAAGTATGTTTACTAAGAAAATCACTATATGGCCTTAAACAGGCAAGCCGCCAGTGGAACGAAAAACTAGACTCTAGCTTGAAGAGTATGGGTCTAAAACAATCAAAATTAGATCCTTGCATTTATCACAAAATCGCAGATGGAAGCGATATATTGTTTGTTGCCATATATGTAGACGACTTAATTTTATTCACTAATAAAAAAGATTTAGGTGACTATATTAAAAAGGAACTGAATAAAACATTTAAAATGAAGGACCTGGGAGAGCTGTCTTACTGTCTTGGAATACATCTAGGAAGAGACAGAGAAAAGGGAATCATTTATTTGGATCAAAGAAAATACATTGCAGAAGTTTTGATGAAATTTGGAATGTCGGAATGCAAACCTGTAAAAACACCCTTAGATATGAATTCAAAATTTCAAGCAAATGATGATAAAAATAAATGAAAATGAAATCAAAATAAGAACATATCTTATCAAGAAGGAATTGATTGCTTATTGTATATTTCACAGATTACCAGACCAGACATTAGCTTTGTCGTTAATTTGTTAAGTAAATATAACAACAAACCGGAGATGCAGCATTGGCTGGCAATTAAGAGAGTTATGAGATACCTAGTTACCTGTTATGGACATACCTGATGTTTTACAAGGGGAAATCGCTAGGCTAGATTCTAGGTTCAAGGTGTCCCTAGAAACAATGCAGCTGTCGGGCGGTAGCGGGGCTATATCATTGATAGCGCAGCTGGACGACGCCTGCCTGCCGTGCGTGGCCGGCATCCACGTGACCGTGCCCCGGGACTACCCCAACTCTCCGCCGGCCAGGCTGAGGACCCACTTCAGGGATGCGGCTGATGCTGACTCCCTGAAAGCGAGGGTCGAACGGGCAATGGACGCGAGATGTGCACGCCTACCGAAAGCATGTTCCCTCGGGCAGCTGCTGGACGCGTGGGAGATGAGCGTGAGGCAGGCCAGCGCGCCCGGGCAGATATCGTACACGCCAGTCCCGGCTTTAGGAATATAGAGGTTGTAGTTATGTTTACAAACTTAGAGTGTAATGTAGTTAATTATGTTGATATCTAATACAGAATTTTAATTTAGTTCCATTTTGGATCAGATAAATTTTGAATACAAAGTTAAAAAATAAGTAATGAGATTAAGTAACTGATGACTGTAGTCGATAGAAGAGACTCATAAAAAAAAAATTGATATGGAGCAGTTTATATGTGACCAATGGAAACTAAAAATATGATTAATTTTAGTATGTATGTTTATTTATATTCGCATCACGCGAAAACTGTTACTCCGATTTGGATTTTGATTTCTCAGGTATGGTTTGGGTGTAAACTGTTGATTGAGATAAAATCATCGTACATCATGAGAAACGATAATTATGCTTAAACATACATACATAATTATGCTAAAAAATCAATGCAAATACATTTATATACGTTTAAACTTTATGGGATCCATTATTTATTCTGGAAAAGTATTGGAAACTGATACAAAGAAACATCAGGTATATACTCGTAATTCTACCTCGCGTTACGAAGACTTTTTTTAGATTAATTTTTAAGTATCTGTGATAATATATCGCATAATGCATGTTCGTTATCATGTTTTATATTATACTCTACATTGCGATTTTTCTGTTTAAATTCATTTGACAGCAGGACAACATAATAATTTTATAGAGGAGCGATAAAGACAGGTATATAAATATGAGATACAACTGTCAAATAAAATTTTAACAGATATTTTTGTTCAGGAAATTGCAAAAGCTTGCTTATACTAGAATTTTACATAAGATAAATAAAGATAGGTATATAAATAACATGAAAATTTTTACCACGATTATTTTGTTTGAAGAATTTTGAAAAATAAAATGGCTATGTAATAATTGTCTAAAAAAAATAAAATTCCTTGATGTTTTCAATGAATTAAGTAAATATGCATGCGGTTTAAGTTATTTTTTTTTTAGCAAAAAATAGATTGATAACTTGTGACAGTTTGTTTTAAGAGAAAATTGCATTTAGTTAAAAAAATGTAGGTACTTTTTAATAATATTAATAATTTCGTTAATAGTTAAGGAAAATAGAATTAAAGTTGGACGCTAAAATTTTATCAAGCTTTAGTTATTTAAGTGTGTGTGTGTTATTTTGGCCGTGTGGTTCCCGGCATGGCCGTGTGGTTCCCGGCACCATTACAAAAGAATAGGACCACTCCATCTCTTTCCCACGGATGTCGTAAGAGCCGACTAAGGGATAGACTTGGGATTCCTCTTTAATGTAAATCCCTGCCAATCTAAGGTCTGCCGCGCCGATGGATGCATGGCTAGGGGCGAGCCTAGTCTCGAGCGTGCCACTTCCGCCATGGGGTTGGGCGACCCCCAGGTAATGGCTAGCCTTACCCTGGCATGCGGGGCTCTGCTGGGGCGGACAAAATTTTTCCCTAGCGTCTCGTGGGAATCGCATGGATGCAAATTTTTTGAAAGAGCACCTAGATGGCGGCGATGGTGTCCGCACCCCATCACGTCTCGTTCCCGGCGGGAGCGGTATGCGGTCTGCTGAAAGCCGCTTTGCGACGATGAATGTAAGAGGAGGAATGAAGGATAAGATTGAGGAAGTATGCCAGATGATGGATGAAAGACGTTTGGATGTGTTGTGCGTGAATGAAACGAAGCGGAAAGGATGCGACGCGACGCAGCACGGCCCTTACACGGCGTATTGGTCTGGAATTTCCAGTACCAGCCGAGGCTGTCAAGGGGTCGGTCTAATTCTTTCTGCACGAATGGCTGAGTGCGTGAATGAGTATGAGTGTGTCAGCCCTCGTCTTCTATGGATTAGGCTGAAAGTTGGAATCACTCGGATCTTCGTTCTAGGTGTTTATGCACCTTGGGATGTGGGTTCGAGGGGTACAACATCAGCAAAAAGCGAAAACGAGGAGTTCTGGAATAGTGTAAGAGAAGTATTGAAAGTTACCAAGCCAAATGAGAAGATTATTATGTTAGGTGATTTTAATGGATGGGTGGGTGTAAAGCGTGATGGATATGAAAAGGTGCTTGGTGCGTTTGGTGACGAAAAGGTGAATGATAATGGAAGAAGTGTATTAGAAATTTGTCTAGAGTGGGATCTTTTTGTGTCGAACTCAATGTTTCAACATAAAGAGATCCACACCTACACAAGAGTGGAAGGTATTTTAAAAAGTATGATAGACTTTGTGATTGTAGATGAAAGATTGAAGAACAAAGTGCTGGATACCCGTGCATATCGCGGTGCTGGCATTGACTCGGACCATTTACTGGTGATATCCCGGATAAGGGGTATCTTCAATCGCTGGCGGCACAGGGTAAGGGAGCAAACCAGCGCTTTGGAAAGAGTAAAAGTAGAAAATTTGCAAGATATGGATGTAGGTAAGAAGTATATTAATAGACTGAAGGATGAATTTGAAGATTTAGAGGAAATGAGCGATATTGAAGATGGATGGAAGGAATTTAAAGAAAGAATTGTGAAAGTAGCTGTTGAAGTGTGTGGTGTAAGTAGAAGAAGGAAAGGAAAAAATCACAAAAATGCGTGGATGAGTAAAGATGTGCAAGAACTTGTGCGATTAAAGAAGAAAGCATGGCTGGATTTGTTAGCAGCAAAAGCTAACTTAAGAATGCAAGAGGTTATAGATGAAGATGTGAATGAAGCACGTAAGGAATATAAGAAAATGAAAGATTTGGTTAAGAAAGCTGTGATTAGAAAGAAAGAAGAGTATAAAGAGGATTTTGATAAAAGGCTATCAGAAGACTTTCAGTCAAATCTGAAAGTATTCTGGAAATCCGTAAGGTCAGCCCGAGGAAATACTATAACCAGAGAGCTGACTAGGATCAGATGCCAGGATGGTAGCGTTGTGAAAGGAGAAGAATGTGTACTAAAGATATGGAAGGACTATTTTGAAAGTTTATTTGAAAAAAAGGAAGGAAATAAGAAAGATTTCTGCTATAGCGAAGAAAAAGAGAATGAGATGGAAGGCGAAATTGAAATGTTCGAAATTGTGGAAGCACTTAAGAGTATGAAAGCGGGAAAGGCTGCTGGGTGTGATAGAGTGTCGGTCGAGATGCTTAAAGCAGGAAAAGGCGTAGTAGCTAGTCAGTTGTACTGCCTTTTCAATTTGTGTTGGAGAAGCGGCCGAGTACCAAAAGATTGGTGTAAGGCTGTTATCGTGCCACTTTACAAAGGAAAAGGGTCACAGCTGGACTGCAAAAATTATCGTGGTATAAGCCTGCTTAGCGTCGTCGGCAAATTGTATGCTAAGGTATTGATTAATAGAGTCAGGAATGAAACTGATGACAAAATATGGGATGCTCAAGCGGGATTTCGAAAGGGAATGGGATGTACTGATCAGGTCTTTTCCTTGCGGTGCATAGCCGAAAAGTTTTTGGCCAAGAGTCAAAAAGTCTATTGCACATTCGTAGATCTGGAAAAGGCCTATGACAGAGTTGAGAGGAATGAATTGTGGTCAGCACTTTCTATGCATGGGGTGAGCAGTCTCTTAATACGAGCACTGAAATCCTTATATGAGGATTCGAGTGCTTGTGTCAGGATAAACGGAGCGCACACTGAGTGGTTTAAGATTGAGAAAGGCGTTAGGCAAGGATGTGTTGCGTCACCGTGGCTGTTCAACCTATTTATGGATAGCTGTTTGACAGATTTGAAAGAGTCTAAAAGTGGATTAAGGATGAATGAGTTACTCGTCAAATGTCTGCTCTATGCCGACGATCAGGTTATACTGGCGTCATCAGCGGAGGAGTTACAGGAGATGGTAAACTGTATGCATGAAGCTTTAAAAGAGAAAGGAATGAAAGTGAACGTAAGTAAAACTAAAACACTGGTTTTTGAAATGGAGAAAGAAATGACAGCATGTAATATTTTGATTGGAGGAGAAAAAGTGGAGCAAGTGAAAGAGTTTGTATATCTAGGATCAAAGTTTACATCAGATGGCAAGTATGATAGTGATATTGAAAGGAGAGTGAACGCGGGGAACATGGTGAATGGAGCTTTGCATGCCTTTATGAGCAGTCAGAAACTATCCAAAAAGGCTCGACTGGCTGTGCACAGGGGCGTGTTGGTCCCGACATTAATGTATGGGAGTGAAAGTTGGGTATGGCAAAAGAAGCATGAAAGCAGAATAAATGCAGTGGAAATGAGAGCGTTAAGGAGTATGATGGGTGTGAAATTGAGTGACAGGATAAGGAACAGCGTGATAAGGGAATGTTGTGATGTGAAAGAAGATGTAGTTACAGGAATAGAAAAGGGTATGTTAAGATGGTTCGGTCATGTGGAGAGGATGAATGAAAGCAGGTTGACTAAGCAGATATACAAGGAGAGTGTGGAGGGAAAGGTCGGAGTGGGAAGACCTAGACGAACGTATCTTGATCAAATTAAGGACGTCCTGGTAAAGGGTCAGGTCAAAAGTACCCGAAACCGCCGAGCTTGTATGAAGAGAGTTATGAATGTGGACGAAGCGAAAGAAGTATGCAGAGATCGTGGCAAGTGGAAAGAGGTAGTCTCTGCCTACCCCTCCGGGAAAGAGGCGTGATTGTATGTATGTATGTATGTATGTATGAGATACCTAAAAGGCATACTGGATTATAAAGGCGTGTTGGTCCCGACATTAATGTATGGGAGTGAAAGTTGGGTATGGCAAAAGAAGCACGAAAGCAGAATAAATGCAGTGGAAATGAGAGCGTTAAGGAGTATGTTGGGTGTGAAATTGAGTGACCGAATAAGGAACAGCGTGATAAGAGAATGTTGTGATGTGAAAAAAGATGTAGTTACAGGAATAGAAAAGGGTATGTTGAGATGGTTCGGTCATGTGGAGAGGATGAATGAAAACAGGTTGACTAAGCAGATATACATGGAGGGTGTGGAGGGAAAGGTCGGAGTGGGAAGACCTAGACGAACGTATCTTGATCAAATTAAGAACGTCCTGGTAAAGGGTCAGGTCAAAAGTATCCGAAACCGCCGAGCTTGCATGAAAAGGGTTATGAATGTGGATGAAGGGTAGGCGCCGAGCCGTCTAGAGGCGCACAACTAATCTAAACCGCTGCGTGTATTTTATTCAAAGTTGGCACAAAGCTGTTGAGTATTATCTTAAAATTGTGAAATAACTAAAATAAAACACTCAATTATTCGTGTTGTGAAAGAAAAACTGGAAAAAGTGTCGAAATAGTGTAGAAATTGACAAATTAATTACGAAAAATCCGTTAATTTTGCCCCGTGTACCTGACCTACGACAACCCGCGCCGAGCTCACTGGTGTGAGTCACCCGCCCGCTTCGCTGCGCTCCTGCGACTGCGACTGCCAATAATTGCTATAAAGTAAAGATAAGTACCGCACTCTGTACCACATATATAACTATTTGCCGACAACAAAACTACTGAAGTACAACATGTCGAAACTTTGTGCGGGATGTAAACACCAACTACCTAAAAGGGAACATTTAACATGCGCTTATTGTAACAATGTTTATGATCTAGATTGCGCCAATGTGTCAATCCAGCGATTTAATAATACGATGACTTCGGCACATAAACAGGCATGGAAATGCCCGGCCTCTCACTGCAAAACACCGAAAACAGGAAACACTGACAATATGATAGCATGTGCGACGAGTTTAAATACTGAACCCCAACAATCGATGCAATACACGACCCCTATTAATGTCCACAAACTATAAATAGTGAAACCATGACATCCGAAGATATGAGTATAATTGGAGACACAGCCTATTCAAATAGTTTGGATCCGGAAATAACATTAAACAATTTGAGTGACTTGATTGCCCAAAAGCTCCAAGACAATAACAAATACATTATATCACAGTTACAGAATATCATACAAGTAAAAATTCAAAAAGCAATTAACGAGTTAAGAATCGAATTTAAACAGGAAACAAATATCTTAAAAAAGAAAACGAAAATAGGAAAATTGAAATAGATAACCTGCAGAAAAAAATTGGCATTCTAAATAAAGACACTGAACACTTAAAAAATAAAATACTAGAATTAAAACCTCAAGGAGTATCTGCACAACTATCATCTGAAAGCAATTACAAAAAAATTGTCCTGTACGGTTTTGACGAATATTACAAAGAACCAGAACCTAGCTTACACAACCGGATTCATGGAGTATTTTACGATTTACTGAATGTGGACTTGACCGGCTACATTGAAGACACCTACAGAATTGGTAAATATAAAGAAAACGGAAGGCGGCCCCTCGTTATAGAATTATTAAGCAAACGAATGGCCAAATATATAATAAGTAACAGTTATCAATTTCAAGGAACCGGATTCTCAATCTCTGATCTTTAAGATGAAAATAAGAGAAAGGAAAGAAAAATAATGCGTGAAGAAATGCTTTCAGCAAGGAATAAAGGATTATACGCGGTAATACGAAATAATCAATTATACATACAAGGTGAAAAAATAGATGTTCAAAGGCTTAAGGAAACTCAGACAAACGCACAAAATACACCAGAAGAAGGAAAAAGCCAAACTTACCCCCGATATAGACATAGCAATATGCATAATTCCTTTCATAAACACACGCCTACCTTTCGTAAACATACCTTTTAAAATTATGTACCAAAATATGCAGAGCGTATGTAATAAAAAAGACTTAATGGAAGCTTTTCTAGATCAGAAATCCACGTACCAAGCAATATGCATCTCTAAATCCTGGATAACGGAACAAAAAAAAGATCAGATTTTTTTTGACGGATACAAAAAAGCGGCTTCTTTCAGGAGAACAAACCAAGCAGGCGGAGGCGTCTGTATACTGCTACAAGATCATATAGAATGTGAAGAAAAATATGAAATAACAAATCTATCAATTCAATATGCGGTAGAAGTCTGCGCCGTGAAACTAGTGAAGGAGAATTTGTTAATAATATTGTTATATTGGAACGGATTGGATGAGGTCGCTTTTTATAGACAATTGACTTTGATATTGAACGTTATTATTAATCATTAAACGAACTTACCTGTACGCGAAGTTCTATCATAATTATACGAAGTGCTTCGTTCGAAGAGATTATAACCCTGAAATATTAAATCTATTACATATTTACACTTGTAGTTTCACCCAGGATTCACCACCAAGCACTGATTTTGAGATACCCTATTTTTTTTTTTTTATTGTGTAGGTAGGCGCCGCAGGCTCCCTGCGTCGTCTCGTCATTTAGTTTAGAGTACCTATCTGTAATGTAACCAACTCGCATGTTGATATTTTTGGAATATGGGTAGGGTAGGGCGGGACTTTATAATCTCTTCGAACGAAGCACTTCGTATAATTATGATAGAACTTCACGTACAGGTAAGTTCGTTTAATCATTAATTATACTCGTGCTTCGTTCTCGAGATTATAACCCTGAAATATTAAATCTATTACATCGACGGTTGAAAGGCTAATTGTGGTAAGCGCCATTTTGTGAAAGCTGAGAAAAAGCGGTTCAAAGTTTTAATTTTTGGAAAAAAATTCGCTGTAAAAAAATGGCTTGACCGATTTTGATAAAATTAATACAGTATATTTATAAGGTCAAAAACTACGTAAAACCATTATTTCTGTACTATAAACTATTTAGCAATATTTCAGTAATTTTATGGCGCTTACATCAAAATGACACTTTTCCAGGGAAAGGCAAAATGAGCTAAATGCTTGAAATGAACAAATAACTTGACAGCAAAATGAGTCAAATGCTTGAAGTGAACAAATAACTGGACAGCAAAATAGTTCAAGCGCCCATCCCATGTAATACAAAATAATTGAAAATGATTTAAATGCCATGTAATTTTCAACACTAAATTGATATTTCAGTTTAAAAGACAAAATAATACAAAAAGAAAATTGAGCAATTGAAACAAACGGCATGCCAATAGAATGGTGATCATGACTTTAGGTTCTTGTCATCAATACAATAATTTTTTAGGAATTAAATAACGGTCATTTTTAAATAAAACAAAAAAGAAATCCTTATATGAGGATTCGAGTGCTTATGTCAGGATAAACGAGCGCACACTGAGTGGTTTAAGATTGAGAAAGGCGTTAGGCAAGGATGTGTTGCGTCACCGCGACTGTTCAACCAACCTATTTATGGACAGTCTGACAAATTTGAAAGAGTCTGAAAGTGGATTAAGTATGAATGAGTTACTCGTCAAATGTCTGCTCTATGCCGACGATCAGGTTATACTGGCGTCATCAGCGGAGGAGTTACAGCAGATGGTAAACTGTATGCATGAAGCTTTAAAAGAGAACGGAATGAGAGTGAACGTAAGTAAAACTAAAACACTGGTTTTTGAAATGGAGAAAGAAATGACAGCATGTAATATTTTGATTGGAGGAGAAAAAGTTGAGCAAGTGAATGAGTTTGTATATCTAAGATCAAAGTTTACATCAGATGGCAAGTGTGTTAGTGATATTGAAAGGAGAGTGAACGCAGGGAACATGGTGAATGGAGCTTTGCATGCCTTTATGAACAGTCAGAAACTATCCAAAAAGGCTCGGCTGGCTGTGCATAGGGGCGTGTTGGTCCCGACATTAATGTATGGGAGTGAAAGTTGGGTATGGCAAAAGAAGCACAAAAGCAGAATAAATGCAGTGGAAATGAGAGCGTTAAGGAGTGTGATGGGTGTGAAATTGAGTGACCGGATAAGGAACAGCGTGATAAGGGAATGTTGTGATGTGCAAGAAGATGTATTTACAGAAATAGAAAAGGGTATGTTGAAAGAATTTGTAAATCTAGGATCAAAGTTTACATCAGATGGCAAGTGTGATAGTGATATTGAAAGGAGAGTGGACGCAGGGAACATGGTGAATGGAGCTTTGCATGCCTTTATGAGCAGTCAGAAACTATCCAAAAAGGCTCGACTGGCTGTGCATAGGGGCGTGTTGGTTCCGACATTAATATATGGGAGTGAAAGTTGGGTATGGCAAAAGAAGCACGAAAGCAGAATAAATGCAGTGGAAATGAGAGCGTTAAGGAGTATGATGGGTGTGAAATTGAGTGACCGGATAAGGAACAGCGTGGTAAGGAAATGTTGTGATTTGAAAGAAGGTGTAGTTACAGGAATAGAAAATAAAGGAGCATGCATGAAGAGAGTTATGAATGTGGATGAAGTGAAGGAAGTATGCAGAGATCGTGGCAAGTGGAAAGAGGTAGTCTCTGCCTACCCCTCCGGGAAAGAGGCGTGATTTTATGTATGTATGTATGTACAACTTCGTTACCCGCCGGCGTTTGACTGACGCCTTTTGTAGCGCACACAACACGATAACTTCTTACATCGTGCAACAAAATGTGTCAAACGACATGCGTGTGTGGGGCGATGGAAAACAAAAACGGCTAAGCGACGTACTTTAATATTATCTTAGAAATCAAAATGGGTCAAGCGACCATATCCTATAGAAAGCGAAAAGGCAAATTGGCGCAATCGCCTCTGATTTTCAAAATAGTATGATGCAATGTAATCCATACGCCTTGACACAAAAATTATGATAAAAATCAAAAAGGTTTAAGTGGCAGATCCACAAATTTACCCAAATCTTTGTCGTTTAGATCAATGACCGCCAAAATGAGACCCTTTTTTGCGGTTGTGTCAAGCGCCAAAAAAATGCTCAGAAAATTTGAGATTGAGCTCAAACGATGGAGAAAAATTCGCAGATTCCAAATATGTATATAACTCAATATCGCAAAAAATGTCGCTTGACACAATTAGCCTTTCAACCGTCGCATATTTACACTTGTAGATCTTTAGAGGTAGGTAATTCTGAAAATATCAACATCAACATAGAATCAATAATTATTTAATCAAGAATAATTTAAAGTGTACAATAATTGTAAACAAGTTTGGGATTTGATCAAGAAACACATCGATTCATACATCAGCATCAGAGTCATCTATATTATTGTTTATGATAGCTCTTGCTACGGTTGACGAGTCATATTTAGTTATGTTTCGTTTATAAAACTTGAAAAATGTTTCCGAACTGTTACTCCAGCCGGCAGTTTTTCTAATGAGGTCTATGTTTACACCTAGCTGGTGGGCCTTAGAAGTCGCGGCGTGTCTCGTGCTATGCGCCGAGAATATGGACACGTCGATTCCGCTCAAATGGAGCGTGCTCTTTATCCAGCGACACAACGTTTGTGTGGACGCTGCTTTATGGGGCTTTCTACAACCAATAAATAGATTATCAGTTTGGCGTAATGACGATGTTCTGTTGATGTAATCGACAAGGGTCTGAGCCGGACATATTTCTATTTTCTGAAGAAAATAGGGTAATATTAATAACGGTTGAGCAGTTCCATTTTTGGATGTTTTAATGAGATCCGGTATTTTAATTATAATTTCATTAGGTTTTAATTCGATGTTTATAATATTAATTTTTGAAAAGGTTTCGACTCGATGAGCCGTAACAAGAGCTAACAAGGTTATGCATTTTTCGTTAATTGATCAAGTGCTAACGAATCATTTGGATTCCATGTAGCCAAGTGAGATAAAACCTCGGAAGTATCCCACGTTATATTATATTTTGCCATTGGTGGGCGTAGCCTAAAAACGCCCTTAAAAAATCTTATAATTCTATCGTCTTTGGAAAAACTAGGACCCAAAATTAAAGACAATGCCGCTCTAAAACTATTAAGGCTTACCATATTAACTACCAGTATTAAAAATCATTGTAAAAAAATTTAGTACATCTACAATTGGTGTTTTATAGACATCCAAGGAATTTTGGTTACAAAATTGGAACCATTTTTTATAACAAACATCATATTGTTTTAATGAACTCTCAGCTAGGGAGGCAAGCATTATATGTTCAGTTGGCTCCGGAACGTTTCTTCGTGATAAGGCTCCCCTGATAAAATCCCTGCAGCCAGGGTAAGATGGTCTTGAATGTGGCCGTGACTGGAATGATCAGAAATTGAATGAATACTGTCAGATTTGAAGGTTATTAATTGTGATATTAATAGCTTTTTAAACAAGGGGAACCAAGGTTGCGTCGGCCATAATGGAACTATTACAATTCCTTTAGCGTTGTCGTTTATAATTTTTTTAAGGGTCTTCAAGATTAGTGGAAAAGGTGGAAACGCATAGAAGAATTCTTTTGACCAGCTGACTGTAAAGGCGTTTATTGCAAACGCGTCTGGATCTTTATTCCATGTTATGTATTTTGCGCATTTTGTATTCGTGCGACTCGCGAGTAGGTCAATTGATGGTACGCCAAACTTTTGGATAATAAAAGAAAACATATTATCTGACAAGGACCATTCTATATCAGGGTGGATACGCCTTGATTCTTTATCAGCCACGTAATTTTCCGAAGATTTAATATAATATGCATATATAAAAATATTGCGGGATTCACACCATTGCCAAATATCCTTAGTGACCTTGGTTAAATGTGGAAATTGAATACCACCCATTCGATTGATATAACTGATAGCAGTGGAGTTGTCAATGCGTAAGAGTATTTGGCAATCGTGCAAGTATCTTGCAAAGACCTTCAAGGCGAAAAAGGCGGCCAGAAGTTCAAGATAATTTATATGTTGCTCTTTTTCCATTGTTGACCATTGACCACTCGCCGTCTCTGTGCCACAAGCTGCGCCCCACCCCGTAGTTGAGGCGTCAGAGAATATTTCAACCTCATAGTTATCATTTTTGATTCGGTTTTCGGGTTTCACTAATGCCTGTAGCCACCATTTTAGGTCGTCATGTAAGGTTAAAGGAACACTCATGTAACGATTGTAATCATCGTGACCTTTTAAATTCAAGTATTTACATCGTTCTAACTCTTTCGTATATAACCAGCCGTATTCCACGGCTGGACATGCAGAGACTAACAAACCAATTAGTTTTGCAAAATCTTTATTTTCAAAAACATAGTTATCTCTTTGACTAAGCGATCTCTCTTATTGTTGGGTAAGGTAATTAAGAATTTTTTTGAATCTAAAATAAATCCCAGAAAATTGCAAGTTTTCGATGGTTTCAAAGAGCTTTTTTCATAATTTATTATAAATCCTAAAGCTTTTAGTAGGTTTACTGTGGTATTTACGTTGGTCAAACAATCGTTATATGAATGTGCAATTAAATACCAGTCATCTAAATAAATCGTTGACATATGACCGGCCAATCTAAGTAACTTAGCCACTGGTTTCATTAGTTTTGTATAAACAAAGGGTGCTGTATTTAAACCAAATGGCAAAACATTAAACTCGTAAATTTTTCCATCAAATTGAAAACGAAGAAACTTTTTTGAATTTTCATGAATTTTCAGTAAAAAATAAGCGTCCTTAAGGTCACAGGTTGCCATATGACAATTTGGGGTCATTAAATTTACTGCTGTACGAAAATCCTCTAATTTAAAGTGGCTAGTATTTATATATTTATTTAAGTTTTTTAAATTCAAGATGAATCTTTTCTTGCCATTTGGTTTGGGTACAAGGAATATACTCGAAATAAATTGACCGTCACAAGGAAGGCACTCGGAAACGGCACCGATTCTCATAAGGTCAGCAATGATTTCGTGGAAATCTTTGAACTCAGTTCTAGTAAGAACAGGTTGAGGAGGAGCAGTGTTTTGAAACACTTGTTTACAGAATGGTATTTTATAGCCCTCAATCCACGAGAGAATAGTACTGTCCCGTGTTAAAAGGGACCATTGTGTTGTAAACCGAGCCAGGCGGCCAGCGTAACGTACCTCGTTTAATGGCGGCGGGTCGTCCGCGGCTGATAGCGCGATGTCTTTGATGAGTTGCTGCGCGGCGGCGGCGGCGGTTGACGGCGCGTCGGGCTCGCTCTCGCTGCAGCAGGCTGGTAGGTCTGGCGGCTCCGCTGTAGTCCCGATTGCCTGCCAGTCGGGATGGGAGCCTTCCAGTTTAAACCACATGAAGTCGACGGTTGTGGCTGGTTTGGTTTCTTATTTTTACCATAAGGAACTTTTGTCAGCGCCTGACTTCGATACTATTTTCGCTGTCTTTAATGTTTCAGCCAAGGTTTCTCCAAATAGGTACTTGTCTATCTTAGTTTGCATTAAATGCTCATTTATATCTTTTTTTAAGGTAGACTGAGCAAAATAACGTCGCTTGACCGAGTCAGTATGTAAACTGTCGCACATGAGCTTGGCCACATCCATGAGTTGTTTTATAAGAGAAGAATCCCTATTCTTCTCATTGATTTTGGTTGTCATGACGTCACTCAAACAAGCTAACGCTGTAGCCAGCTGCTTTTGTCTATTTTCTATTCCTTTATCGCGCTTAAAACTTGGCTCTGGTATGGCGGCTTTTATTTCCGGATTCAGTATCGCTGGGAGCATTCGAGGGTAGTTGGCCGCCAACAAGTACTTTTTAGACAGCTCTTTTCGCACATCGGTGTCCAATCCGTTGATGATTATGTGGGTCAAGCGGTTAGCCAGGCCAATGTGAATATCTTTGCCAAATTCTGTGGTCTCTGTGGGATCGTCACCTAAAATATCTATGACGTCCTCCTCGACGTTAAAAGGTGGACCGCTGGCAGTACCAGCGGAAGTGCTCGGTTCTGCGTCTGCGCAAGGTTGAGTGACCGAACAAGACTCAATGTCTTGAGGGGGCAGCGACGACAATATAGGTTGAGGCGCGGGAGCCTGCGGCGACGGCCGTGGCTCGAGGGAATGCGCACATACTGGGGATGACAGTCCAGCTTCAGGCGCATTGTTTTCATTGTCTGAGAAAATATCCGTAGGGATTTCCGTTGCTGCAAGTCAAAGAGAAAGGTTGCAATTCCACTGAATTGAACGTCTTTCTTTACCAAAATGGCAAATGTAACAATTCCACTGAATTGAACGCACCATAGAAATGAAATAAACAGACCTTTGTACTGTTCGATTTTCAAATAAAAGTAGGTATATATAAATCTAATCAATGAGCCATTGAGATAAGAACCTAAATAAGTAAACATTATGCTAGTACATACCTTCATTGCTATGCACGGATAGCACTGAATCTTCTCGAGACGAACGTCTTTTTTGCTGAGCACGAATAAATTTTCTTTCTAGTTTACGAAATTTCTTACTTAGTCTATCCATGTCACTATCACGATCACGTTTTCTTTTCGGCATTTTATTTAAAAAAAAACCAAATTACGATTAATTTAACGATTTACTTGTGCAGAACATTTTTTTACAAATATACCGTTGGAATTAACTTCTAATATTGACTCATGCCCTAATGAAGCTGAAATTCTACTTAAAAATAATGTCAGCATTTGCAGTTCCAAATTTAAATTCTTAAATATTGACCCTACTGACATTATTAATACCTTTAAAGAACTTAATCTGAAAAAGTCTGAGGATTATTGGGGTATGTCGGTTGTTGTGATATGTCATATTATAAATATTATAGCTGGGGACTTAGCTTATATATTCAATAATTGTGTTGACCAAGGGATATTTCCAAACACTATACCTATCTATGCCGAGTGAGGCACAACAACCACATTTTTATTTAAAAATCTTGAATTTTTTTGGTCTACAGTTTAACGCGTTTTTTTTACTCATGCTATTAATCCATATCAAAATAAATAATTTCATCAATAAGTACAGTTTATGTAGATAATATTTGGTCTTTGAATGATTAAAATTGGACGTTTGGTTTTGAATTTGTGGTGAAATTAAAATATTACGATTTTTGCTGCACGGCCCGGGACTGCAGGCAGAAGTGACACTTTTGCCGGGAGCAAGACTTAGCCGCTTTGCGGGCGGTCCTTTAATTAGTTCTGATAGAGATATATTTAGTATCGGCTGTGCATCCGTGCGAAGCCGGGGCGGGTCGCTAGTATATTATAATTATTTTATTTTATATTTTGTGTAGGTATAAATATATTTATTTAGTTTAACCCCACATGAAGTTCTCTGTAAGACCCAATGGTTGACTGGTAGATAATGCTTCTAGCATTAAGTCCGCCAATTGTGCTATACATTTGTATATTGTGCAATGAAGTTTAAATAAATAAATAAATAAATAAAACTTGATATTTTTTTCAAGCATGAAGCAAAGATACTGTGATCCATATGGACTTTTCAGAAAACTATAATACAAAATATTCTTCAGAGGTTCAATCATTCCATTTTGGTGGGTCACGAACGCAAATCAGTTTGCACATTGTGGTCTTATATACCAAGGGAAAAGCAAAATGTTTCGCCACAATATCAGAAAATTTAAGCCATAATGTACGATCGCGTTCATATCAGCAGTCATAGTTTTAAAATTCTTACGGGTTAAAATAGCGTGCACTAGGGTTCCACTAGATACACACACACATGCATATTAAAAAAGAATAAATATTCCTTCAAATGAATACGGTCTTTACTACCAATGATTACTAAGGAAAACAGTTTATTATTCTATGACATATAACATAACAAAACAAAAAGAGACGATAATCAATGATGGCCGAACTGGCCCCGATAATTGTCGATCGAGATATCGTCGTCTCTCATTATTTGCATAAGATTTGCCTATAGAGGGAAGCCTGCGACTGCCAGACTTATGTCATTTCAATAAGGTTGAAAGTTTGTCTGCACACGACCCTAACATAGGTAGTGGTTCCTTTGAAAGTTATTGGGTAGCAATTTTATTACTTCGTGTGAGCAAATGAGATCTAAGATATATCAGATAATCTCGCTTGCTCACACTCGCTTGTTCTAGTTACTAGCGTTACTTGGATTCCGAAGTTATTCAAGGATTTTTTTTTTATTTTTTTACTGACAGTTTTTAATGTTTCAAGGTGCCATTTGAACTAAGTAACTGACTGACTAACTAACTAACTGATATCTAAGAATTACAATACCCGTGTCTTCAAACACGGAAATCAGCAAGAAATATTAAAGAAGAGGGAGCAAAATAAAACATTCAATAATTAAAATTAGTAAATTTTATTGAAACAGTTTACCTATAGTTTTATTTACATATTGATGATTATATAAAGCTATACATATAAAGTATATTACACTAATTGTATTATCCACTTATCTCCTGTTATTAAGGTTACAGCTTAATTATTCGTTTTCATAAAGAAAAGATAATGAAGCTGTCCTAAAAATACATACATACATAAAATCACGCCGGAGGTGCCGGAGGGGTAGACAGAGACTACCTCTTTCCACTTGCCACGATCTCTGCATATTTCCTTCGCTTCAATACTCAATACTCAATCATTTATTGCATACCATAAAGTTGACATGATGTTATGAATTATATAAAAAAAACATATTTATGGACCCTGGCGGGCACAGCAATATGGATAGATAAGAGGAGGTCGCACAATTTTTTTTAAAATATTTAACTTAATTTAATTACATTTTTAAATAATTTAACAATAGAAATTGGATTTTAATAATGTCATTTTACTTGCGTTGTAGTTACAATCTGTCATCGAGGTAGTCTTCTATACTATAATAAGTTTTGTCTATTAACATTTTTTTCAATTTCTTATAGAACATTTTATCGTTAGCCTCATCTTGTATGTCTTTAGGTAAATTATTATATATTTTTATAGAAATAATTAGCGTACTTTTAGAATTTAATTTTAAATGGCTAATTGGTAAGACTAGCTTGTTTTCATGCCGGGAAGGGTATTTGGAGTTGACATTTCCGCGTCTTGTGTATAGCTCTGGGTATTTACGGACAAATTTACATATCTCTAATATATATAAGCTGGGAAAGGTAAGAATATTTAATTTATTGAAATGCGGTTTGCAACTTTCCGTTCCTTTAATATTAACTAATATTCTAATTAATTTCTTTTGCATCGTAAACAAGGTGGAAGCGTCTGGGCTGCTACCCCATAGTATTATACCATAGGATAACCATGCATACGCGTAGGCATAATAAGTGCTCAGTGCCGTTTCAAGGTCAGTTGTTTTCTTGATTTCTCGAAGCGCGTACATAAAACTCGATAGTTTGGCTTTTACCTTGTTTACATGCGTTTTCCAGTTTATGTTGCTATCTATGGCTAGTCCGAGAAGGTTGAATTGTTTTACACATTCTATGTTTGTGCCATTATAAGTAAAATTTAAATTTAAGGATTTTTTTTGGTGAGGGTGGAAGCACATTAACTTAGTTTTTTTGAAATTTATTTCTAAATTGTGATCCGTCATCCACTCTGAGGTACTGGCAAGCAAACTGGTTAATTTATTTTGGATGGTTGTTTCGTCCTGACAAGAGGTAAGTAGTGAAATATCATCCGCAAATAACACACATGGGTCTTGTATGATTTTAGGGAGGTCGTTAATATAAACAAGAAACAAAAGACACCCCGCCACACTCCCCTGAGGTATAGATGCATTTATCACTTTGTTATCAGAACGAATGTTTACTATTTTGCTGGACTCATAGTCGTAGTATTCAATTTCGACAATTTGTTGCCTGTCCCTCAGGTACGACGCGAACCAATTCAGGGCGGCACCGCGAATACCTATTCCATTTAATTTATTCAATAATATGTCATGTTGTACTTTATCATAAGCTTTCGTCATATCTAATAATATTACTATACCATATTTTTTGTCATCTAGTAATTTGATTATTTCACGAATATATTTATAAACAGCTAATGTTGTAGACCGGTTTTTGCGGAACCCGTTTTGACACTCGTCAAAGATTTTGTTTTTTTCACAAAATTTATAGACACGGTCACAAATAATTTTTTCAAATATTTTGGAAGCTGTAGGTAAAAGCGCTATGGGGCGATAATTATTCATATCCGTTTTTTCGTTTTTTTTTGTGTATTGGCTTAATAATGGTTTTTTTTAGTAAAGTTGGGAAGACGCCCTCGCTGAATGATTGATTAATCAATATTGTAAGCGGATCAGTCAATGCATCAACACATTCTTTAAATAAACTGGGCGGAATTTCGTCTATTCCGCAGCTTTTTTAATTTTTTAATTGTATAATGGCCCGTCGCACCTCTCGGGTATCCACGGCGTCACATGAAACATGCTATTCACAGATTGAGTAATAACCGGACGGCCGCGCGGGCGACTACCATCCGCTTTAGTTTGTGGCTTCCCGACAGATGCAAAAAAATCATTGAAACAATTAGCTACCTGCTTTGGGTCCGTGTGTAATCTATTATTTGATTTTAGTTTAATGTTTATTTTTTCTTTCTAATTATATTTGTTAGTTCTTTTCCTAATTAAGTTCCACATAGTTTTTGTCATATTATTGGATAGTTTCATTCTGTTTATGTAATGTTTTTTCTTTGAACACGTCACTGCTTTTTTTAGAACTTTCTCATATAATTTATAGTGTTGCCTTATAACAGGGTTATCGGTTTTTATGGAAATTACCTTTAGCAATCTTTTATTTTTGGAAGAAATTTTTATTCCTTTTGTGAGCCAATGTTTTCTAAATTTAGTTTTTATATTTATTCTTTGTTTAGGTATGTATTTATTTAGAAGATTATTTAATGTTTGATGGAATGCTTCATAATTTTCGTTAATATTCTTTCTAGGCAAGATAACGTCCTTCCAGGTAACCAAGCTTAAGTGCGATTTGAATTGAGATATGGTGTTTTCATTAAATAAACGTTTCTCGGTATGCCAAGATATTTTGCGCGGATTTTGAGTTGCTATTTTCATATGTAGGGTAGTAGCCGCATGATCAGGAAACCTAGTTCTTTAACATCTGTTTTTAGGATAAGTTTACTGTCAAAATTTGTATAAACATGATCAATGCAGCGTGCTTTTTTTGAACTTATTCGAGTAGGTTTGTCAATGTGTTGTGAAAACTTATATTCCGACATTAAGCCTAATAGTTTCAAAGTTTGTTTATCGCGCTGAAGTACGTTTATATTGAAATCACCTCCGAAAACAATATTACATTTAGAATATTTTTTAATTATACTCGTGCTTCGTTCTCGAGATTATAACCCTGAAATATTAAATCTATTACATATTTACACTTGTAGTTTCACCCAGGATTCACCACCAAGCACTGATTTTGAGATACCCTATTTTTTTATTTTTTTTATTGTGTAGGTAGGCGCCGCAGGCAGGCCCGCTCCCTGCGTCGTCTCGTCATTCACGTTACAGTGCTTCACCACTAGAATAGAATAGATTTAGAATAGAATAGATTTATTTTCAAAATTGGATACAAGGTATCACTTATTGACGTCACATAACTTAAATCTAATTATAACTACTACCGCTTCCAAAGCGCATGTGTAGAAGAAGCGGCGGAACAAACTACACTGCAGCATTTTCATAGGACGTCAATTTACAAATATAGATCTCTTAAATCTAAATCGTGGACGAATGCACATTGTCTACATTAAAAAACATGTATGAATGTAGAACTGATTATGTCAATACGAATATTTCGTCAAATAAAATAAATATAAAATAAAATATGTACATACTGTACAAATTATGTCCAGATCATGTCAAAAATACACAAGCATTTAAGAGGCCATTATGTCCAGCTCGGGCCACACATGTTTATCATTAATATAATCATCCGTGCTGTAATAGGCTTTCCTACAAAGCTCAACTTTAATATACTACTGTTTGAATTTTCTATCATTCATTTCAAGAACACTTTTTGGTAATTTATTATAAAATCTTATACAATTAATAAGAAATGATTTCCCTACCTTAGCCAGCCGATGTGCTGGGATCGACAACTTGTAATTGTTCCGCAGTGATCTACTAGTACATTCACCTACTTTTTTGAAAGAGTCTAAGTTTTTCCTAACCTTTAAGTACCGACGTGTGGTCTGACAGACACTTTCGTAGGTCAGGAAGTCTAGTTACACAGGTTAGCGAATACGTATCTACCCGCGCTTCTCTCTACCCCTCGGTCAGTCGCCCGGCAGCGTTCATGGACAGTGGCTATGTCGGCGCTAGCGGTTCCGGTGAGTTAATGGCTTTATAAGATCGCGAGTGGTCTGTCAGACCACTCGTCTGTACTTGTGTAACTTTTTTTGAATATGACTTTTGTCAGATAATATAGTTTTTTTCTTTTCTATACAGTTGCTTCTAAAAATGGATAAGCCAGGTACATCGGGCATAAAATGAGCAACCACTAGCGAAAATAAAAGTGCTCCTCCCATGAAGAAAACTTATCAAACAAGGCCTCAAAATAAAGACTATGAAGAAATTTTAACGGAATGGCTCAATGAGAGTTCAGAATCCGACTGTGATGAAATTGACCTGAAAACCCTTTCATCTATGCATCACAACGAACAATTAAATGAAAAAAAACAATAAACCGGAAATTATATCTTACTATAATTCCACAAAGGGTGGGGTTATTTCCCTTTATAATACTAGTCGGCGAACACGGCGTTGGTCAATGGCAATATTTTTTCGTATGTTAGACCTAAGCGCCATAAATGCAGGTATTTTGTACAATTTCAACTTGCATAAAAAAATAGAAGACAGATCTGTCTTCTTGAAACTACTCGCAAGATCTCTAGTCGTTCCAAAAATGCAGCGCCGCTGTCTAAATAAACATCTATCAAGAGAGTTACGTTTGTCCATAAAAAGGGTTCTTGGGTCAGCAACACCAGACAATGTAACAGAAAATGAAGAAGAGGGTAGTCACACCAGAAAACACTGTCACAACCTTACAAATGTGACTCTTGTAAGAAACATGTGTGCTTACAATGCAGGAAACCTGTTTGCAAAGAGTGTTTGTAAACTTTGATAGTTCCTACCATTTGGTGCCTTGTGATTTACAAGAAAATTGTCTTTAACATATAATATTATATATTATTTTGCTTATGTGATTATTTATCTTTAAGAAAAAAGGACATTTAAAATGTTTTTATAGTTTTTTGATTAATAATAATTAGTAAGATAAAAGTAACGTTTTTCGTCCAAAGAATTTGAGACTGTAATTTAGTAGTTAAATTATTAAAAATAAATGGTTGTACTACTATTATTTTTTTCATTTATTCAATTACTAAATACATATAGAATACCTAGAAATATTTATTTACATATAATATTAATAAACATAAAAGATTTCTTTATTAAAGCTCTGGTGGTCTAGCAGACCTCACGTCGGTACTTAAGTAACTAAAATAGCACGTCGGTACTTAAAGGCTAACATGCATGATGTTATCGAATATGTATTGGGAGGGCAAAGTTAAAATATTTAGGTTTTTGAAAAAATCTCTAAGGGAATCTCTTTGTTTAAGACCGTAGATATATCGAATTGCCCTTTTTTGTAAAATGAAAATAGTTTGTATGTCTGCTGCTGATCCCCAAAGCAGTAGACCATATGACATTAAACTATGAAAATAACTAAAATATACTAGCTTAGCAGTTGCCACATCCGTCAAATGCCTAATACGACGAATAGCGTATGCTGCAGAACTAAGCCTTTTAGAAAGTTAAATGTGAGCATGCCATTTCAAATTTGAATCTAATGTTATTCCTAAGAAAGTAGTACTATCAACAAAATCTAATCTTTTACTATTTATACTAATATCCACATTTGCCTGCCGCACATTGGGAAGTGTAAACTTAATGCATTGGGTCTTATTTGCATTTAACAGTAAGTTGTTGATTGTAAACCAGTTAGAGATGGCGGCTAAAGTGCTATTCACATCATCACAGATTTCGCTACAGCGGTTCATTTTAAAAATTAGTGACGTATCATCTGCAAACAACACGATGCCAGTCTGTTTCTCAATCATGCAAGGCAGGTCGTTGATATATATCAGAAAGAGAAAAGGTCCCAAAATGGAACCTTGCGGTACCCCAATTTTTACCGTCGCTCCTTTCGATTTTGTATTATTTAAATCTACCGTCTGTAATCTATCACTAAGATATGATTTAATTAGTTCAACGGCAGCAGTATCGAACCCGTAATGAGCGAGCTTGAGCAGAAGAGTTCTATGATCTACGCAATCAAATGCTTTGGTCAGATCGCAAAACACTCTGATGGCATCCTGTGAGTCTTCCCATGCATTGAGAATATGAGTGACAAGAGCCACACCTGCATCTGTTGTACATTTCCCCTCAGTAAAGCCGTATTGCTGACTATGAAATAATTTATTAGACTTAAAGTAACGCTGCATTTGATTAAGCATGATTCTCTCGAACACCTTGCTCAAAATTGGTAAAATTGAGATTGGTCTATAATTACCAGGATCTGATTTTTCACCTTTCTTGAATAATGGAATTAGTTTACTATACTTCATTAAATTTGGAAATATCCCTTGGTCAACACAATTATTGAATATATAAGCTAAGTCCCCAGCTATAATATTTATAATATGACATATCACAACAACCGACATACCCCAATAATCCTCAGACTTTTTCAGATTAAGTTCTTTAAAGGTATTAATAATGTCAGTAGGGTCAATATTTAAGAATTTAAATTTGGAACTGCAAATGCTGACATTATTTTTAAGTAGAATTTCAGCTTCATTAGGGCATGAGTCAATATTAGAAGTTAATTCCAACGGTATATTTGTAAAAAAATGTTCTGCACAAGTAAATCGTTAAATTAATCGTAATTTGGTTTTTTTTTAAATAAAATGCCGAAAAGAAAACGTGATCGTGATAGTGACATGGATAGACTAAGTAAGAAATTTCGTAAACTAGAAAGAAAATTTATTCGTGCTCAGCAAAAAAGACGTTCGTCTCGAGAAGATTCAGTGCTATCCGTGCATAGCAATGAAGGTATGTACTAGCATAATGTTTACTTAACAAATGTATTTTCCCTTTTCTTTTGGGCCTCTGAATCACGACCCTTGTTTTTTTTTAAAAGCAACCAATTCTTATGAATTTTTTCCAATTTTTCAATACAATGCTTTGGTTGCTGAGTGGGGATGCCAGCTTTATTCCAAATTTCTATTACTTCTTCTATCAATAAATGTGAAGCATCTCGTACACTCTTTTTATCGCTAAGAAAAACATGGAATCGCAGAAGAACTTGCCTTACTGTAGGAAGCTGATTGAGTCGAGATATTGGTGACAAGTCCCGTATGCCGATAAGGAAAATTTCATCTCTTTGACGCGTAGAAGATGCCATTTTAAATCACTTACACTTGCTTATAACTAGATTTAACTTTAATGGATAGTCTCAAATGTATTTAAACAGGTAGTATTTCACTTTAAATGGCTAATTAATACATGTAACAAACAAATAACAAATGCACAAATTAACTAAAAAAATCGAAACAAGAGGATACTTGAGCACTGCCTTCTGCTAATGCTACGAACGTGAAAATTTACATTTATGTTATTAAGAGTAGGTGTCACAAAAAAAGAGGGTGGCCCGATAAAAATTCAAAAAAAAATTTTTTTGGACCACCCTAATACATACATACATAAACTCACGCCTCTTTCCCGGAGGGGTAGGCAGAGACTACCTCTTTCCACTTGCCACGATCCCTGCATACTTCCTTTGCTTCATCCACATTCATAACTCTCTTCATGCAAGCTCGGCGGTTTCGGGCACTTTTGACCTGACCCTTCACCAGGACGTCCTTAATTTGATCAAGATATGTTCGTCTAGGTCTTCCCACCCCGACCTTTCCCTCCACACTCTCCTTGTATATCTGCTTAGTCGTAAAGGAGTAATAAACGCATTTTTCCAAATAGAGGGAAAGCAACCAGTGGAAAGGGAGTTATTGAAGATTTGGGTTAAAGTGGGGAGGATAATGTCAAGTATGGGCAGAACCATTTTACGGCTCATCTCATCAGCCCCTACAGCATTCGAGGTTACAGCAAGAACGCACTTTTGAACATCACATTCGGTAATTAAATTAAACGAAAAAGGAGGATAGTCGGGAGGTGGAAAAGAATTAAGGTGGTTTAATATGGAACTTTTATCATTGCCACTGTTAGCGACACATTAAATTTAACATAGCGCACACTCATTAAACATTGTCATATTTTAGCACACTCATTAAGTATTGTATTGTATAGAACAAAGGAAGCGAGATCAAACAATACCCCCACTACGACGGTCAATTGCATTAGATAGTACACTAGAAAGCGAATGAGCACTTTAGAGGCATATTTTAGATATTGTTATTATTATTTATGAAACCTAATTGATAAACGATAACGCAGACCGTCATAGATAAGTGATAACGCTATTTTTATAAAAGTCAAGGACACGAGGTCAATAATTGGATTATGTTTTTTGATGTCAACAAATGTAAGTAAATTTCTCGAAAAGTTATCAAAGAGACTATGGCTCGTAGAGACAAAGCAAAGCGTAGATTCAAGCGTTGCCCAACGGAGCGTAACTTGGCTATTTTTAAGGTGCTTCGTAATCGTTGCAGTCGCATGTGTAGGGATGCTAAGAGAAATTATTTCCACGATTCCCTTGTCGGCCGGACTCCGGCAGAGTCTTGGAGATTTCTAAAGTCTGTTGGAATTGGTAAATCTCCCTCAATTTCTTGTATTACTAAGATTGACTCAGCCATAATTAATTCACATTTTTCCTTACCACCCGTGATTATTTCTCCTAGCACTAAAGCAAACACCTTATCCAAACTATCCTGTCTCCCGCTTCCTTCTTACCCCCAGTTTGTTTTTGTGGCTGTCGGGGACGAGGAGGTCAAGAGAGCCATAGCGCATGTTAAGTCTAATGCAGTAGGTAATGACTCAATATCCTCAAAAATGATTAATTTACTTCTTCCAATCATTCTTCCGGTTCTAACGCATATATTTAACTTCTCTCTCACCACTGGCATATTTCCACAATCTTGGAAATTTGCACACGTAATACCCTTACCTAAAACTAAAAATCCTACTTCTCCTTCTGATCTCAGACCCATTTCAATCCTAGCATATTTATCCAAAATCTTAGAATTAATAGTACACAACCAACTTTCCTCTTTTCTGTATAGTAACAATATTTTGAATTTATTTCAATCTGGTTTTCGACCAGGGCACAGTACTGTTACTGCTTTGGTTAAGGTGACCGATGATATTCGATGGGCTATTGAAAACCAATCTTTGACTTTACTTGTCCTTCTTGATTTCAGCAGCGCATTTAACTCAGTCGATTTCGACTGTCTATTAGAAATCCTTTATTCTATAAACGTGTCTTCATCAGCCCTAGCTTGGTTTTCTTCCTATCTTCGCGGTCGCAAGCAGTGTGTTCGCCTTGGTGAAACCCTCTCTGAGTGGTGTGATCTTAGGGCAGGTGTCCCACAGGGCGGCGTCCTCTCTCCTTTACTCTTCTCCGTTTTCATCAATTGTGTCACTCATATTCTTTCCTGTAACTTCCATTTATATGCTGATGATTTGCAGCTCTACCGACATTTCCCTTTATCGGACGTTAATGCTGCCATCGACGCCATGAACAATGACCTCTCTAGCGTTAGTAAGTGGGCGGAGTCTTTCGGTCTTAAAGTCAATCCTTTAAAGTCGCAAGCTTTAATCATTGGCAGTCACTATATGTGTAGAAACATTGACTTATCCACACTTTCTCCTTTACACATTGACGGGACACCGATTGCATACACCAACAATGCAAAAAACATGGGTGTTTTATTAGACTCCACCTTAACATGGAATTCACACATTGCTGAAACAAGTCGAAAAATGCATTACTCCCTTCACTCTCTAAAATGCCTTCAAAACTTTTTACCGATTCAGACCAAAATTTCGCTTTGCCATTCCCTTATTTTGCCTCTTCTGGACTACGCTGACGTCTGTTTTCTGGATGTGACTGAGGATTTGTTGAACAAACTTGAACGTTTGCAAAATTTGTGCATCCGCTTCATATTTAGCCTGAAAAAGTTTGACCATGTGTCCGAATTCCGAAAACGACTTAAATGGCTTCCTATCCGCTACCGGCGTAACGCCAGAATTCTTAATCTCCTATACAACATTCTCCATAACCCTTCTTACCCGTCCTACCTGCGCGAAAGATTTTCTTACAAAAACCCACTTGACGCGCCTTGTAGATCGCACCGCAGACTCCTACTGGAATTGCCACAGCATAGTACTGCTTCATACAGCCACTCGTTTTCCGTCCAGGCTGTCAAATTGTGGAATTTTTTGCCGCCAGACGTACGTGATAGTAAATCCTTATCAGGTTTTAAGAGGGGAGTGAGAGAACACTACCTGTCGTTGTCGTCGTGATGCATCCACTATTCATTTATATTGTATTTATATTATATTATATTGTATTCATGTATGTTTATTTATTTAATATATTTATTTGATATTTATAACTTTATGATAATATGTTTTAGGTCTATTAATATCAGTAAGTTTATGTAAGTTTATATATTAAATATTAGGTATGTACACAAGCCAATACCTTTCTTTACACTTTCCTGTCGTGGGCCTGCTGGAAGAAATTTCTCTAGAAATAAGTAGTGCCCTTGTACTGAATTTTTCTTTATTTTAAGTTTTTTTTTTTTTTGCTATTTTTTCTTGTTGTACATAAATATATAAATAAATAAAAGTATATTGTTTATAGAAACGAAAGTATTGTAATAAGAAAGTATGATATATGTATTTTTGTATAACTTAAAACTTATTAGAGTCTTATATTGTATATTCGAGAAATATTTAAAAGTTGACAGGAAATTTTGCTGAAAGCATAGGTTGAAGACAAACTTTTGTTAAAATCTCTTTGAGAAAGAAATTGTGATATGTGTAAACTATTTTATGTGATGAGAATTTTTGTTAGTTTATACGGAAAATGGAAATTGTTATGTTTATATCATGTAAAATTGAGAAAAGTTAATAAATATCGCCTAAGCGAAGCTATGCACAACACCAGAAATCGTCACGAAATTTGAGGTTCGCGTTAAGGTATTACTCCGACTTACAATAGTAAAATCGGCGGCAGAGGGCATCGTAGTGCAATTGTTCCAGTTTAAAGTGAAAAATCAAGAAAAAGAAGACCTCAAGAAAGAAAAAGTCCTCAAGAAAGAAAAAGTCTTCAAGAAAGAAAAAGTCTTCAAGAAAATTAAGTCGGAATAATACCTCTTAGTGAAATAGTTTATAGTATTAGGGAATTAGTATAAGGTGTTGTGCGTGGTTAGTGGACGGACAAATTGTGTATATTGTTTTTGTTCTTCAATTAGTTTAGTGGATTCCAATAAGACTTGAACATAGTGAGTAGGTATTCCAATTAGTGATAGTGCTATTGGATTTCAGTGACTGAATTCTTAAACCGTGAGTATTTCAGACAGTATTAAGTGACATAGACTTTAATTAGAGAGAGAGACTCAATATTTAGTGATCATATAGTGAATAGACACTCAGTGAGTAAGGTCAATGACCCCACGTATAGTAAATTATTGACAATCCAGTGAAATTAGACATAGGCTTTTGGAAGAGGTTGATGACCCCATTTCTACACAACCTACCATCCGAGGATTCTTTGTTGGCCTCACTGCCGCGTCCGCAGCCGTTGACGTCTCATACCAGCGGGGGGGGCGGACTTCTACTGGAGCGGAATTCGGGACTCCCTATAAGTGAAGGGGAGGCTAGGGGAGGCAGGTACCTAGTCAGGGTTATACTGCCACCTCGACCCGCAACAGCCACCAAAATTACAAGAAGAAGAGAAATGCCTATTGAGGCCATTAATATTAAGAGATTTGGAAACACTGTGGTTTCTCTTTCCTACTCCCAAAGATTTTAAAAACCTGCAGACTCTGCCTGGATCACCATTTTGAACAGACTTGTGAATGTGACGGCGTTGGGCCTCCCTACACAACTTGTTAAGTCAAATCATAGACATAATTGCATCTGATCTAGCTTTTATATTTAATGAATGTATTGATGAAGGTATTTTTCCAAATTAAATGAAATGTAGCAAATAATACCTTTATTTAGAAAAGGGGAGAAAACAGTCCTTGGCAATTATAGACCTATTTCTATATTGCCAGTTTTGAGCAAGGTGTTTGAGAAGATGATGCTCAATCAAATGCAACAATATTTTAAAATCAATAACATTTTCCATTCCCAACAATATGGGTTTACTGCCGGGAAGTCCACCACTGTTGCAGGAGTACCATTTGTTACTCAAATCTATGACGCGTGGGAGAGTTCACAGGATTCAGTTGGAGTCTTGCGGTCTCTCTAAAGTATTTGATTGCGTAGATCATCAGACACTTTTGCGCAAACTTCGTCAATATGAGTTTGACCACAAATCAACTGAACTAATGGCATTCTATTTGACTGATAGGCTTCAAACTGTAGATATTAATGGAGTAAAGTCAAGTGGATCAAGCGTCACAATGGGTGTTCCTCAGGGCTCAATTTTAGGACCATTCCTCTTCTTGATATATGTCAATGACCTGCCTTTTATGGTGGAAAAACAGGCGGATATAGTACTGTTTGCCGATGATACTTCTTTAATATTTAAATTAGATCGCCATAGCGAAAATGTAAGTTCAGTTAATAATATTCTGTCGGCCATATCTATCTGGTTCTCAACCAACAATCTTCTTTTAAATGCTAATAAGACCCAGTGCATTAAATTAACCCTTCCAAACGTAAGGCAGGCCAATACTGACATAATACTGGAAGGCCAGAAATTGTTGAAATAAAAAATAAATAAATAATATATATGGGACAAATTACACATTATTGAAAATACAAAGTTTTTAGGAATTATAATAGATGCAAAGCTACAGTGGGGTGCTCATATTTCTAAACTTTCCAATAGACTTAGCTCTGCCGCTTATGCTGTTAGGAGGATTCGACAATTGACAGATGTAGCTACAGCTAGGCTTGTTTATTTCAACTATTTTCATAGCTTCTTATCTTATGGTTTACTTTTATATATTTATATATTTAAATACCTCTTGTTTTAAAAAAGTAAGAGCCCCAACTGATAGAAATTTACGAAATATACATAAATTAGTCATGCCGTATCATAGGTCAGTAAGTCATTTATGGGGAACTGTATACGATTTTATAATAGTTTGCCGGAGTCTGTTCTTAATATGCCTAACCGAAAATTCAAAGAGTATGTAAAGAAAGTACTTTGTGAGAAGGCTTATTATAGGACTGATGATTACCTGAATGATATAAACATCTGGCTAGAGCTTGACACAGGAACCTCGTAATGAATTGTAGTTTGATTTGAACCTAAATCAAAATTCAGTACACTCTGTACGATCGCGTTCATATCTGCAGTCATAATTTTAAAATTCTTATGGGTTAAAATAGCGTGCTGTGTGGTTTCACGAGTTACACACACACATGCATATTTAAAAATTATAAATATTCCATGAAATGAATACGGTCTTTAATACCAATGATTACTAAGTAAAAAAGTTTATTATTCTATGACATATAACATAACAAAACAGAAAGAAACCGTAATCAATGATGGTCGAACTGGGCCCGATAATTTTCAATCGAGATATCGTCGTCTCTCATTATTTGCATAAGATTTGCTTATAGAGGGAAGCCTGCGACTGCCAGACTTATGTCATTTCAATAAGGTTGAAAGTTTGTCTGCACACGATCCTAATATAGGTAGTGGTTCCTTTGAAAGTTTAAATAAATAAATATATGTTAGTTTGCCCAGGTATTCTAATAAACTTTTTTTGCAATTATATGATTGCATAGGATAAATTTCAATGTGTTCATTTATTATATTATATAGAATGGGTATTGACGTTTGGCAAAGGCAGTACGTACAAAATGAGTGGAAGCTATTCTAACCTTTCTTCTCCTACTTTGGACAGTTTCTTTATATGGCAATGTTTTATGGTACTTTAATATCAGGTTAAGGACAAAGCTTTTTCTTACTGAGAGAAGTTTACTTATATTGTATAAAGTATGTGTAGAGAATCTACGAGGTTTACAGTACATTACCTTTATGAGAGATCTCTGTGCCCTTTCAAAGACTAAGAAGTCGCTCTTGGTAGCTCCACCCCAGATTGGTATGTGCAGTATGAGATAAAAGATTGTATTAGAGCAGTATAAATCTTGTTTAAAAGAGTGCTAGACATCACATATCTCAAGGATTTAAAAACACAGATCAGTTTCCTTATTCGACCTATCAACGCCTCCAAATGCGGATGCCAACTAAGTCTTTGATCAATAATTATGCCCAAATACTTTGTCTGAGACACCTTGTTGATAGAAGGACAGTTGCATGTATGATCATCAGGATCAGGGCAATCATGCAGTTTGATAGTCAAACTAATACCCGGCTGTGACTTGTTGTATAAAGCGAAACATACTACTCTGTCAAGAAAGTAGCAGGAAAAGATTAATAATACACAAACTGTTTGTTATTCATCCAAATTTATTTTATTACCTTCAAAATATGCTCCTTTAGAAACGATACACTTACGCCAACGAATAATCCAATCATGAAAACATTTTTTAAACGCTGTTTCCGGAATTGAGGTCAGTTCTCGCCGCGAATTCTCTTTTATGTCTTCTACCGATTGAAAACGGGTGCCACGAAGTGGTAATTTGAGTTTAGGAAAAAGAAAAAAGTCGGCTGGAGCCATATCTGGTGAATATGGTGGTTGCTCGATGGTATTTGTTGAGTGTTTGGTTAAAAATTCGTTCACAATGATGGCCTTGTGCGAAGGTGCATTATCATGGTGCAAAATCCAAGAATTTTCTTTCCACAAATCTGGCCTTTTTCGTCGGATTTGCTCTCTTAAACGCCGCATAACACTCAAATAATATTCCTTATTTACCGTTTGACCTTCCGGCAAGAATTCCGAGTGCACAACACCGCGATAGTCAAAGAAAACAGTCAACATGACTTTGACTTTTGAACGACTTTGGCGTGGTTTTTTCGGTTTCGGTTCAGTTGGAAGGCGCCACTCCGAAGCTTGTTGACTAGTTTGCATGTCAAACTCGTAAACCCACGTCTCGTCACCAGTAACAATGCGTTTCATGAATGTTGGGTCGGAATTGACTCGTTCTAGCATGTCCTCAGCGACTCTCATGCGATTGAGTTTTTGAAAAAAATTCAGGTCTTTTGGGACTAGCCGAGCGGCAACATGTTTCATACCCAAATTATTAGTTAAAATGGTACGGATCGACTCGTGAGATACAGAAAGTTCGGTGGCTATCTCTCTCAAAGTTGAATGAGGATTTTCAGTCACTATTTCCTTCACTTTTGCGATGTTAACTTCAGTTGCAGACATTGATGGCCTACCAGAGCGAGGCAAATCTTCCATCACATCTCGACCGCTTTTGAACGCTTTGTACCACTCATAAGCACGAGTTTTTGATAAAGTCGATTCACCGTAAGCCTTCTGTAACATTTTCAGTGACTCCGAACACGATATTCCATTGGCAATGCAAAATTTAAGACAAACTCTTTGTTCGATGTTTTTATCCATTATGAAATTAGCAATACACACTAGATATGATATAACTAAAAATAGCACTGTATTTAATGTAAACAACAGATGACTCTCAAACTCAAACTCCGCGCCAAAATGGAAAACAGTTGTGCCAATCTAACAACAACAAAAAAAAACAAAAATTTGAATTTGGAACCATAAATAAATAATCCATTCCCGATACTTTTCTGACTGAATGTATATAATTGGTCTTTTGAATACTTAGCGTTAGTAAATTATCTTTTAGCCATGTATATACCCGTACTAATCCAGTAGAAGCTTTATTATGCACATTTGCCGAGTTTTTGCCTGAAAAGACGATGGCAGTATCGTCCGCATAGGAGAATATTCTACCCCCAACGTCTTGTAAATTACACAATTCATTTATATATAAGAGAAATAATGTCGGGCCAAAAACACTCCCCTGAGGGACCCCGTAGTTAACAGACTCTACATCACTAATATAACCACCGATCTTGACAACCTGGGTTCTATCCTGTGTAGGTAGCTTCTTAAGAGAGAGAGTGCGACCCCCCTGATCCCAATGCTCTCCAACCTTTGCAAGAGGATTTAGAACGAAACTGTGTCAAAAGCGGATTTGAGGTCCATAAACACGGTTAGACTTTTGTCGCCCCTATCAACAGTCTCAATTATATTTGAGGTCAAGTCTGAAATCGCATCTTGAGTGGAAATTCCACTACGAAATCCATACTGATATTTAGAAATAATGTTATGTTTATTGAGATAGTTCGTTAGTCTCCTAATAATCAGTTTTCCAATTATCCTCGTAATTACGGTTAGAACAGATATTGGCCTAAAATTATTTACTTGAGACTTGTCTCCTAGCTTATATACAGGTGTTATAATAGATAGCTTGAGCTCTCTAGGAAAAATTCCAATTTTAAAACAAAGGTTGGCCAATTTACTGATCAAGGGAACAGTAAAGTCTCTAGCATGTTTTAAGAATGATATGCCAATACCGTCCCAAACACAAGCACTGCCGGAGTCAAAGCTCATGAGTATGCTATGGACCTCATCACAATCTGTGTCCAGCAACACAAACGAACCAGGATGAGAACAACCTGATATGGAAATATTAGGAGGATTTGAAGCCGCTACTTTAAGAATTATTTCTGCCAGAGAAGACCCAATACTTACAAAATGACTATTTACATAATTTACCGACAGCTGTGGTTGCGGTTTGATATTTAATAGGTCAACATTATTTTCTTTCGGAGGCTTGTATTGCGTAATATCATTTATTGCAGACCATAATTTTTAAGGTTGGTTTACAGATTCTTTGAGGCTATTATATGTCCTTTTAAGTTTCCTAATGAGATTAGAACAAAAGTTACGGTATCTTCTAAATGTTATTTTTAAGATAATATTATTTGGGTCTTTTTTAAGTTTACTTTGCATGTTGTTTCTAAGGTTAATACACTTCAGGGCTCCAGTGGTTATCCATGGCTTTAATATTCTTTTATTTCTAGGAACAGTTATACTTTTGGAATTGGCCTGGATAACGGCTCTCATCATAGATAAATAGATAGATAAAACTCTTTATTGCACCATAAGAGAAAACATACAAAACAACACAAAGCAGATATAGATGGTACAAAGGCGGACTTATCGCTAAAGCAATCTCTTCCAGTCAACCTTTGGGTGGAAGGAAACCAAACAGGAGATCGGCGTTGGCGCAGAGCCTACCTATAAATGAGTTTGCAAATGTTTCAGGACAGTTATATATATTAAGAAAAGTTATATCAGATGAAAGAAGCATTTTATATGCATTATCAAAATCAATAACATTTTTAATGTAGTTTGTAGCATATCTATTAGATACGCCGTGTATGCCATGTGGTTCCCGGCACGAACAAAAAAGAATAGGACCACTCCATCTCTTTCCCATGGATGTCGTAAAAGGCGACTAAGGGATAGGCTTACAAACTTGGGATTCTTCTTTAGGCGATGGGCTAGCAACCTGTCACTATTTGAATCTCAATTCTATCATTAAGCCAAATAGCTGAACGTGGCCAATCAGTCTTTTCAAGATTGTTGGCTCTGTCTACCCCGCAAGGGATATAGACGTGACTGTATGTATGTATGTATGTATTAGATACATTGGTAAATTTTACCAGAACTAGACAGTGATCGGTGACTATAGTATTTAATATAGCTATATAGACAGAGTTACATTTTTTATCTAATTTCAAAATAACATGGTCTAGACATGAGTCTATCCTTGGGTGATAAGTGTGGGCAGATAGAAGACCATGCAAAGAAAGAGTATCTAAATAATTCAGACGATTTCGGCGTTCATGCGCCTTTTCATTAGCAGCGATAAAAAGGTCAATGTTAATATCACCTATTATCGAAATATTTGTAGAGTGTGATATAGTTTCTAGATGTTCATCAAGGGAGTTTATGAAACCATCAGCATCTGAGTGAGACGGGGATCGGTAGATAGCTAGAAAGATCCACCCACACATCTCAATTTGAAGACCAGTAGCATCTACAAGCTTAAGCTCGGTAATTTGCTAATATTTGTATGATGTATGTGCACTTATTTGTGTAATTGGAATTGCAACCGAATTTAAATTCGCTATATGATTGTTATTTACACAAACACTTATAATTTTATCGAAAATAAAATAGCAACACGGTCACCGTTCACAAGATCTCAGAAGGAAGGAAGTTGCTTATTGGGTAGCAATTTTATTATTTCGTGTGAGCAAGCGAGATCTAAGATATATAAGATCGCTTGCTCACACTCGCTTGTTCTAGTTACTTGTATTACTTGGATTCCGAAGTTATTCAAAGATTTTTTTTTTGTCTATTTTAGTGTTACTGACATTTTTTTAATGTTTCAAGGTGACATTTGTTGAAATTATGAACGCAGACAATGTTAATTATTATATATCTTTTTTTTCTTTCAATATTAAATATCTTGGACATGTCTTGACGCATGACCTGAAGGACGATGTCGATATAGATAGGGAGCGAAGAGCGTTGTCGGTTAGATCGGATATGATAGCTCGCAGATTTTCGCGATGTTCAGAGGATGTAAATAAAACGTTGTTCAGAGCATTCTGCACATCATTCTACACAAGCACACTGTGGGCTGATTATTCGAAAAAATCGTACGACTCTTTCCGCATCCAATATATTAATGCGTTTCGAGTGTTGTTTGGGTTGCCTCGATTTTGCAGCGCGTCAGGCATGTTTACGGGAGCGCAGATTGACTGCTTTTATGCAACCACGCGCAAGCGGGGCGCCAGCCTGATGCGTCGCGTCCGAGCCAGCTCCAACAGCATCCTGGCCATGATAGCGAGCTGGCTGGACTGTACCTACATTAACCACTGCTGTGTACTACATGTGGGTACAGTGATATATTGTAATTACTAACCCTAGATTTTAAACTACTGTAATATGTATACTAACAAAATTTGTATGAGTCCAGATGCTTGAAATAAAAATGAAATAAATTAAATGTTGCGAACGCGATATATGAAAACCTATCGTTGATGTCGCCACTGTTTGTTATTCTTTTTTTACTCTGTGTTACATTACATTATACTTGATCATTGTTCATTGCTCTGTATTTTTTATCTCCCTAGATTATCAGCTAATAACCACATATTAATAACAGTTTTCATCAGGTTATGGGCCCAGACGCCTGATTAGAATAGTTTAGGGACAGTTTATTCAATTAGTTTTTGCGAAAAGCAATTTGTAGTCAGACCTAACCTCAATCCGGCTTTCGCAAATTTCTCGGTTTTCAGAGTTTCTTTTTCAACAAAACCACTTGATTATCAAAACTGACATCAAACGGAAACTTAATTAACATCGAAAAGTAAAAGGCCGCGACAATTATGCCACGTGAAGTTTTGCGGTGAAGACGTTTCTCGAGCACGAGGAATCTTTGGACATGCATTGAACACGATGACGACACAACTTTTAGTAAAAGCGACGACACAAAAGCTAGGACAAATATCATTTTGTTAATAGATTCTATTAACTATATACACATTTAGGATTCAAAAACATAGAAGGAGGTATGGAATATCTGATCCTGGTAATGAAACCTTAATAATTACCTCTAGGCGGTATCGAAACTTTTGTAATAAACTAATCAAAAAATTAAAAGAAATTATGACAGGCAAAAACTTATCCAAAATAAAAACAACCCTAAAAAATTGTGGCAATCAATTAATAAAATTACAAATCGCAATAAAAACAAAGGTGATAATTTAGAACTGATTTATTGTGGGGCTACCCCCCCAAGAATCAGTTAATTACTGTAATCAATATTTTCTCTAATAGGCAAAACATTGGCAGAAGATATTCTAACAAAGCAAATCCCACATCAACTCTCTGACACTACTAACTTAGAGATTACGTCATCATTTGTATTAGTGGATGCTGATCAGAATGAGGTGTATACTATACTAAATGGGCTAAAATCAAACAGCGCCTCTAGTTGGGATGGTATTCCTACCTATTTTTTAAAAAAAGCTGCAGATGTTGTTGTTCCCATTGTTACACACTTGGCCAACCTATGCTTTACTCAAGGCGTGTTAGCAGATGCATTAAAAATTGCTTTAATAACACCAGTATACAAGGGAGGAGACAAAACTGATGTCTGCAACTTCAGGCCTGTATCTGTATTACCTCCAATTTCTAAAATTCTCGAAAAACTAATGAATAAACGCCTGATGAGTTATTTGAATTCTTTTAAGATTCTTTTTCCTTCACAATATGGCTTTAGACAAGATCTTTCGACCGAAGATGCCGTGGCCGATCTCACATCTCATATTACAAAAACTGTTGATAACGGGAAAAAATGTGTCACTGCATTTTTAGATATGAAAAAAGCGTTTGACACAATATCTGTCACCTATCTTGTGAATGAATTGGAGAGAATAGGCATACGAGGAATACCTTTACAATTATTTAAAGACTACTTATATAAAAGAAAACAGCGTGTAAAGATAGGGAAACATCTTAGTGATCAGTGTGATGTTACTTTCGGGGTGCCACATGGGAGCGTATTAGGACCCACTCTCTTTCTTATATATATCAATGGCCTATGCAGCCTGGATGTAGATGTAGGTAAAGTCTACTCTTATGCCGACGATACTGCTGTGGTTTTTACTGGTGAATCCTGAGAGACTGTCCGAAATAATGCCCAAAAAGGTCTTGCTCGAGTAGCTAGCTGGCTCAACCACAATCTTCTAACTCTTAACGCAGGGAAATCGTATTTTGTATGCTTTTCTAATTATAACTTTTCACAACCACCTTCGACCTATACTATACAGATACATACTTGTGGGTCACCAAATTCGTTAACATGCTCCTGCGTTTCTATTAAGCGCGAAAACTGCGTAAAATACCTGGGAATCATGGTAGACCAGCGTCTGTCTTGACATGCTCATTTAGAGTTGGTCATGACCAGAATTAGGAAGCTCATTTGGATGTTTAAAAACTTGAGACACGTAGCTGATGTGGATCTTTTAAAACAAATTTACACTGCCCTAGCCCAGTCAGTACTATCTTACTGCATTTCGGTCTGGGGTGGAGCCACTAAAACAAAGTTTTTAGAACTGGAGAGAGCTCAAAGATCTCTACTTAAAGTCATACATTTCATGCCTTACAGATACCCTACTGACATGCTATACACGTCAAGCGGTCTCTTATCAGTGAGAAAGCTGTATGTACTGCAAATTACTCTCAGAGCTCATAAAAGACTTGCATTTGATCCTCAAATTCTAAATAAAACAAGAAAACATAATGTGGCACCAATACAGGCCTTTAAAACAAAATATGCTCACAGACAATTCACCTATCAGTCAGCTCATTTGTACAATGTATTAAATAGTAAATTAAACACATATCAGATGAACAAGTATAATTGTAAAAAAACTGTTACTAATTGGTTAAAAAGACAAAATTATCAGGAAGTCGAATCAATTATCTATACGTCTTAATAGGAAATATCTGTACTATATAACTATCTACTTACTTGTATATTCACTTACAAATAAAATATAATAACTTTGATAACTTCACTATAAACAAACGTAACATCATATTGACTTATTACAAACAAGACTGTACCTAAATTTATTACCTAAGACAACGAGAATGTTATAATTTCCCACAAACGACTGACATGCACTCGATATAAACAAGTTGGCACTTATTGGTACTTTTGTTATATTTATATTTTATTGTAAATTATATTTTTTTACCTTCTCTTTTTAGCTTAATACTATTGTTTATTGATGCCTTGTAATTATTGAACTTACATATGTAATAATAGATCTACTTTAGAAGAGCGGAATCTCCAAACACAAGTGCATTATGCATTTAAATGGAGGCTCCTGCTACTAATTTGTTACCCGCTTGTAAGTTACTTAATAAATATTTTTTCATTTTTTCATTTTTTTTCATAACCTGCGTAAGGCTTTTGATGACTCCGGCTTAACCAGAAAAGTAGGTCTACTGCGTAATTTAATCACTACATCACTACATCTAGAAGGTTGTGGAAATGTAGAAAATTATGTAAATATAATTATTACTTGCGCACGCAAGCTCAGAAATATTGGGTTTCATGTTGATATTGAGTGGTTGGGTATGCTTCTTCTGGCAGGGCTACCAGAATCATACAAATCCATGATAATGGCCATGGAAAGCTCAGGTAAGAAGATAAGTACAGATTTGTTAAAAACTAAAATTCTGCAAGATGTCAAAGATGAAAAGGATTCTGCAGCTTTTTATTTACAGTACCACAAAAGTAGTAAAGGCCCGCGTTGTTTTAAGTGCAACAAACATGGTCATATAGCTAAATACTGTCATTCAAACCGAGGTTTAAATCATAATAACAACTCAAGTAAGCCAAATGATAAGTCAGATGGAACCTCTGGTTTTGTGCCTGCATTCTCCGCAGCCCCTGTTCAGGAGAGAGGCTGTTGGTATCTCGATTCGGGTGCTGCACAACATATGACCAATAATAAAAACTTAATTTATGATTTTGAATCTGCTATGATAAAGAAACATCACTGTTGCGGATAACAAAACATTACCAGTAAAGGGCTGAGGATAGGTAAATATACAAAGCTATGGTGCACAGAGAAAAAGGCTGAATGGCACAGTACAGGCAAATAATGTGTTATATGTTCCAGATTTGGTAGTTAATTTACTATCAATGCACCAAATCACTAAGAATAATTGCAATGTGAAATTTGATGAAAATAGCTGCAAAATATACCGGAACTCAAGGCTTGTCATGACAGGATATATACAAAATGGATTATATGTGATAAATAATGACACACTAGAACTGTTATCGTCAACTCATATATGGCATCAGAGATTGGGTCATCTTAACTACCAGAGTCTTCAAAAACTTAAAGATTCAGCTGGTGGTGTAGACTTAGACATGAATCATAGATATGTGACCTTCAATACTTGTATACAAGGTAAGTAAACAAGGCAACCTTTCAAGAATGTTGGTACGAGGGCTTCCGGTCTTCTAGAGACAATACATTCAGATGTATGCGGTCCCATGGAGAAGAAGTCACTGGGTGGTGCCAGATATTATATCACATTCATTGATGATTATTCAAGAAAAGTATTTGTTTATTTTATGCAATCAAAGTCTCAAGTATTTGAATATTTTAAAGAATTTAAAAACTTGCAGAAAATCAACTACAGCTAAAAATGTAAGAACTAAGAAGTGATATAATGGTAAGGAGTATGTTAATGAAGCTTTTGATAAATTCTGCAAAGAATCTGGAATCAAGAGACAATTCACTTTACCATACAGTCCAGAGCAAAACGGGATGAGTGAGCGCATGAACAGAACCCTAGTTCAGCGCGCTAGATGCATGCTCATAGATGCTGAACTTCCTAAAAATTTTGGGCAGAAGCAGTTTCTTCTGCTGCTTATGTGATAAACCGCTTGCCAACTAAATCTATAAATTATAAATCACCTGAAGACATGTGGACAGGTGTCAAGCCTAACCTACAACATATGAGAGTTTTTGGTTGTCCAGTGATGATGATCAATCAAAACAGCTTACTTTTGTTGGTTACTGCCAGGAATCGAAAGGATATAGATTATATGATAAAAAAGAAGGAAAAATTGTCCGTAGTCGAGTTGTAATATTTCTTGAAGAAAATATAAAGAGGGATTTTACCCTAGTGCCATTAAAAAGCTCACAGGATGAAAGTAGAAATGAAAACCTTGAAGACTCTGACAGTGACACGAGTTCATATAAAAGCATCAGTACAGTCAAGGAAAATGAAAGTTTAAAAATCAGTGAAGATGATACTAATGATGAAGATTATACTGCTGAGCAAGCTCTGAGCCCTCAGCCCCCTGCCACTCGAAACTTGCGGCCTAGAAAGAATGGGAAAATGCCTATCTGTGTCAAAATACAATGACTTTGTCATGTATGTATATTAGGGTGGGTCACTCTAGTATGGAAAAAAATAAAAGTTTATGAATCAAATTCTCATAGTAATTTTATGTTGTAGTATATAAAAAACAGTAGTTTTAGCTAAAAAACGGATAATTAATCATAAATCTTCAGCCCGCGCATGCGCTTCAAAATTATACATTTTAGAAAAAAAACACCTATAAACAAATGTCGTAGTTCTTAATTAGAAATTACTTAAAATACTATTTAAACATAACAAATATTTAGATAAAGACACATATTAACGTTAGAAACAAAAAAACTTAAAAAATTACAGATAAAAATTAAGAAAAAAAAATTATTTATTTTTATACAAAAAATCCTGCTTACTATCGAATTTCGGCATAACTTTCCTTGAAGGGAGTTTTGCATGAATTATGTTGTCTCTTGTTTTTTTATCACATGCCGACATTGCAGCTTCAGTCACTATCTTTACACTTCTTTCAACCGCCTATGTATGGCAAAACACCCTAATAAACAACATCCTTTCGTCATCTTATTTCTCTATTATTGGAATAAGTTCGTCATTCGTTTGATTTCTTAGAATAGGTGGATCAAAGTTGGATTCTTGTCAGTTTATTAAATCTATGTATCATTTAGCATCAAAATTAAGTTTCGGCACTCCAAAGGTTCGTGGCAGTTTTCCTGCTGTAGGTGAATTACGCGCTTTTAGAAATCTTTTAGCTGCAAGTTCTCTTACATGCCTTTCTCCATCTGTTAACATCGCCAATAGTAAATTTTCAGGGTGTGCAAAATATGCGTTTCGCTGAATAGCAGGAGCTATGACTGCCTTTAAGGCACTTGATAAAAATCGCGAACTTTCAATCAGTTTCCAAAGTTGCCGTGATCTGTCTTTGCGAGATGTGTGAGTCTTTATCTGGGACTAAACCATAAAATATACTTTAACAATATATTGAGCCAAAATAATCAAATTAGTTGATGGTATTGGCGTAGAAATATAAAGACGCAAGATCCAGTTTGCCTTAGTCAACCAACGGTTTGGCCTGTGCTTAAGTCATCCGGTTTTAGCGTTTGTAAATGACCTGTTATTGACTCAAAATTCAACTACAGCCGCGTTTCACACTTATCCAGCAACTTACCATCCATATAATCAAATAAAATTTCGCTTTGCTGCAAGAACTCAGTTTTTTTCTCAATTGAAAACCTTTTCAATGATTTAATATTTTTGCAATTGGAATGATAAGATTTCAGAACCTGAATGACTCTTGTATGCAATATTACAGGAATTGATGCCTTTTGTCACACTCTTTCTACTTTCTGGGTTACAATTTCTGCATGACATCCTGGTATGTTGGTAATACATTTTCTTTCAAATCTTCTATAGTTCCAAATATAGGGCACTTGTATAATTGTCTATTATTTGACATTGTGGAAAAATGTAACTTCCAAGTTCTAATACAAAATTTTTATAATTTACAGTTTCACAAGTAATTAGCCACTTTGATACATTAAACTTGTGAATGTACTTAATTGTAATTACCTTAAATAATCTTTTTTTAACAAACAACACAGTTTATAAAACAAAATAACTTCTATTTCAATGAATACTTATTAAAATATTACACTATACCCGTCGTCAAACGAGTATCTTCACTACATAGTATAAAACAAAGTCGCTATTTTAGTCTGTTTGTCTGTATGCTTAAATCTTTAAAATTACGCAACGGATTTTGATGCGGTTTTTTGTAACAGGTAGAGTGATTCAAGAGGAAGGGTTTTATGTATATTTTTTCCGAATTTTGCACCCGTGCGAAGCCGGGGCGGGTCGCTAGAAAGGTATAAAAGTGGGTACTTGAACTTTTTTTTTTCAAAACTTCAATGGCTTTGCGCGGGCTGTTTCACTTAAAATATTTCAATAATATTTTAAAGGGTTTATAACGACATCTAACTTCAACATATTTACGCTATTAGAAATTAATAACTTAAAAAAAATTTTTTTGACCCACCCTAATGTATATGTCATGATCATTTCATGTCATACTTTGTCATGATCATTTACTGCACGATCCACAGACTGTAAAAGAAGCCTAAGATAGATAAAATGCAGAGTGGAGAAATGCAATGGAGTGTGAAAAAGCTACCTATTACATAGGTCTACGAATAAGTTATGATACTAAAGGAATTTACATAGATCAATCAAAATATATAGAAACTGTATTAAAACGATTTGGAATGGAGAATTGCAAATCAGTGGATACGCCAATGGAAACTGATCTTAAATTCTCGAAGGCCTCAGAAAAAATATATTGAGTGAAATTCCTTACCAAGAAGCAATAGGGTGTCTATTATACATTTCACAAGGAACGCGGCCAGATAATATGCTATGCAGTGAACAGATTAAGTCGCTATAACAAAATCCAACATCAGAACACTGGACTACTGTAATAAGAATCCTTATATATTTGCAGCGTACAAAAGACCTTGTGTTAGCATTCAAAATAAATGGGAATCAAGAGATTACAGGATACTGTGATTCTGATTGGGCATTTTGTACCGAAGACAGAAGATCCTGCACAGGATATGTTTTTATGCTTCAAGATGGTGCAATATTATGGGACTCCAAAAAGCAACAAACCATTGCCCTATCGACCACGGAAGCGGAGTACATGGCACTCACTCTGAAGCTTTATGGCTGAGACAGCTACATTGTGAATTGTGGCCTACAACTAAGGCTCCCTTCATAACCCTGTTCTGTGATAATCAAAGTGCAATTAAACTTTCAGGTAATTCTGTTTATCACGCCCGTAGTAAGCACATAGATGTACGCCACCACTACATACGAGACAAGGTCAAGTCTGGTGACCTTCACATTGAGTAAGCATCGAACTTGTAGGTATATACCTACAAGATCGATGCTTGCCGACTGCCTGACCAAAGCCCTGGCCAAGCCGAAGCATCATCAGTTCCTCGTCGGCATGGGTCTGCGTTCAAGGGAGGATGTTGTAATTATGTATGAACGCAGTCAATGTTGCGAACGCGATATATGAAAACCTATCGTAGATGTCGCCACTGTTTGTTTTTTTACTCTGTGTTACATTACATTATAGTTGATCATTGTTCATTGCTCCGTATTTTATTTTATCTCCCTAGATTATCAGCTAATAAATACGGGTTGTTCAGTGGGTTCCGGTTCCGGTTGTCAAATAGATAAGACGTATTGTTCGTGGTCCTAGTAAATATTAAGGAAATTTAATAATAACTTGCCTATGTTGTGTTGGAAAAATTAAAATTATAACCTCTTCAGCCTGTCTCACGGTATGAAAATATAAACATTTGTAAATAAACCACTAAATTAGAACTAGAACTTAGAACTTAGAAATTAGAACTAGTAGATAAAAAAAAAACATTCATAGTCAAGTAAGCCACGCATCTTAAACTCTAGACTAATGTGCCGACCCGGCGCCGCTCGGCTTTTACAAACATTTCATATTATCATTAACTATGTCGCTTGATTGCGATATTTTTGACAACGATGATAATTTAAGTATTGTTTGTGAATATGATTATTTATGTTAAAGTGTTTACTAGATTTAAAGGTGTAAAAAAGGTAATATTGCAGTCATGGTTTGGTAAATAAAAAAATAAAGTTTCAAAAATGTTATATACCTTTGTGTTGATATATCTTGCATTTGATATTAATTAGTGAATATACGCGAGGTTCTTAAATTGTTGATATCTCAGATGCTTATGAACGCTTTCTTTTTCCACGCATCTGGGACATGGCTCGTCTGAAGCCTAAAAATATTGTTGCTTCAATTTTCTATAAGATCCGTTGACAGCATGGGTACGGATATGTGTGGCCGAATAAACAGTCGGAAAAAAAATACAACAGTGTAGTAACAGCATTTTTTTAGTGATGCGCATACAAACCGACAGAAATTCTACCTAGACATTACCATTTTTGTTGTTGTTTAATTACTTCCATGCATGTTTTTCATAAACATTCTATTTACAGTACAGACCAGGCACAGTTTAGTCATAGGTATATACGAAGAAGAAAACTAGACTTAGCAAGAAAACTAGTGACAAGTTAAAGTTAGTTTCAATTCTAAAATTAAACAGAATTGTAATTAGATAAATAAGCCATATTAATTCCGTTACGGCTGATATTTTTTAAGTGATTTATGTCAAGCGAACATATTGATAGTACAGTTGGAGAAAGTTTACGTTTCCTGTACTGACCCTTTTCGTAAACGTTAACTTAAGGTGAAGTGCAGCTTCAGCCTCACCACACTCACGGCGTTTATATTGTATGGAGTTATATGCAACCATGTGCACTCACTCGCGCCGTAGTACTACCTTGACAAAAACGATCACTGTGAAGACTGCGGTGCGTGCAGCGCGATTTATCAAGATGAACTCATTAGCAATTTAGTCTGGGTGTTACTTTCTCGTTTATACGGAATTCTTTCGTACAACTGCATCAAAAGCGCGGCCCATACGGTATAATCCATACTATAATAACACTATATGATAAATAATGGATCGGATTTTATGAAACCATTAACAAAGGCACTAGAGAATTCAAAATAGACAAATTGGTCTATACTATTACTGGTGATCTAAATGTATAATGTTCAAATTGTCACAGTTCATATATCATTACTTTATATACTCCTTATTCTAAGGAAAAGCTCCATGTAAATGTAACTATAATTCAGTAGTAATATTAAATAGGTATGTATGCTGCGGTTTACAGTATTATTTATGAAGTTATGGCATGCACAATGTAAGTACTTTAAAATAAATCAACCTTTTTGAAGAATCGATATACTAGAAATATAAATTACGTAAGGTTTGTAGTCTTAATATGTTTGTACAGTACTAATGCCATAAACAGTGTGGTTTTAACAAATATAGAAAGACATAACATACTTAATAGAATTAAATCAAGGGCAAGATATAGTTAGCCGTGTGGTTCCCGGCACCATTACAAAAGAATAGGACCACTCCATCTCTTTCCCACGGATGTCGTAAGAGCCGACTAAGGGATAGACTTGGGATTCCTCTTTAATGTAAATCCCTGCCAATCTAAGGTCTGCCGCGCCGATGGATGCATGGCTAGGGGCGAGCCTAGTCTCGAGCGTGCCACTTCCGCCATGGGGTTGGGCGACCCCCAGGTAATGGCTAGCCTTACCCTGGCATGCGGGGCTCTGCTGGGGCGGACAAAATTTTTCCCTAGCGTCTCGTGGGAATCGCATTATGAACCTTAAAAAGCATATAAATGGCGGCGATGGTGTCCGCACCCCATCACGTCTCGTTCCCGGCGGGAGCGGTATGCGGTCTGCTGAAAGCCGCTTTGCGACGATGAATGTAAGAGGAGGAATGAAGGATAAGATTGAGGAAGTATGCCAGATGATGGATGAAAGACGTTTGGATGTGTTGTGCGTGAATGAAACGAAGCGGAAAGGATGCGACGCGACGCAGCACGGCCCTTACACGGCGTATTGGTCTGGAATTTCCAGTACCAGCCGAGGCTGTCAAGGGGTCGGTCTAATTCTTTCTGCACGAATGGCTGAGTGCGTGAATGAGTATGAGTGTGTCAGCCCTCGTCTTCTATGGATTAGGCTGAAAGTTGGAATCACTCGGATCTTCGTTCTAGGTGTTTATGCACCTTGGGATGTGGGTTCGAGGGGTACAACATCAGCAAAAAGCGAAAACGAGGAGTTCTGGAATAGTGTAAGAGAAGTATTGAAAGTTACCAAGCCAAATGAGAAGATTATTATGTTAGGTGATTTTAATGGATGGGTGGGTGTAAAGCGTGATGGATATGAAAAGGTGCCGGGCGTTTGGTGACGAAAAGGTGAATGATAATGGCAGAAGTGTATTAGAAATTTGTCTAGAGTGGGATCTTTTTGTGTCGAACTCAATGTTTCAACATAAAGAGATCCACACCTACACAAGAGTGGAAGGTATTTTAAAAAGTATGATAGACTTTGTGATTGTAGATGAAAGATTGAAGAACAAATTGCTGGATACCCGTGCATATCGCGGTGCTGGCATTGACTCGGACCATTTACTGGTGATATCCCGGATAAGGGGTATCTTCAATCGCTGGCGGCACAGGGTAAGGGAGCAAACCAGCGCTTTGGAAAGAGTAAAAGTGGAAAATTTGCAAGATATGGATGTAGGTAAGAAGTATATTAATAGACTGAAGGATGAATTTGAAGATTTAGATGAAATGAGCGATATTGAAGATGGATGGAAGGAACTTAAAGAAAGAATTGTGAAAGTAGCTGTTGAAGTGTGTGGTGTAAGTAGAAGAAGGAAAGGAAAAAATCACAAAAATGCGTGGATGAGTAAAGATGTGCAAGAACTTGTGCGATTAAAGAAGAAAGCATGGCTGGATTTGTTAGCAGCAAAAGCTAACTTAAGAATGCAAGAGGTTATAGATGAAGATGTGAATGAAGCACGTAAGGAATATAAGAAAATGAAAGATTTGGTTAAGAAAGCTGTGATTAGAAAGAAAGAAGAGTATAAAGAGGATTTTGATAAAAGGCTATCAGAAGACTTTCAGTCAAATCTGAAAGTATTCTGGAAATCCGTAAGGTCAGCCCGAGGAAATACTATAACCAGAGAGCTGACTAGGATCAGATGCCAGGATGGTAGCGTTGTGAAAGGAGAAGAATGTGTACTAAAGATATGGAAGGACTATTTTGAAAGTTTATTTGAAAAAAAGGAAGGAAATAAGAAAGATTTCTGCTATAGCGAAGAAAAAGAGAATGAGATGGAAGGCGAAATTGAAATGTTCGAAATTGTGGAAGCACTTAAGAGTATGAAAGCGGGAAAGGCTGCTGGGTGTGATAGAGTGTCGGTCGAGATGCTTAAAGCAGGAAAAGGCGTAGTAGCTAGTCAGTTGTACTGCCTTTTCAATTTTTGTTGGAGAAGCGGCCGAGTACCAAAAGATTGGTGTAAGGCTGTTATCGTGCCACTTTACAAAGGAAAAGGGTCACAGCTGGACTGCAAAAATTATCGTGGTATAAGCCTGCTTAGCGTCGTCGGCAAATTGTATGCTAAGGTATTGATTAATAGAGTCAGGAATGAAACTGATGACAAAATATGGGATGCTCAAGCGGGATTTCGAAAGGGAATGGGATGTACTGATCAGGTCTTTTCCTTGCGGTGCATAGCCGAAAAGTTTTTGGCCAAGAGTCAAAAAGTCTATTGCACATTCGTAGATCTGGAAAAGGCCTATGACAGAGTTGAGAGGAATGAATTGTGGTCAGCACTTTCTATGCATGGGGTGAGCAGTCTCTTAATACGAGCACTGAAATCCTTATATGAGGATTCGAGTGCTTGTGTCAGGATAAACGGAGCGCACACTGAGTGGTTTAAGATTGAGAAAGGCGTTAGGCAAGGATGTGTTGCGTCACCGTGGCTGTTCAACCTATTTATGGATAGCTGTTTGACAGATTTGAAAGAGTCTAAAAGTGGATTAAGGATGAATGAGTTACTCGTCAAATGTCTGCTCTATGCCGACGATCAGGTTATACTGGCGTCATCAGCGGAGGAGTTACAGGAGATGGTAAACTGTATGCACGAAGCTTTAAAAGAGAAAGGAATGAAAGTGAACGTAAGTAAAACTAAAACACTGGTTTTTGAAATGGAGAAAGAAATGACAGCATGTAATATTTTGATTGGAGGAGAAAAAGTGGAGCAAGTGAAAGAGTTTGTATATCTAGGATCAAAGTTTACATCAGATGGCAAGTATGATAGTGATATTGAAAGGAGAGTGAACACGGGGAACATGGTGAATGGAGCTTTGCATGCCTTTATGAGCAGTCAGAAACTATCCAAAAAGGCTCGACTGGCTGTGCACAGGGGCGTGTTGGTCCCGACATTAATGTATGGGAGTGAAAGTTGGGTATGGCAAAAGAAGCATGAAAGCAGAATAAATGCAGTGGAAATGAGAGCGTTAAGGAGTATGATGGGTGTGAAATTGAGTGACAGGATAAGGAACAGCGTGATAAGGGAATGTTGTGATGTGAAAGAAGATGTAGTTACAGGAATAGAAAAGGGTATGTTAAGATGGTTCGGTCATGTGGAGAGGATGAATGAAAGCAGGTTGACTAAGCAGATATACAAGGAGAGTGTGGAGGGAAAGGTCAGAGTGGGAAGACCTAGACGAACGTATCTTGATCAAATTAAGGATGTCCTGGTAAAGGGTCAGGTCAAAAGTACCCGAAACCGCCGAGCTTGTATGAAGAGAGTTATGAATGTGGACGAAGCGAAAGAAGTATGCAGAGATCGTGGCAAGTGGAAAGAGGTAGTCTCTGCCTACCCCTCCGGGAAAGAGGCGTGATTTTATGTATGTATGTAGATAAAAATAAATATTGGACTGTGAAGTGATCACTGCTAAATTTAAAAAAAATTACTGGATTTGGAATAAGAACATTAATACAAAGCAACTACAGTACATATTCAATCAAATCCAATCTACCCACAAATAAATATCTGACATTTTATATATATTTGACATTGACATCTATATTGACATTGATTGATTGTCTAATTGACAGGCATAAGTAATTATTATATATACATAGTCAGATACATTGAATTGAAGAAGTTGACAGTGACATGTTATTGACATTATAGTAAGAAGCAAAAGTATTCCCATTCATACAGCTAGCAAAATGTCAATGACACAAAAAAATATTTGTGCAAATGCCGCAAAAATGCAAATGAAGTTATGATCTTGCATGCACGAATAATGAAAAGTTGTTTAATCTAATAGACAAAGAGAGAAAATCATAGTGGTCCTGCAATATATGTACTAATGAGTAAAATCAACTTAAAAATAATACAAGTACTCCAAAATCGCAGCAAATGGAGTCGTCAAACATAATAGCCACGTCGTCGATGAGTAACCAAGTTGTACCTAAACAACGACAGATGATACCTGAAGCAAACTCCAAACAACTTAAATCATCAATTGATAACGTCATAAAGAGAAACTCAAAACATTCCCCTTCATAACACCTTCAGCCCCCTATCGGAAGTAGAGTCATTTGAAAGCGGTGTATTGAGAAACAATACGTTAAATAGAAGCTGCCCGGAGCCATCTATTCTATACATATAATAAATCTGTAGAAGGGTCAATTCTGTACATTGAAAATATTGAAAAAATAAATAGCAGGGGGTGTTACTGGATCGATACCAAACACAAATATGTGATTAAAAAAATTTTTGTCTGTCTGTCTGTATGTTCAGGCATCACGTGAAAACTAACGGTTCGATTTTGATGAAACTTGGTATAATTATACCTTATTATCCTGGGCATAAAATAGGATACTTTTTATCCTGGAAAAATACGAAGAAAAAAAAATCTTAATTTTTCAGTTTATCCATAGACGTTGTTCTGTAGAACCGCGAACACACGTTACGTTACCCGCAGTGGATTCAGTGCCGTAACTTATAGCGCCGAAAGTCGGATTTGGCTTGAACCGTTTGCGGCACACGCGGGCACTAATTACTATAAAAAAAATACTTTAGTCCGGTCAATCTAGATATTCGAAGCTACATTAATTCCCATCAAGCTGAAAATGAGTATAACTGTTTAAAACACAATCAAAAGCATTATTTCAAATTCCCCATGATTCCGGTTTAAGGAAAAAAAATTACCCAAGGCCAAAAATGGGTGTTTCGCGATTTTCTTTAAAACGGTAAGTTTTTCAAATCGGAAAATTACCTCAGACATAAATTGTAAATCATAAAGTTATGTATAACAAAGGTATCAATAGTTTTTTTCAATAAAGCTACCGTTTCTGAGTTATAACGATGCAAAAAGTTGCAAGCGTCATAATATGCACGCGTTTCCACGCCACCTCTGAGGTAGTGTACTATTAGCGTTTTTTTTTAACATTTTTATTATTAAACTTGAAAAAGTCTGAAATATCTTTTCTTTTCTTTACATATAATAAATCTGTAGAAGGGTCAATTCTGTACATTGAAAATATTGAAAAAATAAATAGCAGGGGGTGTTACTGGATCGATACCAAACACAAATATGTGATTAAAAAAAATTTTGTCTGTCTGTCTGTATGTTCAGGCATCACGTGAAAACAACGGTTCGATTTTGATGAAACCTGGTATAATTATACCTTATTATCCTGAGCATAAAATAGGATACATTTTATCCTGGAAAAATACGAAGAAAAAAAATCTTAATTTTTCAGTTTATCCATAGACGTTGTTCGGTAGAACCGCGAACACACGTTACGTTACCCGCAGCGGATTCAGCGCCGTAATTTGTAGCGCCGAAAGTGGGATTTAGCTTGAACCGTTTGCGGCACACGCGGGCCGCTACTAATTACTATGAAAAAAATACTTTAGTCCGGTCAATCTAGACATTCGAAGCTACATTAATTCCCATATTTATTCCCTAATTTTTTTAAATAATAAATGTTAGTTTTCAGTGCCACTGCGTAGTGAAAACATTTATTCCAAAATCGTTTATTCTAACCTATTTCAGACTTTTTCAAGTTTAATAATAAAAATGTTAAAAAAAAACGCACTAATAGTACACTTCCTCAGAGGTGGCGTGGAAACATGTGCATACTATGAAGCTTGCAACTTTTTGCATCGTTATATCTCAGAAACGATAGCTTGATTGAAAAAAAATATTGATTCCTTTTTATAGATAACTTTATGATCTATGTCTGAGGTAATTTTCCCATAAAACTTACCGTTTTGAAGAAAATTGTGAAAATCCCATTTTTTTACCTTTGACCTTGGTTAATTTTTTTTTCCTTAAACCGGAATCATGGGGAATTTTGTAATAATGCTTTTGATTGTGTTTTAAACAATTATACTCATTTTCAGCTTGATGGGAATTAATGTAGCTTCATTCTTATTTTTTGGTCTAAATTGACCGGACTACTTACAACTACTGCCGTGTGATGCCCGGCACCAATAAAAAAAGAATAGGACCACTCCATCTCGTTCCCATGGATGTCGGAAAAGGCGATTAAGGGATAGGCTTTTAAACTTGGGATTCTTCTTCTAGGCGATGGGCTAGCAACCCGTCACTATATGAATCTCAATTCTATCATTAAGACAAACAGCTGAACGTGACCTATCAGCCTTTTCAAGACTGTTGGCTCTGTTTACCCCGTAAGGGATAAAGACGTGATCATATGTATGTATGTGTGTACTACTTACTACAGAACGCGAACTCAACAGCAGTAGCTCAATAGAGAAATCTCTTTAATTATTATAGGCCTAGCCGTAATTAGGTCCAATAGATATGTATAAGATGTCATTGTCAGAGTTACTCAAAATGGAGAAATAAACCATCCACGCGAAGATCGACATCCGCGCGGACGGAGTCGCGGGGGGAAGCTAGTATGTAAATAATTACGTCGAGATAGAAGAGATGAAAATAAAAATTGTCGAACTGGAAAGAAAGCTTCAAGCGGCCGATAGTGAAATAGAAAAACTATTATTAGAAAACAGTACACTTAAGAAGAAAATAACAGGCAGCAAGACAAAAATTAAAAATCTAGAACAAATATGTAAATCACAAAAAAAAGAAGAAGACCACAAGCTTACTTAATTTATCACACATAAATAAATTACAAAAATTGAAATGGACAATTTAAAAATTGATAATGACATGATAAACAATCCAATAGAAATTTTCAAATGCATTTTATAGACACTTTGTTAATTTGCCAAATAATAAAAGCAAAAGTAATACATAAAATTATAATCTCAAATCAAATCATGCTAGCCTTTTCTTGACACCTGTAGATACAAACGAAATAATTAAAATAATAATGTCGTTAGAATTGACTAACTCCTGTGGTTATGATGATATACAAACAAATATCCTTCTCGGAACTCTCCGGTCTATTAACGTGTCACCTGTTGCTCTTGCCTGGTTTTCTTCCTACCTTCGGGGTCGCTCGCAGTGTGTTCGCCTTGAAGAGATCTCCTCTGACTGGCGTGAGCTCAGTGCTGGTGTACCCCAGGGTGGTGTCCTTTCTCCTTTGCTTTTCTCTGTGTTTATTAATACTGTTACTAATATTCTATCTTCTAGTATACATCTCTATGCAGACGACTTGCAGCTTTACCGGCATTGCTTGGTTGATGAGGTTGAGACAACTGTGGCTTCCATGAACGATGACTTATGCAAGCTGAGTCGCTGGGCTAGCACCTTTGGGTTATTAATAAATCCATCGAAATCTCAGGCTATGCTCATTGGTGGTAAGCATCTACGCAGTCGTATTAACCTGTGTGACTTACCCCCATTACTTCTGGATGGTTCGGTTATAGCTTTTGCGGAATCTGCGAAGAACCTTGGTGTTATTTTGGATTCTACACTTAGCTGGTCGAAGCACGTTCACGAGGTTAGTCGCAAGGTACACTATTCCTTCCACACTTTGAAGTGTCTCCAAAATTTTTTGCCCGTTCAAACTAAAGTTTCCTTATGTCAATCCCTCATTCTTCCTCTCCTCGACTATGCTGACGCGTGCTTTTTGGATGCTACCGAGGAACTCCTTGATAAACTGGAACGTCTACAGAATTTGTGTATCCGATTCATTTTTGGCCTCAAGAAGTATGATCACGTCTCGGAGTTTCGTAGGCAACTAAACTGGCTGACCATTCGTTTGCGTAGAAATATGAGAATACTTTGCCTTCTTTACAATACTCTCTATAATCCTGCATACCCCTCATATCTGCGCAACCGCTTCACCTTTGTTTGTCCTGTCGATACTCCATGCAGGTCTCATCGTAGGACCATGCTTAAATTCCCTACGCATCGTTCGGCCACTTTCTCCAACTCCTTCTCTGTCCATGCTGTTAGATTGTGGAACTCACTGCCTCCTGAGATACGTGACTCTAAATCACTGTCCCAATTTAAAAAATTAATTAAAATTTATTACCTCTCCAAGCCTTGCTAATTTGGTATATATTGTATTTACTTTATGTAAGTTTATTATTTTGTATTTATATATGTATTTTATTATATTTTATTTATGTATTTGTTTATGTATGTCTATTATTAGTTGTGTGAGTGGAGTACACGCCTGTCACCCTTTCCATCATGTCTCCTATCTCGGGTCTGCTGGAAGAGATTTCTTTTGAAATAAGCAGAACCTTTGTAATTTTGTTTCTTGTGTTTATCAGTCTCGATGTTTTCTGTGTACATAAATTAGTAAATAAATAAATACAAACTAGCATATTAAAAGCTTATGCTCATGAGATTGCACAAGTTCTGACATACTCGTATTTAATAAATCTATCATTCAGTACCGGTGTATTTCCCGATAAACTTAAGGTGTCAAAGGTACAAAAAAGGTCCCCGAGATTTGTGTCGATAATTGTCGACCGATTGCTCTTTTACCTATAATAACTAAAATATTTGAAAAAGCTTACCTCACGTGTCTTACTCTTATAAGATCCTTGATAAGTTTAAAATAATCAAACCAGAACAGAATGCATTTCAAAAAGGAAAATCCACGACACTTGCCACCTTCCATCTCATAAATAAAATTCTGGAACCGATGGATAAACGTGTACCAGTCATGCTGTCTTTTTTGATATGAGTAAGGCGTTTGGTTTAAAGAACTTTTATTTCCTCATAAAGAAATAACAATTCACTTACTGAGAAACTTACAATATACATAAGTATAGCAAGACAGCCAACGTATATAAAACAAAAAATAAAACAAGGAACTATGTAGACTGACTGTCGTACAATAATATTTGTTGAAATTTACAACAACTTGATTTGTGCACATACCCGCTCTAGTCTGGCATACGCCGTAAAGTGACAGAACAACCCGTGCTGCCGCTCCACTTGCTTACGTCACACCAAAACGACTGTCATTTATTAATGTAATACATTACATCTACCTTTTACAAAAATTGAAATAAACAAAACAACATTTTCTAATAACAATGAAATCATGAATTATTTAAGTGACATTCAACCAGAGTTCACAAATCTTAAAATAATTATTATCGACTGAGATGTTTTCGTTGTCGAAATCATTTTTATGTTCTTCATTTCCGTCATTACATACTTCCCATTTTCCTTCAACTCTTTTTAAATGTACCAAATTTCTACGCAATCGCTGTCCCGTTTCTTCATTTTCTATTTCCATGTCGTTTCCTTTCTGTTTTGTTACTGTATAAGGCACATTGTTAAATGTTGTAGACAATTTATTTTCTTTTATTAAATTCTTTGTATAAACCTTTTCCCTGATTTGAATGTCTGTTTCCTTAGCTTGTCTCTTCCTGTCAGCATATTCTTTACCTTTTGTTTTCATTTCTGCATCTCTATCTCTGGTTTCTTGGTCACAATCTGTGAACTCAACATCTAAGAGGGAAGGCAGCTTGTCACGAAATTGTCGTCTAAAAACAGTTCGGCGGGAGTTCTACCTGTAGTAGAATGGGATGTACTATTATACATTGTTAAATACTTGAGTAAATCGTCTTGCCAGTTAGATTTCTGGCTTTGGCTAATGCGCAATCTTTTTAATATATCCCGATTCTGCCTCTCAACCTCGCCGTTTTGTTGAGGCCAATAAGGGATACTATGAAATAATCTTTTGACGGCCTCCTGTGGCGCAGCGGTAGTACGCTTGTCTGTGACACCGGAGGTCCCGGGTTCGAATCCCGGCCAGGGCATGATGAGAAAAGAACTTTTTCTGATTGTCCTGGGTCCTGGATGTTTATCTATATAAGTATTTATTATTTATTATAAAATATATTATCGTTGAGTTAGTATCTCGTAACACAAGTCTCGAACTTACTTCGAGGCTAACTCAATCTGTGTAATTTGTCCCAAAAAAAAAAAAAATCGTATAACATATTCCTCACAAAAAGATTTAAAGTCTGCGCTAATAAACTGGGGACCGTTATCGGCAGTAGTGCCCACCGGTGTACCTAATCGAGAAAATATTTCTTTGAGTATTTTTATCGTTTGTGCTGAATCTGCAATTTTAGTGATCCTTACCTTCTTGCATCGACTGTAATAATCGATAATCACGAGGATATAGTGACCACTTGGTAACGGGCCCAGATGGTCTATTGCTACATCTACCCATGGCTGGGAGGAAAGTTTACGTCTACGCATGGGATTAGGAGGATTTGGAGCTGAGACCAAAGTGCAACCCTTACACGATCTTACATAATGTTCCGCGTCTTTGTCTACCTTCGGCCACCAAACTTTAGATCGCAATCGAGTTTTCATCGCAACAATACCTGGATGACCTTCATGGGCCGATGCCAGCACTTTTAATCTCAAGCTCGTTGGTATTACAATCTTATTTTGCCGCAAAATATATTATCTTGGAAACACAGTTCATGTTCGAAAATTTTGTAATTGGTCACACTTTGATCCCAATTACTGTTGAAAACACCCTTTTTAACTAACTGCAACTCTGTATCTGCTTCAGATGCCAGTGATAATTCGGTTAAAGTGATTGCTGTGGGACAAGATTGATCTATAACCAAATTCAGATAGTTATCGTCATCAAATGGTTGTGGTGCTGAGTTTTGCATACACATTCGTGAAAGTAGGTCGGGTATTATTTTTACCAGGAATATATACGATTTAAAATTTATACGATTGTAAACGCAAAACCCAGCGTTCGATTCGTGCGCATGGTTTAGAATTTGGTCCAAAAATTACCTCTTATGGTTTATGGTCGGTTATTAGTTCAAATTGGTCTTTACCAAATAAATACATATTAAAGTGCTCAACAGACCATACTAAAGCTAAAGCTTCTTTTTCTGTTTGGCAATATCGTTTTTCTCGATCACTCAAACTTTTATTACCATATGCAATAATACGTGGTCCCTGAACACCATGTTGAACTAGAACGGCGCCTAAACCTACTGGACTAGCATCAGCAAATACTTGTAAGATAGAACATCTTGTGGATTGTAGTACCCTAAAGTGTGAATATTGTTAAGTGCCTTTTTCAGCATCGCAAATGCTTTAGACTGCTTGCTCTGCCAATGAGATGAGATGTTAGCACCTTTAGACAATTTTAATCGCAAGAGCTCTCGCAGTGGATCAGTCAACGTAGCTAAATGGGGGATCCATTTTCCTACATAATTTACGAGACCCAAGAAGCTCTGGACTTCCTCTATTACCTTAGGTTCTCTAAATGACTGAATCAAACTGACATATATGTCCAGAGGTTTCACCCCATTACACGATAATTGATGTCCAAGGAACTGTATCTGTCTAACACTGAAAGAACATTTTCCTTCATTTAGAATGACGTTATTATCCTTCAAAACCTGTAAAAGTTTCTTTAGTCTCTCTCCATGTTCGGAGTCGCTTCCAAAAACAACGATATCATCAATAAAATTGACGACGCCTTCACAAGGCAAAAGTATTTTCTCAAGCGTTTTCTGGAAAAATTCAGGAGCGCACGATATGCCAAACATGAGGCGCTTATATCTAAACAATCCTCTGTTGCAAATAAATGTTGTTATATATCTGCAGTCCTCGCTAAGTTCAATTTGATGGAATGCATTTCTAATATCTAATTTAGAAAACATCTTCGCATTTCTGAACTTAGGGAGAAGCTGTTTCATAGTTGGTAAGGGATGCTTTTCTCTAATAATTGCTTTGTTGGCTTGCCTCATGTCCAGGCACACGCGAGCATCTCCATTCTCCTTGAGAACTGGGACCAAAGGGCTTACCCAGTCTGATGGACCGTTAACAGGTTCAATGATATCAGCATCTAACAGTTCTTGAATTTTAGCATTTATTTTGGACTCAAGGGGAACGGGGATTCTACGACAAGGTTGAGAAACTGGTTTAATAAGTTTCTGATGTGACACCTTATCAAACGCCTTGCTGAAATCAGTATAAATTACATCCACTTGTTTATTTGCATCTAGGGCTTCTACCACAACTTCTGTAAATGATACCAAATTTGTTGTGGTGGACCTGCCCGGGACAAATCCATGTTGATGATCTGATATAAGTGGTCGGAAAAATCTCTGCAATGAGGGACTTATAAATGCTTCAAAAACTCTCCCGAAAATTGATAATACAGAAATGCCTCTATAATTACTGACTAATGAATCATCGTTAGATTTGAATATCGGAACTACTTTTGCTGTCTTCCATCTTTTAGGAAATACCCCTTCTTTTAAAGATAGGTTGAATATAATATGCAAAGGAACCGATAACACGAGCGAAAGCGGTACAACAAAAGAGGGCGGGATGTTATCCGGGCCAGCTCCTTTATTTACGTTTAAACTTTTAAGCTTATCTTCGATATCTTCTCTGGTTATATAAAATGTCGAAAAACAATCACCTGCAGCAATGTGAGTAGTGTCAACCGTGTTATTTTCGATTAACTCACTGGTTGACTCTGAATTATTACTATACACCGAGGAGAAAAACTGTGCAAACATATTACAAATCTCATTCCCTTCCGATGAACTATTAGATCCATCAGATAGTGTAGGCGGAAAAGTTGTTTTATTTCCTCTTTTGCTCTTAATGTAAGACCAGAAATATTTTGGGTTATGTGTTATTTTGTCCTCCAAGTCATTGTGATAACTTTTGTAACATTCTTTATTCAGTCTTTCATATCTCTTATTCAGCATGTTTAAAGTTAATTTATCCATATCATTGTAATTTTTTTATACCTTGCGTAGCATTCTATTTCTTTCACGTAAGCGTTTTATTAGATTAAAGTTGTACCAAGGAGGATATTTAGATTTACAAGTCTGATGTCGTGTAAGAGGAACAAATTTTTCTATGGCAGTATTCAAATGATCGTAGAAAATTTCCACCATGGAGTCGACACCCTTTTCATTTTTTTATATATTACACCAGTTTAAACCCGATAAATATTCTTGTAAAGACAAAAAGTCTGCCTTGTGAAAATTACGTCTTTCGGTATGTTGATTGGATGCTAGTCTAGCCTCTCCCCCACCTATATACGGGATAATAATTTGAAGGGGAGGATGGATGAAATTCACTTTACTCAAAGTATCCGTTACGGTTTCGACAGTGCAATTGGGCATGTCACTAATTACCAAATCCAGTATTCTGTTCATGGAGTTTAAAATATGATTACTTTGCACTAGGTTATTATCGTTTATGAAATCAATGAGCATCTGAGCTCGAAGGGGAAGATGAGCAACCGATGATTCACCACTGAGTTCTTGCCAATCAATGCAACTGAGGTTGAAGTCTCCTATTATAAAGAAGTTACAGTCCCTATCCACGTATTGATCGATAACCCTATTACAATTATCAGTCACCAATTTAACAGTTTGACTTGTAACCGGTGGCGGTAAATACGCAGTATACAATATTAAATTATTAGTTTTCTGACCGTCCATAACAACATCAAGAGAGACCCCAAACATCCTCCAAAGAACTCTCGTGACAGTCTAACCTTTTAGATTTCATATTTTTGGAAACTGCCATCAGAACACCTCCACCATCTTCCTTTTTATTGGCCTCTCCAGATGCTTCCCGGTCTCTTTTATAAACGTTGTACTTCTGACAAAACAGTTCAGAACTAAGAACACTAATATTCAGCCATGTTTCATTTATAACTATAACTTCATAATCACAACTTAACACTTGTCTATAAAAACCACTTATTTTAGACCGAAGTCCGCCACAGTTCTGATAATAGATCCTAACCATTATTAATGAATTTAAATGAGACAAAAGCACGCTAATACCCAAAAGACGGTTACTCTTATTTTGAGATTTTTTCGAGAGAATTAACATCGTTTATCAATACGTAATCCGAATCATCATTTTTTCTTGCAAAAATTTTGCCATTTCTCACCCATACGTATTTGATATTCAATTCTTTTGCTTTTATCCTAACTGCAGCATGCAGAGCTTTGTTTGCCGGTGAAAGATGCTCTGCAACAAATATTGGTTTTATCTTTCCACTTATTCCAATATGTGCGGTGTTTAGCTTGTCCTGGGAATGTGATTTATTGTATTTTATCACCGCTGCTAAAACAGAGTCACGAATTGAAGTGTTTTTAAATTGTACAACAATAGATTTGGGGCGTGTAGACACTCTGTTCATTTTGGCAGTTCTTGTGCATGTTATGATTTGGTCCGGTTCCAATGAACAGCCAACTGTATTTTCTATTTGAGTAATAACTGTCAATAAATTTTCATTTTTGAATAGGGAACATGCAATAATTTTAGTTTTGATTTCATTTTAAAGAATTCCATGTAAAATAGGTCTTAACATATTAAAAAAATTAAAACAATCTAATTTATCGTAAAAAAATGCGGCTTTAAACTGATCGTTTAAATTTTCGCGCCAAAACGGACCTACACTTCCAATGACGTCACACGTGTCTGACACTGGTCGTGCTTGCCTTCGTTGATTACAGTGTTTCCACAATGAGGGGAAATTCCCCTTTTAAGGGGTAATCAGGGTCCAGAGGGGAAGAAAAAGGGGAAATTTTAGGTAATCATATATTAATTTTTATTATATATAAAATTATATCGACGGCCTCTTTGGCGCAGCGGTAGTACGCTTGTCTGTGACACCAGAGGTCCCGGGTTCGAATCCCGGTCAGGGCATGATGAGAAAATAACTTTTTCTGATTGGTTTGGGTCTTGGATGTTTATCTATATAAGTATTTATTATAAAATATACAAAGTATCGTTGAGTTAGTATCTCGTAACACAGTCTCGAACTTACTTCGAGGCTAACTCAATCAGTGTAATTTGTCCCGTATATATTTATAAAAAAAATATATTTAAAAATTAAACTTTTAGTTACAACAAAAGTGCCAAAACTACAGCAAAATAATTTTTGAGGGGAAAAAAGTTCTGAAAAGGGGAAATCGGAATTGAGGCATGGGGAAAGAAAATTTTTATAGTGGAAACACTGGTTGATTATCATAAATTGCAAATTTTCTCGACTTTCCACTAAGTTTTTTGTAATAATTTAAAATGGAATATCCATCCACATCAAGTGATCACAAGACATAATACCGAAAAAATTCGGATAAAAAGTCGTGTTGATTCATGTTTTGTGCCTATGTGTCCATCTACTTTAACAAAGTTTCTAAATGCCTGTGTAGATCATTTTCTCATACCCCAAATAGACTATAGTATAATCATTTGTTGTGCACTTGTTAATCACCTTTAATTAAAATTGAATAAAAAACAATATTTTCGAAGCATAGTTTTATTTAATAAATTTATGAAATATTTGAAAAACAAAAAAATGTGTTTATATATTATATATATCTTTTAATTTCGGAAATACAGCATCTATCCAGAATTTCTTTGCAATATTCATTACAGATACAATGCTGTTATCATATGGCACACAACATTTTGGTGTTATTTTATTGTATTTCACATAGGAAAGTATGGCAGCTTCGGTTGAAGGATATTTGACTTCTGTTGTATAATTTTCAGTAAGCCCGTCAGGTGTTGCTCCAAAAATAGGATACTCGGCATTAAGAAGTAGTCCAGCTTCTTCAATTTCAATCTGAATTGCAGAAACAAAAATATGAATTATGTACTACAAAAGCCTTGAACCAAACATTACAAATTTCTTTTATCCATATCCATACATATAATAAAACTGTAACTCAACTTTGTCTGTACATTGAAGATATTTAAGAAAAAAAATTATAAGGGGACTTTTTAGGGTCAATAGAAGCCAAAACAATTTTTTTAGAATTTTTGTCTGTCTGTCTGTCTGTCTGTCCGTCTGTCTGTCTGTCGGTCTGTATGTTTGTACGCGCATCACGCAAAATCTACCGAACGGATCTGAACGAAATTCGGCACAGATATAGTTAGTAGCCTGGATTAGAATATAGGCTACTTTTTATCCTGAAATTGTATCCCAAGGGGATGAAATAGGGGGTGCAAGTTTGTATGGAACTTCGTCATTTTTGATTTGAATCGATATTAAAAGCTATAAATAATTATACATACATACATACATATGGTCACGTCTATATCCCTTGCGGGGTAGACAGAGCCAACAGTCTTAAAAAGGCTGAATGGCTACGTTCAGCTATTTGGCTTAATGATAGAATTGAGATTTAAATAGTGACAGGTTGCTAACTCAACGCCTAAAAAAGAATCCCAAGTTTGTAAGCCTATCCCTTAGTCGCCTTTTACGACATCCATGGAAAAGAGCTGAAGTGGTCCTATTCTTTTTTGTGTTGGTGCCGGGAACCCCACGGCACTATAAATAATTAATTCTTATATTTATTATGATGATGATCATTAAAAATAGCATTTTATTGATTTAATTCATTATGCTTTGTTTATTGATTTAGTTCCCGTGGTTTAGGTATTTATTTTTTGACCACCCGATACGAGATGGCGCCTCATGAGAATTTAAGAAATAACACGATTGTAGCCGCCGGCAAAATTTTTAATTAATTAAGTTTTAATTAAGTAATTTTAGTTTCGCCAGTACTTACTGTTTCACCACATCTTTAAGAAGATTTTTTTTTATGTATGAGAAGATTTTTTTATGTAGGTAGTTTGACGCACCCCGCATCGGCGACGGTTGCCATGTTCCTCAAGATTAGCAGGAATAACACACATATAGCAACGTCAGTACTTACCGTTTCACCATTGATTTAGTTCCCGTGGTTTAGATATTTATTTTTTGACCACCCGATACGAGATGGCGCCACATGAGAATTTAAGAAATAACGCGATTGTAGCCGCTGGCAAATTTTTTAATTAATTAAAAATTCTTTTTTCATTGATTTAGTTTCCATGGTTAAGACATTTACTTATTTGGAGAAAATAACAGGGAATCGCATTATGGGTGGTACCACTGTATTATTTTGTGGTGATTTCCGAGTCTGGCGGAAATAAGCCGAGGTACTAGAGCTGATGAAGTAAGCGCATGTCTCAAACGATCCATACTCTGGCCTCAGGTTAGAAAATTAAGTCTAACACGTAATACGTTAGGTGGTAACCCTCGAGCACAAGAATTCTCAAATGTGTTATTAAAAATCGGTAATGGTACGTTGCCTGAATCGAACGGATTGGTGACTCTGCCAGAGAACCTCTATCAAGTAGTCACTTCGGTGGAGGAACTTATCCATTTCGTTTATGGAGACTAAGGAGACTCTGCACTAAAAGTAGGCATTCCAATTATGTTGCTACGCAACTTAACGCCGCCGAAACGTTGTAATGGGACTCGCCTTAAAGTGGTGTCGCTTCATAACAATATTGTAGAAGCTAAAATTCATACTGGTTGTGCAGCTGGGGAAATTGTTTTTATACCGCGCATTCCCCTCATTCCCAACAACTTTCCATTTCAATTTAAGCGTGTACAGTTTCCAGTGGCTATATGTTTCGCGATGACAATTAACAAATCGCAAACGCTTGGAGCAGCCGGAGTCGACCTCAGGACGAATTGCTTCTCACACGGACAGCTCTGCGTCGCTTGCTCGCGGGTCACCAGCTGTGACAGTTTATTTGTGACTAGCTGTTGCCGTAACTTCGTACGCGTGGAAGAGTCTGTCGTGGTTATTCTCCGTTGTATGCTGTACAAGGTGTTATCATAAATGTATTTTTGTCTTATTTTTGACGTACCTACTGTTTTTTTTTTCAAAATTATATAACACACCACGTTAGGTACATAAGCAATTTAAGTTTTCCGATGCTTTTAAGGTCATTATTTTTTATTGCCATATCAGATAGTTAAATAAATAGATGGGTAATAACGCTTATACACTGATATCCATATATATAAACCAATTATCTAATAGGTATAGGCAGAAAGAGTATTCCTCCTTGCGAAGAATCTTTTTAAAAATACATTCATGGTTGTAGCATCGCGAGAAGGTAAATTTTTGGAGTCTGTTTTATTAAATCTAACTTCCATTTTTATTAAAAACGTAAATAATACGTAAATAAAGCACTACTGCCTATTAATCGCAAAGTTAACTTCTAAAAGTTGACACAGCACGAGTGACGTCACTGAACGCTGATTGGTGTTTTGAAATGCGTTTCGTTTAACGTAATTTTAATTCGTAATAATTGCTAAAAATCAACATAATTTAAAATAAAAACGTTGAAGAAGTTCTTCTTTTATATTTTTTTAACATTTTATACGTAAAATTTTCATAAATATCATATTTGCATCTTCCCTATTCTGGTACGCATTGAACCTCTATATTAAATGAACGAGCTTGTTGTTCAAGTTTATTTATACGATGGTTGAGTTTATCAACATTGACGTTCATGTTAAGATTCTTTGTTTGTAGATCAACAATTGATTTCGATGATGTTTTTTGGGTAGCAAGCATCTCGTCGTATCGGGTGCTAAGAAAGTTCATGCTGTCGTTGAAATCCTTAATTTCATCTTTGATGGAGCATATATCGTTGCTTATTTTTGAATATACATTAGAACTTATCTGCTGTATTGCATCCTTGAGTTCTTCCCTTAACACCTCTCTAACAATGTCTTTAAAATAGTCACGGTCATCACTTCCTGGTGGTGATGATAGTGCTTGTCTTTTGCTAGACCTTTGCAGATATATCTCAAAGCTCTTTGTTTCTTTTGCATGGGATGTGCTGGATAATTGAGACCGCACTGGTGTATTGTCATGATTTCGTATCTTTTGTCTGCATAGTGGGCATTTCCAGTCCTTAGAGGACCCCGCGCTGGCTATATCAACAGACAGGCAGACAAACAATCTAGGTGAAAAATCTTTTTGCATACTTTACAAACTTTATAATGCATTTTATTTCCCGGGCTCAAATTGCAGCAGCCTACTGTCGGCATATTGACTGTAATGGAACGTACTCTTGTCACTAATCAATTTGATTGACACTTGATTCCGGGTGTCTTTAGTGTCAATGTCACTCGTGTGAATGGTAATTTTAGCGGGTAGAAAAATATTCGTATCTTTTTTTTCGATGTGATAGCAAAATTAACCCTTGACATGCCTGGTACATAAAAATCACACGGCATGCCTGGTGGGTCTGTCAAACCCGATATTGAAAATTCATGTTTTACACAAATGAACAAGCTAGGAAAATTTTGTTTTATATTTATGTCTTTTAGAATGTATTATTATTACAGATAATAAATATAATATGTAAATGTATGTGAAAATATCTTTATTTAACAATTATTCAAAATCGCTTAATTTTAATTAACAGAAATTAAACTCTTAGTTCTATAATTAACAATCTTACATATAATGCAGAGATCGAAGTCAGACTTTCATTAATTTAAGGCACTAATAAATCAACTAAAATACTATTATCTTTGGATAATCGAAAAGATTTAGGAACTATCTGAATTTTCTTCTTCATTTCGGCGACAATTTTCGCATACGAAATTTGCATGCTCCAAACAAATGTGACTAGTACAGGATATACAAATGTATTTAGACTTCCTATCTTTTTTCACTGGGCATATATAGCATCGTTTCTTCACGCCAACATTAGGTATCTTGGCAGGTGACGCTGATGATTCACCAAGATGAGAGCCAATTCGTTTGCGGAGACTCACTGGAATTTTAGAATTTGTTTTTCTTTCAGCTTGATGTGGTGCAATCAATGACATGCCTAATTTTTTTATGAATGCTCTTCTGGTTGGAGTATTATCGGAGCTGTTCAGCATTTGTACTATTTTTGCATTTATCCCAGCTGTATTGAGAATCCAGAAAAAAATTGTTAGCGGCCATCTCCTTGAATTTCGCGATACGTCATATGTCCTTATTAGCTTGTCCACATTGTCTACTCCACTCTTGGTTTTATTATAAAACGTTATAATTGAGGGTTTTTGCTGTTCTCCTGTTTCAGAATCTATCTCACTATCATGATGGAGAGATGACAGCATGAAAACATTTTTGTTGCGTTTCGGTATGTAAGATACAATAGTGAAATCATCTTGAAACCCGAAGAGCGAGGTGTTTATTTCACGACGTTCACGAAATTTTGGTGGGATACAGGTTTTATTACTCTTCATAGTCCCAACTGCGGTCAGTTTATGGTTTTTTAATAGGTGGGCGTATGTGGGATAGCTTGTAAACCAATTGTCCATGGTTACATTTCGGCCTGTTTGAGAAATGGGCTGGACAATGCGATCGACAACATCATGTGGCTTATTACTCACTTTGTACGGCCCATCGGGCTGGTCCCCTGCATATATTTCCATATTCAAGGAATAGTAAGTATAAGCGTCTACTAGGGCTATAATTTTAATCCCATACTTCGCTGGTTTATTAGGTAGATACTGCCGAAATTTGCATCGACCACGAAATGCCACGAGTTCTTCATCAATAGTTAAATTTTCGTATGGTGTGTAAACGTCCTTGCAATTTTTTACAAATTCTTCATAGATCTGTCTAATGGGTGCCAATCTATCAATAGCTGCTCTTTCTTCGCGCGTATCACTATCGTCAAATCTCAAACAGTTCACAATAAACGCGAATCTTCTCAGACTCATTGTCATTGGAAATATCTCGATCCCCGTTCCGTCGGATGCCCATAAATCCTGTAGGTTTTGTCTCCCAGATTTGAATAGTCCAGCTAAGTAAAGTAGTCCAATGACAGCTCTAAGTTCTGTCAAAGTAGTCTCTGAATAAGCATATTCATTGGAAGTATTCTTACCCTGTCTCTCACTCCGAATCTTGTGATTGGTGTGTTCTAGAATAACAGATAGTATACTTTCGTTGACAAAGAGATGAAAACAATCCAGTTCAAGAAGAGCATTTTTTGCTTGACGTTTAACTCCTGGTGTCCCTGTGACTATATTTTCACTTCTTGTGCGGACGCGGGGATTCGGAGGAGCACGGTTCCAAATTGTGTTGTCTTTGCCTTTATAAATAGATCTACGAGCCAGATTTGACAAAGGCTGATCATTTTCGCTGTCACTACTTCCTTGTTGAGGCTCAAGAGTAGGTATTTCTACCTCTTCCGTGTCCGATTCAACCCTTATACTAACATGATCGGACTCGTCTCCACTTTCGTCAAAAATTACGTCATTTTCTACGTCTTCCAATTCCAAAATTTGATTTATTTCTAAATCTGTTAGTCCTCTGGCCATTTCTACTGCAACAATATTTTTTTCGTATTATAATTTAACACATTAAACAAAGAAATGCCAAAAAATAAAGAAAATATTCTTACCGACAGAATGTTACGTTGTATGCCTGGTAGGGTCCCACGGGCCCGCGCGCACTTTACACACGTGCTACTCGCACGCACGCTCACGTGAGACTGAAGTTCGCTCGTCAAAATGGCCGCCGGTTTATTGCGCGAAGCTACTATAACACACGTCAACAATAGCCTTCAATTTAAAAAAATATCATAGGTTTTTCAAAGTGGTGGGTCTAATAAACCCTACCAGGCATGCCAAGGGTTAACTACCTCTAATCAACACGAATTTATAGGTACCATTTAATATCGAAGTATCAAATTACCTCTGGTTTATATAACCTCTTTACCTCTAACAGGAAAACATTAGGATTATATATTTTTTTTATACTAGAACTATTTATATTTATTATTGTCAATCACAGGATTTACATATTATTAGTATTAAATTTACACCCAATTATTTACCCGCAATAGTAAGAAATAATACAACTAAACAGTGGTATCTATGCACGTGCATTAAACAAAACAATTAAATAAGTTTCATTATTTTATTAAGATGTTACCTTACCTTACTTCTTTTTGTTTACCGATTTAAACTTAGATTATGTATACATATTTATACCTTCATATACATTTTCACGTCAGAGACTTATTTGTCAATGGTTTCAAATGACATAAAAAAAACGCAATTTTCGTTGCTTAGCAACCATCTTTGCAAAAATAAAGTAAAAAAATATATGAAACGGGAAAATAACAAATACATAATAATTTATTATTAGTTTTTTAATTTATTATTTTAGATAAATTTTGTACCAATGAAAAACAACAAAAATATTATGTGTAGGTGTTTAATACTTTTGTAATTCTTCACACCTTTGTAATGTTTCACTGTTAGGGCAAAAGGTTTCAAATTTGTAGGTGATTTTTCCGTTGTTGATTTAAGTATTTTTTTATATAGTTACTAATAAAATAATTAAGGTACTTGCCTTTAGGCTCTTTATCTCTTGCAGGGTCGCCAAATATACTATCGTACAATAATATTTGTTGAAATTTACAACAACTTGATTTGTGCACACACCCGCTCTAGTCTGGCATACGCCGTAAAGTGACAGAACAACCCGTGCTGCCGCTCCACTTGCTTACGTCACACCACAACGACTGTCATTTATTAATGTAATACATTACAGAGACATAAAATAATTTTGAACTGGAGCAAATACAGATGACACAGAAGCAATTGGAGAAGTCACTGGCTGATCGTATGGCCAATTTTGAGAAGCGGCTCACTATGACTCCTGCCGCGGAAGTTAGTCAGTTGCAGGAAGAGTACTCCGATTTCAAGAATTGTGCATTCAATCTTCCTTCTGCTACAACAACAGATCCATAATTTGAGCAGTAGAATTGACTCAATTGAAATTAGGGCTCATAGGAAAATTTTGCTGTTTAATGGCATACAGGAGGACTCTGATGAAAATATCTCACATACACTGAGTAGCATTTATTTATTTATTTATTTATGTACACAAAATTATATACAGAAGCATTTATAACAGTAATACTAGTACAAAGGTGCTACTTATTTCAAAAGAAATCTCTTCCAGTAGACCCATGAGAGGAGAGATTAATTTTGGAGCGGTATGGCGTGTGCATAAATAACGTTTAACATATTTAACTAAACATACATGCTAATACTTACATAATTAAACATGGAACAATTAAATAAATGACAGTAATAAACTACATAAACATACCAATATATATATATGTATATAATATAATATAAGTCTATTTGGAGAGATAATAGTCTTTAACTCGTCGTTTGAATGAAGTAAGAGTTTGGGAATCGCGAATATCATGCGGTAAGGAATTCCACAGTCGTACAGCATGAGCAGAGAAGGAAAAAGAGTAGAAGGAAGTCTTGTGGGTAGGAATAGTAAGAATGGTGCAAATGAGATCTGCAAGGAGAATTAGACGAATGACGGAAAGAGAAACGTTCTTTAAGATAGGAAGGAAAGGCGGGATTAAATAAAATATTAAAAAGAAGATAGAGAATGCGAGTATTTCTACGAAAGCGAATGGGAAGCCATTTCAGCTTAGAACGGTAAATGGAAACATGATCGTATTTTCTTAAGCCAAATATGAAACGAATACAGAGGTTTTGTAACCGTTCCAATTTATCTAGTAGCTCCTCTGTGGCATCAAGATAGCACGCATCAGCATAGTCCAGAATTGGAAGAATCAGGCTCTGCATGAGAGAGACCCTTGTTTGAAAAGGTAAGAAATATTGAAGGCATCTTAGAGTATGGAAAGAGTAGTAGATCTTACGACTAACCTCCTTAATATGGGCCGACCAGTTTAGGTTTGAATCTATAGTAAGACCAAGGTTCCTTGCAGATTTGGTGAATTCAATTGGAGAATCATTATAGTACAGGCTTGGCAATATGTTGATTTGATTACACATATAATAACTACCAATTATCATAGCCTTAGATTTGACAGGATTAACCAAAAGACCATAATACTTCGCCCATTCAGAAACCCGATCAAGTTCTGCATTCATCTCCGCAATGGCTGTCAAGGAGTCCTTCTCATCAAAATGACAATATATCTGTAAATCATCAGCGAAAAGATGGTATTTGCATGTCAGTAGTTTAGAGACTGATGTTATAAATAACGAAAATAGCAACGGCGAGAGTATACCGCCCTGGGGAACACCAGCACTAAGATTACACCAATCAGAAACCGACTCACCAACACGGACAAGCTGTGATCGACCGCGGAGATATGAATCAAACCATGATAGGGAAGAGGGAGAGATATTACTTGACCGCAGTACGCCCAACAAAACGTCAAAGTCAATAGAATTAAATGCACTAGTGAAATTCAGTAACACAATCAAAGTGAGTGCCTTATTTTCCATTGCCCAACGGATGTCGTCCGTTACATTAATTAGAGCGGTGGCTGTGCTATCCAGGCTGTCCAGGTCTGAAACCAGATTGAAATGGGCTAATAAGATTATTTTTATAGAGAAATGAAGAAAACTGGTTGTGTGAAAGATGTTCACACAGCACACATACCGCGTGTTAAAAATAATAATAGCAAAGATAATTATACGGATAATATAAGGTAATAATAGGTAATAATAATATAAGGTTACGGATTGAAAACAATTGACTTTTAACAACTACAAAATGTTACTCTTAATGCTATTGAGGCCACATATGGCTTTAACCATTCAAACAAAATTGTTTAATTATACCTATCAACATTTATATACATGTATATAAAACAACTAAAAACTTATGCTGCCTCTCGAGGCTACTAGCGCCGCATCGGGCTAATGACGCCCCGTAGGGCTATTCATGGCACACAGGGCTGTTGACACCACACAGGGTTATTGACGCCACATGGGGTTATTGACGCCACACGGAGCTATTGACGCCACATGGAGCTGTTGACGCCACTAAGGGCTATTGACGCCACATGGAGCTGTTGACGCCACTAAGGGCTATTGACGCCACACAGGGCTATTGAAGCCACACAGGGTTATTGACGCCACACAGGGCTATTGACGCCACACAGGGCTATTGACGCCACACAGGGCTAATGACGCCACACAGGTCTATTGACTCCACACAAAGCTATTAACGCCACACAGGGCTATTGACGCCACACAGGGCTATTGACGCCACACAGGGCTATTGACGCCACACAGGGCTATTGTCGCCACACAGGGCTATTGACGCCACAAAAGGCTAAACAATTAACAAATAATTAGACACTCAAGTTATAAAACAATGGGATTAAAACTTCGATTAATCACTGTTAGGTACTTATTATTCGAATCGCGTACCTATTGACGCCACACAGGGCTATTACCATCATAGAGTATTAGGTACACCACAATGATGGCTAACAACGTCACAAAGGGGTAAATATTTAACGAATAATTGCACACATAACAAGTTATAAAAAAATTTGATTGTAACTTCAATTAATCACTAAAACTATTATTCAAATCGCTACCTATGGGGTCATTAGAATAAACAAGCCACGGATAAATTTTATCTTTTTTTTTATTTTTTTATTTATTAAGGTACACATACAGACAGATTACAGAATTGCATTATTATCCTTAGGAAATGTATATATAATGAACAAGTAAAATGTCCAACTTTAGTATACATTCAGTCAGAAAAGTATCGGGAATGGATTATTTATTTATGGTTCCAAATTCAAATTTTTGTTTTTTTTGTTGTTGTTAGATTGGCACAACTGTTTTCCATTTTGGCGCGGAGTTTGAGTTGCATCTGTTGTTTACATTAAATACAGTGCTATTTTTAGTTATATCATATCTAGTGTGTATTGCTTATTTCATAATGGATAAAAACATCGAACAAAGAGTTTGTCTTAAATTTTGCATTGCCAATGGAATATCGTGTTCGGAGTCACTGAAAATGTTACAGAAGGCTTACGGTGAATCGACTTTATCAAAAACTCGTGCTTATGAGTGGTACAAAGCGTTCAAAAGCGGTCGAGATGTGATGGAAGATTTGCCTCGCTCTGGTAGGCCATCAACGTCTGCAACTGAAGTTAACATCGCAAAAGTGAAGGAAATAGTGACTGAAAATCCTCATTCAACTTTGAGAGAGATAGCCACCGAACTTTTTGTATCTCACGAGTCGATCCGTACCATTTTAACTAATAATTTGGGTATGAAACATGTTGCCGCTCGGCTAGTCCCAAAAGACCTGAATTTTTTTCAAAAACTCAATCGCATGAGAGTCGCTGAGGACATGCTAGAACGAGTCAATTCCGACCCAACATTCATGAAACGCATTGTTACTGGTGACGAGACGTGGGTTTACGAGTTTGACATGCAAACTAGTCAACAAGCTTCGGAGTGGCGCCTTCCAACTGAACCGAAACCGAAAAAACCACGCCAAAGTCGTTCAAAAGTCAAAGTCATGTTGACTGTTTTCTTTGACTATCGCGGTGTTGTGCACTCGGAATTCTTGCCGGAAGGTCAAACGGTAAATAAGGAATATTATTTGAGTGTTATGCGGCGTTTAAGAGAGCAAATCCGACGAAAAAGGCCAGATTTGTGGAAAGAAAATTCTTGGATTTTGCACCATGATAATGCACCTTCGCACAAGGCCATCATTGTGAACGAATTTTTAACCAAACACTCAACAAATACCATCGAGCAACCACCATATTCACCAGATATGGCTCCAGCCGACTTTTTTCTTTTTCCTAAACTCAAATTACCACTTCGTGGCACCCGTTTTCAATCGGTAGAAGACATAAAAGAGAATTCGCGGCGAGAACTGACCTCAATTCCGGAAACAGCGTTTAAAAAATGTTTTGATGATTGGATTATTCGTTGGCGTAAGTGTATCGTTTCTAAAGAGCATATTTTGAAGGTGATAAAATAAATTTGGATGAATAACAAACAGTTTGTGTATTATTGATCTTTTCCTGCTACTTTCTTGACAGAGTAGTACACAGCATGATCATGTAAAATGAATCATTAACAGAACAAAAACTCAAACAACACGACATTAAAACAAAAACAACGAAGTTGCTCAGAAAGTTACCACAAATCAATGGTTTTTATATAATGTGAGAAAAAGGATACAAAAATAAAATAAAATAGACTCTAGGGGAACAACATAATTAAAAAAATTCGGAATTGCTTGATACTTTGGCTGAAAATATCTAATCCATTAATATTAGCTTTATTATACGATCTACACATGACCGAGAGCGGATTGTTGAAGGAGATCCTGTTTCGGAAAAACGGAACAAAAAATGTTGGAGCATGGCGAGAACGGTGATTGGTATTAAAATTTATTTGCATTAAGAGTTCAGGGCAATCAATAGCGGAATTTATGATTTTATATAAAAATAAAAGCTCGTTTCTTTGCCTGCGACATATCAAGGAAGACGTTTTAAAGTAATGTAACTTAGCATCGAAAATACAGCCCTGTACAATGGTTTTCCTGACTTCTTGGTAATAGGTGTATCCTCAATTTCGTATCTATCATTTTCAATAACTCTTAACTATTTTATATGGTCCACTACATTTAGGAATTAGTTTTTTTGATTGGCCAGGTGTAGCAGAACCCACTTCCCGTTCTACTCTAACTAAATCACCAACTTGGTAAATAGGAGCTGGTTTCCGTCTCTTGTCAAAATACATTTTATGCTTAGCTTGCTCATTTTCAATACGCTTTATAACCTTCTCTCTTATCTCATTGCGATCTTCGGAATGGTTAACTTCAGACACAACAGAATTCATTGCACCATCCGACGATCCAGTAGGAGCAAATCCAAATAATACTTCCGACGGACATTTACCTGTAGACTTATTAATAGTATTATTAAGGCCCCATTGAACTTGAGGTATCATGATATCCCATTCGTTATCTGGTCGCTCATGATTTATTGCAGTAAGAGCATCAACAATTGTTCTGTTGTAATGCTCAATTTGTCCATTTGCGCGCGGTGTAGCAACAGCATTTATTATATGATTTATACCTTTATCTTTGACAAAAGTATTAAATTCTCGACTAGTAAAACTAGTACCTTTATCGGTCACTAGTATACGTGGTACATACACCAAAAAGGGAAAAATATTCTTAGAAAACACCAATCGTAGTTTTGTTTTTACAATCTTTCACAGGTTTGATGAATATAAACTTTGTTAAAGAGTCTATAATTGCAAGGATATAGGAATTGCGTTTTTTACTTTGAGGAAAGGGACCGCAATGATCAAATTAATATATTTAGCTTGAAAGGGATATTTACCAGTTTCTTTAAATTTCATAATATTTTATATGAGAATAAAAATATTTTTAATATAAATTAAAATATTTTTAGTATAAATTAATAGAATATGGCATGTATCATTTCAAAGGGTTTAACAGGTTTGGGTATTGAGTGAAGCATGCCTTCTTTTGGTCCCCCTGGAAGCTTATTGTGAGCACAATTTAAGCATGCTTTGCAATATTTCTTAATAAAATGACGCATTTTTTTAAACCAATAAACCTTTTTAACTCTTGCATACGTTTTATCATAACTAAAGTGTCCAACGTCATCGTGGTTGCTTTTAACTATTTGCCATCTCACTGACTTTGAAACCACCCGCAACAATGTTACTGCATCGTCTATCTGCTCTACTCTATATAATCTATTTTTTTTAATGTAAATTGATTTTTAACTTCTAGTATTTTATTGGATTCGGGATCTTTTAGAATTTCAATCATTCGCTGTATTTCACTGTCAGATTGTTGCACAGTTTCAAGCCATCTTTCATCTACCACATCGATTACATTTACGTCAAGCCTTATATTAAAAATATGATCATCGTCATCACGAGATGGTTCTTGCATTGCAATCCGCAACACGAGGAATTAAATCTCTTTTAGTCATAGTACTCTTAACAGCATTACAATCTGTCACTAACGTGAAATTTGTACAAAGCAAATACACCCTGAACCTATTTAAAGCAGTAACGACAGCTAGGGTCTCCAACGCATACGAGTGAAATTTTTGTTCTTCAGGTGAAGTTTGTCGACTGTAATATGCTATAGGTTGGAGACCCTGAGCATTGTTTTGTAAAAGAGTCGCTCCAATTCCTAACTTGCTAGCATCCGTATGTACTTCAAGTGTAGCAGTTGGGTCATATAAGGCAAGTATAAGACGACTAACTAATCTTTCCTTTAAAGTCTCAAAAGCTTGCACTTGTTCAGGGCCAAATCGGCAGGATTCATTCTTCTTAGTAAGAACCGTTAGTGGTCTAGCAATGGCTGAAAAATTCCGCACAAACCTCCGAAAATAGCTGGCTAACCCTACAAACTGACGAATTTCGTGAACATTCATAGGTGTAGGAAATGATTTTACTGCCTCAATTTTAAGTTTACCCGGCCTTATGCCACTCTCAGAAATTTCATACCCAAGATATTCTATATTATGTTGAAAGAAAACACACTTTTTGTGATTTAAGGTCAGATTAGCTTTTCGTAATAATAAAAATACCTTCTCAAGTTTATCTAAACCATCTTGTATCGTTTTTGAGGGAATTAATAGGTCATCCATGTAGGCTAAAACTAGACTCTGTTCTACACCATTTAACATAGAATTTATTACCCTTTGAAAAACACTTGGTGCATTGGATAACCCAAAAGGCATACGATTGTATTCGTATAATCCATCGGGGGTTATGAATGCGGTGAGATATTTACTATCCTCTGATACAGATACTTGATAGTAGCCGGAAGCTAGATCTAAACTTGTAAAGAATCTGTTACCGCATAAACAATCTAATTTATCTTCAATTCGAGACAACGGATACTTATCCTTCAAGGTCTTCCGATTCAATGCTTGACAATCAATACATAAACGTTTTTGTCCATTTTTCTTGTTAAGAAGTAAGACTGGACTCGCAAAAGAAGAACTTTTGCGTATAATATTATTTTATAGCAAGTCACCTAATATTTTTTTTTAATATTAATTGTTCTTTTTCTTTTATCGACATACGATAAGGGTTATATACAACGGGTACGGTAAAACCCCCAATCATCGATACTTTAATGCACGAACACTAGTATTTTTACAATATTTGTTTTATTTTTATTATTTTTTCTTATTTTGAAGTTTTGAGTAAAATTTTAGGATATTTTGCATGATATATTAAAGTAGAAATGAATGAGATATAAAAATTTACAAGAAATACCAATATAGATTTATGGTATTTTTGACCTAATATTCGACTGCAGAAATCCATTTACCGACCACCGGTTATCGACATGTTCCAATAATCGAGATCTAGGAATCGACATGTTCTATTTATGGACACCCAATATTTAACGGTCCATTAATCGTGCACCCAGCCTAAAATTTTCAAGGTAGCTTTTAATCATATCAATTAAACTTACACAGTAGTAAATTATTCATAAATGGTCAATGATAATGCGTTTTATACTGTCGAGTTATTCATCTTTGGTTCCTCTTCCGTGGATAAATATGTGCCAGGGCCCATTGAACATGTGACTAGAGATTTGCCAGTAATTTTATCGTGTAAGGTGATCCTGGGTACGCCAAACTTTTTTACTTCCGTCGCAATTTTTTCTACTTTCTTAACTGCGTCTATCGCCTATGCCATTTGAAACGGCGTGTAGTTTTTTTAGGTGCTATTCTTAAAAAAAATTATGTCAATTATTGGTAACGGTTCAATTTTATAAAAATATTTATTAATAATCATAAATGTAGTAATAAAGTGCTAATAAGAGCTAACTGTCCATGAATTAAGCAGCAAAGAATTTCAAACAAAAATAATTTCAACATTTGTCGATTATTGGAACATGCGCTTAAAAAAATAACCAATGATCGACAAGCGAGTAATCGCTTTAAAAGTAACCTTAATTTGAAAAAAAATAATATTAAGAAGTATTGACTTTGATTCCCCATCTGTTTAATAATTAGCTCTCTCAATTTAACAAAACCGAAATAGTTATGAGCAATAAACCTTACTCACCTCCTTAGTGATTTCGCTAATAAAACTGGATTTCCGTTAAAAACTTCTGCCGGTCGATATTTAAAGCTCCGTCATTTTTATCAAAATTACCGAATGTAGAAAGTGACACTTGCAATGAGAGCTGGATGAACCTTGTCTAAACCTATGCTTCGTTTACGTTCAAATACACAACATTAGTACGTATATCCTTTTTTATTTTACTTTTTATGTGTCGATCATTGGTGGTCTGTCGGACATTGGGTACTTTACGTTATATCATCTTTAAGTTTAATAGACATTTTAGCCAAATCAGTTTTGCCCAATTCCGATAAACTTAAAGCAAAACAATCCCTATACTTCTGCAACAGTTCGTAAAACCTACTCTTGTCCTTATCAGATAGATGGCTACCAATTTTTATTTCGTGTAACGGTAAATGATCTTTTGCTTTTATTTGTGAAGTATATTCTGTCATCCCAATATATGGTTCCACAATTTCTTTATATGTTACGCCTCTGGCCAATGTTTCACCGATAGAAAATGTCAATGATTTTTTGTTAAGATTAGATATCATAACATACCCTTTGTTATTTAAAAATGAATATAATCCAGATAAAACAATATACTTCCTCAATTCACTACAACAATAAGATGTTGGAACAAAAAGAGATCCTGGAAATTTTGCTGTTGTTTCTACTTCTACTGGTACAGTTGAATAAGGTTCAAGAGTAACTTCATGTAAAGATGTAAGTTTTAATTTCAAGCATATGTCCATACAATAAGGTTCGGGAGATTCATAGAATACAAGACTATTAGCCGTCTTTAAAGCTACAATGTTGGGCAATTCGGTAAAAGTTTGTCCAATAATTATATCATAAGGCATATAATGATCAGAAACAACAACTAAATTTATTTTAACACTAATATTATCAATAAGTATTGTACCTTCAACAGTTCCTAAAGGTTTGAAACAGGTATTACCAAAACCTCTTAAATTTGGAAGTTCTTCGTTAAAACAATAATTTCCAAATATTTCTTTAGCCAAACTTTCTTTTACCCAAGTACAGTTATTGCCTAAATCAATAAATGCTTGTTTTTCCCAACTATTAATTTTTATGTCTTGAAAGTATTTGTTAGTGGTAATTAAGTCATTATCTATGCGTAAAACTGTCTTTTCATTGGGCACAATAGAACCTTGCACGGTAGTAATAGAATCATTACCATTATCAGACAGATTGACCTTATTAATATTCCGATTAAATCTATAATCTTTTGTAGTATGTCCTACTCTTCTACAGTTACCGCATCTATTGATAGGCTTTGTACATTTAGTACGAATGTGACCAAATTCCCCACAGTTATAACAAGTAATTCCAGGTTTACTGGACTCAGCATTAATTATTGATGCAGTTGATTTAGTTTCTGAGTCTTTAATCCATGGTATCTTACGTTTTACCAAAACTTGATGACCATAACTTTGAGTTAACGTTTTTAAGTACGAAAATAGCTGTTCGGGTTCCTCAAAACGGCAAGCGTTAGCACTCATTCTTACGAATTTATCGTCAATACCATGCACTAAACAACCAATCGCTTTTCTTCCAGCAATATCACACTTATTTATTAATGACATTTTTTCGTAATAATAAACATCTAAAAGCTGACCTAACTTACAGCGTATTTGCAACATTTGTTGCAAGAGGTCACCGTAATTCTCAGTAGAAGGAAAAGCAGACTTTAACTTTTCTACCCATTCATCTCAGCTATACAGAAGAGATGGCAGTCCCTGGTACCAACGTTTGGCAAGCCCAGTTAATTTAGCTAAAGCATAGTGACGGGTTTGCTTTTCGTTCCACGAGTAAATAGTAGCGCACTCGTTTACTTTGTGTGTCCAGGATTCGATATTTTGGGAACCGTCACTAGGATCAAACTCGGGAATAACATTGATGTGCGTAAAAAATTGAGCGGGTATGGCGAAATTATTAATATTATTAACAGAAGTTCCAGTTCCAGTTACATTTTCTAAAGTTATGGCGTTTGATTTCTCCGCTTCTGCTAACGGGGAGAGTACACTGTACAAAAAGGAGACCTATGAGATCACGTCGTAACTTTCATATTGTCTCCATTTTGTACAGTGTACTTTTTAATCCCCTTTTCCCTAAATATCTGTCAGAAAAATTCACTTTTCGCATCCATGATCCACGCCTTTGTTCCTGTCAAAAATTCTTGATATGAAAGACCCCAATCAGGCTACTGAAACGCTAATTGATAATATAAAAGATGCCTTAGATTCCAATATAGTTTGTAAAACCCCTAATAGGAAATTCATCATTAAACCCTGGATAACAACTGATTTACTTAGATGTATTGTCCATCGTGATACTCTCCATATGAAAGTTAAAGCTGATCCAAATAACGAAGTGCTTAAAACTACGTACAACCGTTATAGGAATTACTGTAACAACCTTTTAAGATCACTCAAAGAAAAACATGACACATTACTTATTGATAAATGTAAAACCCCAAAACAAACATGGAAGGCCATAAGAACCATAACAGATACTACTCCTAACAAAAATCCTGCAGAAGAACTTCTAAAACCCACATCCATCACTAGCTCAAATCCAATCAATACCGTACATGAATATTTTGTAAATATAGGCCCCAAACTTGCTGAAAACATCAAAAATAAAGCCAATACTTTTAATATTAGATGCTCAATTGCTTTACTTGAAACCGACGTCACTGAAGTTGAATCTCTTATAATTAATCTTAAAAATGATTCTGCTACTGGATGGGATGGAATACCATCGTCATTCCTAAAAATGAGTACAATTAGCCCTATTTTGGTACATACATTTAATCTTTGTCTTTCCTTGGGAATTTTTCCTGACTGCCTTAAGCACTCAATCATTCATCCCATCCATAAGAGCGCTAGCAGAGACTACGTCGAAAATTATCGCCCAATATCTGTACTGACTGCTCTATCAAAAATTTTTGAAAAATTACTTAATTCACGTCTTGTGAAATATCTTAAACAAGAGAATATCCTGTCGGATTCACAATTTGGTTTTCAGACAAATAAATCAACTGAAGACGCAGTCACACAATAAACAGATTTAATTGTTAGTAATGTCAATCAGAAAAAAAAATGTGTCGGATCTTTCCTTGACCTATCAAAGGCATTCGACACAGTCTCTTCTACGATTCTGTTACAAAAAATGGAAACCGTTGGAAGACGTGGCCTACCGCTCCAATTATTTGAGAGTTACTTATCCAACAGAACCCAATCAGTCAAAATAAAAGACCAGGTAAGCAATTCTCTACTAGTTACATGCGGTGTGCCCCAGGGAAGTGTTCTTGGCCCGAGTCTCTTCCTGATATATATAAATGAACTATGTCAGTACAAGCCTTATAAAGGACAAATATTTTCGTACGCGGACGACACTGCTGTCATATTTCAGGGAGATTCTTGGGCTGAAGCAAGACATGTTGCTGAGAAGGGACTCAGAGAAATAGCACAATGGTTAAATAAAAACTTACTTACCTTAAATGTTGCCAAATCTAAATTTATGACATTTTCCAATTTTAAAACAACCCACCCCCGAATAATTATAACTTAATTACATATTTGTTTAAATGCACAAACCTTATGTGACTGCACTAAATTACAAAAAGAAAACGATATTAAATACCTTGGTGTCCAAATCGATAATACCCTGACATGGAATGCACACATAGACCTTCTGTCATCGCGAACACGTAAACTCATTTGGATATTCAAGAGATTAAGAAATTTACTGAAACCAACTTTATTAAAAACTGTATATTATGCACTTGTACAATCCATCCTCAACTATTGTATACCCGCATGGGGTGGAGCGTGTAAAACCAAAATCTTGAAGGTAGAACGTGCTCAAAGATCTGTACTAAAAGTTATGACTAGGAAACCTTATCGATATCCTACAAGTGACCTTTACCGAGACTGCAAGGTTATGACGGTTCGACAATTATTCATTCTACGCATCACTTTAAACAAACACAGATGTTTACACTTCGACTCCAATATACCCATTAGGAATGGAAGAAGAATATGTACAACTCCCACTCATAACATAATTGAAAAATATTTACTTACCTTAGACTACTCTGAGACGGAATCGTTTATTATTGTTTTAAATTGAATTGTTTAATAAAGTAGTATCCTGACTCTTCAAGTTATGTACTAGTCCTAAGTAATACGTTAGGTAATTAGATTTAAGGTAATACTTGCGTTCACATTTTGTAAACTTCGAACACAATAAATTATGTATTATGTAAACCTCTCTTGCCACGGGTGGGTGACCTGGAGGCCTGAAATACAGGTCTAACCTAATTTAGGCTCCGGTCCACCTCCCAATATAAATTTAAATTTGTATATTGGTATGTTGTGGAAAAAATAAATCTTTTTTTCATTTTCATTTCATTTCAATGCTGTCGGGCCGGATGAAATCAGTCGCGGGATGCTGATCCCAATTCTCAGTTTTATTCTCCCTGTCATACACGCACATTATAAATACCAGTTTTATAGAACATCGTTTTCCTACCTCATGGCGTAATGCTTTTGTTCGTCCTCTCCCCAAGATTCCTGATCCTATCCGTTTAAATGATGTGCGTCCCATTTTCATCCTTTCCTTCCTGTCTAAAATCCTCGAAGCCTCTGCCTTTAATCAGATTTTAAAACACTTGATTGACGACAATCTTCTCAATCGATATCAGTCTGGTTTTAGGCCCGGACACAGCACAACTACTGCACTGCTACGTGTTACTGATGACATAAGAAAGGGTGTCGGGAGAGTCTGGTGGGAATATGGGTCTCTCTCTAAGAGAGAAACGAATAATTTCACTGATTGAGATTTATTGCCAATAGAATAATTAAATTTGTACAATATGCGCGTTACCGATCAAGACCACGAGACGACTGAGAACGGAGGGGATTCGATCGCCAGTCGCTCTACATAAAAATGCAATTCAGCAAGTTGCATGTCGCTACATCATTCCCCTCTTTTTTTTTAAAAAAAAGGTTGTATACAAAATTTTGAATAATATTGTAAAAAACATTAACACCATTTGCAAAATCAAGAAAATATATAAAAGTTTGTTTAAATTATAATATATACTTTAGTTTCATACACAAAATGCACTATGATCATGACACACTTTTAACAAATAAGACTGAGAAGTCGCGGGCGCAGGATTGAGAATCACTGGCTGTGCCGGCGCTACTACTCTGACTTGCGTGAGATCGCGGCATGTTAGCGGCGATTTGCTTGCGCATCCAGGAACGCACGCGGCTTTGGAACTTCCTCCATATGATGTATACTTCCACCAACAATAGTATACTGACAATGGCTATCATCAATATATTTTGTTGAGACATATGTGCCTCCACCTGACTATTGTTCTGGGCTACGATGACTGGATCTTTACTCTGAGCACTGCCCATTCTTCAACAATTAATTCAGACGTTCGAATGTATTTAAAAACGAAAATCTTCTGTCCAAACTAATAGAAAATTATCGAAGTAAAAATATCCCGTTGTGTCATAAACATATGACATTACACACTTCATACCTACTTAAATACCTAATCTCATAAACAGTGCATCTTTCAGACACTTATAAAATTCAAGTAATGAAATTTGATATATCAATCTACAAATGAACACTGCATAGGAACGATGTGTTTGTAACACATCGTTCCTATGCAGTTACATTCCATAGTACCTACTTACACTGCAAAGTTAAGTTCAAAATAAAATTGTTATAGAAAAGAAACTGTGAAGTACAAAATAAATTGATACAGAAAAGAAACTGTATGTACTTATACAAAAACAGAATACAACTGTTACACAAAAATAATACCGTTATCGATTTAGCATTAACATGTATGGTTTTTTATATATTTATTACCAAACTACACGTATTAGATAAAACGATATTACAAATATGTGTTTTTTAACTAACCTAGAAAATAAACAAAACGAACGGATTCTAACGATGCGACCTCTACGCGTTACACGATGCGTATCTGTATCTGATCCTTCTGTACTGTGTTCTATTTGCACAGGGCTTGACAAGCTTCTCTGTGGCACGATACTCTTAGATACGTCTAACCGTTCGTATGTACCTTCTTCACGATCCAGTGGTACAGGGCATAAATTGCTTCTCTGCGTATCGGTTAAATCATCGTCTTGGAGTACATACGCGGGTTTAAGCCTATCTATAGATATACGTGTTAATTTGTCTTTGACTCTCACTACAAATACCTTACTTCCTCGTTGTATGACTTTATATGGACCGTCATAAGTCGGTTGTTAAGGTTTTCGAACTGCGTCATTACGAATGAAAACATATTCGCTTGTCTTAAGATCAGGATGAACGAAAATTGTCCGTGAGCCATGTTGAGAAAACGACACAGGTTTGTATTTACAAAAAGTATCTCTTATCCTTTCATCTAATGTTTCGGGATTGCATACCTGAGTTTTCGTAGTGTCAAAAAAATCTCCGGGTAACCTTAACGCTTGGCCGTACATCATTTCCGCAGCGCTTACTACACTGTCACTACGGAGTGCTGCACGAAGACCTAACATTACAGTTGATAACTTTTCTACCCAAGAAGTGTTATCTAAACGAGCTGAAAGTGCTGCTTTTAAAAATCTATGGAAACGTTCCAGAATACCGTTACATTGTGCGTGATATGGTGTAGTTCTTGTTTTATTCACACCCATATAACGCATAAGGCGGTTAAACAAATCGCTTTTGAATTGACGACCTTGGTCGCTAGTTATCGTATGTGGACATCCAAAACGTGCTATCCAACCCTGGTAAACTACACGTGTTACTGAATCAGCTGTTTTATCTTTAGATTCAGGCCATCTCAAGAGTTACTAGATATCTACGAGTATAACCATCCGCTGTTGTTGGAAGAAGACCAATAATATCTAAATGAATATGTTCAAACATGTCGCATTCAGGAAACTGTTGTAGCTGAGACAAAGTATGTCTATTGACTTTACATCTTTGAGACTGAATACATGTTTTTGCCCACAAAACTACATCTCGGTTCATGGTTGGCCAGAAAAATTTTGAACTAACTAATTTACGTGTGTTTCTTATTTCCGGATGGCTAAGGTTATGTACGCTATTAAAAATTATCCTACGAAATTTTTGTGGTACATATGAACGAACATTATCCGTTGAAAATTCACAATATAACTTATAGTTGCAGTTACTTAAGCTAATACATTTCAGTTGAATGTTATCCGATCCGTTGTTTGTTACAAACTCATCGTGGGACTGAGCTTCTGCCAACGCTGCGAAGTCTACGGTCGTGGGACACGTTATTGTTTCTACGCGGCTAAGTGCATCGGCTACTACATTGTTTGGACCTTCAATATGACGAATGTCGGTAGAAAATTCACTAATATAAATAAGTTGTCTTGTCCGCCTAGGTGTCTCCTTATCGGAACCTATTTTAGAAAATGCGTAAACTAACGGCTTATGACCTGTGTATATGATGAGAGACCTTCCTTCGTGCAGGTTCCTAAAATGTTTTATAGCCATATATATAGCGAGTAACTCGCGATCATAAGTAGAATACTTACGTCGAACCGATGATAATGCCTTGGAATAATAACCTAGCGGCTTCCAGGTATCGCCCACGTGTTGCTGCAATACTGCATCAACACATGTGTTTGAGGCGTCCGTCATAAGTGCTAGCGGTGCGTCTGCTACTGGATGGAACAAAGTACGTCCGACCATTGTATGACAGTTTTGTCATTTTTTTTAGCACCGTGTTAAAACTTATTAAGTACGGATTGATAGGATGCGACGTTTGGAAGATGAGCTCGATAAAAATTGAGCATACCCAAAAAACGACGTAGTTGCGCAAATGTCTCCGGTTTTGGGCAATCTTTAATTGCTTGAACTTAGTCTTCCAAAGGTCGTATCCCCTCAGTACATACTTGATAGCCTAGGAATTCAATTTGCAAGATGCAGATACCATACTTAACAAATCTTTGAAATACTATCTCTAGATGCTTTTCATGGGTAATTGTGTCACTAGCTATTAATGCGTCATCGATATAACAATATACAAAATCAAGACCGTGTAATACAGTATTATTCATAAAACGCTGGAATGACTGTGCTGCATTACGTGAACCAAAAATTAAATAAAAAATTATGTTCTAAAAAATCTGCTCCAATAATCGGCTGACTCACATTCGCGACTACAAATGTCCAACGAAAACAACGCCTTAGGTTCAAATTTAACACTAAAGTTTGAGAGCCGTACGTCCTTATCTCAGTTCCGTTGCTGCATACAGTTTGTAATCCGAGCACTTACTATCACTAAAGGATTTTTTCTTGCGCGGAATCACCGAAACGTTCGCACCTGTATCCACTAAAAACGTAGTCCACTATTTAAATCTGTTACGCATAGGCGGTGGGATGTCAAAACGGTGCAGACTTCCGCCACTGGCTGCACTCTCGTTAGTTTTCCGGAGTTTTCCAGGCACATGGTTTCTCACATTTCTTGGCACGATTCTAGAAACGGTAGTGGTAGAAGCAGAGCCAATCGGGGCTATGGGGTGTACGCTGCCGGGAAGCGCTGCGTGTACGGTATGATGAACGTTTATTACCTCTGTCGCGTTGTATTGACCTTGACCTCGTATCCATTCGGTTCAACCGAACATTTATTTTGGCTATCTCTGCCATAATTTTGTCACACTGATCTAATGAGACCTGGGAAACCTCGGCGACGTTCTCAGGCCGAGTCGTCATTTTATCGGCAATGTCACACAAACTTTCTAAATCCACATTCTCCGTCACCGCAAGAACAGCTCTCGCCGCTGGTGGCAGATGGCCTTGCCACAATATACGAAGGGTTTCGTCAGGAATCTTACCCCTAGCGAGATCGCGCATGCGGCGCAATAGCTGGGAAGGCTTTTGTTCCCCAAGCTCCATTTCCCCGATCAATTTTTGTATCTTCCTGTTTTCTGACTCCTCGTTATGTAGTAATCTGGCCTTCAGACGTTCGGATTTCTTAGTTTTTGGTGGATCCATAAATAAATCAGATACTTGTTGAATGGCATCCTTAGTCAAATTCGATACGACGATGTTAAATTTAGAATCATCTCCCATTTTCTGTGGTGCTAATATAAGCTTCTGTTCGAATAAACCAAACCCTCGGTTGATCTTTCCAAAAATCCGGCTAATTGCAGACAATCCACATCCTAATTTTTCTTCCGTATCCGCCATGGTCGAAGTACCGGCGACGGCGGGCAGTGGTACCGGAATTTTAACAGGCTAATCAACTTGAGGTGACACTTGCGGGTTCATTTTTCACAACAAATTTTGAGTCTGAAATCACTACTACACTTTTGTTCATTTTTTCGCGGGTCACCAGTGTCGGGAGAGTCTGGTAGGGCTTAGAGAAAGAAACGAATAACTTCACTGATTGAGATTTATTGCCAATAGTATAATTAAATTTGTACAATATGCGCGTTACCGATCAAGACCACGAGACGACTGGGAACGGAGAGGATTCGATCGCCAGTCGCTCTACATAAAAATGCAATTCTGCAAGTTGCATGTCGCTGCAAGGGCATGGAAAACCAAAAAGTTACCATATTGGTGTTAGTTCATTTTAGTAACGCGTTTAATACTGTCGATATCGATATTTTACTATCTATTCTAACCCTTTGCAACGTCTCCCCTTCGGTGATTGATTGGTTCTCGAGTTATCTTCGCGGTCGTCGGCAGCAGGTTCGCAACGGCGCGGAGACATCCGACTGGTGTGATCTGAAAGTACCGCAAGGCGGCATTTTATCTCCTATCTTTTTTTCTATTTTTATTAATCTTCTCTCGTGTCATATTACATGCTCTTATCACTTTTGTGCAGACGACTTGCAGCTTTATACACATACTAATATAGACGACATAGATAAGTCAATATCCATAATAAATAACAATTTAAACATTATACTGGGGTGGTCTAAAAACTTTGGGATCCAGGTTAATGTAAAAAAGTGTCAGGTGGTTGTAGTTGGAAGTACCTATCAAATAAATTACGGGATCGCACTAACGAGAATTGGTGCTTATATAAGGCTGCAAGGAATCTCTGCAATAGATTTTGTAGAAATGCAAAACGCCAATATTTCTCCGACAACATAGAAAATGTTTCTCCAGCTAATATGTGGAAATTTCTTAATTCTCAGGGTATAGGTAAAGTACAGAAATCATGTCCAAATTCCCTTTCACTTTGAATGAGCTTGACAATCAGTTTTCCTCAGTTCCTCTTTTAGATGAAAATATAAAATTAGCTTCGATCTCTTCTATTCTTGCTTCGCCTTCTCCCGACGGTAGGCCATTTGAATTCTCAGCTGTCAATGAAGACGACGTATACAAAATCATTCATTCCATCTCCTCTAATGCCGTTGGTCCAGATCAAATAAGTCGTGTGATGTTAATTCCAATCCTCTCTTATGTCCTCGGATATCATCACTCATATTATTAATAACAGTTTCTCAGAAAATCGATTTCCTCTTTCATGGCTCATGACCTATGTACGTCCTCTCCCAAAAATTCCAGATCCTACTCATCTGAATGACGTACGTCCTATCTCCATACTTTCATTCTTATCGAAGGTTCTAGAAGCATCTGCTTTTAACCAGTTATCAAAACATCTACTTGATAACCACCTTTTAAATAAATCTGGTAATATCAATCTGATTTTAGGCCGGCGCATAGTACCACCACTGCACTTCTTCGAGTTACAGAAGACATAAGAACGGGCATGGAACATAAACAAGTCACAATTTTAGTATTAATAGACTTTAGTAACGCATTTAATACTGTTGACATTGATATCATTTTAGCCACCCTTTCCCGTTGCAACGTCTCTTCTTCGGTGATTTCTTGGTTCTCCAGTTATCTTCATGGACACCGGCAACAGATTCATAACGGTACGGATGAATCAGATTGGTGCAAATTGAAAGCTGGCGTCCCACAAGGCGGTATTTTGTCTCCTATTTTGTTTTCAGTTTTCATAAACTTGCTTTCATCATATATTAACTGTTTCTATCACTTCTATGCTGCTTCTGCGACTTGCAGCTTTATGTACAGACGAATATTGATAACATGGAACAGGCCATTGATTTGCTGAATCAAAACTTAAATGGAGTTCTAGACTGGTCTAATCGATTTGGCATTTCTGTTAATGTTAAAAAGTGTCAGGCTATAGTAGTTGGCAGTTTCTATCAGATTAATAATATTGACATTAACACTTTGCCACCGCTGATCTTTGACGAAACTATAATTGAATTTAGTACTACTGTTAAAAACCTTGGCTTACATATTGATACCAACTTACATTGGGATTCACACGTTGTTGCAACCAGTCTGAAAGTTTACAGTGTTCTGCATTATCTGCAGCGCTTAAAACATTTTCTTCCAACAAAGACGAAGATTTTGCTTGCCCATGCACTTCTTCTGCCTATAATTGATTATGCTGATGTGTGTTATCTGGATTTAACTGAAGAGCATCTCAACAAATTAGAACGTCTTCTAAACAATTGCATCAGGTTTGTATTCTGCCTTCGGAAGTACGATATTTCTGAATACCGTTCTCAGCTAAAATGGCTCCCCATCCGTAACCGTAGAAATCTTCACATTTTATGTCAGCTCTATACCATTCTCAATAATCAGCTTGCCCCAGACTATCTTTAAAATCAGCTTGCCCCAGACTATCTTAAAAAAGACTTCCAACTATTAAATTCTACTCACGAAAAAATCCTACGTTCTTCAAATAAGTTAACTCTTGCTATCCCTTTTCACCGTACAGGTATTGCCTCCAGTTCTTTCGCCGTTATGGCTGTTAGGCTCTGGAATTCACTTCTCGAGTCCATCAGGACATCCCCAAGTTGTTCCAGTTTCAAATCGCGGGTATACGGGTTTTTCTTGAGTCGCGAGGGTATTTAATACGGGTTCCCGCTATATGGCATAATTTCGATGTGTCGAATTTCACTTGGCTTAACACACTTGGCATATTTTTTTTAGCCGAATATATTTAATGCATAAAAATTTATTAGTATAATAATCGTTTGGCCGAATGTTTATAAAGCAGAATTTACAATGGCATACTTTTAATGTGGCGGAATTTTGTTTGGCATAATTACCTTTGACAGATTTTTCTTTTGCATATTTTCGTTTAGCATAACTTGTACTTAGTCGAATGGTTATTTCACTTGGTATAACTACGGAGTTAGCAGAATTTCCTTTGGAATTATTGTAACTAAATGGCATATTGCTATTTAAAATAGTATTCTAAATCCAATTGCAATTGGTCTAAAAAATATACTATTTTGTGCTATAAAACTGCGTGACAGAACGAGTCGCTGCAAAACCGACTCCACGTAGTCTTGTTTACCCTACCCCTAGAGTGTAACTTAAAAACGCGTAGGCACGGAGGGGCGAGGCGGCCCGCGGGCTGAGGAGCAGGTGGCTTGAAGCCACCGCACCACCGTACCTTCGGCTTACTGGCCAGCCTCAGCCGCGGCGGCGAGACGAAAGCCATCTGCGACGATAAGCTCGCGTGGGGCCGCCGGAGCCCCGCAGTGCCGGGGCCGTCACGGAACCCGTGCTTGCTTGCATGCTTGCATGCTGCATGTTTGCTTGCATGCTGCATGCTTGCTTGCTTGTATGCTTGCATGTTGCATGCTTGCTTGCTTGTATGCTTGCATGCTGCATGTTTGCTTGCATGCTGCATGCTTGCTTGCATGCTGCATGCTTGCTTGCATGCTGCATGCTTGCTTGCATGCTGCATGCTTGCTTGCATGCTGCATGCTTGCTTGGATGCTGCATGCTGAAAAAATATTGTTTAAGATATTTAAACTAAAGATGATTCTTTATAAAAACTTTGTGCTAAGATAAAGCTAAAAGTTTGCCTAAAGATGATTCTAAATGTAAACTTTATGAGTATGAAATTTCTGCCATTTGATTATTATGGATGTTAAAATTATGCCTTAAGATGATTCTGCGTTATGAGTGTATGCTAAATAAGTACATGCCAAATGATGTTCGGCGAAATGAAGATTCTGCCAACCGATATTATGCATTTGAACACTATGCCAAAAAAAATTCGGCAACAAAGGGTAGACCCATTTAATACCGCCTTTTCACTCATTTCGGTAATCGCTGCACCTATTTATTTATGTATATATTTTTGTATATTGTTTATCGTTATTTATGTATATTGTTTATCTATTGTAGTTTTTATGTATGTATATTATAATTATTTTATTTTATATTTTGTGTAGGTATAAATATATTTATTTAGTTTAACCCCACATGAAGTTTTCTGTAAGACCCAATGGTTGACTGGTAGGTAGATAATGCTTCTAGCATTAAGTCCGCTAATTGTGCTATACATTTGTATCTTGTGCAATGCAGTTTAAATAAATAAATAAATAATTTAGACATCAATAGTACGCTACCTCTGATGTTCGACGGGACTCCGATACCTTTCAGTCTGCGTCAAAGACCTCGGTCTTCTCATCGATTCAAACCTTTGCTGGAACCCATATGTCGTTGAGCTCAGTCGAAAGGTCTACGGGTCTCTACATTACCTGCAACGTCTGAAACATTTTTGTCCCATCAAAACTAAAGTAATGCTGGCTCAAGCACTTGTTATACCCATTATTGATTATGCTGATATGTGTTGTCTGGATTTAACTGAAGAACAACTTAATAAGCTTGAACGTCTTCTCAATAATTGTATCAGATTTATTTTCTATCTTCGTAAGTATGACTCACTTAAGTGTTCTTAGCTTAAGTGGCTGCCCATCCGACAACGTAGGAATCTTCATATTCTTTGCCATTTTATATATATATATATGTATATGTATATATATTTATTTTTAGTGTAGTATATAGGTATATATTATGTATAGGTTTTTAGTATATATCGTATAGTAAGTATGTTTATTGTACATTTCACTGATCTACATCAAAATTGCCTTTTACATGAAAATACACTATATTGATTGTATTCTACTCGCTGAACACAAATATACAAGTTAAAATTCATAGTAAGCTCTTATTGTGCATTTATGCCATATAAATATAATAGCGGGTAGCGCGACAGATTTATCACATTAATGATGATAACTCAAAATGTTTAGTGATTAATTACCCGCGGATTTTTTTTTCCACATTTATTTGTTGCTTTTAATTCTGACTTGGTTTTGTTCAACAGTTAAAACGTGAAATTGGTACCGTTTTGTTGACATTTTTAGTGACAAATCTACAGGTTTCGTTATGTGGCGTAAATGTCTTTACAAATGAGCTATACCAAGTACTGTTGTTTTTTGTGCGAGTGGGATAGTCGGGCTAGATCTTAACATTACATAAAAAAAGATTGGAATCGTAGACTAAGCCTGAATCCTGGAGAAAATAATGTAAAGCACCTTTCTCTAGTTGATTCCCAAAAAAATCTATTACCACCTTTACATATCAAACTGGGACTAATGAAAAACTTTTTGAAGGCTCTCAACAAGGATGGACCAGCATTCAAATACCTGCGAAGTAAATTTCTACGTATTAGCGACGCCAAAATTAAAGAAGGAATCTTTAGATATCAGGCCTCAAATAAGAGAGATTCTTAAGGACCAAAATTTAAATCAGTTTTACACGGCTTTGAAAAAGAAGCATGGGAATCTTTTAGAGCAGTCGTTCAGGGTTTTTTTGGCAATAAGAGAATTGAAAATTATGTTGAACTTGTGAACAATCTCCTTCGAAAGTATCAACAGTTGGGTTGCAATAGGTATGCCCCGAAAAATTCATTTCCTTGACTCTCATCTTGATTTTTCCCTTCTAATTGCGGTGATATAAGTGACGAACGTAGTGAACGATTCCACCAAGATATCTCGACAATAGAAAAGAGATACCAGGGCTGATGGGATGCGTCAATGTTAGCGTACTACCGCTGGAATTTGAAAAAAGATACCCCTAGCAGTGATTACAAAAGACAAACGAAAAAGAAGATAAGATCTTAATTAACTAGGTCATTTTTATTAAATTGTAATATTTCCATTTTTATGTAACTAAAAAGCAAAAAATAATAATTATTATAGTTTTTTTTTTATAAAATGTTTTGTGCTTTAACGTGTTACTAAAAGCCAAATTTTGTATATTAGGTATATTTCCAAAATAAGAGCTAATTAAAAAAACTTATTCTTGTTTTTCTATTCAGTAACCTCAAAGCAATATTAAAATAACGACGGACGGCCTCTGTGGCGCAGCGGTAGTGTACTTGTCTATGTCACCGGAGGTCCCGGTTCGAATCCCGGCCAGAGCATGATGAGAAACGAACTTTCTCTAATTGGCCTGGGTCTTGGATGTTTATCTATATATTCTAAAATATAGTATCGTTGAGTTAGTATCTCGTAACACAAGTTTCGAACTTACTTCGAGGCTAACTCAATCTGTGTAATTTGTCCCGTATATATTTATTTATAAAGTATTCAATAGAAAGGCACAAAAAAAGTTACATTTTGTAGACCAGTGTTATTATTACCCACACAAAGGTTCTCCGCTTAACCCAATGGTAGACTGTTAGATAATGCTATTAGCTTTAAGTCCGCCTATTGTACTATACAAATTGTAATTATTACAATAAAGAATAAATAAATAAATAAAAATATAGTACCAATGGTATTATAGTAAATTATTTTGTATCTGTTTTTATTAAGATTTTGTTTTATTTTTATAATTTGTGATAAATGTATATTAAATAATTCGTAATTTTCTATATATTATTATTGTTTATTAATAAATGTTTTTTTTTAATTCTACCTGTTGTAGGTTTTTAATGCATTTCTTTTAATATGTATTGTTTTAAGAGTTTCTTAAAACTGATTAGTGATTTTGCGTCTTTAATTTCAACAGGTAATTTATTATACATTTTTACACCTTCGAATTCGATATTTTTTTGCCATAATTAGTCCTTGGTGTGCGAGATATTAAATGATTTGCACTACGAAGTATCATTTTTTGTAGTCGTCCCTTTTTCTGAAAAGATAATATCGTATGAATCAGCTTGTTTTGTCTCCTCATAGATTTTTTTAGATGGCGTACAATATTTGTAATGAAATAAGGATTTTATTAATTTATTTTGAGCAATTTGTAGGATTTCCAAGTTAGATTTAGCTGCGGTTCCCAAAAGGAGATGGCCCAATTGAAGTATGGACGACTGCCCTGAAATGTATACACAATAATACTATTCTTATATAATCACGAATCACTGTATATGCATATTTTGTATGAAAAAAGTTTCAGGAACTTGTCAAATGTCTACAATCTTAAAAATAAACTTCCTCATCTACTGAATCAATTAATCAGCAAACTTCTTATAAAATGCTTTTGCTATATGTTTTTATTCAGGAGTTTTTACTGTCGCATACACATCACTCAACTCGTCCGGTGCGAAAATGAATCAACGTACCATTGCAGTTTGTATTTATTTGTAGTATATATAAGTGGTACTAGTTGTTGCCCCACGGCTTCACCCGCGTGGTTATTCTTTTTATTAAAGAAAAATATATTTATTTGTAATGTATGTGAGAATTCTATCAACACAAAGAACAACCAGCATGTATTCAAATACAGATCACTGTATGTCTTACGAAGAAAAATAGAAACATCAAGCCTTGGGTAACTCCTGGACTTTTGCGTTGCATTAGAAACAGGAACAAAATGCAATTAAAACTTAAACACGATCCCAGTAATGAAATGCTTAAGATAACATTTAAGAGATACCGCAACTTTTGTAATAATTTAATCAAAAAGTTAAGACGCAATTATGAAAGAAATCAATTAGCTCAATCCTTGAATAACTCAAAATTACTGTGGGACAATATTAAATCAATTGCTAACTTAAAAGCTACTAAAACTCATAATACAGACATACTGAAATTAGAGAGTTCTCCTCACGAATCTGTTAATACAATAAATCGATACTTTGCTACAATAGGAAAAGAACTAGCTCTCTCAATAAATCCAAACTCCACTTCTTCTCATATAATATCATCTCCAAGTAGTTTAGAATGTTCTTTTGTTCTTTTCGAGACAGATCATCAGGAGGTTGAAACAGTTTTGATGGATTTAAAGTCGAATAGTGCCCCTGGATGGGATGCGATTCCTACTAACTTCCTTAAACTAGGCAAGGATCATGTCGTTCAAGTAATTGCTCACCTGTCAAACCTATGTTTCAGAAAAGAAATTTTCCCCGACCTTCTTAAACTATCTATAGTTACTTCTATTCACAAGGGTGGAGACGGAAACGATGTCAATAATTATAGGCCAATTTCTATTTTACGGCAATTTCGAAAATCTTGGAAAAACTTTTGAATAACCGTCTGCTAAACTTTTTCAGCAAATTTGATGTCTTCTCCAAATCACAATACGGTTTTCGTCAAGGCAAATCAACTGAAGATGCTATTTTGGCTCTGACGTCAATTATTGTGGAACAATTAGACAAAAACAAAAAATGTTTAACAGTTTTTCTCGACTTAAAAAAAGCTTTTGACACCGTTTCTGTTCCAACTTTGATTCATAAATTGGAGACGAGTGGCATCAGAGGTATCGCACTCGATCTTCTGAAAAGTTACTTACCAGGTAGACGACAGAGGGTGAAGGTTGACAATGTCATTAGTGATGATATGAGCATAAGTTACGGCGTTCCGCAAGGTAGCATACTAGGTCCTACTTTATTTCTCGTTTATATCAATGACCTTGTCAACCTACACTTGGATGGTGGGAGTATAGTTACATATGCTGATGACACGGCATTGGTCTTTACTGGTGCTTGTTGGAACACGGTTTTCAAAAGGCAGAGGACGGCCTAGCCAGGGTTGCATGCTGGTTGAATCTATCTTTACTCACTCTTAATGTCTCTAAGACAAACTATATATGTTTCGCCAAAACCAAAAAATCGAACCCCAAACCTAACTTGAATTGCAATTGTCCTGAAATTCAAAAAGTATCGCAAACTAAATATTTAGGTATCATAATAGACCAACGCTTATCTTGGCATTTTCACATTGATTTCATAAATAACAGAATCAGAAAATTAATATGGATATTTAAAATTCTAAGACACATAGCAGACAAAAAACTTTTAAACCAAATTTATCTTGCTTTGGCTCAGTCAGTGATAGGTTATTGCATCACAGTCTGGGGTGGAGCAGGCAAAACAAAATTTCTTGAGGTGGAGCGAGCTCAACGTTTTTTACTAAAAGTCGTGTTCTTCAAACCATTTAGATTTCCAACATTAGAACTGTACTCCCTTTGTGACCTATTATCAATTAGAAAGCTATACGTACTACAGATAACATGAAACCTGCACAGGAACTTACCGTATAAACTTGCAGCTAATTCACGTAGAAGAAAACAAGTAGCAGCTAATAATTATTTAGCAAAAACTAAATTTGAAAAATATTAATTTATCTCGCAATCTTCATCACTTTATAACAAAATTAATGATAAACTGGACATCTATCCTATGCGACTACGTGAAGTTAAAGATAAAGTGACAAACTGGTTGAAAAGTTTAGGTTATGATGAGACTGAACTGTTAGTTAAGTAACCAAATAATTTTTTTTTTTAAATAGGTTTTCTTTGAATAAATTGTAGCCTTATGTTAAAGTAAATTGTAATATTTAATAGTTATATTTCTAAGTTTGAAATGTGTTAATGTAATGTATGATAAGAAGGAGCAGGTCCGCCTGCCACAAGCATTTGCTTAATAGGCGGCCCTCACATAACTTGTATACAATACACATTTTGGTTAACGAAATAAACTTTTTTATTACTATTTTTTATTATTATTACACTCTTAACTGAACATATAGCAGATTTTTTTCTAAATATTTATGCAGAACTAAATGCATAACTAGTTGCAACAGATATGATACAAAAAAGGAAACAAAAAAATTATGATTTACTAATATTTTAAGGAGAAAAAAGTACTCAATTAAAAAACATTGTTTCAAAGTGCGATTCATTTATTTGGACTGCAATAAACACATTTAACGATATTTTTCTAATTAAAAAATATAGAATGAGCCAGCTGCTTCTCATCTTGCGCAGATCGTAAAAGCTGGTCCAGAGAATGAGTCAACGTGGAATTATTATCCATCACTTTTTCGAATTCTTGATTTTACTATACGCCCCACCAACTTGATAAATGTGGCCTGTGTTTTATGGCAACAGGTCTGTCTACCCCCCCAAACACGTGAGACTATGATGTATGCTAATCCTAAAAGTCTTAACGTAAAGTACCCAATGTCCGACAGACCACCAATGATCGACACATAAAAAGTAAAATAAAAAAAGGATATACATACTAATGTTGTGTTTTTGAACGTAAACGAAGCATAGGTTAAAGACAAGGTTCATCCAGCTCTCACTGCAAGTGTCACTTTCTACATTCGGTCATTTTGATAAAAATGGCGGAGCTTTAAATATCGACCGGCAAAAGTTTTTAACGGAAATCCAGTTTTATTAGCGAAATCACTAAGGAGGTGAGTAAGGTTTATTGCTCATAACTTTTTTCGGTTTTGGTAAATTGAGACAGCTAATTATTTAACAGATGGGGACTCAAAGTCAATACTTCTTAATATTATTTTTTTTCAATTAGGTTACTTTTGAAGCAATTACTCGTTTTTCGATCATTGGTTTTTTTTATGCGCATGTTCCAATAATCGACAAATGTTGAAATTATTTTTGTTTTAAATACTTAAAAAATAAATAAAAAAAAGAACTGTTTCCAATAATCGACATAACTGTTTTTAAGAATGGCACCTAAAAACATTACACGCCGTTTCAAATGGCACAGGCGATAGATACAGTCAAGAGAGGAGAAAAAATTGGGACGGCAGCAAAAAAGTTTGGCGTACCCAGGATCACCTTACATGATTAAATTACTAGCAAGTCTCCAGTCACATGTTCAATGGGCCCTGGCACATATTTATCCACGAAAGAGGAACCAAAGATGAATTTCTTGACAGTGTACAACGCCTTCTCATTGACCATTTATGAATAATTTACTACTGTGTAAGTTTAATTGATATGATTAAAAAACTAATTGAAACTTGTTTTTTATTTCTTAATCATAATTTTATGTCACAAAGCTACTATTTGAAAATTTTAGGCTGGGTGCACGATTAATGGACCGCTAAATATTGGGTGACCATAAATAAAACATGTCGATTACTAGATCTCGATTATTGGAACATGTCGATAACTGGTTGTCGGTAAATGGATTTCTGCAGTCGAATATTAGGCAAAAAATACCATAAATTTATATTGGTATATCTTGTAAATTTTTATATCACATTCATTTCTACTTTAATATATCATGCAAAATACCCTAAAATTTTACTCAAAAGTGTTGCCAGATCATAAAATCTTATGTATTTAAAAAAAAATATATATATTTTTATCGATTTTAGTAACACAATCAATTCCAAATGTACAGCAAACAAATTATTTTTAAAGTAAAATATATAGATTGTTATAAAACCTAAACATATTGAAGCGGTCCCAAAATAACGCTTCTTACTAAGCGTAAATACTGTACATGTTCATAAATATCGATTTAATCGAAATCGTACGGGAAGTTAATAAGAACTTTTGAATGGCAACACTTAATTCGTTGTTACAAAGGAAACCACGAAAGGAAGTGAAATAAGATTACGAATCTTTTATTATAGAAAATCATTTTCACAAGTTCTAGGAAAAAAAAATAATACGTGATCATTAAATTATTAATAATTCAGTATTATAAGAGAATAACATTTATGTATACGTTCCTAGGGTAGTGTTGGGCCATCTCCTTTCCAATTACCCTGAAAATAAGAAAAGTCAAGCATAAATGTCTCTTCTCCAGTATCAATGTAGTTATTGCTTGGATCCCAAGTCATTCAGGAATCGAAGGTAATGAATCAGTAGATATGTGGGCTAAACAAGCTTCTACTTCAGGCTTTGAATGTCATTTCATTACTCCCGAGACCTTAGACTAAACTAAAACGCTTACCTTACCTAAAACATTAGACTAAGCTTAACCTCAATTAATAACTAATTGGAATAGACAATGGCAACATTCTCGTCAGCAAAAAGTGTCTGGTATAGAAAGATCCAACCAAACTTCCCAACGTCCCTTGTTTTTTCCGGCACCGTAACTTGGAGAAGTGGGAAACGTCAGTTATAATCCGAATGCGACTTAGCCATGTAGGGGAATGGAACCGTATATTGGATGGTTGCGCAATACTGGATACCACCTCATCTCTTCTATTAATGGCTCCATCTGTGTGAAATTTTTTAAATGACTACCTCCAAGCAATGGATTTAACTTTATTTTGTCTCCACTGCCATATTTTTTTCTCAGTTGACTGAAAAAATTCAAACAGTCTCTTGTCGTTCTTCAACTTTTTTAAATATTGATTTTGGAAGGTGTTTAAACTACGGTAAGTTATGTTTTATTGTTTAATTACGTTTCAAGCAAATAGTTTTTAAACTATATGGTAAGTTTTCTGTCAAAGTTTGAACGAAAGAATTTTTTGTAGGTCATTTTGTGAACAGTAGGTATATTCCTCAATATTGGACACTTAGCAACCTTCAATATTGGATATCCAGTATTGGGTAAATAAAAATAACACTAGTGTTAAAAATGTATGATTTCATATATTTTTTTGGATGGCGGATTTACCGAACAAAACGCAGAAAAAAATGGAATCCGCTTTCGATTCAAAAAGCATATAATGTTATAATTATCAGCTTTACAAGTATTTGGTGTTCCTAAGTCAACTTTAGAAAGCTACGTCAAAAAACGCCCCAAGACAGTAGATGAGTTGATAGAAACGAAATTATTCCTATATTGTTAAAATTATAGTTAAAAATAAATATATATTGAAAAAATTATTATATTGGATATCCAATATTAGAACGTTACTTTATATTTAGATGTCTAATATTTAGAAAACAGTCTATCGTGGTGGTGGTGTGGTCAGACAGGTGACAGCACCGGCAATGTAAACATTAGGTTCCGTATTGTTAATTGTAAAAAAATTAAATTTAATGTAATTTATCTAAGTAAACTAATAAAATGTGTAGTTGAATAGTGACAGAGTGCGTGTGAGTGTTATCTCAAAAAACAATACAGAGACAACAAAGATTTAAACATTACAATATCACGTACATTTCATACGAATGCAGAGATTAAAACAGACAGAAGTGGTTCTATAAAATGTGTCCCGGACATTCGACAAAAAAAAAACAGTGAAGTAACAATAATAATATTATAGATATCGTGCAAAAGTCGATAATTTTCAATAAGTTATAACCGTTTCTATTTCAAATTCAAAATTGGACTTTGAACTTTCGCACTTCTTTGATTTATGTTGCATGAATCTTCGTTATGAGACACGTAATGCCATCTAGCGTAGAGTAGCAAGATTATCTATCGATCATAGATCATATTTCAACTGGATAATAGAGGGCGCTATACACTATAATTATGGAAAATACATGCGCTAAATGTAAACAAATAATTAAAGGCAGGAGATTTTTAACATGTAGTAGCTGTAAACAGTCCTATGACCGGAGTTGTTCAAATACCGAAAAAAGATATTGTATTATGACACCAGAGCAAAAGATGTGTTGGAAGTGTAGTGAATGTCTTGTCAACAAAAAGCAAATTAAATCAAACAGCAAGACTACGCCTAAGAACAATGAGGCTAAAAGTACTCCACATACATCTTCTCATACAAAAAAACATCGTACACCTACCACTTTGAAGGAATTGGGATCTTCAATAAACACAACGAATGATAATGACGGGATGAATAAAGGGACAACAGTCCTGTATATTAATTGCAGAGAATGAAGTATTGGAAATATCTGAAAATTTGCTTGAAAACAAAAGCACTAATTGTATAATTAATTTACCAACGGAGAATTCATTTGAATCTTTGTTCATTGAGGGCGACGATGGAGAGGATATAGGACTCTCTTCTCCAGACTGTTGTCTCCAAAAGCCGAAGCTTACCAGACTTAAGGGGTTACGATATACAAAGATTACAGGACATGGAGAACTCTATTAAAGACCTTGAAAAAAAGCTAGCATCAGCGCATCAGGAAATAGATAATGTTAATACTGAAAATACAAAACTCAAGAAAATTATATCAAGTAAAGATCAGAAAATTTCACAACTACTGAATATCTGCGGATCAACAAAGAAACCAGCAAAGCAAAAATCCCGTAAACCAATATTATTGAACCATAGTTGTACTCATCTCGGTCAGTCGCCCAGAGATGGAGCTAGTAGCACCGATGGCAGGGAAAATAATGAAGACTCCAAGGATGACAGTGACGCTGACAGCATTGTTGACACTGACAGTGGTAGATAGCAAAAAGAGCAAGTAGTGTTGAATGTTGAAAAACAAAATAGTTTAAGTAATTCATTATTTATAGAAAATATAAGTGGAAGGGAATCACAGCCACACCGAGTAAAATGATTTTGTCGGATGAGAGAGGAAAAGGTATGCGAAATATATTACAAAGTCTTCTAGACCCTAATTATTTTGTTACGTGTATCATGAAACCATATGCTGCAACTGATCAGATTTTATATTCTTGTAAAATGTTCTGCAATAACTACACCAAGAATGATTACATAATCATATTAACAGGCACTCATGACAAAAACCCTCTGAAATTACAATCTTATTTATACTGCAATTTACACCAACTTTTAAACACAAATATTTTGGTGGATGAGATTTCTCAAAATAATTATTTGAATGTGTTTTTTCTTAATAATATAATAAAAACAACGTGTAATAGCTTTGATAATGTATACTTATTTGACACATTTTGTAACTATGAGGGAAAGTTGTACTTTGATAAAGTAGGGACATGTAGAATAATTTTGAGACAAATATTACAAATATATTATAGGAAAAAATATTTTGATTACAAAAATAGTATTATGTCCTCGTACTTAAAGTCATTCAAAAGAAATCAGCAAAGTATAAACACGGATGTAGGATTCTCAACTACATCTCAGGATGTTTCCACACAAACTGATAAAATTACAGCCAGTAATGATGATTTTTTTCGTGAATAAATTGGACAATGACAGTGAATCTTGTATACGTTTAAATATCTTTCACCAAAATTTATGTGGAATAAATAGCAAAAAGTATGAGTTAGAACTATACCTGGACTCACTTGAAATGGAGATACATTACACTTGTGTCACCGAACATTTTTTTAAAATCAATACTGTCTCAGTATTTGCTATGGACGGCTACAATATGGCAACATATACTGTTAGACCTTAGAAATCTAGAGGGGGTTCGCTCATATTAAAATTAGGAAATAGAGATTGCAAAGAAATACCTATCTGTAAAAAATTGTATAAATGTGAATATTTTGAATTATGTGGTGTGAGAGATATTGAAACCAATCTTAATATATTTTGTTTGTATAGAAATCCAATTGACAAAAACTTTAAAGATTTTATAAGTTGCTTGGAAAAATTATTGGACTACAGTTTTAATAGAAAATGCATAATTTGCGGAGACTTTAACGTCGATGTTCTCATTAATGACCAACAGAAGCATGACTTTTTAAATTTATTCAATAGTTATGGTTTTAGAGTCCTTATAGACAAAGAATATACTTTTAAGCGCGGTTTATCATGTCTTGACAACTTTATAACAAACTTACCAGAACAACATATTATTGGCACAGAAGTTGATCACAATAATTTAGCAGATGGCCATGCTGCATTAATTTGTAAATTATCAATTGATAAAAATTCTGATTTTATAAGTAAAGGGCAGCATTTCATTATAGAGAGGAGATTTTATAATGACAGGAATAACAAATTATTTCGTGAGAAGCTTCAACAGTATCATTGGACACAAATGGGGATTAACGGGTTTTTAAAGAATATTAAGGAGATTTACTGTACATGCTTCAAAAGAAAGAAACGACGCATTTATTATAATAAAAGAAAAACAACATGGGTTACAAAAGGCATTAAGGTAGCTAGTAAAATGAAGCGTTTTCTATGTAATTGTGTTAAATCAGAAACCAATGAAACAGTTAAATTATATAGGTCGTCTTACATTAGAATTTATAAAAGGGTATTAAAATGTGCCAAAAAGAATGCAGTAGATTTAGAAATAAGGGAGTCAAAAAACTTGTCAAAGAGTGTCTGGAAAGTAGTCAATAAGTATAGATTGAAATCGAGTAAAATAAATAAAAATGATACAATTGTCTTAGAAGGGAACAATAAAATCATGATAAGAGACCAACAGGAGGTGGCAGATTTATTTTGTAGCCAATTCACTGTAAAACTTCCCGCTAAACTTGCTTATGACAACACCATAGACTTACTGAAGGTCAATAGCGATAGGATAAGAAAAGAAATGCAATGGAAAATGGTTACACCTTATGAGATTAAAATGGTTTTAAAATCAATGGATGGTACAAAATCCTGTGCGTATGACGAAATATCTATCAACGTAATTAAGGATAATATTGACATTTTAGCAAAACCTTTGACATATTTTTTCAATTTGTGTGTTAAACAGCACGTATTCCCGGAACAACTGAAAATCGCACGGGTAATTCCGATCCATAAGAAAAGTTCTAAAGGAGATCCAAAAAATTTCAGACCAGTATCCGTGCTATCAGTATTTTCCAAAATATTCGGTAGGCTTATAAAGGTGAGGTTATTGGAACACCTAAATACTAATAATATACTGGGTGATGAACAATATGGGTACAGAACAAACAGAACAGAACAGAACAATATGGGTACAGTACAAAGGATGCTATTGACGCACTGGTTAACGAAATAGTCGCAAAAATAAATGACAAACAGAGGGTTGCCAGCATTTTTCTAGATTTCAGTTCCGCATTTGATTTAGTTGACCATGACATCTTAATACAGAAGCTGGAACACTATGGAATACGCGGAGACTTACTTTTATTATTCAAATCTTATTTAGAAAACCGAAAACAATTTGTGGAGCTTAAAGAGGTGCGGGATGATAATTGTGAACATACAATAAAATCTAAACTCCTAGCGGTTAGGAGAGGGGTACCACAAGGATCTATATTAGGGCCTATTCTCTTTCTTATATTTGTAAATGACGTAATCAAATTCATTTTAAGTAGACATCCTGATATAAAAATTGTTTTATTTGCTGATGACACTAACGCTGTCATATCAGATAACAATATCGCTGATTTGAACGATAAGGTTAATTTAATTTTAAATGCTTTTGACATATGGTTTAGAAATAATAATTTAAAACTGAATGACGCTAAGACTAAGGTAATATTATTTAAATCGACATCTAGAAATTCTGACAATCTTGACATTAATCTTAATGGAAATATAGTAGCAGCTGTAAGCAGTGCAACATTTTTGGGTGTACATATAGACGAATTTCTTAATTGGAAAAAAGAACTTGGAGCCCTAGAGGCTGCGATATCATCGGCATGTTATGTAATTAGAGCCCTCCGCAACGAGATAAAATTAGTTCACCTAAAGAAAGTATATTTTGCACTAGTAGAGTCTAAATTAAGATATAGTATTAAGTTATGGGGCAATAGCTACCAGTACAATCAAGATAGAGCTTTTGAATTGCAAAAGCGGGCCATCCGAGCAATGGTAGGTATACCGCCATGGGAGTCCTGCGAGGAACATTTCAAAAGTTTAGGTATATTGACAGTTCCTAGTTTGTACCTTTTAGTCCTATTGGTAGATTTAAAAAAGCGATTGCCTATTTTGGAGTCTGAGGAGAAAAGACAAGCACGTGAGAGAACTCGCAGAAGAGCTCTAGAGCAAAACATAGTGCCTCATTTATGTGTAGCGAAACACAGTGCCCAATATCAAGCTCGTAAAGCTTTTAACAAGTTGCCTAATGAAATAAAGGATATAAGAAGTCTTGGACTATTTAAGAAAAAATTGACATTTTATTTACTACAAAAAATTTTTATTCAGTTCATGGCTATTATAAATGAAATTCGTGGTTATGCATTTTATATTAAATTGATTGGTTTTGATTTTTAATCTTCATTTTTATTTTGACATTGTTAAATTTAAATTGTAAGTATAATTTGGATCACCCGTGTTTAGTTAAGTAGTTAGTAAGTACTTCAATTCAAACACAATGTAAAAATTGTTAGTGAATAAATAAATAAAAATATCCAATATTGAGGAACATAAAAATTTTATAGCGACTTTTGTAACTTTCAAAAAAAAATATTATACTACTCTGTCAAGAAAGTAGCAGGAAAAGATCAATAATACACAAACTGTTTGTTATTCATCCAAATTTATTTTATCACCTTCAAAATATGCTCCTTTAGAAACGATACACTTACGCCAACGAATAATCCAATCATCAAAATATTTTTTAAACGCTGTTTCCGGAATTGAGGTCAGTTCTCGCCGCGAATTCTCTTTTATGTCTTCTACCGATTGAAAACGGGTGCCACGAAGTGGTAATTTGAGTTAAGGAAAAAGAAAAAAGTCGGCTGGAGCCATATCTGGTGAATATGGTGGTTGCTCGATGGTATTTGTTGAGTGTTTGGTTAAAAATTCGTTCACAATGATGGCCTTGTGCGAAGGTGCATTATCATGGTGCAAAATCCAAAAATTTTCTTTCCACAAATCTGGCCTTTTTCGTCGGATTTGCTCTCTTAAACGCCGCATAACACTCAAATAATATTCCTTATTTACCGTTTGACCTTCCGGCAAGAATTCCGAGTGCACAACACCGCGATAGTCAAAGAAAACAGTCAACATGACTTTGACTTTTGAACGACTTTGGCGTGGTTTTTTCGGTTTCGGTTCAGTTGGAAGGCGCCATTCCGAAGCTTGTTGACTAGTTTGCATGTCAAACTCGTAAACCCACGTCTCGTCACCAGTAACAATGCGTTTCATGAATGTTGGGTCGGAATTGACTCGTTCTAGCATGTCCTCAGCGACTCTCATGCGATTGAGTTTTTGAAAAAAATTCAGGTCTTTTGGGACTAGCCGAGCGGCAACATGTTTCATACCCAAATTATTAGTTAAAATGGTACGGATCGACTCGTGAGATACAGAAAGTTCGGTGGCTATCTCTCTCAAAGTTGAATGAGGATTTTCAGTCACTATTTCCTTCACTTTTGCGATGTTAACTTCAGTTGCAGACGTTGATGGCCTACCAGAGCGAGGCAAATCTTCCATCACATCTCGACCGCTTTTGAACGCTTTGTACCACTCATAAGCACGAGTTTTTGATAAAGTCGATTCACCGTAAGCCTTCTGTAACATTTTCAGTGACTCCGAACACGATATTCCATTGGCAATGCAAAATTTAAGACAAACTCTTTGTTCGATGTTTTTATCCATTATGAAATTAGCAATACACACTAGATATGATATAACTAAAAATAGCACTGTATTTAATGTAAACAACAGATGCAACTCAAACTCCGCGCCAAAATGGAAAACAGTTGTGCCAATCTAACAACAACAATAAAAACAAAAATTTGAATTTGGAACCATAAATAAATAATCCATTCCCGATACTTTTCTGACTGAATGTATATCAGTAACGAGTGAAGATTAATGTCTAATTTTATCATAAATTGTAGATTGTACATGAATGTACCTTGGCTGTGATTATAAAAAATATATGTTATTTTAATTATAATTGTATCCTTTTTTCAATTTACAAAAAGTATCCAGTATTTGGTTCCGTTCCCCTATGTATCCCTGTCTTCCTCCATAAACTGCGAATTAGAGACGCTTTTATCTGTAAATGTGGTTTGGATGAAGCTAATCTTAATCATATAATTTTCAACTGCCCCAAACTGGTGGTCCATCTTCGTAACATAATTCCGACTAACTTTCCCCATCTAAATTTAGACAATAATTCATTTCTTCCTCTTTTCCACACCCGTTTCTTTTATATTATTGCAAAGTTCCTAACTAAAAATAACCTAAGACTATTGTTCCCATTACAATTTCTATTTCTTCCTACCTCCGAAATCTTTTCTTATGTGCCTTGTTCTACAAAACTTTCATACCGTTTCACATTCACTACACATTATAAATAAATAAATAAATAAATAAATATATACGGGACAAATTACACAGATTGAGTTAGCCTCGAAGTAAGTTCGAAACTTGTGTTACGAGATACTAACTCAACGATACTATATTTTATAATATAATACTTATATAGATAAACATCCAAGACCCAGGACAATCAGAAAAAGTTCTTTTCTCATCATGCCCTGGCCGGGATTCGAACCCGGGACCTCCAGTGTCACAGACAAGCATACTACCGCTGAGCCACAGAGGCCGTCAATTAATTATAATCATTAACTTGTCTTCTCTTTTACTAACAATACCTACCTGTTGTGTTTGTACATTTGTTAATTAACTAATTTGTGTTTGTACATCGTTGGTGGCAACATTGCCTCGTTTAGATAACATTTCGCTCGTGTTTTAATATTTAATTTTATTTGAAATACTGTATATTTTAGTAGTGAAAGTAGTGACAATTTAAAGTGTACATTGTGAATAACCACATAATATTATTCAAGAAAGTAATCAGCTGATTTCCAAAGTAAACAAAAGATAAGTTATAATGTCGTACCCTCAAGTTGATAATATTTGAACTTCTGAAAATTATACCCACAACTACCTGAAAAGTCAGCTGTCAAAATCAATTGACAACGTCAAAATTGAATCTGATATACGTAGTGTTGCCAGATATACAACATTTACCAACATTATTGGAAGATTAAAATCCTTGGAAAATGTCGTACAAAATTACTTGCGGAGGATGCAACAATATTATTCAAGACAAAATTTATCTAAAATGTGATGGTTGTAAACAATATTATGACCTAATCTGTGCTAATATTCCTGAAAAAAGATTTCTTAATACGATGACTAAGGAACACAAAGATGCCTGGATGTGCGTGGTTTGTAAAAGTAAACAGCCTAAAAAAGACAATACTAACACCCCTATTCGTGCATCCATTGACGGTGTCACAATGCAACGTGGAGCAGCTACGAAAAGTCCTGTACTTATATCTTGACTTGTCAATATATGAACAGCATAATTATGATAGCACTTTACCTTCAGATAGTGATAATGAGGATCAGATTTCTCAACTACAACGTAAAGTAACTCAATTAAAGGGGGAACTAATTTTAGCCAACGGTAAAATAAATGAATTAAATACTGAAAATGACAAATTAAAGAAAACTATCACAGAATTAAAGTCAAAAGAACAACAATCATCGTAAAGTCGATGCAAGTCTTTGACTCAAATTGAAAAACCAGAGAATAATAATATTTTTGGAACGAGCAAAGCAAGAAAGAAGAGCTATGACAACAAGAGCCAAAAAGTAAAGACACTGGAAAGGAATATGGTACATGAAGAGACAAAAATTTGTATGATCAGTACGAAAAGCAGGAATAAGATACTCTCTATTGCTGAAAATACTTTCGGGAATTGCAAAATCTGCCACTATTTGAAGCTAAATTGCGGAATATACCATTTAATCAAAGATTAAGACGACAAATTAAAGGATTACACGCGTAAAGATTTTTGCATCATCTTTATTGGAGAGGAAGATTTAAAAAAAACTAATAACTATTTTGACTTAGTGTAACACTTAAGAGATACATTAAAGTTAATTACTCATACTAACATTGTAATATGTTTGCCGACATTTATTTGTAACAATCTTTCAACTATTTTTAATTGGAGATTAGAATGTTTTAACAATTTATTATACCTCGACATTCATACACATTCTTATGCATATTTATTGGACTCTAATTTAAATCTCACGTATGACTATGATATGTTTTATATTCGAAATGGATTAATTAATAATAAAGGTATAAAAAAAGTAATTGACGAGCTAGGATTATTAGTTTTAGATATTTTAAGCTATGATTATGACATAAGTAAGAAAATAATAGATGATCTGATGCAAAATTAACTATTTTACATCAGAACATTGCAGGGTTGCTTAATAAATTAGATTTGCTATCTATACATATAGATGAATTGGTGGAGAAAAACTTTTTTTTTTTTTTTTATATATACGGGACAAATTACACTGATTGAGTTAGCCTCGAAGTAAGTTCGAAACTTGTGTTACGAGATACTAACTCAACGATACTATATTTTATAATAAATACTTATATAGATAAACATCCAAGACCCATTTCATTGATGTTATTTCGCACATCCGATCAAATACTGTTACAAGTCGAAAAATCGTGATTTTGAGTTAACCACTCGATCCATATTAAAATTCTCTATTAAAATCAAATATCGTTGTAACTTTAGTTACAAAAATGTCCGCGTGAGGGCGTTGTGGCGGTTTATTACTAAGCAAGTTTTCGCATGACACGTCCTTGAATAGTGTTACGTGTCACATTGAAACGAGCGGTAGTGTTTGTCGCCCGCGTAAAAACCGTTGTAACTTGAAATAAGACACTAATACAGAAAAGGTAAGTGTATTATCCATTTAAGATTATTCTTATAAAATGTAATATTTTTTGTTATAACAATACTTGTCCTAACAATTTATCTTGTAGTTGGTTTATATTTGTAATATAATGTTACATTTCAGTTTATAACAAATAAAATACCCAGTACTATCTTGAAAAGTGATACATTTTAATTTGCCACCATTAATAAAAAAATATTGTAATATTATGAGTTGTTGCAGTTTTTAATAATTTGTTTGTTTGATATTTTTTGTAATTTAAGTAAGATAGAGATTAATTTTGCCATATTACCCTATTCAACATTTTTCCAAAAGATTTTTATTTATAATTTAAAACAACGTAACCGTTATTTAACTTTATTACCATATTTGAGAAACCAATTTGTTTGCATTATACTGTTTGGTTTAATTTAAATAGAACGAATTGTCATTGTAACTATGTTTATGATGATAATGTCTTACATCGTATCATTAAAAGTATCTAAATGTAGCATTGTTTGAAATTATAATGGTATATTCTACTTCATAAATTTTTAAATAAGTACCTACCTACCTCTTAGCTGCGACAAAAATATGTTGTATCTGTATGTAGGTACTTAGCACTTAGTTACTGATTATGTCCATATTTTAAATAACACTTTCAGGCTTGAATAATGAGGAGAGTCGACAGAATATTGGATTTGGCAAAAGCATTAAAGGACGAAGGTAAATAACAGTATAATAACAGATTCATCACTGGTTATTGGTTAACTATAATTAATAATTGGTTAAACATGAATTTAAAATTATTAATTTTGTCGATGTTATGTTGCTGACCAAATTGTTTTTTTCAGAATCCGATAATATACGAGAGAAAGAGAATATTGAGCCTACCGTTTCGCCTTCAATAATACGTATGTAGTCTTTGGCTTTAACCTTCTCTTTTAATTTTGCAGGATAAATGACTTATCATACACATAACCTTTTAACGCTTTTTTTATATTTGATTTCAGATTCTACTCATGGCGCTAATCCTATACAAGACAATATTTCTAAAGAAAAATCGTCATCAGATTCTTCAAATTCATCGAGTTCCAGTTCGTCGTCATCATCCTCATCGGATACAGTATCTATCATAGAAGGCTCCGAAGCCAGCTTTGTAGAAGACTCCGATGATTCCGTAAGAGATCCTGATTTTGTAAGACCAAATAATAAAGGAGTTGTTATTAGAGAGACCGATGATAGTGATCATGAAGATGCTTCTGGCCTATCAACTGTTGTTATAGAACCTGTACCAACATCATCAAACAATTTGCAATCTCTAACTGGTTTAGATTCACAGAGGAAAAATACAAGGAAACGTGTAGCAAATCCTAAAGAGTGGAGGCAAAATAAAGCAAAGTTTCTTCGAAACACAGGTTTAGAATATAAAACTAAAAAAAATATAACAAAACGAGCTAGATATGTAAAACCACCATGTAATGAAAAATGCCGTCTAAAATGTGCAGAAAAGATAACAGCGGAAGACCGGACTGCTATTTTTAAATACTATTGGGAACTTAACCCTAGAAAGCTAACGTTCGTCAAAATGACGACTACTGGCAACATTTTTCTATCTCCCTCTAACACCGGTTAGCTTACGCACGTGATGTTTTGGGCCAACTCAGTGACCGCCTAGCTGCGACGCGTGGCACTCGTGCGCATCCGGTAAGTACTTTGGTTTTTGATATACCTAGCTTGTAGTCGTCATTTTGACGAATGATTAGCTTTTGTGTAACTTTTGCTCGTACTTAGTACAAAACTTAATCTTACATTTAGTATTGTTTTATTGCGTTATAGTGAACCATGGCGGCGAGGTCGATTATCACCGATGCAGAAATAGTTGCGGCACTCGAAAATGAAGAGTATGACGATTTGTCTGACAGTGAGACTGAGGATAATTTATTAGTGGATGATGTGGAAAGCGACTACCAAGATGAACCTGTGAACGAAGAACCTGAACACGTTTCTTCATCATCTTCAGACGGTGAAGGGCCACATGAAAATCCATCCAACGCCAATCCACCCAGTACTCGACAACACGAAGGTTCATCAGCATCCAGTAATATCATTACCTTATCTCAAAGTAGTATTCGAGGCAAAAATCGTCATACTTGGTCTACTAGAAAAGGACAGACATCATCGCGAACTTCAGTTATAAATATTGTCCGTATGGCAAGAGGGCCAACCAGATCAGTGAAAAATATTACAGAACCCCTAGGATTGTTTGAATCTTTTCTGACGGATGAAATTTATGGCGAAATACTAAAATGGACCAATGTTGAAATAGCCATCAGGAAACAAACCTATAAGACTGAAACTTCAACTCAAAATAACGTTTGCAAAGAAGAACTGAAAGCTCTTTTCGGTATATTTATACTGGCAGCTGCTCTCAAGGATAACCATCTCACAAGTGATGAATTGTTCAGTACAGAATTTTGCGGTACTCGCTACGTATCTTGTATGAGTCGTGAAAGGTTTGATTTCCTTGTAAGGTGCATTCGATTTGATGATCGTGAACTAAGAATTCAAACCATCGAGTCTGATCCACTCACACCTATACGAAAAATATGGGATATTCTCATGGTGCAGTGTCGAGAAAACTATATTGCTGGTACCAATGTAACTATTGATGAGCAACTGCTGGCATTCCGAGGACGCAGCAAATTCAAAATGTATATCCCCAATAAGCCAGCGAAGTACGGCCTGAAAATTGAAATGATGTGTGACAGTGGTACTCGTTATATGATTGATGCTTTGCCATATCTCGGAAAAGGAACTAATACAGGAGGATTACCTCTCGGAGAATATGTTGTCAAGGAGATTACTCGCAGCATTCATGGATCAAACAGAAACGTTACAACTGACAACTGGTTTACGTCTATCCCCTTAGCCAAAAGTTTGCTACAGCAACCTTACAAGTTAACTATTGTCGGAACTTTGCGGGCAAACAAAAGAGAAATACCAGAGGCCATGAAGAATAATAGAACTAGAAGAATCGGAACTTCCATATTTTGCTATGATGGGCCACTTACGCTTGTATCATACAAACCTAAGCCAAGCAAGATGGTTTACTTGGTGTCCTCGTGTGACGAAGAAGGAACTGTGAATCCCACGAACAATAAACCAGAGATCATAAATTTTTATAATTCAACGAAAGGTGGGGTAGACACATTTGATCAGATGTGTTCAAATATGTCTTGCAATCGTAAAACTAACCGATGGCCCATGTGCATGTTTTACGGAATGCTGAATATATGTGGAATAAACTCCTACATTATCTATTGTCATAACGTTTTGACATCTGGAGGAAAGCCTTTATCCCGAAGAAGCTTTATGAAAAAGCTACATGAACAACTCGTAGAACCATGGCTAAAACACAGGCTCGAAACACCAACGATGACACGAAAAATAAAGGACCTAATACGAGATGTGCTCAGCACCAAGCAAGTTACTCAAGACCCAATTGACCACGCACCTGGTCCATCAGACAGTAGAAGTTCTCTGACGTCTGGAGACACAACAGCAAAGAAAAGAAAGACCTGTGGTGTGTGCTCCTATAAAAAGAGGCGCATGACGAAGAACAGTTGCAGCAATTGCAACATACCTATATGTGGTGAACATAACATTGACTTTTGCCCAACTTGTGCCAAAAAAAACTAAGTTCCTATTGTTGTTTTTCTTTCATTATGTTGTAATGTTATTAGTTTATAAGAAGAAAAGTTTAGTTTATTTTTAGTTTTTTGTTTTTTTAGTTTTAAGAAGCAAAGTGCCTAATTGATCTCGAAAATGGTAGGTCTCATTAAAAATTATTTTTTTATGTCATTTATAAATAAATATGATTCTTTATCTATGAATTCTATTATTTATATCCTATAAAATAAATAAATACAATAAAAGTTATAATATATTTTACTAATTTTATATAAAGTGGTATTAAAATATGTTCGTCAAAAAGTCGAATGATTAGCTTATTAAGGTAGTTCTATAACGTTAGCTATCTAGGGTTAAAGATATTAATAGACAGAGAGATATGATCAATAAAAATATGACTGCAATTAACCGGAAATATAGATACACAACAACTGAAAAAGGAAGGAATATGAACAATGCTTTTTATTTTACAGTTCGGAATGTGAAAATAAGAGTGTGCAAAACATTTTTTATGAATACTCTTGATATTAATAATAGAAACATACAGACAATATTGAAAAAAAGGTCACACGTTCATATAATTGATGAGGATAAAAGAGGTAAACACAACAACCATCATAAGTTACCTGATGAGATAAAGGCAGGTGTTAGACAACATATTAATAGTATTCCTCGTATAGAGAGTCACTTTTTAAGGCAACAAACTTCCAAAGAATACATTGAGGGTGGAAAAACTATAGTGGACTTGCACAATGATTATAAATCTGAATGCGAAAGGAATGGCAAACCTTTTGCAAATTATGTTATGTATGCCAAAATATTCAATACTGAGTTTAATCTTTCATTTTTTATACCGAAAAAAGATAGATGTGAGTTGTGTGTCGCATACGAAAACGCAGAAGGGGAAGATAAAGAAAAAATAAAATATTTGGAACACTTGGAAGAAAAGAAACTTTCACGAGAAGAAAAACAGCGTGATAAGGACTCTGATTCTGATAATATTGTTGCTGTGTATGATTTGCAGGCTGTTCAACCAATTCCAAGGGGTACGGTTTCCGTATTCTACTATAAAAGTAAGTTGAACTGTTTAAATTTTACAATAACTGATATCAAAAACAAAAAGACTGAATGTTATTTTTGGCATGAGGGTATCGGTAACCGAGGTGCAGATGAAATTGGTAGCTGTATTTTTAAATATATTGAAAAAATTACATCTTTATACAACAATAAAAAGGTAAATATTGTTTTCTATTCTGATAATGCCAGTGGTCAGAATAAAAACCGCTTTATAACAGCAATTTACATGTATTGTGTAATTAAATTTGATAATTGAAATTCCATTACGCACAAGTTTCTCATTACCGGTCATACACAAAATGAAGGGGATGCCGTACATTCGGTTATTGAAAAGAGTATCAAAAGGCATCTCAAATCCGGGCCTATTTACGAACCTTCACAGTATATACAGATTATGAAAGGTGCTAAAAAATCTGGTGAGAAATATAACGTCAACGAATTGTCTTACCATGATTTTATATCTTTGAAAAAGTTGGCAAACGACTTGAAAATGAAAACAATAACAAAAATTTCTGAAATGAAAGTTATTAAAATTGAGGCTGAATCCCCGGATATTTTGTACTACAAAAATTCTTTTGCTGATGAAGATTTTTCTACATTAAAACTATTAAAAACCATTCCTATATTACCTCCTTTGAAGCCTGCTTATTTGGGACCAATAGCTTTAAGTGAAAATAAAAAGTCTGATTTAAAAAGTCTGTTAAAGTCTAATCATATACCTAAGTTCTATGAAGGATTTTATAAAAGTCTTTTCCAAGATAATGATTAAGTGTTGTTTACTAAGTATGTTCTGTAGGCTGTGATTATTTTACTAAGATTACTAGCAAGGGTATTATTGATAAGAGGATTATTGATTATGTCATTAAGTACAAAAATTTTATTAGTTTCATAGAAGAGCGAAGTAATACCTAGTAATAAGGTATTTTTTTCGAAGATTTTTAAAGATTGTTAAGTTTTTTTTGTGTTCTCATAATTGTAGGTTGTGTTTTTTGTTACTACGAGTATTATTACTGTACGGGTATTAATTATAGGGTTGATTATGTGCCATATTTTATTAACGTACCAAATTGTCTCTCATTAGATTAAAGTGTAAAGTGTAGTTTACGGAGCTTGAGATAGAGAAACTATCTAAAGTAACGATTTATTAATAATGTAAGTATAATAAATAATAATTTTGTTGTATTCATTATTGTTTGCTAAACTATTTCATTAAACTGATTAAAAAATATATATTGCAACATTATTTGACTAATTGTTTTATTTCTATTTTCTATTTTTTTTTATCTAATATAACGTTATAAAGAAAGTCAGCTGTAGGGTAACTGACAAATATACATAAAAGTCTAAAAATACGCATTTTCAGCTTTCTAAACATATATATAACATGTAATTATTGTTAAGACAAAATGCGAAAAAAAGCTTTGATGTGACTTGAAATAGTTTTTTGGCCTTCCTGAAAAAGGTTAAATTTTGACTTAAAACAGTATTTTATCGGATGTGCGATTTGTGTATCAGAACATTTTGTGAGAATGGATGAGGAAGATAGTTTATTCGTTTCTAATTATTTTACTGCAGCGATATACTCCAGAAAAAATATAAAACATGGAGGTACTTGCATACTTTTGAAAAACTATATACAGTTTACTGAGTTACAATTTGTATCGAATCATTCTGTATCCGGTGTCATAAGAGTGTTGCGCGGTGGAATTGATTCCGCACCAACTTATAATTATATGCATTTACAGACCGTCAACCTCAAGAGATTTTACTACCTTTTATCACCAATTATCTTTAATATTAGAGGCGTTATGTAAGAATTCCAATGCAGAAATTGTAATGTGTGGAGATTTTAATATAAATGTTTTAGAAAAAACTAATTTATCTGAAGAATTTGAGTGCTTTCTATTGAGTTTTAATTTCAAACTAAAAATAAGAGAAGTAACTAGACCATCTTCTGGTGACTGTTTGGACAATATTGCGCATAACATGCGACATGAATGTAATACTCATGTTTTTGACTTTGCATTATCAGACCATTCTGCTCAAATTATTGAAATACCAAGAAATAAAATAGATAAGTTGGTTTCTTGGAGTGTTAAAACAAGAGACTTATGTAATGACAATTTGAATATATTAAAAAAAAATATAAATTTTTTTTCTTTCGCAGGCATTTTTGATTCAGAGGATCCAAATACAGCTTTTAACTACTTCTTTGACAACTTTTTAATGATTTATAATCTTTGCTTTCCTTTTAAATTAAAAAAATTGTTGTAAAAAAAAGACAACTTCTGTGGAAACATAGAAGGTCACTATCCCAACAAACAAAAATAACCGTAAACAAGTACTCCAAGAAATTAAAGAAAATTATAAACTTGACACTAAAAGCTCAAAATTCGTTTTATATCAATAACGCCAAAAGTAAATCAAAAGCAACGTGGCAAGTAATAAATGATAAATATAAAACTGAACAGTATATTACAGAGATTCAATATGAAGGAACAACTATAACAGATCCTAAAGTAATATTCTTTAATATAATGACTCCAGATCACAAGAATAGATGGAAGTGTGTTGAATGCATTAGTGGTCAACCTAAATGTGACAACACGAATACCCCCGTACGCGGAGGCCACGAAAATGTTAATGTGCACCGGGGACCCACAAAAACTGCTGTGGACATGGACATGTCGTGCTGTGATAGCCAGCTAGTTCTCGACTGCACGGCCCTGGATGATACGATTGAGGTGGTAACAGTGCAAACTTTGGTTTCCGCAATCAGGCGCATGAGAGAAGAATTTCGTGAGGAGCTGAGTGGCGTGCGTGCGGAGATACGTAGTATCTCTGAGAGTATGTCTAGACTTATAGCAAGAGAAGATGACTGCGATAAACGTATGGATAGCCTTAGTAACCGATGAGCGAAAGATAGATTCCGATTTTAGCATCGGAACAGAGCGCACCTTATTGGAAACAATTTCTCAGCTCAAGGCCGAAATCAACGACAGAGATCAAGAAGGGCTACTAAACGACTTAGAGATGTCATGTGTACCCGAAGAAAAGGGGGAGAATGTCTAACATATAGTCACAATACTGGGACAAAAACTTGGAGTATCGCTCAGCGCACAAGACCTCGTTAGAACGGTGAGGGTAGGGCGAGACACGGGATTTGAAGGATCCGCTGGAGGTAGACCGCGACTGATCGTGGTGCGGTTGATGCGGCGTGCGGTGCGAGACCAGCTGCTGCAGGCGGCGAGGGTGCGGCGCGGCGCGACCACCAAGGGCGTTGGGCTCCTGGGCCCCAGTCGTCGCTCCTGTGTCAACGAGCGTCTGACACCCATAAATCGTGTCCAATTTCCGAGGCCCATCGTCATCGTATCCGCACAGACTCTGATCTGGACCGTGTTTTTAAATGAAGACTATATTTGTTATCATACGATTGACTTAACTAAAATCCCGTTTGAAACCTGCACTAATTCACGATGCATATATGGATATTTTGATGTATAAATGAGTCAGTATTTCCCTCTATGTTATCTACACTCAATGTGTCACGCAATCTATTCAAATTTTTTGCGTATCTTATGTTCATTACTACCTACCACTTTTTATTTGTCATTAAAGTTATTGCAGCTGTACGTTCCAACAATATCACTACAAAAGTTTATAATCTATCGCAGCGCAGTTACGAGTACGTACTATTTTTACTTATATATCTTTTTATTCATATCAAATCTTACATATTTATCACTGCACACAGATACACTTGCATGTATATTATTGTTTATAAAACATTATCACTTGCTGTTTTACAACGGATATTTGTTCATGACAACTTATAACTATGAATCATTGCATAATCGTCACAAACTATTATGCCCTTCATGGTCTGTTTTACTCGCAAAATATATTTCGATCTTTACCTGGTTCTAAAACATCATTTCTTAAGTTAGCTTTATACAACCCTGGATCCTTGGGAACGGGCCATAAAGACTTTCTGGTAGCTATGAATCGCTTTGATTCTGCTGACATCGTAGCAATTAGCGTGTCATGGATCCGAGAGGGGAGGAGTGGCGCGCGCCCGCCCTACCTGGCTACAAACTAAGAAATACACCGCGGCCGAAGCGTCTGTGTCGTGGTCGCGATGGCGGTTGCATTTTATATAAAGCGGGATATGCGTGCTCGCATCGTCTCCCACCCGGCGGGCGATATAGAACAAATGAGGCTATCGTTATCTGTCAATGGTTATAGTTTTATAATAGGAACGGCTTACCGCTCCAAACGGACAGGTGTGAATATTTTTATAGATGCATTAACACAATCACTTTCTCATTTCTCTCATTACGATAACATTATTTTACTAGGAGATTTTAATATCGACCTTTTAAAATCTAATGAAAAATCGGAAAAGTTAATCACATTTTTAACCCTTAACCACCTACCATACGTCTCACAGATCCTGTTGATATTATTATTGTGAATATTTTTGCGCCGGATTTTTGTATCGACTCGTTCATTCCTGTACCTTTTCCCTGTGCCCCTGAGTACCGCATAACGGCTCGTCAAGATTAGAAGTGTGCGCGTTTGTCTCAGGTGAGTAGTTAAATACCGGAGTAGGTCTGACAGACCCCTGTTAGGAGGTTACGTAATTTTTTTTTTGTTATGTATATTTGTTTTTAGTTATAGTTTCTTAGGGACACTGTAATTGAGCGGTGGTTGGAAAATAATTTATCAGACGATGAAAAAATACCAAATGACGAATGCAGCAATGTGGAACCGGTCGAAATTAGTCATGTCCCAGAAGAAAGTTGTGCGTCTGATTCCGAGTGTTATATGTGCCAAAACAAAATAAGGCAGTCATCACTGTTTCAAGCATGCACCATTCTCCAGGTGTCAACGAAGTGACGAAGAAACCGGAGATCATATTATTTTATAACCAAACCAAAATTGGAGTGTATCTACTAGACCAAAGGTGCTCGAATTAGTCGTCGCTTTCGTAGGTGGCCATTGGCCATTACTTGATATTTCTTGCCTCAAATTGCTATGTTTTGGACCTGTCTGTGCAGACACTAGGACAAAAGCTTGAAAGCAGGTTCAAGTTTTTGAAGAAACTTGCTGAACAGCTAATAAGACCGCATATGGCACGTGAAATTGCAACGAGATATACGTGTTAGCATACAATGCATACTCCAGATCAGCGTGACCCCTCCAGCAGCTGTTCCATGCATCAGCACTGCTGAAGATAGATTATCAGGTTGTTAGAATTGTTCTACTTGTGAATGCAAAAAGAAACGCAAAACACATGTATTGTGTAATTGTAACAATGCATTCGAAACACATGTATTGTACATGTGTTTCGAATGCAAAGCGTCCATTTGCCTTGAATGCTCAAATTAAATTTGTTCTAAGTGTCGCGAAAAGCTCTAAATTTGGCGTCTGCAATTTTGTTAAATTAATTATTTTATTGAGAGTTTTTATTTTTTTTTAAATTCATTGTTGATTGAATTATAAAAAAAATATAAGAATAATTGCCTATTACTTTAAAAATTTCTTGTGGATGTAATTTTCTAGAACAGTTAGAAAGTTAACCGTTAATAAGAGATAATGCCAATTATTGAAGTTAAAAATAAAATATTGTTGATTTTCATGTTCCTATTTTTTAATGAAGAGAATAATAATGCACCAAACATAATTTTTATTCATTGTTAATTGAATTATAAAAAAAATATAAGAATAATTGCCTATTACTTTAAAAATTTTTTGTGGATGTAATTTTCTAGAACAGTTAGAAAGTTAACCGTTAATAAGAGATAATGCCAATTATTGAAGTTAAAAATAAAATATTGTTGATTTTCATGTTCCTATTTTTTAATGAAGAGAATAATAATGCACCAAACATAATTTTTATTCAAGTTTATACCTTTACGTTAAATATAACAAAAAAATTTTTTTTTTGTTTTGGGGTCCCTCAGACGTATGGTAGGTGGTCGTGTGACAAATATATATGCTAGGTAGTTAAGGGAGTAGATGTTTATTGGGAATTCTGGGACACTTTTGTGTCCCAGAATTCCCAATAAACAAAATTGGATTCATTCTAAACACAAAACATTAGTCGAATGCACTCACCTGACTCCACTATAAAATTGATAAGAATCACCACCCGCGAGCTCGTGGAAAGATCACACACCGAACACACTTTTTACACATGATTCATTCTAACCATCAAACATTATTTTGTTGTGCTTTCCTGATTCCTGTTTTACCAACAAGATTTTACATGTTAAATTATAAAACGTGTTTATTCGTTAAACCTAAATTCATTTCGCTCAAATTCGTTGAGTACTGCAGACGAGTTTAAGCACATGCTAATAACTAGAAATGAAATTTGTGAAACAAAAAGACTCACTAAAATTAGATTGTATTTGTCCTGCTTCATAACAAGAACCAAAACGACACGGAAACCTTCTGCCGAACACAATACGTTGTATCGTTTGTGGTCCATCAAATTGTGGAAAAACCAACTTTGTAATAAGTTTATTGTTACATACAGATGGTCCACGATTTTGTAACTTATATGTTTATTCAAAATCTTTATATCAAGCAAAATACTTATTTTTAGAGAAAGTTATGAACATGGTTTCTGGTACAACCTTTCATAAATACAATCACAATTGTGAAATTTTGAGTCCTCACGAAGCGCTACCTGATTCAATTATAATTTTTGATGATGTAGCTTGCGAAAATTAGAACAGCATTAGAGATTATTTTGCTATGGGTCGACATAAGAAAATTGATTGTTTTTATATTAATCAAACATATACAAAAATACCTAAACAACTAGTGAGAGACAATTCCAATTTGATTGTATTATTTAAACAAGATGACATTAATTTGAAACATGTTTATGATGAGCATGTAGGGTCTGATATGTCATGGAATCAATTTCGTGAAATGTGTTCAAAAGTTTGGAAAAAGCCTTTTAATTATCTTGTTATTAATAAGGATTGTGATAAAAACAAAGGATGTTATAGGTCAGCATTTGACACTTTTATAGTTCTAGATTAACATACTTAATACAATGTAGTGATAATGAAAGGTCACTTTAAAGTGTGATCTGCGACTGAACACAATATCAAGCAGTAAAATGGAAAAAACATTTAAAAAACAAATAGTTAAGTCAGCAGCAGCTGTTAAAAGAAAAGTGGGGATGATTAACGATACAAAAAACGTAAATAATATGGCACTGGAGAAAATTTTCAAACCTATTGTTGATCCCCTTAATTTGATAGCCAATAAAAATAATGAAAAGTGGGTTGAGAATGAAAATAATTACATTCCCTCTGTTGGGAAAAATGTAAAAATGAAAGTACATCGTCTTATTCATCCAATGAAGAATCGAATGACACTGTTTCTGAAAGCGACTTTCCTAATAATTACAACAAAACTTTAATTTCCACACCTTCTGAAGATCATAATGTCAGTGAAGGTTCGTTCAAATCTATTGCGTCTTCTCCAGATAATCGTCAAACTTTGTCGTGGTCTACATCATCAGAAGTAATGGATGCTATACCTTTTGGAGTAAGACATGAGCGGGGAAAACTAATGCTTGGCAATATTTGTGTTTTCGATAATGATAACATTCTGAAAATAGGAACTCGAATTTTAAAGAAGACAGATGGTTTAATAGAGTTACTATTTAAAAGGAAACCTGATCTAGAAAAAGTCAGAGAGGAGGACTTGCAAAATTATAAATTGTTACTAATTGATACTAATGCACATCGACGTAATTATGAGTCATCTAAACCTATAAACAGTAACAAAGGTTTTAAATACATTAATGTCATTAAGCCTTTATTTAAATTCTCAAAAAATATGACTTCAAGTGTAGAAAGTCTCCCTCAAGGAAAAGGTATTCCACTTCTGAAAAAAGTAAAAAAATATACTGATTATGTTTATTGGGATGATCCCAACGAACTGGTAGAACGATTAAAATTGTTGTTAGGATCACGAGCGGCTGGCAATAGTGGTTTAGATAATGAAATTATTGCAGTCATAGAAGAATTACGAGAAGCTGGAATTATAAATATAGAACATAAACAGCTATCGCCACAGAAAATGACCAGTATAATTCGAGATCTCTAATCATCTAGACAGCAATGAATGTAGATAAGTTCGGTCATCACGTCCATAAACGTTTGCGATTATTGGAATTTATCGACACTTTAAACTATACATTGGTGAAAACTGATGCTGGACACTATGATTTGAAAACATCTAAATTAAAAGGTCTTTCATCTCCAAATGAAGCCGATGAAGCAGTGAACAAAGCATACGTCGATAATATACTACAAGAGTTAAGAAAAGAAATAAGAGTGGTTAATGATAATATACAAGTATATTTAAAAAAATTGGAAAAAGCTACATCAGACCGTTTGTCAAAATCGTTTTATACAAAACAAGAAATAGATAATTTGATTGAACTTAAATTGAACCAACACAATGAGCAAAAAAACAGTGGATGAAATTCATAAAGCAGCAAGAAGAAATTTTCCTCGTCGATTTACAATTATAAAAGGAATAGACGACTTATGGCAAGCTGATCTTATGGATTTTCAGAAATATTCTTATTTTAACAAAGGATATAAATATGTTTTAGTTGTAATAGATACTTTTACAAAATATGTGTGGACATATCCTATAAAATCAAAAAACAAAAAATGTGTGACAAAAGCAATGTTTGAAATTGTATCTCGTTCAAAACGAAAACCTATAAATTTACAAACTGATTTAGGCAAAGAATTTTATAATGATGCTTTTAATAAATTGTGTAAGAAATATGACATTAATCATTATTCCACCTACTCCACCAAAAAAGCTTCTATTGTGGAAAGAGTTATTCGTACAATAAAATGTAATCTTTACAAAATGTTTAGTTTGTATGGTTGTTATAAATGGTTAGGACCAAATTTAAATTCCGTTGTAGAAAAATATAACAATACTACTCACCGTACTACTAAATTTAAACCTGTCGACGTAAATAAAGTAAACCAGATAGATGTTAGATGTAACATATTGCGTGCACAAAAACGAGTTTTATATCGCAAACCTAAGTTCCAGGTTGGTGATAGTGTTCGGATAAGTAAATTTAAAGGTGATTTCTATAAAGGATACACTCCCAACTGGTCGACAGAAATATTCGTTATTTTCAAGGTAAATGATACGAATCCACCAACATACCTATTAGAAGACAAACATAAACAGAAAATTTTGGGAGCTTTTTATGAATATGAATTACAAAAAACGAAATTTCCAGAACTTTATCTTATTGAAAAAGTTATTAAACGAAAAGGTAATAAACTTTATGTAAAGTGGTTAGGTTTATGTAAAAAAGAAAATAGTTGGGTGGACAAGAATGCATTACTATTGTAATATAAAGTGAGCGTCATAATAAATATCTTCATTTTAAGAATATCTATGAAGAAGGGAAGAGGTATTTTAAATAACGTCATCAATAATTTACCTTTCGAACTACATATTCCTGGATATCAGTTTTGTGGACCAGGTACTAAACTTCAAAAACGATTATTGAGAGGTGACCGAGGTATAAATAAATTGGATGAAGCTTGTATGTACGATCGCGTTCATATCTGCAGTCATAGTTTTAAAATTCTTACGGGTTAAAATAGCGTGCACTGTGGTTCCACTAGATACACACACACATGCATATTTAAAAAGAATAAATTTTCCATCAAATGAATACGGTCTTTAAAACCAATGATTACTAAGTAAAACAGTTTATTATTCTATGACATATAACATAACAAAACAGAAAGAGACGGTAATCAACGATTGCCGAACTGGGCCCGATAATTGTCGATCGAGATATCGTCGTCTCTCATTATTTGCATAAGATTTGCTTATAGAGGGAAGCCTGCGACTGCCAGACTTATGTCATTTCAATAAGGTTGAAAATTTGTCTGCACACGACCCTAACATAGGTAGTGGTTCCTTTGAAAGTTATTGGGTAGCAATTTTATTACTTCGCGTGAGCAAGTGAGATCTAAGATATATTAGATAATCTCGCTTGCTCACACTCGCTTGTTCTAGTTACTAGCGTTACTTGGATTCCGAAGTTATTCAAGGATTTTTTTTGTCTATTTAAAAAAAAATTGTGTTACTGACAATTTTTAATGCTTCAAGGTGCCATTTGAACTAAGTAACTGACTGACTAACTAACTAACTGATATCTAAGAATTACAATACCCGTGTTTCAAACACGGAAATCAGCAAGAAATATTAAACAAGAGGGAGCAAAATAAAACATTCAATAATTAAAATTAGTAAATTTTATTGAAACAGTTTACCTATATGTAGTTTTGTTTACATATTGATGATTAATAAAGCTGTACATACAGCATATTGCACTAAGTGTAACATCTACTTATCTCCTGTTATTAAGGTTACAGCTTAATTATTCGTTTTCATAAAGAAAAGATATTGAAGCTGTCCTTAAAATACTATCTAAGTAATTAGTAGTTTTAATATAAACTGGCAGAACCTTTCACGCACTATATGGACTCGATGCACAGGGCGGTTGTCTTGCACAAATGATATTGTTGGTATATCATTAATCGGATAAATACACCGCACAGTTGGTAACATGGTTTCTTCCAGCACTTGCACATCTGTTCCCCAGGTCCAGCAGCACTCATCCAGCCCCACATATTTACAGATATGCGTCCAGACTCCATATTTTTTTCTTCATTCCGAGTTGCATTTCTTCACCATAAATGAAGCCTACCGTGTTGCGATGACGTAAACGAACTTTTCGTCCGTAAATATCGCTTTTTTCCAGTCAAAATCCAAATACGGCCGAGCAAATTCTAAACGTTTTTGCTTATTTATTTCGGATAAATACGACTTTCTTGCTGGCTGTCTGTGGTGTAGTCCCTCACGGTGCAAACTCGACGAACAGTAACCACTGATGTGTCGAACTGTTCCGCAAATATTCTGGTCGGTATGAAGCCATTATTTGCGTACTGTTCCACCATGGATCTCCGCTATGTGGCGTGTCGCTGTGTTGATTAGCGGACGACGGCCGCTGCGCGGTCGGCTTTTTACACTACCCTCTTCTTAATGGCGCGTTAACCAACGCTTTACCGCTTGTTGTTTATTGTGTTATTTGTGTGAATGTGTGAGTGATAGCAGCGGTGCAAGCTATAAAGTTTTGCGAACTATGACTGCAATTATGAACGCGACCGTACCACGATATTGCATACAATAATAAGGATTTAAACATTCGACATAAAGCAGATTTAGACCTTTTGAATATGGCTAAGAAGAGAATAAAATCGAAGAGTGCTGGAAAAGGAGAAAAATTGGCTTCATGGATTGTAAAAAATGCAATGAAAGCAAAACTCAAAGCTGACGCTGGAGTTCGTTCATTTATGAAAGTAGTGAAAAATATACAATCTAAGCTTAAAAATATTAAATCAAAGGACAAGCGTTCAACTATAAACTATGCATATGCAACCGCAAAAAGACTATTTTCTAAAAATAACGGATCACGTACACGTTTACCACGATGTATACCCATTCCTAAATGCGGAGGCTTTTTACCGCTCATTCCCATCTTTGCCGGTCTGTCAGCTTTAGGTTCACTTGCTGGTGGCGCGGCAGGTATAGCAAAGGCTGTTAATGATTACAAAGTAGCTCAGAAAAACTTTGAAGAGTCTAAACGACATAACAAGATGATGGAATCTGTTGCTTTAGGAAAGGCTTTGTATATAAAACCATATAAAAAGGGAGCAGGATTATATCTAAGTCCTTCAAAAAACTGAAAAAGCGGCTACCCAGACGAGCACTAACCAATTTAGATATAATGGAACATGCTATTGATATTCCTTACTTTCGCGGAGTGTATATGAGAGATACTCTTCCTCGGAAACCAAAAAAAATTGAGTGTGCTATATTAAATTTAGATAGTTCTGACAATCCTGGAACACATTGGGTAGCCTACGTTAAATATATTAATTACTGTGAATATTTTGATAGTTTTGGTGATTTAAAACCACCATTGGAACTAGTAAATTATTTAAGTCCATTAACTATACATACATACATACATATGATCACGTCTATATCCCTTGCGGGGTAGACAGAGCCAACAGTCTTGAAAAGACTGAATGGCCACGTTCAGCTATTTGGCTTAATGATAGAACCGAGATTCAAATAGTGACAGGACGCAAAAAAAAACAAATTTTACTATGGAAAAGATGAAGTTATTGAAATTCCTGAAGGATCGAATGAGTTTCAAGATATTTGTGATTATCTGAAAAGTAATATAAAGAATGCAGCGTTGAAATTGAGTTGTAATAATAATACGTTAAAAACAAGAATTTTTTGTTCCAAAGATGTACACATACATACATACATACATATGATCACGTCTATATCCCTTGCGGGGTAGACAGAGCCAACAGTCTTGAAAAGACTGAATGGCCACGTTCAGCTATTTGGCTTAATGATAGAACCGAGATTCAAATAGTGACAGGTTGCTAGCCCATCGCCTAAAAGAGGAATCCTAAGTTTATAAGCCTATCCCTTAGTCGCCTTTTACGACATACATGGGAAAGAGATGGAGTGGTCCTATTCTTTTTTGTAATAGTGCCGGGAACCACACGGCATGTACACTTTAATAAAAATAATTCAATCGGAAAAATATTAGGATTTAATAGAGAATCAATCAAAGCTAGTATAAGTGCAGAATCTCAGCATCCTGTCAGCATTTTAGCTACAACTATCGTACGCATCGAATGTGATGTTATCAGCGGATCATTTGTAAACGGAAAAGCAAGCCATATTATTTATGAATTTGTGCCTAACGTACCCCCTGGTTACAGAATTATTGAAATACCTAAGAATTTAATTTACTTTCCTGTCAATCAGAGCTCAATAAATTCACTCAATATAAGGTTGTTAGACGCAGAAAACAAGCAAATTAACTTACGCGGTGAAGAAGTTCAGTTGTATTTGCACTTTAAACCAAAATGTTAAATTTTCATAAAAACACCTTCACTCCTATAAAAAGACTCAGTCCTAAAGGATCACCTCACAAAGAAACATCGCTGCGAATTAAAAAAAAACTAACAAAGAAAAATAAAGACTTTTTAAGGCTACTAGGTTTGTTAATATGAACATTTTAAATATATGCCAACCAGCGTCTTACGACAATAGCATAGAAAGTTTTGAATATCATTCGTACAAGCCTTATGTTTCAAGTTTTAACAAAAATGATGAAATACGGATACCGATTAATCAACAAGACTTGTATGTGTTGCCTGCACTCAGCTGTTTGTATATTGAGGGCAGAGTCGATGTGTATAAACAAAATAACGCTAGCAAAGAAAAAGTGCCGAGTGTGCATTTCGTAAACAACCCTGTACTATTTCTATTTCAAGATATAAGATATGAACTAAATGGGATAGAAATAGATAAGGTTAAAAATGCAGGTATTACCACAACAATTAAATCTTATCTTTCATTGAATGAAAATGAATCCAAAAGCACAAAAGTTTGGGGTTGGTCTCCTTCAGGCATTACCACCGATGGAGGATTTTCTGTTAATAAAATATTAAATAAAATATTAGGTTTTGCAGAAGATTATGAAAAAATCATAATGAACTGTAAACATGAATTAGTACTATTGAGAAGTAATACAAATCTCAATTCCTTATTACTAAGTTCTGGAGAAATTGTCGAAGATATAATTATAAATAAAATAGTTTGGCGAGTTCCTCATGTTCGAGTGTCGGACCGTGAAAGAATCAATTTACTTAAACATTTAGAAAAAGATCGAGCGATAACCTTAGCGTTTCGTAACTGGGATTTGTATGAGTACCCATTGTTACCCAAAACCAGGAAACATACTTGGTCCATTAAAACTTCATCACGGTTGGAGAAACCAAGATTTGTTATTATTGCTTTACAAACAAACCGTAAAAGTAATGCAACAATGTCGATGGCAGAGTTCGACCATTGTCATATTCGAGACATTCTTCATATTATCCGTATGAAGGTTTAAATATTAGTTTCTCCGACAACAGATATTCATTAATATATGAACAATACGCAAGATTTCATCAGTCTTATCATAGTCGCCGAGCGGAGCCGTTGATGGGATTAAAAGAATTTAGAGACATAGCTCCGTTATTTGTTATAGACTGTTCACGACAGCATGAAATGTTAAAGGGATCAATTGATGTGAGAGTTGAATTCGAATCTGACCAAGACATACCCGATCAAACGGCTGCATATTGTCTGATACTGAACGATTGCATATTTGAATACAAGCCATTGAGCAATATTGTAAAGAAGTTATCATGAATGCTAATACAATAATCATAGATTTACAAGGGTTTAAGGATTTGAAAAATAATTTTATTATTAAGGAATTTTCGATTGCAACTATGGAATACACACAAACTTTCTTGGTTAAAGCATCTTATTCTTTTAAAACTCTTTCTGATGAAGAAAAAAAGCGAGTTCGATGGTTAGAAAATAATCGAGGACTAACAATTAAATATATAAAACAACTTACCATTGTTTAAATACTTATATTTATAGGAAGCAACATCCTGTGGTGTAGACTTTGCGCTAGATGGTACAAAATGTCATACAGTTTGCGCGCTGCACAACTAATATTACAAGCAAAAATGCATGCGCAGCGTGATTTTGGCTTTCACAAAATGTTTTGTGTCATAATCGTTCGCTCACAAATAATAATTTAATTTTCTTCATTGCCCGACTATTTAAACAGAAAATATCACTTGCTCATCAAAAAAATTGGTCAAGCGTAGGTTGATTCTGAATTTAATTATTGATAATCAATATCTTAGACTAATGTGAACCTTAACAACTAACGGTGAAGGTATATATTTTTTTAATACTTGATAAAAAAGTTAGGTTTACATTAAATAAAAATACGTAGTTCAAACCGATACATGTATTAATATTTTAATTTTTATAATTCAAGTACTAAGTAAAGATGATAACAGAGTCAACTATCAATCTATTTTTTAAAATACTTATCTCCAACATTTGGTTTGAAGATAAAATCGAATCATATTGTAAGCAGAATATATAAATTCCAAATCCAGAAACTTAAATGTGAAAAAAAAATTATATCTTAATTCAGTTGTGATCGAACCCGAGACCAAAAGTTACGGTCAGACTTGTTAACCACTATGTCACGAGGGTCATCATTGCATTCGAATATGATGACTACATAATTTACTGTACAAGAATAATATTTTATATCAGGAATCGTGTGGTGCTGACAGAGTAGAATAACACCACCCAATATCTGCCTGCAGGCATTGTAAGAGGTGATTAAGGGGGAGGTCATTGGATGTTGTTCTTCTTGTATGAAACATTGTAGGTACATACACATACATACATATGGTCACGTCTATATCCCTTGCGGGGTAGACAGAGCCAACAGTCTTGAAAAGACTGAATGGCCACGTTCAACTATTTGGTTTAATGATAGAATTGAGATTCAAATAGTGACAGGTTGCTAGCCCATCGCCTAAAAAAGAATCCCAAGTTTGTAAGCCTATCCCTTAGTCGCCTTTTACGACATCCATGGGAAAGAGATGGAGTGGTCCTATTCTTTTTTGTAATAGTGCCGGGAACCACACGGCCGACATCCATCGACATCCATTAGGAGAGACATTGTGGGTTGAACATAAAAAAGTCTTCAACCCTGGTCGTTGTCTTTGACAATGGATAAACTATGTTAGTAACCATTAATCAGGGGTAGACAGAGCTAACAGTTTTGAAAAGACTGTAGGTCACATTTAACTGTAAAAGTTATGATAGAATTGAGATTCAAATAGTGGCAAGTTGATAGCCCATCATATACAAAGAGAATTCTAACTTTATTAGCCTAATCTATATATATAAAACTCTTCCGTTACTGAGTGACTGACTGACAGACAACGCACAGTCGAAACTACTGGTCGTAGACAGCTGAAATTTGGAATGTAGGTTCCTTGGGATATGTAGGGGAGCACTAAGAAAGGATTTTTGGAAATTCAACCCCCAAGGGGGGGAAAAGGGGTAAAAACGTTTCTATGAAAAATCTTATTCCTTGGGTTTATAAACTTGAAACTTGGCATGAACACTTACATAGGCAAGTAAATATGTTTGACATTATAAGTTTTTTCAAACTACCCTCCAATCGTGATTTAGGGGGTGCGATTGGGTGACTGATTTATTAACGCACAGCCGAAACCGCTCGGTATAGGAGTCTGAGATTTTGAACAGAGGTTCCTTTAGTAACATAAGTGAGCACTAAGAAGGGATTTTTGAAATGTCAACCCCCAAGAGGGGGAAACGGGATAAACTGAGCCGAGGCTGCGGGAAAGTTCTAACGAGATGCCGTGGCCCCGGAACGCAAAGGGCAACTGAAGGAACGAGGTGGGTTTTAGTCAGTAAAAGTCTGACACTCCCTTCCGTTCCACCCAGAGCGGGAGAGGTCATTTGATGATTTCCCATCCTTAAAAAAAAAGACTTTGTATGACAACTTTCAGTCGTCTCTTTAACATACATAATAACATACATAATTATGTACATACATGCATAACATTACTTAATAACATCACGCCTTTAAATCCCTATTTTGTGTTAACACTACCCATACAAACAGCTACGAAATTTGTCCGCATTCATTTTCACCTAAATTCTTAACGTTAATGAGATTTACTTTTTATTATCAGGTCAACCTAATAGCCTCACATGTACGTATAACTTCGTAAGAATTTTCTTTCAACTCCTAACCGTTGAGGAGTTGTACCTTCCATCATCAGCTCATTCACATGGGATGATGACTATCAGACGCAAATACTTAAACAGATCTATGAAATTGTCAAAAACGTAATTGCCTGTAAATTTGAGGTTTGCCCTTGATTTCCCTGGAATACCATCATCAGATCCTGACTAGGTAACAACGGGACCAACTTGAAAGTATACTCTACCGAACAAAAAAAGAATCACGTAAATCGGTCCATAAATCTCGGCGTAATCGGTATGCATAAATAAAACACCCGAATTTTATTTTCTATTAACTATCACGAGTTGTCTCGATGCTCGATAGATGGCGTTGGCATCGAGATAGATCGCGCTATGGTTTCGTTACCGTCATTTAGCTAGGTAGCGTAAAATATTTTAATTTATCGTGTAATTTTAGCAGCGCCCCTAGCGGACATACGCGAAACTACATATTACACACTACAAATATTTTGATTTGAAATTATTATTCGTTTGATTCATTAACTTTTAACTTGACTTATTTAACTTATTTTACTCTCTATTTCAGTTAATTTTTGATTTGTTGATTAGATTTGATATTTTTGATAGTATATTTAGTTAGTATTTTTTATTCATTTCTTTGTTACTTTATTAGTCTTAGTTAATTTCCATAGATATAGTTTTAGTTAAAAAAATTCTAATTAAAATGGTTCAAGAAATTTTGTTTGCTAATGGGAATTATATTCCTCATGCTGTGGTAGATATAGAAAAAGATGGAGCCTGTTTATATAACCGAATTACACGTGGGCGAAGCCGCGGGCGGAAAGCTAGTATAGATTATATAATTTATGAGAACGATGGAGACATAGGATTTATAATGATTACCATACCCCATTCAAAATCAATATTAATTAGATTAAAATGAAGAAATTCATGAATAAGGTTTTAATGTAAAATGTATGCTTTAAAAGCTTTGAGAAACATTTAATATTGGTATAAACAAAATTTAGCGGACCCCGGGCTCCCAAGCCATACCCTTGAGGATGCAACCAGGAACACGCTCTAATGAGAAATAGTCCATCCATCCATATAATCACGTCTACATTCCTGACGGGGTAGACAGAGCCAACAACCTTGAAAGGCTGACAGACCACGCTGAAGCCTATTTCTTTCTCGCCTCTTGTGACATCCATGGGAAAGAGATGGAGAGGTCCTATTTTTCATTGGTGCCAGGAACCACACGGCGGATGAGAGATCGGTATAAACAAATTATGTATTTTGTTACAAAACTTACTTTGATATTCGATCATCGTCATTCTACAAAGCACATCCGCTAATGCTTAAACATAATTTTTATTATATTGCATTTGCATGTCTGCATATTGTTATTAGGACGACTACACACTTAATTTACTTACAAACTCAAAGTATGGTATTGATATTCTGTGTTACATACATACCTATGAAATCCTTAAATAGGTAGCGGTTGTCCAATTACATCTACAAGTTTCAATAGGGATTCATGTTATTCTCTAATAATAATATTGATTACGTAGACTTAACTAACACGGTGCTTGATATAGCAATAGTACGTAACCATAAGAAAGCTGGAATGTAGCCCAAATTCTAGTACATATACCTATGAGTACATACCTGAAGGTGGTTTTGTCTTTCAAACAAATTACAATTGATATAAAAGTGTTTACTCAGTAAGTGTGTAAACACCCTTAATTACTGTGTATCTGCTTACTTTGCGTATTTCACTCGTTCGTACATTAGACCATTTTGTTGCTAAGAACTAAGTTGTGATGTTGTGTTGTGTGTGATAATTTATTAAGATTATAATGTCGGTCTGTTTATTTATAATTTAAAGTTTCTGCTATTATTGTTAAACAAAGTGAACTTAGGAATTATGGTTGGTGCGTGATCTTACCACGGGCTCGCAGGAAGTTTACTTACCACGGTTTCTTCCAGCCAATCATCAGTTAGGAATTAGGAAGTGTGGTTGGTGCGTGATCTTACCACGGGCTCGCAGGAAGTTTACTTACCACGGTTTCTTCCAGCCAATCATCAGTTAGGAATTAGGAAGTGTGGTTGGTGCGTGATCTTACCATGGGCTCGCAGGAAGTTTACTTACCACGGTTTCTTCCAGCCAATCATCAGTTAGGAATTAGGAAGTATGGTCGGTGCGTGATCTTACCACGGGCTCGCAGAAAGTTACTTACCATGGTGCTTTCAACCGATCATCAGTTAGAAATTAGGAAGTGTGGTCGGTGCGTGATCTTACCACGGGCTCGCAGAAAGTTACTTACCACGGTGCTTTCAACCGATCATCAGTTAGGAATTAGGAAGTGTTATCGGTGCGTGATCTTACCAAGGGCTCGCAGGAACTTACTAACCACGGTGCTTCCAACCGGTGAACAGTTATGTGTAAAAAGTGTGTTCGGTGTGTGATCTTTCCACGAGCTCGCGGGTGATTCTTATCAATTTTATAATGGAGTCAGGTGAGTGCATTCGACTAATGTTTTGTGGTTAGAATGAATCGAATTTTGTTTATTGGGAATTCTGGGACACAAAAGTGTCCCAGAATTCCCAATAAACATCTACTAACACAAAACGGTTACCTAATGGGAGATTTTCTGTTAAGATACCATTCAAAGAATCTCCTAAGAATGCATTAGGTGACTCTTATTACTTAGCCAAGAAACATCTCATTAATCTAGAAAAAAGATTTCATCGTCAACCTGAATTAAAAAAACAATATTGTTCTTTTTTAAATGAATATGCGGATTTAGGACATTTAACTAAATTAGAAGGGCCTACTTTAGGTTATTATATGCCGCATCATGCAATATTAAAATTAAAAAGTGAAACAACACGTCTAAGAATAGTCTTTGATGGGTCAGCTAAGACATCATCTCATAAATCCCTAAACGATATTCAACTAATTGGTCCAGTTGTGCAAAGCGATTTAATCTCTATATTATTAAGATTTAGAACTTATAAATATGTGCTCACTGCCGACATAGAGAAAATGTATAGACAAATTGAAGTTGACAAATCGCAACGCCACTGGCAACTTATATTATGGAGGGAAAATGAAAATCAACCTATTCAAGTATTACAATTAAACAATGTAACATATGGCACTGCATCTGCTCCTTTTCTTAGTACAAGATGTCTTCTACAATTATCTCAAGAGTGTTCCGACAAGGTTATTGCTAATGTTCTTAAAAATGATTTTTATATAGATGATTTGAGTACCGGAGCAGATTCTATTAATAGTTTAAGACAAATTTATGAAGGCACTGTTAAAACATTAGATTCAGCATGTCTACCTCTGAGTTTCGTTCAAATGTGCCTAATTTAATTAGTGAGTATGAATCATCAACAACTTTAGACTTGAGCAAAGAGTCAAGTGTATTGGGTTTGAACTGGGCCCCTAAGATAGATAACTTACAGTTTTCTACTGACTTAGAGCTACCTACTAAGGTCACTAAGCGCACTATTATTTCAACTACTTGTAAAATATATGATCCTTTAAATCTTTTATGTCCATGTGTAATTGTGGCTAAAATTCTATTGCAGGAATTATGGGCTGCTAAAATAGACTGGGATGATCCAGTTCCCAACAATATTGCAAAAAGATGGGACAGCTTTATTAAAAAATTGCCTATTTTATTTTCAATTGTCATAAATAGGTGGGTTTTGTGTGACAATACACTTAATATTGAATTGCATTGCTTCGTTGACGTGAGTCAGCATGCCTATGCAGCTTGCGTTTACTTAAGATCTGTAGATACTAATAATTACGTCACTGTTCATCTATTAGCCGCTAAGGCTCGTTTGGCACCATTGAAACAGCTAACTATTCCGAGATTAGAGTTATCAGCTATGTTACTAGGAGCTCGATTAAGCACAAAGGTAATGCAGTCTATACGCTGCAATGTCACTAATAAAACTATGTGGTCAGATTCCACTATTGCATTGGCATGGGTACGAACACCCCCTAGAAATCTTAAAATGTTTGTATCCAATCGTGTGAATGAAATAAATGAACATGCTTCTGATTTTAGCTTTCGTCATGTGCCTACAGACCAGAACCCATCCGATTTGGCAAGTAGAGGCGTCGAGCCCAGTCAATTAAAGTCGTCATCTCTTTGGTGGCAGGGTCCCTCCTTTCTAAGAGAGAAAACATATGCTCCTTTGTCTCACCACACGAACTACCTGAGCTGAAAAATAAAGAAATATTAAAATGTAATTTAGAAATTAGCAAGGATAACTTTATTAAATTTAACAATTACTCAAGTTACAATAAACTATTAAGAGTTTATGCATTTGTATTACGTTTTATAAATAATTGTAAAACCACTTGCACTAAATTAACAGGTGCTCTTCAACCTGAAGAAGTTAATAACTCATTGCATTTATTAGTGAAATACAGTCAGGCAGAATCTTTTCAATATGATATAGATTTAATTTCAAATAATAAGACTTTGCCTCGGACGTCTAAGTTATTACCACTGAATCCTTTTATTGATGATAAGGGTTTATTAAGAGTAAGGGGTCGAATCAGCAATTCTGATTATGATTACGATAAAAAACATCCAATTATTCTAGATTCTAAACATACACTTTGTAAATTAATTATGAGATTTGAGCATTTTAGATTATTTCACGCCGGCCCACAACTACTACTATCGTCTATTCGTGAGAGATTTTGGCCTATATTAGGCAGAAACTTGGCTCGTAAAATTACCAAACTATGTATCATCTGCACACGTTTCAGAGGTAAACATGTTCAACCAATAATGGGTGACCTACCCCCGGAAAGAAATATGCCGACTTTTCCATTACTGTGGCACTGATTATGGTGGTCCCTATAAAATATCTTCTCGTAAAGGCAGAGGTAGTATAACATCTAAATGCTACTTATGTTTATTCGTGTGTCTCACTACTAAGGCGGTTCACCTGGAGGTAGTAAGCGAGTTAAGCACACAGGGCTTCCTTCAATGTTTGTTTCGCGCCGAGGAAAACCTGCTAAGATTTTTTGCGATAATGGTACTAATTTTAAGGGTGCAAACAATGAATAATGTAGAATTGTGCGGTCCAGCCAGCAGTCCTTGACGGATTTCGGTACTAACGATGGTATCCAATTTTCATTCAATCCTCCCCTTTCACCAAATTTTGGGGGAATTTTTGAGGCTGGCATTAAATCCGCAAAATACCACATGAAACGAATAATAGGCAATGCTAGTTTAACATTTGAAGAATTAACTACTTTATTTGTACAAATTGAGGCTATACTGAACTCTCGCCCTCTCACTCCGCTATCATCCGATCCCAATGATCCTTTACCACTCACTCCTGGGCATTTCCTTATAGGGCGACCTCTAACTGCGGTGCCGTCCCTACCAATAATGGCATTAAGACCCAGCAGATTCGAGCTGGTGGAGAAACTTCGGCAGCACTTCTGGGCTCGCTGGAGTCGCGAGTTCGTCGCCGAGCTACAACAGCGCACGAAGTGGCGCACACAACAGGGAGACCTGCACATCGGCGACATCGTAGTTCTGAAAAATGACCAGCTGCCGCCCATACAATGGCGGCTCGGGAGGATACAACGATTTTACCCTGGGCCTGACGGCGTCAATCGTGTGGCCGACGTCTACACAAAGCAGGGCGTTGTTCGGAGGGCCCTATCAAGAATGTGCCTGCTGCCTACCACAATGTTGTAAGCTACAGCTTGCAACGGGGCCGAGAATGTCACGGCTCCCCAACATTTGGGAAGCAATTCCTAAGAGGGGAACACAGCAGGTAGCAATGCGGGATGCGCGGGCGGGGACGACAACGTAACGCGCGCGGCTCGCATCGTTCACTTCTCTTCCTTCCGCTACAACAATCGGACATCGCCACGAGGTATATCACGGCGGATTTACATACAAGAAATATATTAGATGTCTACCCCGCTCTACAACCACGAAGATTCACCAGGGCGGGCGTCTTAGATGTCTACCCCGCTCTACAACCACGAAGATTCACCAGGGCGGGCGTCGACAGTGAGTTTGCCAAATAATTCAGTCGGTATGAAACGCCGTGACCTACCTGAAGAGCCATGGGTGGATGTTACAATGGGTCTATTAGGACCATTACCTAGTAACGATTATTTATTGGTAATTATTGATTACTTTAGCCGTTACAAAGAAATTAAAATTATTCGTACAATTACGAGCACACAAATTATTAACCAGTTAAAGGAATTTTTTTTTTGTCGTTTAGGATTTCCGCTCTCCATAACCACAGATAATAGGCGGCAGTTTACTAGTCAAGAATTTAAGGAACACTGCGAAGAATCGGGCATTAAATTCTTTAATACTATACCCTACTGGCCTTAAATGAACGGCGAAGTAGAACGACAAAACAGAGACATCTTAAAGCGGTTGAGAATTGTCTATATGGAAAAGAAAGATATAAAAGAGACTGTATGAATATTTGATGATGTATAACTCAACCTCTCATGCTGTAACTGGAAAATCTCCATCAGAGTTGTTTTTCAAACGCCAAAATAGAGACGAAATTCCAATGTTGAAAGATATTAATGGAAGAGGGGATGACTCTGAAGTTAGGGATAGAGACAAACTACAAAAAGAAAGAGGGAAAGAGTATACTGATCGGAAACGAAGAACTACAGATAATGTGATAGAAGAAGGTGATAAAGTTTTCATTAAAGAAATGGAAAAGGCAAACAAATTATCGACTAGCTTTAATCCTACACCACATGTAGTAGAAGAGACCTCAGGTAGAGATATTATTGTTAGAAACAAAGTAACCGGTCAGAAATTACGTAGGAACGTAGTTCATTTAAAGAAAAGGGGGTTTGGAAACCAGTCCAAAAACCTGCAGTTACAGATGAATTTAATATGAACAAAGATGATTGTGAAGGTGATACGAGTGGTTATAATAATTGATTGCTGATTTATGTCTATGAATTGAAACTTATTCTTGTATGTTGATTTTATGAGTAAAAATGTAGAACAATTGTCTTATATTTATTGAAAAAAAATATTAATAAGAAAGGGATGTAGTGTTTGTATCTAGTAATGGATACAATACGCTGTCTCACACACACAAGTCGGTATTATAAATGTCAAGTTGACAGTTGCGTGCGAGCGGCAATCGCAGACAGACGTGTACTGGTACTTGGTGTGGTAGTGAGCCGGTGACTGTACGTAGTATAAATATCACGTATTTTACAATAGGTATTTTCCTATCCTGAGGAGAAATTCAAGGCGGCCTTGAATTTCTCCTCAGGCTCCACAGTACAATTCCCCATTTTTCCTCCGAATCGGTTGGTATTCTTCGATTTACGATATTGCACCTTAGTCCATACATCATCGCCGTCATTATTTTCATTTGACTTGAGAGCGTTCGCAAACTATTTACGCTCGGTTCCCGTCAGCTGATCCGATGTACCGTTACTAGCGGCGGCGGCGGCCGACGTAGTCTCCCCGCCCGCGCCTGCCCCTTCGGCATCCACATAGCTGATTTCTCGCGACCGCACGAACGTCTCCGCTCGGTTGATTCTACCCTCAGTACACTCTGCGTTAATGCTACGATATTGCAAATCATTGTTTGGAGACGATGAACATTTAGACGATAAATTATAGTCATCCATAATAGTACAATCGTTTAGATTGGACAATCCCATAGGCCCACTATCGAGGTAGGCCGCTCCCCTCTTAGTGTTAATATTCCGGGAAGAAAAGGGAGTATGAGCATATTTTGCTGACTGGAGCTGACCCTTTATATCATCCAGTTGATCCTGGACGATCTGTAGATACAAATCTATTATGCCTGTCTGGTGAACTACGTGTCTAATGCTATGGAGAAGGGGCATCAGGTCGACGTCATTTATTTTGATTATCAGAAAGCTTTTGATAAAATACATAATGATATCCTACTTAACAAGCTGTCCCTCATTGGCTTCACTCCCAAATTGCTGATCTTCTTCGCAGACTACATGAGAGACCGTAGGCAGTATGTTAGGCATGGTACTTACATTTCAAATCCATATCATACGAGGTCCGGTGTCAGTCAGGGTTCAGTATTAGGACCTCTCCTCTTCTTAATTATGATACATGACCTACCTCGAGTATTGACAACGGCTAAATGTCTGCTATATGCGGATGATCTTAAACTATTTCTTGAAATAGATTCTCTAACAGACTGTACTAAACTACAAAATGACATAAATCTAATTCACGAATGGAGTGTATCGAATAAAATGAATTTTAATATTAATAAGTGTAATGTCATGACGACACTGAAATAAAAAGAGTGAATAACATTAAAGACCTAGGTGTAGTGTTTGATCGTAGTCTAACCTTCCATGATCACATACTAGCTCTCACTAAAGACGCTTATCGTCGTCTGGGCTATGTGCTGCGGAATGCCAAAGAGTTCCAAAACCCGCAAGTAATTAAAAGTTTATACAATGCTCTTGTGAGAAGTAAGCTTGAATCTAGTACATGTGTATGGAATCCCTATCAGGTTACATATGCAAGGATGATCGAAAAGGTCCAAAAGGTCTTCTTGAGGTCCTTGTATAAAAAATCATTTGGATACTACCCCTATTTGTATCCCACTAAGTTCTTGCTTGGTCATTTAGGGTACAACTCCCTAGAAGTACGTAGAATGGTGCAGCAAATAACTGTCTGTCTTAAGGTGTTGAAAGGATCGATAGATTGTCTCCTATTACACAACTTATTGTGTGTGTTGTTCGTCTCTGATGAGCTTGAGATTCCAGTGGATAAGCGTGGCCGTAGTGGACCCACTAAATTATTCTACCCAGACGAAGGGCACACGGTATCCCGCGCGATGTCGCCACTAGTTCGACCGTTAAACCACCTCAATGCACTTCGTAGCGCCAACACTGATTTTGACCCTTATTTTGACAACTGGCCAACCATTGTACGAGCACTACTAATATATTGTGAAAATTTGAGTGACCAGTGGTTTAATACCAATAACACTGACACTGACGAAAGTGAATAACTTAATTATTGTATTAAATATAAGATCGGACGGACAAAACTTTTATTGACAAAATTTTTAAAATATTATTTTTGTTGTTTTTAATTTATGTGTATTCAAATTTAATTTCATTATTCAAATTTTTTATATGATTTAATATGGTTAACTTAATATGATATACCTGTGTTTCAAATTGTAAAGTGTGATAATTGTAATAGGTGTAAACCGTTTTTGTCACAATAAATAAATAAATAAATAATCCTGCGTCACATATGAATCCTTGATATTATTTAACTCATATTGCATTCTCGTTAAATCTTTAAGTAATTTTGACACATCTAGGTGATCAAATGTTATTGGTGGAAGTTTATTCAGTGTACGTGCCACAAAAACCGGCACATCATCGTCATCCACTGATTTAAATAATCTATACTAATATTATAAAGCTGAAGAGTTTGTTTTGTTTGTTTGTTTAAACGCGCTAATCTGAGAAACTACTAAACCGATTTGAATAATTCTTTCACTGTTAGATAGTCTATTTATCGAGGAAGGCTATAGGTTACATTTTATCCCGGATTTCCTACGGGAAACGTCAACAATGCAGGTGAAAGTTGAATGAGTCGGCCATCTGCGAGCTTTCCACGCGAACGCTGCGCAAACCAACAAAGATATAGTAAAACAATGTACTAAAGATGTGAAGTACTCATTTTTTGCCACAAAAAAGTCCGCGAGAGCATATATCTATCTCTTAAGGTTTACTTACAATAACCACTTTTATGTTCATTTTTTAAGATTATTTTTTCATTATAAACATAAGTTATTTTGAAACCAATTTTCTTTAATTCAGTATTAATCCTTATCCAAATAAATATGTTTATTACTTTCGGCTTTTCATGTAGACTAAAATTGCCATTTACAGTATATAAATCAGACGAATAGGTTTTGAGATATAGTCGTTACAAGCAATTTGCAGCGAAACATTTAATACGGCGAACCAGCGTTCTTTCTAATACGCGTGACCGCCTGACCGCCCCCCTCACCCCGCATCTTTCGATCGTCCTGCTCTATCCTACTTCCTACATATAGATAGGTATCATTCTACTTATAATACTTCCTCTGTATGTTTGTCTGTTTTTACCTCTTACCTACTTTTAAACTGATTATGTCTATCTTTTAAGATTGTTGTTGATTATGAGTATTTAATTGTAAACACAACTGTCTTTGATATCACTTAATTTCAATGAACATCTTAGAAGATATTACTATTTTAAAGTAAAGTAAAGTATCAGCCTGTGATGCCTGATCCCACTACTGGGCAAAGGCCTCTCATCTCACTATACGGTCTCCGTTCCATCGCGGGTAATGATGTGGGCCAAGTCGTCGTCAAGTCGCATAACCATTAGCAGCTATAATTGATAAAGCCGAGGAGGATGTTTGCAAAAATAAATATGATGCCCAAAATAACTATTCCACGCGGACGAAGTCGCGGGCACAGCTAGTGCGATGATATCGTGAAGATCTCGATCCTCCTTTCCTTTTCCTTTACGCACTTTTTTACGTTTTTCAGCCGTCAAGGATTCAAAAAGTAACGACTTTAAGCACTTAATTTCGTCACTATCAAATGTCGATGTCGATCGATTTTCACCAAACTTTCTTCATCCGTGATTAATTTTTATTCTGCACGTAAGCTAACAGCTCGTTGATCACTATATTGCAACTTGCACATTTTAGCGTCGTCATTTTGTTCGCACACTGACGTTATTGGTTTTTCATTTAGACATACTTGTTATAGATGTAAACTGTACATGATAAATATAATGTAAAATTTTTTGTAAACATATAAAGAGAAAAGAAATATATATTGTTATTGTCAAGGTTTGTTATAACTACATATTAATAATAATAAATCTTTATTTCAGACAATAAAACGTCCATATTTGTTAGTAACAATATCTAATTAAAAATAAGTTAGTATCTTATCTAATTGTTAGTATAATAGAAGCTTAAGAGTATGTTAGTATTCTACAAATAAAAGCGACCGGGTTCGGTTTACAAGCCCGCAGACTAGTGGGCTATACACTTGGTCCGCTATTGAGCGCAGAATACTGTTGCGACTGGTACGAACAGTATTTAATAGCGAGGCCGACTTTTTTCGCCAAACCGCATCAAAGCCGTCTACGCGCACCTTTGCGAACATCGCGGATGCGCTGCAAAACCGCGGTTGCCGCAACAGTATTCTGAACGCATTGTTAAATTGGATGCGCAGAGCATTGTAAGCCTTTTGGGTATATCTGAACCAAAGAGAGCCCGAGTACAGAGACGTGCAGTAAGCTTTAAAAAGTGTTATTTTAACTGCCTCTGTACAACGAGCAAACCTCCGGGCCAGCATGTTCGCCCTGACTGACAATGCTCTGCGTTCCCTCTCCATATCCACATCATCCTTAAGATCCACTGTTAACAAGTGTCCTAGGTATTTAAACTTATGCACCCGCTTTAATGGAACTCCATTTAATAGTATAGGAGGCACTATATCGGGACACTTGTTATTAGACCTAAAGACCATGTATACTGACTTCTCAACATTATATATTAAACCATGTGAAGTAGCATAGGACTCACAAATATTAAGCAGCCCTTGCAGGGCGCACACAGAGGGAGCCAGAAGCACCATATCATCTGCATAGCTTAGGTTTAAAACACACACCATCGACAAAGCAACCAGCGCGAGTGCTACTAAGTTTTTCTATAAGTGCGTTTATATATAAATTAAAAAGTAATGGTGAGCTGAGCCCCCCCTGCCTCACCCCACATAGAGGGGTACACGGATTCGACAACTCGCCCGCCCATTTTACTCGGTTTTCCTGATTAAGGTACCAGTATCTCAAAAGTGAAATTACCTCTGTTGGTACCGATGTCTTATTTAATTTTTCCCACAATATGTCAAAGGCAACAAGATCAAAAGCCTTTGAAAAATCTAAAAAACACGCATATATGGGTGTTTTCCTATCAGTATAGTAGCTGACCGCGTGCTTTAAACTCAAGATAGCAGTTTCCGTTGATAGCCCCAGACGGAAACCAAACTGAGCATCATGTATCTCGACATGCTTGGTTAGTACCGAGTTCAGCACGCTGTCAAGTACTTTACCTACAATAATTGCTAAAGATATGGGTCTATAGTTAGACGGATCCGATGCATCCCCCGATCTATTTTTTATGATAGGAACTACCAAAGTTCTCATCATATCGGCTGGTAGATATGAGTGACTGATACATAGATTAAACAACAAAGCGAGCACTCGCGGTAAGTGGAAGCCTGCGTGCTGCAAATGCTCGATGCTGAGCCCATCGAACCCAGATGACTTTCCTCTCGTCATCTTTTTAATTGCGAGTCTGACTTCCGCTGGTAGAATTATAGTCGACAAAGAATTTTGTTTTTCAGCATCAAGCATCGGCCGCGGCGGTCCCAGTGAGGATTTGACAGAAAACTGGTCTTTAAATCGCTCTGCGATTTCCTTGGGCTCAGATATCCCATCGACGCTCACGGGTATGCCAGGCTTGGAGTTCAACTTATTGGTGCATTTCCAAAATCCTTTAAGTCCGACTTTGCATGCTTGTCGGCTATTAAGTCCATTTTAATTTGTTCCTGGTTATTTTGACACCATTTTAATTTACTTTTGAATATTTTGCGAGTTTTTACCATTGCTTCGTAAATGAAACCCGATGATGGTTTTCCATGAGAAATCCAAGAGTCAAACTGCAACCTGGCACTTCCGTGAGCCTCTTGAACTATTCCAACCAGCCAATGGTTTTCTTCTCCTTTTACAAAATGTTCCCACATGAGTGGAAACCGCACTGCTACATAGAATATTTACAATATCGCTATACATATTATCTAAAAGACTATGATGTTGAGAATTATTGCAATGTTTACTACCACAAGGTTGTAATTCCGCTCGCAAGTCAACATTTTTTAATAATGAGGTGCATAATTTTTCATATTCATTACACTGCTCGACATTTCTCTCACCCCATTGAACTTTATTATAATTAGGGGTCGACTCAACAATTTTCAACTTATTTACACTAAGGTTACACGTTACAGTCATAGGAAAATGATCGGACCAGTAAGCACCATATCTGACATTTACATCTGTCACACATTGTAATGCCGCACCAGTCACCATGACGTGGTCCAACCAGCGCCTACTCCCGGTTACACTACAAACAAACGTAAATGTCTCTGGAGGTAACTTCATCACGTCCACACATGACCAGTCTTGTTCAGTAGAAAAAGCGCAAAGTTCATTAAAAAATCGCTTACCAATATGAGCGTTGAAGTCCCCTAGTATAAAAGCGGGTTCTACACTGCACTCCTCAATTATTGCACTTACAGCACTCAGACAGTCCGTAAACTCAGGCTTGTTTGGGGCTATGTCTATAGGCATATAAACATTTACAACCAACACTGGCCGACTATTAGTCGTGATAAGAATAGCCACGATACGGGGATTTGCACAGGGTATCACTGACACACAGGGAAATACGGATTTACGCCACAAAATTGCTACACCTCCATACGGTCGACCTACAAGCATTCCAGCTGTCGTGTCAACAGCCGATGTGCCCGTGCTCCCAAAGTCTTGGTGCACCGTCTCCAGAAACGGTAGGTCTTCTTGCACCAACCAGGTCTCCTGTAGCGCAACGATATCAGCAAGGCTACACAGGTCTCGTACTTCATCGATAGAGCGTTTTATGTTTTTACAGTTATATGTTGCCAATGTTGTACTATACATACTGCGAAGAATGATCGCTACCCTCTTGTTGTCCCTTTATGGGGGGTTTTCTGTAAGTCCTGAAACGCCTGCATATTATTCCAACTGGCCACAGCTCATCATTCAGAAACACTTCAACTTTATTACTGGATACCAATATTTTATATGCATTATACTCTTTTTCAGCTTTCATCTTAATCATCTGTATTTCAAACTTTTCTTTTGTCTTAGACTGTATAAAATCTTTTATATCATTTATCGATGTGTCCTTATGTACGTTTGACAAAAATAAGGATACCTTCGAGTTCGCCGATTTAAATTTATTTTCCGGTAACAATACGGCTTTGCCTCTGACACCTTCCGATTGATATAATACATTTCTATGCTTCTTTTTTGTACCTTAACCCATTTCTCACTGGGGGGTTCAGGTTTAAAATCACCTTCTCGAGCGATCTCCGCCAAAGTTTTATTATCGTTTATCGTCGTCTTATTCGTCACTAATGCGGTTGTAGGTACATGCACGCATGAGTCACTCTGAATCTCACTCGCTCCGGGCGGCGATAACGGTTCGCTAATATTTTTACCGGCGGTATCGGGCGATGCTATAATTCTATTAGATATATCTAATGATTTTTCGCCTTGGGATTTGAAATGCTCCGATATTATTTGATTCTCCGATGTATTGTTTACTTGTGAATTCGTAGATATATTTATAATCCCAAAAGGCCCGCTGTCCGCGCCGCAATCTAGTAAACAAGCACCCCTTTTTCTATTTATATGCATAGGCTCGACTATAGAATCATATCTCATCCTATGTAATTCCTCCTTAAAATCATTTAATTGATTTACAGTGACACTGGTTTTCTTTAGCTCCTTTACCGTTGCTTTTAATCGAACGATATCTTTTAATAAAGCTGTCACGTCCACATGATCTATCCCTACAGGGGGGACTTTTTCTAGTTGCCTAGCCACAAATATTGGCGTTTTATCGGGTGCTGTGGTTTTGAAGACGCTGATAATATCTTCAACATCTTTTTGTTCCTTATTTTTTCTTCGAGATATGTTGCGCGTAGTCGTGTCAACTGACTCGAAAAACAGATCTTTTGCGATTGTTATTTCTGACGATGAAAACGCACTCACAGCAATCCTAATTATGCTTTCGTCATCTGCCGTATTAATTTGATTTTGTACAAAACACAACAGTTCGTTTATAACTATATTGCACTGCGTACACTTCACTTTATCCGAGGACATTTTTTATTCTGCACCGAACGCGACCGAGTTCGAGCGAAGACTGAGTATAGAATATTGAGTTCTGTCATTTAAATATGATTGAAGCCAATTGTTTACATTACCTCTTAGGCCATACATACATACATACATATGATCACGTCCCTATCCCTTACGGGGTCGACAGAGCCAACAGTCTTCAAAAGACTGATAGGCCACGTTCAGCTATTTGGCTTAATGATAGAATTGAGATTCAAATAGTGACGGGTTGCTAGCCCATCGCCTAAAAGAAGAATCCCAAGTTTATAAGCCTATCCCTTAGTCGCCCTTTACGACATCCATGGGAACGAGATGAAGTGGACATATTCTTTTTTTTATTGGTGCCGGGAACCACACGGCATAGGCCATACCTCTCACATTTAGCTAATAACAATTTATGCGAAACGAAATTAAACGCTTTACTCATGTCAATGAACATTGCCATCACTTGAGAAGACTTGTCTACATGTTTTAAAATTTTCTTTATCAATTTAAATATTGCGAGCCCTGTAGACTTTCCCCTTTGGAACCCGTGTTGATTTATGTCCAGTACCTACGTTATGTCTGTCAATGAATTTAGTTATTCTAGTTTGCATAGCCTTTTCAAAAAATTTTAAAAGGACTGATATTAATCCCACCGGTCTAAAGTTTTCAACATTTTCTGTACTACCGGCTTTATGAAGTGGTTTTATTATTGTTACCTTTAATATATATATATCATCACGTCTATATCCCTTACGGGGTAGACAGAGCCAACAGTCTTGAAAAGACTGAAAGGCCACGTTCAGCTATTTGGCTTAATGATAGAATTGAGATTCAAATAGTGACAGGTTGCTAGCCTGTCGCCTAGAAAAGAATCCCAAGTTTGTAAGCCTATCCCTTAGTCGCCTTTTACGACATCCATGGGAAAGAGATGGAGTAGTCCTATTCTTTTTTGTATTGGTGCCGGGAACCACACGGCACCTTTAATATATCTGGGAATATTCCCTGTTCAAAAGATAAATTTATTAGGTGGCTTAGTACAGGCGCTAGTATTTCCAATGATGTTTTAATAATGCTTGTAGCTAAGTCATCATATCCTACCGCATTTGTGTTTTTTAGATTACCAATAATTTTAGAAACTTCATTGCTATCTGTGGGATATAAGAATAAAGTTTCACTTACATTTCTCATATTGGTTGTGTCGCAGGGTTTATTATTCTTAGGGTCAAAATCGTAAAAATAGTGATTAAAACAGTAGCAATGTCAATCGGATTGGTAATTTTATTATTCTTGTGTATTATATGTTTTATGTATTTATTTTTATTACATTGATTACCTTTTATCAATTTCAGGAAGCTTTACAAATGTTCGATGAGTTATTTAAATACTTTTCATTGCATTTTTTTTTAATGCATACATTTCTTTAATAGAGCTGAGTATTTTAAATATTTATTTTTATTAATTTTATTTTTTTCCTCTGTAGTATGTGAAACGTTACTTACGCTTTGTCTTACATGCCACGCGTATGCCTTTTGATATCCATTATATATTTGGCTTATTGGATATTTTCCTTTTTTTATCGGGAAACATAGATTATAGAACAAAACGAGAAGTTCATGGAAATAATTAAATGCCTTGTTAATATCAGTTTCTTTATAGACTTCTGTCCACGTTAAACTTCGCAAGAATTCAATAAACTTCCTGACATTTTCTGGACGAAAATCCCTTTTATTTATAAAATAATGTTTCACTACCTCTGGTTATTTACTTATTGGAATCTCCAGAGTATGTGCTGTGTAATGATCGGAGAGTCCTAAACTGTGAACTTTACCAATGGCATTAGGTACATTACTTAACATTAAGTCTAGGCAGGAGCCTTGTCTAGTAGGCTCTGAGTTATAAGAAATGTAGTTGTACTTTTGTATCAATAGCATAAAGTCATTTTTTATATGGATGTCTTTTAATAAATTTATATTTAAGTCTCCTGCTAATATAATATTTTTTTTGTATTTATTTCTTAATTTACATAATAATTTGTCAAGTCTATCCAAGAAAATATATGGGTCTGTCAAATGGTCTTTTGAGGATTCTGGAATTCTGTAAAGACAAATCAAAACACAATTAAAGAGCGAGATTTCTATACCACAACATTCAAAATATTTGTCAATGGACATTTCCTTTAAATAATTTATTTTTTATATTCCATATCATTTTTACAGAGTATACATACTCCGCCCCGTCTTTTCGATTTTCTGGAATAAGCGTCTGCTAAAACATAATCGGGAAGTCGAAAATGTTTTTCATCTCCTGATAGAATAAACGTTTCAGGTAAGCAAATGACGTCTATATTTCTAAACGAATCCGAAAATTCCTGTAAGGTTACTGTAAAATCTATCTATTCGCCTCGAAAAAATTGTGAATTCTCAATTTCTCTAGGAGAAATATTATAGTTTTCCTCCGATGGCCTATTCTTTTGCCTTATTTGGCTAAAGTAATCAAGAATAGTTTTATTCAAAGGTTTTTTATAAATTGAACCTTTCTTCACATTAGGAAAATAATCTGTTACTTTACTGCAAGAAGATTTTGACCTGACTGCAACAGTGTTATTATTCTGTTGCATACAATTATTTTTATTTATTTATTTATTTATATTTATTTATTCTTTATTAAATAATAAATAATAATAAAAATTTTGTGTGGAGAACCTTTGTGTGGGTGATAATAATAATGTATAACAAACATACTTACTATACGATATATACTAAAAACCTATACATAATATATACCTATATACTACACTCAACATACACATATATGTATATATATATATATGATATATATACATATATTTGCAGCAGATTACATACAGAGATTATTTACTCTCTCATGAGTGGGTCAGAAAAAACTGGACCACGTGCGACTTAAAACTGGCGCGGCTCGGAGAAGCTTGAACGGAATCGGGAAGTGCATTCCAAAGTCTAACAGCTGTAGCAGCGAAAGAATTCGAATAAAAACCTGTACGGTGAAAAGGTGTTGCAAGGGTCAACCTGTTAGAGGAACGTAGGATTTTTTCATGAGTGGAACTTAAAAGTTGAAATTCAGATCTAAGATAACCTGGAGCTAGGGGATTATTAAGAATATTATAAAGTTGGCAAAGAATATGAAGATTCCTACGTTGTCGGATGGGCAGCCACTTAAGCTGAGAACGGAATTCAGAGACATGGTCATTCTTACGAAGACAGAAAATAAATCTGATACAATAGGCTATTTGACCCTATTGAAAATATGCTACGAATTGTGGTAATCCTATTAGATAATAATATAACAGAACGTGTTTTACTTTCATTTGTACTAAAATAAGCATATTTTTGGCGATTTATCGTTTAAAAAATACAATAATTTTTTAATTTTTTTGAAAGACCGAAACGCTCTGTGATTGGTTACAACTCCGGTGATGTCACACGCAAGTAAACGTCAACTCCTCCTGTGTAGGTAGTTTGTGTGTTATTAATGTTTTATCCCAGATATTAAGCTATTTAGTGACAGTGAACTATTTCAGCCTCATTTTATTACTTTAGTGAAATAAATTCCTGGTGTTTGTATTCAAAATGGACAAAAATTTTGTGCGTGCCGACAACACAAACCTACCTGAGATTGATGCATTTATGGTTGCACTTTTCTTCAAAAACAACGCGGATAATTATGGTGCAGAACTTAAGAATGTAAAAACAGCTGTGTAAGTATTTTAAAGAAATTATTTATTTAGAAATCTTTATGCCATTTCACGCAAAAATTTCGCAGAATTTTATTTTATAGGTTATGTTTTATTGTTTGCTATAACTCAAATATTGCCAGCATACTTACATCAAAATGATCTTCACACATAAAAACATTTGAATGCGATAAAATACTCTTTGGATCTCTTCGAGCCAACTGCAACCACTTCTTTCGTCTTATTGGATTCGTTGGAACAGACACAAACACTTTTTGCGGAGTTTTTTATTGAAGTATTTGTACATTGTGTTACTACACACCATTTATAAACAATTTTGTTTGATAAATTGAGAGAAATATAATCAAAATCATCAGTTTGCTTGCGTGTGACGTCACACAGCGTCCGCCATTACTATGAGAGCGTTTTTGGCGCGCTTTTTAAATTTCAACCTTTATAATTCATTTTTTAATTTTTTATTATAAATACTGCGTATTTCTTGGAAATATAAATAAAGTGTGTTTATTATGTCATAAAGAATAATTTTAAACCATTTCTAAAAAACAGTCAAATAGCCTATTATTGAGAAGACGTTCAAGCTTATTCAGTTGTAAGAGAAGTATTGAAAGTTACTAAGCCAAATGAGAAGATTATTATGCTAGGTGATTTTAATAGATGGGTGGGTGTAAAGCGTGATGTATATGAAAAGGTGCTTGGTGCGATTGGTGACGAAAAGGTGAATGATAAAGGAAGAAGTGTATTAGAAATTTGTCTAGAGTGGGATTTTTTTGTGTCGAACTCAATGTTTCGACATAAAAAGATCCACATCTATACAAGAGTGGAAGGTATTTTAAAAAGTATGATAGACTTTGTGATTGTAGATGAAAGATTGAAGAATAAAGTGCTGGATATCCGTGCATATCGCGGTGCTGGCATTGACTCGGACCATTTACTGGTGATATCCCGGATAAGGGGTATCTTCAATCGCTGGCGGCACAGGGTTAGGGAGCAAACCAGCGCTTTGGAAAGAGTGAAAGTAGAAAATTTGCAAGATATGGATGTAGGTAAGAAGTATATTAATAGACTGAAGGATGAATTTGAAGATTTAGATGAGAGGAGCAATATTGAAGATGGATGGAAGGAATTTAAAGAAAGAATTGTGAAAGTAGCTGTTGAAGTGTGTGGTGTAAGTAGAAGAAGGAAAGGGAAAAATCACAAAAATGCGTGGATGAGTAAAGATGTGCAAGAACTTGTGCGATTAAAGAAGAAAGCATGGCTGGATTTGTTAGCAGCAAAAGCTAACTTAAGAATGCAAGAGGTTATAGATGAGGATGTGAATGAAGCACGTAAGGAATATAAAAAAATGAAAGATTTGGTTAAGAAAGCTGTGATTAGAAAGAAAGAAGAGTATAAAGAGGAATTTGATAAAAGGCTTTCAGAAGACTTTCAGTCAAATCTGAAAGTATTCTGGAAATCTGTAAGGTCAGCCCGAGGTAAAACTATGCCACCAACCAGAGAGCTGACTAGGATCAGATGCCAGGATGGTAGCGTTTTGAAAGGAGAAGAATGAGTTCTTAAGATATGGAAGAATTTTGAGAGTTTATTTGAAAAAAAGGAAGGAAATAAGAAAGATTTCTGCTATAGCGAAGAAAAAGAGAATGAAATGAAAGGCGAAATTGAAATGTTCGAAATTGTGGAAGCACTTAAGAGTATGAAAGCGGGTAAGGCTGCTGGGTATGATAGAGTGTCGGTCAAGATGCTAAAAGCAGGAAAAGGCGTAGTAGCTAGCCAGTTGTACTGCCTTTTCAATTTGTGTGCCGAGTACCAATGAGTCTTGTTAGAACATCGGACAAACACGGTCGTGTCCAGCAACAATAGACTGCAACATCTGTTGGCCACTTGCAGTGCCGGTTACAATTAGGCTACTTTGGCGGGAAATTACAAACCTTATAATATTATATAAAGGTTTGCATAAACTGTATTGTGAAGTGCTGTGTTGTGATGTGTGAGATTAGCTGATTATACGTGCGTTCGTGTGGCAGAAAACCCGGTGAGATCTTTCCTTTTTCCATTGGCTTTTGTCGTACAAAGCTGCCAAAAACAAGCATCAGATGTTAACAATATCTAAAATTCATCTATAACTGCATAAAACCAAAAATAATATCACCACTCGATATCGCTTAAGTAATTCTATTCAAGGACGTATAAGAAATATTTTTTCTATACGTAAGTATATGCTTCTATTTTCTATCTTGAAGACACTTAACGGGTATATTTATTACTAAGACTAACTAGGTTGTTTAAAAACAATTCTGTATGTCCAATTCCCTGATACCGTTACCACGTGGGCTTCATAAACTTAAAATCTACGTATTAAAAATCATAACTAAATCCAAACAATACTAAAATACAAGGCCGCTTGGGCAGTTGGTCAAATAGAAAGTTCTCCTATCTCATTCCAGCTACCTGCTCCACAATGCCAAGGTACGAAAAAATCACATCTGGCAAAAACAATAGAAGCTGGGATCATTACAAAAAATCGGCTCTTAGACCGTTCACTACATTGCGTGTTGTTTTTCAGATTGCACAAGATTAATTATACTAATGCATTTATATTTCCAGACAACTTTCCTTCCACAGATCTTACCAATCCTTAAAGAACACATTATATAAAATAAAACCAACAACGCACACACAACATCATCACCGATTGTAAAATAATCAAATTAATCTGGACCATCTGCTGCATGGAACCTTTATATAAATTCAAAACCAACGTTCGCCCCGTAGCGGATGGAAACATGACATACCTACCATACATAGTATATAATATTGAATATGATGATACATACATACATAAACTCACGCCTCTTTCCCGGAGGGGTAGGCAGAGACTACCTCTTTCCACTTGCCATGATCCCTGCATACTTCCTTTGCTTCATCCACATTCATAACTCTCTTCATGCAAGCTCGGCGGTTTCGGGCACTTTTGACCTGACCCTTTACCAGGACGTCCTTAATTTGATCAAGATATGTTCGTCTAGGTCTTCCCACCCCGACCTTTCCCTCCACACTCTCCTTGTATATCTGCTTAGTCAACCTGTTTTCATTCATCCTCTCCACATGACCGAACCATCTCAACATACCCTTTTCTATTCCTGTAACTACATCTTCTTTCACATCACAACATTCCCTTATCACGCTGTTCCTTATCCGGTCACTCAATTTCACACCCAACATACTCCTTAACGCTCTCATTTCCACTGCATTTATTCTGCTTTCGTGCTTCTTTTGCCATATCCAACTTTCACTCCCATACATTAATGTCGGGACCAACACGCCCCTGTGCACAGCCAGTCGAGCCTTTTTGGATAGTTTCTGACTGCTCATAAAGGCATGCAAAGCTCCATTCACCATGTTCCCCGCGTTCACTCTCCTTTCAATATCACTATCACACTTGCCATCTGATGTAAACTTTGATCCTAGATATACAAACTCTTTCACTTGCTCAACTTTTTCTCCTCCAATCAAAATATTACATGCTGTCATTTCTTTCTCCATTTCAAAAACCAGTGTTTTAGTTTTACTTACGTTCACTTTCATTCCTTTCTCTTTTAAAGCTTCATGCATACAGTTTACCATCTCCTGTAACTCCTCCGCTGATGACGCCAGTATAACCTGATCGTCGGCATAGAGCAGACATTTGACGAGTAATTCATTCATCCTTAATCCACTTTCAGACTCTTTCAAATCTGTCAAACAACTATCCATAAATAGGTTGAACAGCCACGGTGACGCAACACATCCCTGCCTAACACCTTTCTCAATCTTAAACCACTCAGTGTGCGCTCCGTTTATCCTGACACAAGCACTCGAATCCTCATATAAGGATTTCAGTGCTCGTATCAAGAGACTGCTCACCCCATGCATAGAAAGTGCTGACCACAATTCATTCCTCTCAACTCTGTCATAGGCCTTTTCCAAATCCACGAATGTGCAATAGACTTTTTGACTCTTGGCCAAAAACTTTTCGGCTATGCACCGCAAAGAAAAGACCTGATCAGTACATCCCATTCCCTTTCGAAATCCCGCTTGAGCATCCCATATTTTGTCATCAGTTTCATTCCTGACTCTATTAATCAATACCTTAGCATACAATTTGCCGACGACGCTAAGCAGGCTTATACCACGATAATTTTTGCAGTCCAGTTGTGACCCTTTTCCTTTGTAAAGTGGCACAATAACAGCCTTACACCAATCTTTTGGTACTCGGCCGCTTCTCCAACACAAATTGAAAAGGCAGTACAACTGTCTAGCTACGACGCCTTTTCCTGCTTTAAGCATCTCGACCGACACTCTATCATACCCGGCAGCCTTACCCGCTTTCATACTCTTAAGTGCTTCCACAATTTCAAACATTTCAATTTCGCCTTCCATCTCATTCTCTTTTTCTTCGCTATAGCAGAACTCTTTCTTATTTTCTTCCTTTTTTTCAAATAAACTCTCAAAATAGTCCTTCCATATCTTTAGCACACATTCTTCTCCTTTCACAACGCTACCATCCTGGCATCTGATCCTAGTCAGCTCTCTGGTTATAGTTTTTCCTCGGGCTGACCTTACGGATTTCCAGAATACTTTCAGATTTGACTGAAAGTCTTCTGATAGCCTTTTATCAAAATCCTCTTTATACTCTTCTTTCTTTCTAATCACAGCTTTCTTAACCAAATCTTTCATTTTTTTATATTCCTTACGTGCTTCATTCACATCCTCATCTATAACCTCTTGCATTCTTAAGTTAGCTTTTGCTGCTAACAAATCCAGCCATGCTTTCTTCTTTAATCGCACAAGTTCTTGCACATCTTTACTCATCCACGCATTTTTGTGATTTTTCCCTTTCCTTCTTCTACTTACACCACACACTTCAACAGCTACTTTCACAATTCTTTCTTTAAATTCCTTCCATCCATCTTCAATATTGCTCCTCTCATCTAAATCTTCAATTTCATCCTTCAGTCTATTAATATACTTCTTACCTACATCCATATCTTGCAAATTTTCTACTTTCACTCTTTCCAAAGCGCTGGTTTGCTCCCTTACCCTGTGCCGCCAGCGATTGAAGATACCCCTTATCCGGGATATCACCAGTAAATGGTCCGAGTCAATGCCAGCACCGCGATATGCACGGGTATCCAGCACTTTGTTCTTCAATCTTTCATCTACAATCACAAAGTCTATCATACTTTTTAAAATACCTTCCACTCTTGTATAGGTGTGGATCTCTTTATGTTGAAACATTGAGTTCGACACAAAAAGATCCCACTCTAGACAAATTTCTAATACACTTCTTCCATTATCATTCACCTTTTCGTCACCAAACGCACCAAGCACCTTTTCATATCCATCACGCTTTACACCCACCCATCCATTAAAATCACCTAACATAATAATCTTCTCATTTGGCTTGGTAACTTTCAATACTTCTCTTACACTATTCCAGAACTCCTCGTTTTCGCTTTTTGCTGATGTTGTACCCCTCGAACCCACATCTCACGGTGCATAAACACCTAAAACGAAGATCCGAGTGATTCCAACTTTCAGCCTAATCCATAGAAGACGAGGGCTGACACACTCATACTCATTCACACACTCAGCCATTCGTGCAGAAAGGATTAGACCGACCCCTTGACAGCCTCGGCTGGTACTGGAAATTCCAGACCAATACGCCGTGTAAGGGCCGTGCTGCGTCGCGTCGCATCCTTTCCGCTTCGTTTCATTCACGCACAACACATCCAACCGTCTTTCACCCATCATCTGACATACTTCCTCAATTTTATCCTTCATTCTTCCTCTTACATTCATCGTCGCAAAGCGGCTTTCAGCAGACCGCATACCGCTCCCGCCGGGAACGAGACGTGATGGGGTGCGGACACCATCGCCGCCATTTAGGTGCTCTTTCAAAAAATTTGCATCCATGCGATTCCCACGAGACGCAAGGGAACAATTTTGTCCGCCCCAGCAGAGCCCCGCATGCCAGGGTAAGGCTAGCCATTACCTGGGGGTCGCCCAACCCCATGGCGGAAGTGGCACGCTCGAGACTAGGCTCGCCCCTAGCCATGCATCCATCGGCGCGGCAGACCTTAGATTGGCATTGAATATGATGATAAAAGAAATGAAATAGAGAACAAATATTAAGAAAAACAAAAAAAAAAAAGATAAAGGCGTATCAAAATTGTTAGGTTTAATCCTAGCAAAACACGACAGAAAACACAAAAAGGCGTCAATCTCACTGATAACCTCAGATTATAATAATACAAACACAATGCAATAGAAAAGAACCACGTCACAAAAATACGGCCTCTGTTGCCGAGCTGGAGCTAGAAGACATAACTAACTCTCATAATCCATACATATAATAAAACTGTAACTGAACTTTGTCTGTACATTGAAGATATTTAAGAAAAAAAATATAAGGGGTCTTTTTAGGGTCAATAGAAGCCAAACCAATTTTTTTTAGAATTTTTGTCTGTCTGTCTGTCTGTCTGTCTGTCTGTATGTTTGTACGTGCATCACGCAAAATCTACCGAACGGATCTGAACGAAATTCGGCACAGATATAGTAAGTAACCTGGATTAGAATATAGGCTACTGTTTATCCTGAAATTCTATCCCAAGGGGATGAAATAGGGGTGCAAGTTTGTATGGAACATCGTCATTTTTCAATCGATATAAAAAGCTATAAATAATCAATTATTATATTTATTATAATTATAATAATTATAAAAAAATGATTTGAAAATAGCATTTTATTGATTTGTAATTCATTATGCTTTGTTTATTGTTTTAGTTCCCGTGGTTTAGATATTTATTTTTTGACCACCCGATACGAGATGGCGCCTCATGAGAATTTAAGAAATACCACGATTGTAGCCGCCGGCAAATTTTTTAATTATTAAATTAATTAAAACAATTAAAAATTAGTTTTTTCATTGATTTCGTTTCGCCAGTACATACCGTTTCACCACATGGCTCATAAAAAAGCAGTGGAAGCAGTCGACCGTACGCTTAAAGATATCTGGCGAAACAATCGCATTATGGAAGGTACCACTGCATTATTTTGTGGTGATTTCCGCCAGACTCTACCCGTCATAAGCCGAGGTACTAGAGCTGATGAAGTAAGTGCATGTCTCAAACGTTCCATAATCTGGCCTCAGGTTAGGAAATTAAGTTTAACACGTAATATGAGAGCTTAGTTGGGTGGTAATCTCCTCCACCAACCACCACCACCTCGAGCGCAAGAATTCTCAGATGTGTTATTAAAAATCGGTAATGGTACATTGCCTGAATCGAACGGATTGGCGACTCTGCCAGAGAACCGCTGTCAAGTAGTTACTTCGGTGGAGGAATGTATTCATTTCGTTTATGGAGACCTATCTCAAATAATTCATCACGAGGATTCTTGGATATGCGAGCGAGCAATCCTAACACCCAAAAATGAGCATGCCGCTGCTATTAATTTATGTATTTTAGAAAAAATTTATGAGAACGAGGTGGTATACTAATCCATAAATACAGTTTTAGATAGTACCGATGCTACAACTTATCCGGTAGAGTTCCTTAATTCACTTTCGGCATCTGGACTGCCCGCGCATACAATTGCACTAAAAGTAGGCATTCCAATTATGATGCTACGCAACTTAACCCCGCCAAAATTTTGTAATGGGACTCGCCTTAAAGTAGTGTCGCTTCATTAAAATTCTTACTGGATGTGCAGCTGGTGAAATTGTTTTTATACTGCGCATTCCCCTCATTCCCAAAAACTTTCCATTTCAATTTAAGCGTGTACAGTTTCCAATGCCTATATGTTTCGCGATGACAATTAACAAATCCCAAGGTCAAACGCTTTGTCAGCCGGCAGCCGGAGTCGACCTCAGGACGAATTGCTTCTCACACGGACAGCTCTACGTCGCTTGCTCGCGGGTCACCAGCTGTGACAGTTTATTTGTGATGTCTCCAATGGGCAAGACAGCAAATGTTGTATACAAATAGATACTTTAACTTTCCATTATTATAATTTCCTTTTTTTGTCTTTAAAATTTATTCGTTTTTTGACAGCTGCGCCCCCGTAGAAGGCGAGTCCCATTACAAAATTTTGGCGGGGTTAAGTTGCGTAGCATCATAATTGGAAGTCCTACTTTTAGTGCAATTGTATGCGCGGGCAGTCCAGATGCCGAAAGTGAATTAAGGAACTCTACCGGATAAGTTGTAGCATCGGTACTATCTAAAACTGTATTTATGGATTAGTATACAACCTCGTTCTCATAATTTTTTTCTAAAATACATAAATTAATAGCAGCGGCATGCTCATTTTTGGGTGTTAGGATTGCTCGCTCGCATATCCAAGAATCCTCGTGATGAATTATTTGAGATAGGTCTCCATAAACGAAATGAATACATTCCTCCACCGAAGTAACTACTTGACAGCGGTTCTCTGGCAGAGTCGCCAATCCGTTCGATTCAGGCAATGTACCATTACCGATTTTTAATAACACATCTGAGAATTCTTGCGCTCGAGGTGGTGGTGGTTGGTGGAGGAGATTACCACCCAACTAAGCTCTCATATTACGTGTTAGACTTAATTTCCTAACCTGAGGCCAGATTATGGAACGTTTGAGACATGCACTTACTTCATCAGCTCTAGTACCTCGGCTTATGACGGGTAGAGTCTGGCGGAAATCACCACAAAATAATGCAGTGGTACCTTCCATAATGCGATTGTTTCGCCAGATATCTTTAAGCGTACGGTCGACTACTTCCACTGCTTTTTTATGAGCCATGTGGTGAAACGGTATGTACTGGCGAAACGAAATCAATGAAAAAACTAATTTTTAATTATTTTAATTAATAAAATAATTAAAAAATTTGCCGGCGGCTACAATCGTGGTATTTCTTAAATTCTCATGAGGCGCCATCTCGTATCGGGTGGTCAAAAAATAAATATCTAAACCACGGGAACTAAAACAATAAACAAAGCATAATGAATTACAAATCAATAAAATGCTATTTTCAAATCATTTTTTTATAATTATAATTATAATAAATATAATAATTGATTATTTATAGCTTTTCATATCGATTGAAAAATGACGATGTTCCATACAAACTTGCACCCCCTATTTCATCCCCTTGGGATAGAATTTCAGGATAAAAAGTAGCCTATATTCTAATCCAGGTTACTTACTATATCTGTGCCGAATTTCGTTCAGATCCGTTCGGTAGATTTTGCGTGATGCGCGTACAAACATACAGACAGACAGACGGACAGACAGACAGACAGACAGACAAAAATTCTAAAAAAAATTGGTTTGGCTTCTATTGACCCTAAAAAGACCCCTTATATTTTATTTCTTAAATATCTTCAATGTACAGACAAAGTTCAGTTACAGTTTTATTATATGTATGGATGTCTCCAATGGGCAAGACAGCAAATGTTGTATACAAATAGATACTTTAACTTTCCATTATTATAATTTCCTTTTTTTGTCTTTAAAATTTATTCGTTTTTTGACAGCTGCGCCCCCGCAAACTTTGCTTTTGTAGGAAAAATAAACTATGTTCTATTTCAGGCATTATTCTTCCCATGTACGTAAGTTTCATTAAAATCCATCCAGTAGAATTTGCGTGATTGAATAGTGCTAAGTAATGAAACGCGGGTTGGAGTCTAACTGAATATATTTCATACTACCTCCAGTGTACAATATAAAATCCTGTATTTATGTTTAATACCTTACACATCCCACCACCAAAACTATAATATCTATTTATTAAAGTAAATACAAGAACATGAAAGTTTAAATAAGAATATTGTTCAGTTATTAAAGTTCACGTTATTTGTTGTTAACATCTTTATTCATCGCCCTTCTGTAAGCTCTCATGGCTCGATCTGAGACAACCGGCAATAGGGAGGGCCTCGACTCGGATCGCACTCCCGTAGCTTCTACCGCGTCTTCGAATTCATCTTCGGAATTTATTAAAACCTCCGGTTCGACCCCGACCGGGCCCTCACACATACCGTTCCCCCCCGACACAAACTCGGGCTGCACATCCTTACCATCAGACCCCTGGGTCTCATCCTTTGACGTACTGGCACGAGAGAGAGAGTATCGATTTTTCGTAGTAAGCGGAACGATTTGATTGTGGTGTCTACGCCATTCGGTGGATTCCCCAACTTTTACTTTGCAAGAGACAGGCCCGGTAACTTCAGAGATGCGCCCTTTAGTCCATTTATGCCCCGTTTTGGAATAGTCTCGTGCGAGTACATCATCACCCAGCGAGAAACGTGCACGCCGGCCGGGCGCGGCGGCCGCCTGTTTGTCCTGCGCGTCGCGCACCACGGCCGCGCCGTCGGGCCGCAGCGCGTCCAGCCGGCCCCGCAGCCGGCGCCCGAGCAGCGCCACCGCGGGCGAGACACCGGTCGTCGCGTGTTCGCAATTGCGATATTGAAATAAAAATTTATAAAGGGCAGCAAACATGTCTTCTTTTTCGAACAATGCACGTTTTAAAACCTTTTTTACCGTTTTGACAGCATTCTCTGCCTCGCCGTTACCCTGGGGCCTGTATGGTGCAGATGTAGAATGTCTTATTTTATTTGTATCACAATATTGCTTAAATTCGGTAGAAAAAAATGGCGGGCCGTTATCGGATACTAATTGTGATGGTATGCCAAATCTAGCGAAAATAGATCTTAAAACCGTTATCGTCGCACTCGCCGAAGTACCCGCCATAGCAATGGTCTCTATCCACTTTGAATGTGCGTCAACCAAAATCAAAAACCTTTTACCAGCGCAATCGAAAAAGTCTACATGTAGTCTTTGCCAAGGGTGCAGCGGGTACTCCCACGGGTGGAGCGGCGCTCGCGCCGGCGCGTCGTGTACGGACCGGCACGCCTCGCAAGCGCGACACATTTCTTCTATATCTTTGTCAATGTTTGGCCAATAAACATAATTCCTAGCGATATTCTTCATTTTATTCATACCTAGATGACCACTATGAACTTCTTTTAAAACTTGAGATCGTAACTTAAATGGAATTACTACCCTATATTTATAAATAATACAACCGCGGTCCGCAAACAAGTCTTGCTTTCTAGCAAAGAATACTTTCTCTTCGTCACAAGTAGGCGATGACGGCCAACCAAACATCAAGTAACCTAACACTTTACAAAGCACAGTGTCTTTTTGAGTCTCTTTAGCGACATCTATAAAATCAATAGGCAACGTCTCTTCAACAAAATGTAAATAATCAATATGAGGAACAAACGCTCGCTCATGTGACAGTGGCAACCGTGATAATGTATCAGCCGGACCATTATCCGCTGATCTAACAAATTCTATTTTAAAATCATAACCTGCTAGCCGCGCCGCCCAGCGCTGTAGTCGACTAGCCGCGGTCTGAGGGATACCTCTTTTTTCACCAAAAATGTACGTGAGAGGCTTATGATCAGACCGCAGTGTGAAATGCCTTCCATATAAAAACTGATGATGTTTCAAAATGCCATAGTAAATAGCTAACGCTTCTTTATCAAGTTGACTGTAGTTGCGTTCAGCTTGGTTTAGTGTGCGCGAGGCACAGCTGACGGGACGCTCGCTGCCGTCCGGGTAGCGGTGCGCCAGGACGGCGCCTATGCCGTACGCGCTACTGTCCACCGACAACACGAGCGGCCGCCCCTCCTCATAATGGGCCAACACTTTGTCGCTCAGCAAAGATTTCTTTGCATTATCAAAAGCTATAGCGCAACTTGGGTTCCAATCCCACTGATTGTCTTTTTTTAAAAGATTATGTAATGGGTTCAGTATTGAACTTAGGTTTGGTATAAATTTACCGTAGTAATTAAGTAACCCGAGAAAACTTTTCAACTGAGTGACATCCGTGGGTACAGGTATTTTAGCAATCGCGTCTAGTTTCTCCGGGTCGGGGCGAAGCCCATTCTTATCAATAATAAAGCCCAGATACTTCACACTTTTCTGTATAAAACTACATTTCTCCAATTTTATAGTGAGACCCATTTGACGGAGTCGGTCGAGTACAGCTCGCAGACTACGCATGTGTGAGGCTCTGTCTACCCCGGTGATACAAACGTCGTCCAAAAATACGACCGTGCCTGGAATACCGCGTAACGTCTCCTCCATTAGTTTTTGAAACTGTTCCGGTACACACGACAAGCCATACGGTGTCCTGCGGTATGCGAACGTTCCGACGTGTGTTGTGATCGTCGTAAATTTTTGTGATGCGGGATCTAATAAAACTTGTTCGTACGCATGTCGTAAGTCAATTTTTGTAAATTCATCCCCATTACTCAAATTGGCCAACAACTCCTCTATGCGCGGGAGTGGGTAATGATCGCGTTTCAGCTTGGGGTTGATCGTTATTTTATAGTCCCCGCATATCCTAATTTCACCGTTACTTTTGACCACGGGTACAATAGGAGTCCCGAAGTCCGAGTGTTCCACTCTGTATATGGAGCCGTCGCGTTGTAAACGTTCGAGTTCGCGCTCGATGCGCTCGCGCAGCGCTAGCGGCACGGGCCGCGCTCGGTAGTACACACCGGCGTAGTCTGTGAGCTGTAGTCGTAATGTTTTTTTACATGTACCTAATTTAACAGAAAAAACTTCAGGAAATTCTCTACATAACTGGCTCACTAATTGGTCCTCTTCAATTAATTTATTCACGGTAATTTGTGTGATTTTTAATGCCTTTAACCAATCACGACCGAGTAGGGGCGGCCCACCCTTTTCAATCACATACAAACGGACATTGTTTGCCGTGACGTCTTTGAATTTAATGTCAACCAGGATGTATCCGAGAGGTTCAATTTTTGAGCCAGAATAGCTTCGTAATATCAAATTATCAGAATGCATTTTACTGTTTCTAAACAATAACTCGTAATCACTATTATTTATTGCCGATATACGACTACCCGTGTCTATTTCGAACTGCAAAATCTCAGAATTCACTCGGATTTTAACAAAATAAGGATCGTTACCTCGATACGACGATACCACCAAATTGAAGAAATCATCCTCTTCCGAACACTCGTGCACATAATTTTGCCGCGACTCACTATTAACCGCTACACGATCACCGACTTTACCGCACATCACACGTAAATGGCCCCGCTTATTGCAGTTATCACAATTGTAATTAGCGTAGCGGCATCTGTCCGCCGAATGACTCTTGCCGCACCGCCAGCAGCGGGCGCCGCCGGCCCGCGCGCCCGGCCCGGCCGCGGCCGCGCCGGCGCCGCGCCGGGCTCGCACCGCGTGCAGCCCCTCGCCGGCCGCTCCTCCGCCCGTGCTCCCGGCCGCGTGCTGTCCGCCCACGCCGCTCGTCTCGGCGTGCCGGTCTGCCGCTTCCAGAGCCAGAGCTAGCTCCACCGCTTTCTTATAATCTATCGTTCTCTCGGCAAAAATCCGAGATCTCAGTAGCTCGCTCGCTAGACCCGACACGAACTGGTCTCTGAGGTCCTCCTCGAGTCGGTTGCCGAAGTTACAGGTGACGGCGAGATGTTTGAGCGCCTGAAGGTACTCGGTCAGAGATTCCCCTACTCGCTGTCTCCTCTGTCGAAAAATATGTCTTTCGGCTATTTCTGACCGTTGCGGCTCGAGATGAACTTTGACCAGCTCCACGAGTTCTGTATAGGTCTTATCTTCCGGGTTGGCCGGCGCACACAAATCACACATTAAGCTATATGTCGCCTCGCCTACTACCGTTATTAACATCGACACTTTTAATTCCGGTTTGATTTCGTTAAGCAGAATGAATTGATCAACACGTCTTACATAAGCCGGCCATTGTTTAGATGTTAGATCGAAAGGTTCAATTTTACCGATCGGCATGGTATTTTTTTTTTTATAATTAAAAAAAAAATTACACCAGAGATATAATTAAATCGATTTAACCCGAAATACGCGTAGGATTTTTATTTAATTCGAAATAATAAGCAACCTCGTCGCCAGTGCTAAGTAATGAAACGCGGGTTGGAGTCTAACTGAATATATTTCATACTACCTCCAGTGTACAATATAAAATCCTGTATTTATGTTTAATACCTTACAAATAGCATCCTCAAACACGCACTCACGTAGGTACTTACATCTATTTTTTTTTTGCATAATATTATTATGCCAATGCAAGGCTCTTTATCTAAGTAATCTTTTTATGGAAGCGAAATTAACGCAGGCGAAGCCGCGGGCAAAAGCTAGTGAATAATAATAATAAATCATTTATAATAAATCATTTATTTCTCAACACAAAACAAGTGTCTTAATACTAAGGTGCAAAGATTGGAGTACTGCTAAACAGCCTGTTTGCGGGAGCTGACGCCTGTATTAGGTTATTACCTGTATTACAAGTCATCAGGCCCCACCTCTTGATTGAGTAATCAAAAACATTGTGAGTACAATACAAAGAAGAAAATGAGCATGTATAAATTAAACAACTTGAGAAAAATAAAATAATAATACTAAATAAGAATAAGTTATGTATATTATCATGTACTAGTATGTATGTGACTGGTAAATGAGTGTGTGTGTGTGTGTGTGTGTGTGTGCGCGTGTGTGTGTGTGTGTGTGTGTGTGTGTGTGTGCGTGTGTGTGTGTGCGTGTGTGTGTGTGTGTGTGTGTGTGTGTGTGTGTGTGTGTGTAAGTGTACTGTAACTGTGTTAAGTGGAACTATGTATGTATATTTGAGTGATCAGTGAAGTGATGGTCAAGTTTAGAGGCGCATTATTTTTGTATTATTGTAACGGATTTAATAAATTTTCAGTGTCCTCATAGCTTTGATTTTGCAACCATTGTGTCAGTATGAGTTTCACTTTGTAAATGTTTAGGTGGTGAATTGACAAGAATTTTTGAAGCTCATTATATAGTCGGGGTCCGAGGAAGCAGAAAAATCTGTTACTGAATTTTGAACTAAATGGTTTAGATTTGGCTACCAGATGGTTACGCCTCCGATGTTCCCTATTGAAAGGGGTCAGAATATGTTGTTTCATAACGATATGGAGTATAAACAATTGCCGTACAGTCAAAACATTGACGACTTTATAAAGTTCTTGAGTGGGGAATCGAAACGGTTTCATCCACGCAACCTTTAGTAAAGATCGCTGTGCTCTTTCGACTCGTAAAAAATTAGTCTTTGCAACTCCACCCCACGATGTAATGCAATACGTTAAAACTGATTGGCAAAGTGCAAAATAAACCATTTTAATGACTTTAACGTCTGCAACATGTCTTAATTTTTTGAAAATAAAAATGAGTTTCCGAACGCGTAAGGATATGTGGTATGAAAGTTAGATTTTCATCTATCAAAACGCCGAGATATTTTATGCAATTAGAAAAAATTTTAAGATTAAGCCCCTTTACGCGCCAAGAACCTCGCATTCAAAATTGAAGCATCTTGGTTTTTTCTAAATTGAGGGTGAGCAAATTATTGCTGAGCCAGTCCTGGACAATATTAAAACCTGACTGAGCCAAAGAATACGTGTCGACCCAAGAATTGCCTGTAAACAGAAGTACTGTATCATCAGCGTAGGTAATGATTTTGCCGTTAAGTAGCAGTATATTGCACAGATCATTTATATACGCGAGAAAGAGTGTAGGCCCCAATATACTACCCTGGGGGACGCCGAAGGTGACTGGTTCATCCACGCTAACATAAGAGCCCAACTTAACAGATTGGGTTCGTCCTGACAGGTAGCTTCGAAAAATAGCTAATTGAGTTCCTCTTATCCCCATAGTCTCTAATTTCTGCAAGAGCAGTGGGATTGAAACCGTATCAAAGGCTTTTGTTAAATCTAAAAATAGTCCAATGCATTTTTCTCCATTATCTAATTTTGTGGCTATGTGGTTGGTTAAGTCATTTACAGCATCTGTTGTAGATCTTTTACTACGGAATCCATATTGGTTTCTTGAGAGAAGATTATGTGCTTCGAAAAATTTCATGAGTCTATTATTTAGAAGTCGTTCCAAAATTTTTGAAAAGGCAGTTAGTATAGAAATGGGTCTGTAATTATTTATATGGCTTCTGTCCCCCGCCTTGTGAATAGGGATAATGACAGCTCTTTTGAGGTAATCTGGAAAAATACCAGTTTCCAGGCATAGGTTACATATATAAGTTAATGGAGGTACAATTATGTTTTTGTAAGTTTGTATAAATTTTGAAGATATATTGTCCCATCCAGGAGCACTGTTGGGTTTTAAGGAATCTATTAACTGTTCGACTTTCCTCTCATCTGTACTAAGTAGAACAAGTGAATTTGGATTATTATTATTAGAGGAGGGAGATGGCATAAGGCTAGCTATGATTTTGTTCGCTATTTTTTTACCTATATTGGCAAAGTAACTGTTTACCTCATTAACCGAAGTTTGAGGAGATGATTTTATTTTCAGTAAGTCAGTCTGTAATGGGTGCTTTTTGTTGAGATTTGAGATATCTTTGATTACTTCCCAAGTCTGTTTTCGCCCTGCATAATTCTGATTGTTCATATGCCCTTCTAATTTTTCTCAATAAACTGTTTAAGAAGTTACGGTATCTTTTATATATTACTCGTGCCGTCTCATCGTGTGGATTTTTTCTCAGTTTTTTGTGTAAAGAATCTCTATGTCTCATGCATCTAATAAGCCCCGGAGTAATCCAGGATTTAATTGTTCTACGCTTTCTGCTTACTTTTAGTGGTGCACTACAAGAAGCAATAGCATCTCTGAGTGGGTCAACTAAATATTGGACAGCTGTGTTCGGATTAGTACAAGCATAAACAGATGTACAAGCATAATGCTGCGAACCTGAGGACATACAACGTATTGGTATCAAGACTACGAATTCGAGAAAAATTATGTACTGGAACGTATGTTGTAAATTGATAGAGGTCATATTGGAATCAATGCTGCGAACGTGAGGAAACATGATGTAAGTATTAGAATTAATGCTGCGAACTGATGGAGGTCATATTGGAGTCAATGCTGCCAACCTGAGGACACATGACTTATTGGAATTAATGCTGCGAACTGATAGAGGTCATATTGGAATCAATGCTGCGAACCTGAGAAAACGCAACGTAGGTACGGAAATCAAAAGATTGAATCTGAGCAAACACGATATATTGGAATCAATGCAGCGAACCGATGGAAATTATATTGGAAGCAGTGCTGCAAATCTGAGGAATCATGACGTATTGTAATCAAGACTGCGAATTCGAGAAAACATTATGTATTGGAATCAATGCTGCGAACTAATAGAGGTCATTTTGTAATTAATGCTGCAAACCTGAGGACACACAACAAATTGGAATCAAGAGCATGAATTCGAGAAAACATGAAGTACTAGAGTTAATACTGCGAACTGATGGATATCCTATTGGAACCTGAGGAAACACGGGCATTGGAGGCGAAAATGAAATCTGGAAAATACGGTAGGAGAATATACGGACGGCATTGAAACTAGGGCGATAAACTAGAGAAAATAACATCGGAATCAATGCTACTAATTGGAGAAACACGACGCATAGGGTCCAAAGCTACAACTGGAAGTGCACATACAAGAGACACGACACATTAGAAACAACACTACAAGCTGAATCAACACCTCAAACTGGAAGAACTCATATTGGACACAACGCGGCCAACTTGAGAAAGCCACAGGCAAATTTGGATGACAAGAATAAAGGCTTGAAGATGGCGCAAGAAATGACTTGGCGAGTGCAGATCTGAAACAGCCGACCGAACCGAACCACAAAAACTATCAAAACGGGGATAATACTCCTACATAATTTATTAAGAAGGCCTCATGAAATCCTACACTACATATTCTTCAGAATGGGCAGACATCGCGACAAATAACAAAATTCATCACAGCAGCATGAGATTCCTACGAAATAAATGAAACTGACAACGAACCATTAAAAGAAGAATTAGAAAATAAGAAAGAAGGAAAGACGCAACACATCAACGCTCTCCTCCGTCGCAATACCCGTCTTCCTCAATTCCTATATTGGCTATAGGCTATATAGTCGGTCGATTGTGGTCGACTGGTTGCGGTTGGTCGGCTTTCCTCTCCCATCCCTGAGCGTGTCACTCCCTATAAAATCTGTGCCCCCTGGTGAAAACAAATCTCTATCCACGAAGACAGGCTTGTATCTCTTGAGCAAAAAGCTTCGATTTCCTCATCTATACCACACTTGGAGACAATGCAGCCTGGAAAAAACGAGGAAATTATCCAGGAAATACAAGAACGCAAAAGGAGGGAAAATGACATCATTATAGTTGGCATAGAAGAACAATCAACTACATACCTTAAGGATAGGATAGCGAAAGACGAGACCGAGGTACTAAATGTATTTTCTTTAATAAGCCCAGATATCCCAAAGCCAAGTAAAATTTTCCGCATTGGCAAATATAACGCTGAGAAGACGCGTAGAATAAAAGCCTGTCTCCATAATAGAGAACAGGTGATGCTTTTACTCCGTAACAAAGACAAATTGCCTCTTAACATTCATTTTTCTCTGACCAAACACCTGCCCAACAGAAACACTTTAAAGCTATAAAAGATGAACTTGCAAAACGCAAAAATGAAGGAGAAAAATGATCTTATAATAAAGTACATAAAGGGAACACCGACCATCATTAAAGCTATCTCAAAAAACTACAGCAGCCAAAACAACCCATCGAGCAAAACCTAAAAAACGTAACATATCAGATTGTCGATGACTACAGATGCATAGCAACAAAAAAATCGGCTATATCGTGTATATATCTTAACGCAAGAAGCATCAAAAGGAAAGGAAAACTTGACGAACTAAAGTGTATTTTAAAATCAATGCCAACTCAAGTTCAAATAATATTGGTGACGGAATCTTGGATAAAAAACGAAGTTCAGGCCCAACGAGTACAAATCGAGAACTACACCCACCATTACAATTGCAGACGAGATATCAAAGGCGGTGGAGTGTCAGCTTTCATACATAACGACCTAAAACACCATCTGATTAGTTCAACATATGAGGAAGGAAACAACTACCTCTGGATCCACTTGGAGAAGCTTACACTCAATATTGGTATCGTGTATAAACCTGGTCGTACAAACCTTAATACCTTTTTGGAAACCTTTGGATCACAATTACAACAGAAGAAAAGATCAATTATATTTGGCGACTTCAACATCGATCTACTGGAAAAGAATAAGCTTGACCAAATACAAAAAAACGTTGAAGGAATCAGGTCATAGAATACTAAATAAAATACACCAAAACTATTGTACAAGAGTATCAGATTCAAGAAAGTCAATTCTGGACCATATCATCAGTGATTTGAAAAATGAGCCTTTCAATTTTGCTATTATCAATTTATCTATGTCAGACCACAAACAATTTTTTTTCCAATTAAATAGATACAAACCACCCAAGAAAATGCGATCGGTCTATGAAGCAGTAGACTACAAAACTCTATACGCAGAAATGGAATCATATGATCTGAAAGATATAGCAAATAAATACGAAGATCTTGACGATAAACTGAAGCAATGTATATCACACAACAGAGTAAGAAAAACGAAAATACTGAACCCTCCTAAAGAAGACTGGATCAACGCTGATATTGTTGCTGCCATCAGTCAAAAAAATTTCTTATGGAAGCAACATACAAATTCCCCTGGAAACAAAAGTCTGGAAGAGAATTTCAAGAAAAAAAGAGACACAGTAGCTAAATTAATCTCAGGTACAAAAAATCTTATTATCTGAAATTGTTTTCAAACTATTTACGAAATCCCAAAAAAACCTGGTCTCTTATCAACGATCTAGCCAAAAACAAACTTAAACAGGGCAGTCCTTGTCCAAAACTTTTAGTAGATTCTAAAGAAATTACCGATAAAGCGGAAATATGTGAGGTTTTTAACGCATACTTCTCCACCATAGGCTCCATATTAGCAGAGCAAATACCTGATAAATATCATAATAGCGAATTCAACCCCTTTACACTGCCACAAAATACGAATGGACATGAGTTGCTTGCCTTTCCTCCATGCAATGCTAAAGAAGTAAAAACGATCATTCAAAATCTCGACCCAAATTCTAGTTGTGGAATAGATAAAATTAGTATAAAAATGTGCCGTGTGGTTCCCGGCACTATTACAAAAAAGAATAGGACCACTCCATCTCTTTCCCATGGATGTCGTAAAAGGCGACTAAGGGATAGGCTTATAAACTTAGGATTCCTCTTTTAGGCGATGGGCTAGCAACCTGTCACTATTTGAATCTCGGTTCTATCATTAAGCCAAATAGCTGAACGTGGCCATTCAGTCTTTTCAAGACTGTTGGCTCTGTCTACCCCGCAAGGGATATAGACGTGATCATATGTATGTATGTATGTAGTATAAAAATTATAAAGTGCTTGCAAGACCTAATTTCAGAACCCTTGTCGCGTTGTTTCAATAAGTTGATGATCGATGGTGTATTTCCTGATACTTTAAAGATAGCGAAAGTAACACCTATCTTTAAGTCTGGGGCCACAAACGACCCAGGTAATTACCGCCCGATCTCCGTATTGCCGGTCATATCCAAAATAGAAAAACTAATATATAATCGTCTACTAAATTATCTTGACACTCTCGACTTCCTATCACCTCGACAATACGGTTTCCGGCCAAGAAGTAACACGACAGCGGCTATAATCGATCTGGTAACAAAGATATGTAGTGACTTTAATCACTTTATCGATTTAATTTTATCTGTTTGATTTTATTATTTACAAAAGTTTTACATTTATTATACAAAACTTTCATTTACAAAATTAATATTTACATAGATTTTTAGATACATCAGTTGTTTAAATTAATGTTACACTTGTCTTATTTTTGTTTACAATATTGTTTTAACTTTTATTTACAAACTTGATTATTTTATATACAACTACTAACTTATTATTTTAAGACTGATAATATCTAGTCAAATACATTGCATTATATAACTTACCTATGTGCTACAATGAATTTATCCTTACATTTATATACCTACATATTTACATGTAACATTAATTTAAGTAGCCTAATAAATTATATACAAGATGCAATATATAAAGTGTGCAATATAGTTGTCATATAAAGTAAATAAATGTGTCATCGAGAAACAAGCAGACCGACAAACAAACAGACCATGTTGTACCGTAGCATACGAAATTTTCTATTTAGCTGTAACATGAGACGTGATTGCGTAACCGCTAACCGGTTTGACCGGTAGGCAGTCGCGCGGCGAGCACCCCGCTCCCGCGCACACGCATTCCCCTCAATCGTCTCTGGCCGGCCGGCGGCCAGTCTGAATATCAACTTGACGCGAGACGCATGCTTGCTTGTTCCTCGAACACTTAGCACAATAACGCGCTTATTTTTATTTCGCAACCACCTTCAGTTCATCTTTCGCTATTTCTCTGTCTGTGCACCTTCTTACAAGTAAGCTTTGCCCACATTGCTTCATTGGTGACCCCCTTCGCTAACACAATGTCGCAGTCGGATAGCGAGAACGAGAACAAAGGGAACGGAGAACGGTTTCACTTGAACCGCGTGGGTGTGAGAGTACCCCCTTTCTACCCATCAAAACCAAAACTGTGGTTTGCTTCGCTGGAAAGCCAATTCGCGCTTGCTGGAGTCACGTCGGATGCTACAAAATATCATTACGCAGTGTCCCATTTAGAGCCTCAGTATATAGAAATCGTAGAAGATATCGTTGAAGGCCCAACTACGTCGAACAAGTACGAGACGCTGAAGTCGGAGCTTGTGAAAAGGCTGTCTGCGTCACGGGAGAAACAAGTTCAGCAACTGCTTCATCATAAAGAATTAGGTGATCGTAAACCGTCACAGTTTCTTCGGCGATTACGCGGATTGGCCGGTTCCGAGGTGCCAGACGATCTTCTTAGAACCCTCTGGGCTAGTCGTCTTCCTAGCAGTGTGCAGCCCATCATCGCGTCACAGGCCAGGATGAAGCTGGATGAAGTCGCTGAGCTTGCTGACCAGGTCCTGGATGCAGTGTCACCCAACGCGCAGGTAGCTGCAGTTTCGGCAAGTGCAACAAATAACTCCACCGAAATTGCTGCGTTAACACGGCAGATCGAAGCGTTAGCCGAGAAAGTCGAGCGTATGTCGCGGTCAAGTTCGAGAAAAATCGGACATTCTGCAAATCGTTGAGGTCGGTCATCTTCATCTACACGATCGCACTCAAATTACAGAAGACATCCGATCTGCTGGTTTCATTATAAGTTCGCCGATAAAGCAAGTAGATGTGTGAACAGGAACAGGCAGTCGGTAATGGCGGCCGACGACTGCCCAAGTGCCGGTCGCTTATTTGTTACGGATAAACACTCAAAGATACAATTTTTAGTGGATACGGGTAGCGATTTGTGCGTTTTCCCTCGTAAATATTTAAAAGAATGTCGAGCCAAAACAAATTTTGAATTATGTGCCGCTAACGGCTCTGTTATAAATACTTATGGTTTTTATCATTTAGTTTTAAACCTAGGACTACGCCGTAATTTCCCTTGGCATTTTATAGTGGCCGATGTAACGAAGGCAATAATAGGCGTGGATTTTTTATCACACTACGATTTAATGGTAGATGTCAGAAATCAACGTCTTATAGATAATAAAACTATGCTTTCGTCTGTAGCTTCACTCGCTTTTAGTGCTGAAAGCATTTCTTCGGTTAAGGTATCTTCTGGTTGCTCAGTGTATCACGAAATACTAACTCAATATCCCGAGATTACCCGCCCACCCGGAATACATCGCACGGTACGTCACAATACCATCCACCATATCCGCACCACATCAGGTCCGCCGGTTTCTTGCACACCACGTAGGCTCGCGCCTGATAAACTCAAGATAGCGAAGTCAGAGTTTGAGTCGATGTTGCAGAATGGTACCTGTCGCCCTTCGGAATCAGCATGGGCTTCACCGCTTCATCTAGCGCCCAAGAAGGACAACGGGTGGCGCCCTTGTGGCGATTACCGCATGCTGAATGCCCGAACAATACCCGACAGATACCCTATTAAACATATTCACGATTTTTCTCACTCCTTATCAGGCTGCACTGTCTTCTCTACCATTGATTTGGTGAAGGCCTACAACCAGATCCCGGTCAATCCAGACGACATCGCGAAGACAGCAATCACAACGCTGTTCGGTCTTTACGAATTTCCATTCATGAATGTCGGCATTACGAAGTCCGAACGTCATGACGTTCGGACTTCGTAATGCCGGACAGACGTTTCAGCGATTCGTCGATGAGATGCTGCGGGGCCTTGACTTCACCTATGCATATCTGGACGATTTTCTGGTCTTCTCGAAGGATCAAAAGACCCATGAAGAGCACCTTCGTCTACTCTTCGAAAGACTGAGGCAGTACGGCATGGTCGTCAACACGGCGAAGTGCATCTTTGGCGCGTCTGAGGTAACCTTTTTAGGATATCGAATTTCAGGTAAAGGTACCACACCCCTACCAGAGAAGGTCAAAGCCATCAACGATTTCCCTGTTCCAAAGACGGTAAAAGAACTACGCCGCTTCTTGGGTATGGTGAACTTTTATCGTAGGTTTATTTCAGGCGCCGCTAAACAACAGGGTCCTCTAAACGCACTGCTGACAGGATCAGTCAAAGGTTCACACCCGGTCAATATTACTGGTAAGTCACTCGAGGTTTTTGAAGCCTGCAAAGAAGGTCTGTGTCAGGCCGCCTTGCTGGCCCATCCCAAGTGTGACTCGAGATTAGCACTTGTTACTGATGCGTCGGACAGAGCTATTGGTTCGGTGCTACAGCAACAGACTGATGATAAATCCTGGGAGCCTTTGGCATTTTTCTCTCGTGGGCTGAGTCCTTCCCAACAGAAGTACTCACCCTACGATCGAGAGCTACTCGCTATTTACGAGAGTATAAAATATTTTCGACACATGCTCGAGGCCCGGGACTTTACAATATATACCGACCACAAGCCGCTGACCTTCGCATTTCATAATCGCAAGGAAAACTGCTCGCCTAGACAGTTCCGACACCTGGACCTGATCGCGCAGTTTACCACCGACATACGGCATATCAGCGGCAAAGACAATGTTGTAGCTGACACTCTCTCTCGAGTCGAGGAAATTTCCCAGCCCATTTCTCCAGAGGAGCTGGCTACCGCTCAACAGGCAGATCCAGAGCTGATACAACTCATGGGAGGTACGACGTCATTGCACCTTAAAAAAGTCTCAGTTCCAGGTACCGAGACTCAATTGTTTTGCGACGTTGGTATGGATATCACTCGACCATTTGTTCCAAGGATGCTGCGTAAACGGGTATTCGAAAGTCTTCATAGTCTTAGCCACCCTGGCGCTAATGCAACTGTTAAGCTGGTCTCCGAACGATATGTGTGGCCTGGAGTTCGAATCGACCGTTTCACGCGCTGGCCTGAGGCAGTACCATTGGAAGAAATTACGGCCGAGGCAGTGGCGAGAGCACTGCTCAGTGGCTGGATTGCTCGGTTCGGTTGTCCTGCTGACATCGTGACAGATCGTGGCAGGCAGTTTGAGTCGACATTATTCCGAGCTCTTTCACGGATCGCTGGATTTACACATCGCCGCACCACTGCTTATCACCCGGCCTGCAATGGTCTCGTGGAAAGATTCCACCGGCAACTCAAGTCTGCCATAATCTGCCACGGTGATGGAAATTGGGTAGACTCTCTGCCGCTGGTGTTGTTAGGTGTCCGCAGCGCATTTAAGGAGGACTTACAGACTACTGCAGCTGAATTGATGTATGGCGAAACTTTGCGTCTACCAGGTGAATTTTTTGATTCGGAGCCTGACTGTACTCTGGATATGACTGAGTTTACGTCAAGACTTCGGAGTATAGTTCAGGGCTTAAAACCTTCACCTGGCTCTCGTCACGGTACAAAACGTCCAATTTTCGTTTTTAAGGAGTTAGCCACTTGCAGTCATGTGTTTCTGCGTGACTGTACTGTCGGCGGTGCCTTAAAACCAGCATACTCTGGACCATACGAAGTTCTACAGCGTGACGACAAAGTTTTCACTATTCTGGTGAACGACAAAAAAGTCACGGTATCGATAGACCGGGTCAAGCCGGCCTACATACTTAGTGACACCGACACTACACCATACACGCATACACCACAACCAAAGACACAACATAACACAAGTACACACGTGATACCACCGGGAGATCAGAGCTTACCAGATCGCGAAGAAAATGTTTTCAGAACTAGATCAGGAAGAAAGGTTAGATTTCCCGACTTTTATCGCCCTTGACGGTCTCAAGAGGGGGCTGATGTAGTGACTTTAATCACTTTATCGATTTAATTTTATCTGTTTGATTTTATTATTTACAAAAGTTTTACATTTATTATACAAAACTTTCATTTACAAAATTAATATTTACATAGATTTTTAGATACATCAGTTGTTTAAATTTATGTTTACACTTGTCTTATTTTTGTTTACAATATTGTTTTAACTTTTATTTACAAACTTGATTATTTTATATACAACTACTAACTTATTATTTTAAGACTGATAATATCTAGTCAAATACATTGCATTATATAACTTACCTATGTGCTACAATGAATTTACCCTTACATTTATATACCTACATATTTACATGTAACATTAATTTAAGTAGCCTAATAAATTATATACAAGATGCAATATATAAAGTGTTCAATATAGTTGTCATATAAAGTAAATAAATGTGTCATCGAGAAACAAGCAGACCGACAAACAAACAGACCATGTTGTACCGTAGCATAAGAAATTTTCTATTTAGCTGTAACATGAGACGTGATTGCGTAACCGCTAACCGGTTTGACCGGTAGGCAGTCGCGCGGCGAGCACCCCGCTCCCGCGCACACGCATTCCCCTCAATCGTCTCTGGCCGGCCGGCGGCCAGTCTGAATATCAACTTGACGCGAGACGCATGCTTGCTTGTTCCTCGAACACTTAGCACAATAACGCGCTTATTTTTATTTCGCAACCACCTTCAGTTCATCTTTCGCTATTTCTCTGTCTGTGCACCTTCTTACAAGTAAGCTTTGCCCACATTGCTTCAGATAAAAGATAACTTGGACAAGAAAAAGTTTGTTTTGGGTGTTTTTATTGACCTAAAAAAGGCCTTTGATACGGTTAGTCACAATCTACTATTACAAAAGTTAGAAGGCATTGGTATAAATGGCATTTCTCTTAAAATGTTCAAATCGTACCTAACTAATAGGGCACAAATAGTTCAAATTGATGATACTCAAAGTACGGCTCGATTCATTACCCATGGCGTCCCACAGGGTTCCATATTAGGACCACTTTTGTTCCTCATTTATATAAATGATATTCCAAAATTGGGTCTTCATGGTCATGTAACCTTGTATGCGGACGATACATGTCTATTTTATATAGGTAACAGTATAAATGAAACTACAACACAAGCTCAACAGGACCTTGACAAATTGTTCGAATGGTTTCAGTTCAATTTATTAACCGTCAATATTTCTAAAACAAGTTATATTATATTTAAGACAAAAAATAAAAAAATCCCCCCTCATAACTCTCTAAAAATTAATGATACATTTATTGAACGGAAAAGTCACGAAAAATATCTTGGCCTGAGACTGGATAATCATTTAAGATGGGATAAACAAATTGCATACATAAAAAATAAACTAGCTTCACTTACAGGGTCACTCCGTAGTATAAATGAATGTGTTCCTAGAAAACTCAAGTACAATATATACAACTCGCTCGTAAAGTCCCATTTATTATATTTAATAGAAATATGGGGTACTGCCGCCAAGACAGGATTACAAGAACTTCAAAGAGCCCAAAACAAAGTAATAAAAACACTATTCTGCTATCCGTACTTAACATCCACAACAAAAATATTTAAAGTAACGAAATTAATGAACATTCAACAACTTTATCGTTACAATACTTGCATTATAATTAGGAAGATACTAAATAAAAACATACACACTAGTTTATCGTTTACCAAAAAATCACAACTCACTAAACGCAAATTACGTAGACCGAGCTTACTTGTATTACCAAAGATACGTACCAAGTTGGCGAAAAAAAGCATCACCTTTGAAGGAGCACTCTTGTACAACAAATTACCCTCTAATATAAAAAACGCGGAGTCCTTTCAAAGTTTTAAATCACTGCTACACGACTATACCATCGAAATATAACTGCTGTTATTTCTCCTTGCTTAAATTAAATAAAACTTTGGTGAATACTTGTTTAATAATAAAACTATATTGACAAAATTTATAAAAAGGGATAATAAGATTTTCAGTGCCTTTTGTTTCCCCTTGTCTAAAGTGTACGGTGACTGCATCCTAGTTTAGTTTAAATATATTTGTTAATTCTGTTCTCATGTAAGTGGATTTAATGTAATCTTTTATGAGAATAAATTCTTGAAACCAAAAAAACACGAAGCAGAGCAGTAGTTGTGCTGTGACCGGGCCTAAAACCAGACTGATATTGATTGAGAAGATTGTTGTCAATCAAGTGTTTTAAAAACTGATTAAAGGCAGAGGCTTCGAGGATTTTAGACAGGAAGGAAAGGATGGAAATGGGACGCACATCATTTAAACGGATAGGATCAGGAATCATGGGGAGAGGACGAACAAAAGCATTAAGCCATGAGGTAGGAAAACGATGTTCTATAAAACTGGTATTTATAATGTGCGTGATGACAGGGAGAATAAAACTGAGAATTGGGATCAGCATCCCGCGACTGATTTCATCCGGCCCGACAGCATTAGAAGTTATGGATCGGATGGTTTTTGAAACGTCGTCCTCGGTGACTGTGGAAAATTCGAATAAACTACCATCAGGAACAGGCAAATCAAAAATATAAGAAATAGTACAGTTTTTAACTGTGTGATCCAAGAGTGGGACAGTTGTAAAATGATTGTTGAGGGCATTTAAGGAAAAAGGTATTTTTGAAGATTCATTTTTTACTTTGCCTATGCCCTGAGAATTGAGAAATTTCCAGAGATTGGCAGAAGAAACATTTTCGATGTTGTCAGTGAAATAGCGGCGTTTAGCGTTACGACAAAATTGGTTGCATCGATTCCTTGCAGCTTTATACAATGACCAGTTTTCATCACTGCGCTCCCGTGTAAACCTTCGAAAAGCATTGTTCCGTCGTCTCATGGCTATACGAACTGCATTAGTTATCCACGGTGCGGGAGGACGCTTTATTTTGACTGCTCTCACTGGAGCATGCGCATCATACAGAGCCAAGATTTTATTGTTAAACAGAGAAATTTTCTCGTCGACTGTATTCGCTGCAGTTAAGGCCTTGTGGTCTATTTTTGAGAAGCAGCGCAGTTGGAGCATTGTAGGCTTTATTTTGGGAACTCTAAGCTTGTAAGAGACATAAATTAAGTCATGATGAGAAAACCCCGGGGCCGGTATTTGACCATGACTGGCGACAAGCCTTTCTGAGGAGGTGATAATCAAGTCAAGCAAGGTAGGTCCATGTTCTGTGAAGTGTGTTGGCCCAGATGGGAGAATAGAAAAATTAACCGACTTGACAATATTTAGTAATTTAGAAGTTCTAGAATTTCCCTTCAAAAGGCACGTGTTAAAATCCCCAAGGATCAGATGATGTGCATAGTCTGAACAAACCGATTCCAGAAGCGACTTAAAGGTAGAAAAATAATCTATCCTTAAAGAAGGGGAATAAAAGATGCCAAGAATAGATTTACAACCTTTAACTGTGACCTCTAACAAGATATACTCCATTGAAGCTGAATATTCAGAAGGTGACATGAAGATTACGCGGTAAGGAATGTCACTACGCAAATATATAGCAACACCTCCCGACCCCTTATCAACTCGATCATTTCGTATCAGTACGAATCCAGGCAGCGAGTAGCTAGTAGAAGGAAGACTGGGCTTAAACCAGGTTTCAGAGACAAGTACTGCACTCAGTTCATCAAAAGAAAATGCTTCAACGAGGTCAGAGTAATGAGCGGGAATGCTTTGTGCATTTATGTGGCACACATTGAAATTTTGTGGAAAGTGGTGGAAAGCGTCCCTGACAAATTCTCCCAGTGTCCCTGAAGAGCCATGAGAGACAAAACTGGAGGCACCGGAGTCCTCTACTGTGCATTAAGAATCATTACTGTTATTAAATGAATGTTGCTGTTGCTGCATAATTAATAATTACAATATATATATATATGGTTCTTACAAACCAACTATTAATATATGGGTGTATTCAATTTGACGAACTAAAGTAGAAGTTCTCGCCAAACCCGCCAGCTGGACCTTACAACCGAAGAAAAGAAAAAAAATTAAACAAAAACACAACATATCACAAACAGAAGAAAAACATCATGGCTGTATGCAAAAAACAACCAAGCCTACAATTAAAAGAAATTGACAGTTAAATCTTGACGTAGAATAAAGTTGATTGACACTGACATTCACGGAATGAACTGAATGCAGACAAAACAAAACACTTAATTATCGACTGCCTGCAAAGTGCTATTACAAAACAAATTATTTTCAAATTATTAAACTGTCTACCCGTTAGTGAATAAAATAAACTAAGCATAAAAAAAGTTCGCCATATAATACCTACGGTTTACAATTAAAAATAGCCTACAAAGCACTCGATACTAAATAGTAAATAATGAGACACATATACATCTTCATTTGAACTTGCCTGCTTGTATCTGACGACGAGTCATATTTTTAATAGCCACGGTGGCAGTCTTTTTGGAAGGCTGCGTTTGCGACGAGGTGCTCCGCGGTCCATCGGGACGCTGCTTGTTTTCGAGTGGTGACACTCCTTTGTTACCAGCATCTACAGCAGGGAACCTCTTCGTCAAAACATCCAACTCAGCAGCTGTGGTCAACTTCACACGGTCACCCGCCGGAGTTCTGACACAAATAACGCCATCCACAGTCCAACACCGCCTCATACCAAAGTGCAATCGAGCAGCCATGAACACCTCCTGCCTGGTACGAGTGAGGAACTCCGAGACACTTATTGGAGATCCTTTTAAAATAGTTTTCTTATTCCACACAGTGGTTCTGGCATCTATTGATTTGAATCGGACAAGAACTGGTCTTGCACGATCCGGCTTAGTATTTCCTAAGTGGTGACATACCTTGATATGACTACTTACATCAGTGAAACCGAATTGATCAGAAAGAATGCTACTCAGTGTATGTGTGATATCTTCATCAGAGTCCTCCTGTATGCCATTAAACAGCAAAATCTTCCTACGAGCCCTCATCTCAATTGAGTCAATTCTGCTGCTCAAATTATGAATCTGCTGTTGTAGCAGAAGGAAGATTGAATGCACAATATTCTTGAAATCGGAGTACTCTTCCTGCAACTGACTAACCTCCGCTGCAGGAGTGATGGTGAGCCGCTTCTCAAAATTGGCCATGCGATCAGCCAGTGACTTCTCCAATTGCTTCTGTGTCATCTGTATTTGCTCCAATTCAAAATTATTTGATGTCTCCATTATGATAAGTTGTGTGTGTGGGAGTCCAGATAGGCAGGCTAGCGCAGAATTAATTATATGTACATAAACTTAAAGTTATTGATTATATGTAAATGTCAAAATTATATATTATTATTATTGTTTATTATTTTTAATCTTTTCATAAACGGAACAGCAGATTTTTAGGTCTGTTATTTGCAACTACCCACAGCAAAAAAAAAACGTCTTATTTCGGAAAGATTGCTTGGCTACATGCCGCTGGTACATTGGATAATACATCTAATTATTATGTGTATATATATAAACAGTTATAATGTTCACACATCAAAATAATAAGACTTACCTTTTATCTCGTCGCCACTTGTAAAATACGTGAAATTTATACTACGTACAGTCACCGGCTCACTACCACACCAAGTACCAGTACACGTCTGTCTGCGATTGCCGCCCGCACGCAACTGTCAACTTGACATTTATAATACCGACTTGTGTGTGTGAGACAGCGTATTGTATCCATTACTAGATACAAACACTACACCTATGTTTATGACGAACGTTGACTTAGAAACGTCGGAGGAAGACATAAGCAACTACATTCTTAAGAAAACTAAAGAGTAAGCTTGAGAAAATCTCCACAAAAAAGCAGAATGATTACTATGCTTATAAGTTTTTCATTTCTAGGTTAAAATTACAGATGTTCCTAGATGAAACGCTGTGGCCACAAGGCATTATTTTCAGGCGTTTTGTACACTTCAGAACAAGATTGAGTGGAACTACACATAGTTCCCAGACGGCCGCCATAAAACATAACAGTGGATACAAAAAAATTAATAAGCTTTAATTGCAAAAATGTAAAGCGGTCCATCAATGGTATACGTGAACTGTGTAAAACTTGTAATGTGCTTGCGTTACAAGAGACATGGTTATTACCACAAGAATTGCAGTACTTAAATATGTAGTATAAGTGATGAATTTAGCCGCACAGGAACATCTGCGATGAACCCGGAGGAGGGGATGCTGCGCGGGCGGCCATATGGTGGTACGGCTATACTTTGGCGGCGAAGTGTTTGTGTTGTGCTAGTGGAGTGCAATAATCCTCGTATATCTGCCAACCTGGCTGAGTTCACGGACATCCTCGGCGCGGTAAGTGCAATTATAGATAGTTGCAATACTGAGTGCGTATATATACTTGGTGATTTTAATGCACATCCGACTGAAGACTTTTTTAAGGAACTGACAATATTTTGTGAGGAGCAGGAGTGGTGTTGTGTTGATGTAGAAATGTTGAAGGGCTTGCAAAATTTTACATTTGTATGTGGAGTCTGGTGTGTAACACGGTGGCTTGATCACTGTATAGTGACTAAAGCAACCTTACAATCAGTACGCCGTGTTTACATAAACTATGATGTATTTTGGTCTGATCATTTCCCTTTAACACGTTCAACGCCATGTCAGACAATGTTGAGCGACATTTGTCTTTCTCCACTTGCCATACAAAAAAGTTGTAATATGGCAAAAAATCATTTTTTGTTTTATTAGTTCATATGAATATTTAAGCGTTTTAAACTATTGCAATATTAAGGAAACTGCTGAAAACAGTCTAATAACGGCAATAGCTCGAGTCGCCCAGCACTGTCCCCCATGGCCCCCTGTGTAAGATCATGTCCATTTCATACGCTCTGAGCCGCGCGGGTCAGGTTGTCGCCCACTCCGCGCGCGCCGCGCGCCCCTCGCTCTCTAGCTAGCACAAAAAAAAAGAGGCGTCGTATAATTCAATCGGATAGTGAGACCAGCGAACATGAGGCAGTCCTTCCTGATACTTCAGGAAGTACACCCTCAACAAATGTTTGGACTGAACCAAAAGGTAACCAGCGCAAAATTATTCCTTTCACCGAAATTTCGGGTGCTCCGTTGCATGTCAAATTATCTATGTCTAATAAGTCACCCATAGATTTTTATTCACTATTACTAACCGACGATATACTTCAACAAATTGTTAACCACACTAATTGCTATGCAATTGCTAAAATAACGAATATGCCCGAAGCCACATCCGGTGCACGTATTAGACAGTGGCGTGCTACTAACTTGACAGAGATGAAACAATTTTTTGGCTTGATTTTATTTATGGGATTGGTGAAGCTTGTTAAATTGTCAGATTATTGGTCAAAAGACCAAATATACGGACACACGTTTGCGAGGACTGTGATGTCTCGAAACCGCTTTGAGTTGCTTTTGCAAATGCTTCATTTCTCCGATATTGACGACCAAAACAAAGAAGACCGATTGCATCGAGTTCGTCAGCTAGTGGAAAACCTAAATGCAAATTTTAAAAAGAATTATACTCCTACTGAAGACATCTGTATCGATGAAAGCATGGTGCCCTTCCGTGGAAGGATAGTATTTCGTCAATATAATAAACAAAAACGTCATAAGTATGGCATAAAGGAGTTTTGCTTTGCACGATTCCGGGTTATACCTATAAAGTAAGCAATTACGCAGGTAAAAATGACGAAACTAATAATACACCAACAAATGTTGTCATGTCTTTATGCGAGGACTTGTTGAATAAAGGACATACTCTCTATACCGACAACTGGTATACTAGCGTAGATTTGGCACGAAAGCTCATAGACAAAGAAACGCACCTGGTAGGAACCATTCGCAAAAATAGAAGACAGTTGCCTAAAGATGTTGTAACTGCTAAACTACGAAAAGGCGAGTTTGCTGCAGCTGAGAGCTTTGATGGAATAACTATGATGAAATGGAAGGACAAGCGTGACATGTACGTGCTGTCCACGAAGCATTCGATACAATTTCAAGATGTAAATAAACGTGGCAAAATTGTGTCTAAACCAAAAATTGTTGTAGACTATAATAAAGCCAAGGGGGCAGTTGATTTGGCTGATCAATTGGCTGCTTATTCAACACCTTTGAGAAAATCCCTTAAGTGGCATAAAAATCTCGCCATTAATTTATTGCTCAATACTACATTGGTGAACGCCCATATTTTGTATCAAAAAGTCACAAATAAAAAGATACCTATAAGTGACTTTAGAAAAGGCATTGTGGAACCATTTTGTACGCAGACACATGTACAAGAAATTGAAGATGTAAGACCTAAAAGGTTGAAACACAAACTGGTGAAGAAAGAAGGAAAGAGTTCAGTTGTCAGGAGATCATGCTCTCAGTGTTACAAGAACATTGTACAGAGTGAAGGAAGGAAGCAAGCTAAAAATAAAGTAAAAAAAGTACAAACATTTTGTAATGATTGTCCAAATAAACCATTTTTGTGTTTGGATTGCTTCAATAAAGCACATCGTGCTGTTTAAAATATTTTATAAATAAAAATTCATGGTTTTTTATAAGTTTCATAAGGTATTAACTATTTTAATGTAGGTATATCATGGATGAGATTCAAATAAGAATGGTCTCAAAACGATCTCATAATTTCATAATTTTGTTACTTTATAACTCAATTCCATTATAATTCTTGTGTTTTGTAATTTACCAACCCTACAGTCATTCGATTTCAATAATTTATTCATCACTAAACATAAAATAAACAATTTGTTATGTTACATTAAAGTCGGAAAAATCGATGTAGAAAATGGCAAAAAATTTCAGTAATTAATGGAAATCTTTGAGTGCTGTGATATCCAATCTGTTCTGCGGAGCCGCGCGGGTCATTTTATAGGCGAAACAGCCTAGAACTACTGCCCGGCGGCTCAACGGAGAAGTTTGAAAATAGCTCTGACCGCCGGACAGCCTTGTCCCCCACGGCCCGAACGAGACATACAAGTGCCGGTCAACATTGTCCGACATGGCCTATTTAGAAAGAGTTACATTTATTGCTTGGCGTTCAACGTGTTAATAATTGAATGTGATTTTGAAATAAGCTCGCTAGCAATGTGTGAGACTAAATACATATTAAATAAAGTATTATATAATAATAATAATAATAAATTTTCTTTAATCAAGTAATAAAAACTCATAGTGTGTTAGTAACAATGTGCTTAGGTACCTATGTTAGTAAAATAAACATTATTCTTTAAATTATTTTCTTTCTATGCCACTTGATATGGCACAGCTCCGACATACATATACACAATCCAGCCTGCCCTCAATCATGGCCAGGATGCTATTGGTGCCCCCTCGCACCCTGCGCACCAGAGATGCACATCTTTTACGCATAGTTGCGTAAAAACAATCTACGCGAGCCTCCGCGAACATCCCTGATGCACTACAAGAGCGAGACAACCCCAACAGCACCCTGAGTGCATTGTTGTATTGGACACGGAGCGCGTGATACGCCTTCTGAGTATAGTTAGCCCACAGGCTGCACGAGTAAAATGACGTACAGAAAGCTCGAAACAAAGTGATTTTAACTTCTCGTGAACAACGTGCAAACCTGCGAGCCAACATGTTTGCTCTCACCGATAACGCCCTCCGTTCCCTTTCCATATCCCCATCATCCCTAAGGTCCGGAATCAAAATATGACCAAGATATTTAAATGTGTACAACCTTTTTATTTCACATTTATTAAGGAGAACAGATGGTACAACATCTAATCGTCTGTTCCTGACCCCAAAGACCATTGTCTGACTTTTATTTACATTATATAACAAGCCATGAGTATCGGCGTATGCTTCGCAGATAGCAACAAGCTTTCTTAGGCCGCAGACAGACGCGCTCAGCAGCACCATGTCGTCGGGGTAACTAATGTTGTTCACGTTGACACCGTATGTAACAGCCGACCCTGGTACCGCTGAGCTCGCCTATCAGTTCGTCCATATAGAGGTTGAAGAGAGAAGGGGAGGTCAGTCCACCTTGTCTCACACCGCACTCCAACCCAAACGGCTTAGACAAGACTCCATCTCATCGGACATGATTGATTTGATTTCCTTACCAGTATTTAAAAATGTTTATGAGTTCTCTAGGCATTCCAACTTTTTCAAGCTTTTTCCACAAAAGGTCGTAAGAAACCAGATCAAATGCCCGGGATAGGTCCAGGAAACAAGAAAATATAGGCGTTTTGCGTTTTACATAATACATTATAGTGTGCTTGACACTCAATATAGCGTTTTCTGTTGACAGCCCGGGTCTGAAGCCAAATTGATTATCATTTAGCTGTATATACCTATTCAAATGAATATTAAGCACACCATCGAGCACTTTAGAAATCACTGTTGCCAGTGATATTGGCCTATAGTTATTTTTATCTGACAGATCGCCCGATTTGTTTTTAACTATAGGTACAACCACTGTACGCATCATATCTTGAGGCATGTAACTGTGACCTACACAGAAATTAAATAACATGTATAATATTCGGGGTAAGTGCGTACCCGCAAATCTTAAATGCTCAATGCTGAGCCCATCATGGCCAGGGGATTAACCTCTAGACATTGTTTTAATGACACTTTCTATGTCTTTGACCGTGAACATTATCTCCCTTTCCATTCCGGGCTCAACATCCAACATTGAGCGAACAGGCCCCAACGGTGACTTAACCCCAAAATGATCAACAAATAAATTAGCTATCTCCTCAGATTCACTTACTCCACAAACGCTCGAAGGCAGACCAGGCTTACATTGTAGCTTATTAGTGTGTTTCCAGAAGGACCGAAAGTCATTTTTTGAGTGGTGCGAGGCCAAGATATTCATTTTTATTTGATCTTTGTTATTTTGACACCACTTCAGACGTGATTTGAAAATTTTTCTACTTTCACACATATCTTTATAAATAAGACCCGTCGTGGGTCTTCCGTACCAATTCCACCAATAAAATTTCTGCCCAGCCTCCCTATGAGCCTCTGCTATGTGTTTATTCCAACCAGCAACTGTCTTTCTTTTTGATTTTATAACCGGCCATCCAACCTTAGAAGATGCGCTGAGAGCCGCTATAATATCCCGATAAAATCTATCTATTACAATTTTGTGGGCGCTGTTGTTACACACTTTTTCACTACAACTGCGAAACTCATGCGGAAAGTCAATATTTCTTATTCTTTTATTACATTCCTCATGATATATGTCTATTTGATCGGGTGTTCTTTCCCCCCATACAATCTTATTTCAATTAACCTGCCTTGGCAATTTAGTAGGCAAAATAATATTTAGCATTTGACTCGGTGAAATGGCCTGTATTATGGGACACACTATTGCAAATGGGCACGCCTTTACATCTAGTCCACCTTTTAAGACGGCTATACGAGGATGGAACAGCCTCTGTGCGCACAGAAGACGTCTTGTCAGGAAACTTTCGCCCTAGTGCCGGAGTACGCCAGGGATGCATAATATCACCGCTCTTGTTCAATGTATACACTGAGTTAATAATGCGCATCACTCTAGAGGATTGGACAGACGGTGTGAAAATTGGTGGATACAAAATTGCCAATCTACGTTATGCTGATGATACCACTCTCTTTGCAACTAGTACCCAACACATGGAAGATCTACTTCAGAAAATGGAACGTGTTGGCCTCGAGTTCGGTCTGAAAATAAATCGCAGCAAGACGAAGATGATGGTTGTGGATCGCGCTAACAGTAATTCGCCAGAAGTAACTAGAATCGCGAACTGTGACGTGGTCCAATCGTACACTTACCTTGGCGCTCTGATTTCGAATAACGGTGGATGTATCGACGAGATAAAGCGACGAATGGCAATCACAAGATCGGCAATGGACAGAATTAGAAAAGTATGGAGGAATCGTAGCATCACTAAGACCACAAAGACCAGACTGGTGCGCACGCTTATTTTCCCCATATTTTTGTACGCTGCTGAAACGTGGACATTGCGAGAAGTGGAAAGAAAAAAGATAGACGCCCTAGAGATGTGGTGCTGGAGGAGAATGCTTGGTGTGTCTTGGACAGAGTTCCGCACTAACGTCTCGATACTCCAAGAGCTCGGTATTAAGCAGCGACTATTTCCCTTAGTACAATCTCGCATTTTGTCATTCTTTGGACACGTTACAAGGAGAGGCAACGGATCCATAGAACGGCTTGTTGTCCAGGGTAAAGTGGAAGGCTCTCGACCGCGCGGAAGGTCACCCATGCGATGGACCGACCAAATAAAGTCTGTGATTGGCGGTTCACTTAACGCGTGCAGCAGGATGACTTCCAGCAGGGAGAAATGGCGGGACATCGTAAGGCGCTCATTGGCGCCCGCCTCCAACACTACATGATGACCACGACCACTCTGTCAAGAGTGACACGACTAAGAAGAAGAAGAAGAACATATAAACATAATCTATATTGCAATTGTCTATAATGGCACTCACCGAGCTACATAAATCCGTAAAATCCACAATGTTGACAGCCTCATCCGTAGGCATGTACACGCACATCACTATAAAAGATTTCTTATTCAACACTATTTTGATCGCGCAAATACGCGGATTATTACACTCAATAACGCTAACATCACTGAAAACACTGTGCCGCCAGAGAAGCGCTATGCCCCCATAGGGCCTGCCCCGGCGCGTGCCCAGGCTCGCGTCCATCGCCGACACACCCGTGTAGCTGAAGTTCGACCTTACCGAATTAAGAAACGGTAACTCTTCTGTATATAGCCACGTCTCCTGTAAGGCTATGATATCGCAAGTTTGGTACAAATCACGTACGTTATCAATAGAACGTTTCACGTTCTTGCAATTAAAAGTAACAAACTTCACAGTATTTTTATTAGTCATTACGGGGTATTGAGGGCCTATTTATATGAACAAAGTTTACAGGTCGCGTTTTAAAATTTAATGAATGAATGAATGAAATAGTATTTATTTAAGTAACCAGGACTCATAATATGTTAGTAAACTTAAAGCTATGTTAGTACTAATAGTAATTAATTAAATTTATAAAATTACAGTAATAAAATTCATAAAATTATATTAATAAAGTTCATAAAAGTCATTAATATAATTTTATTGTTCAGCCCATTTCTGCACCATCCCCCCGGCAATAGTGCAGCAATGGTTGACAAATGGGCCATCCAGCCTGCTCGCCACCATGCGCAGGATGCTGTTGTTGCTCTCCCGCACCCTGCGCACCAAGGACGCACATCTCTTCCTCATAATTGCGTAAAAGCAGTCTAGACGTGCATCTGCGAACATCCCTGATGCGCTACAGAAGCGAGGCAGCCCCATCAGCATCCTGAACGCATTGTTGTATTGAACACGAAGGGCGTTGTAAGATTTTTGAGTATATCTTGCCCATAGTGCACACGTATAAAAAGAAGAGCAGTAAGCTTTAAACAGGGTGACTTTGACTTCCCTCGTGCAGCGCGCAAATCTGCGGGCAAGCATGTTCGCTCTGACTGACAACGCCCTCCGCTCCCTCTGAATGTCTTCATCATCCCTGAGGTCGGGAGTCAACATATGACCTAGATATTTGAATTTATAAACTCTCTGTAGTTCAGTGCTATTGAGAAGTACTGGTGAAATGTTGTCATATTGTTTCCTCCCGTCCCCAAAGACCATGACTTGACTCTTTTTAACATTGTATATCAAGCCATGTGAGAGGGCATACGCTTCGCAAGTTGCGACCAACTTTCGCAGCCCACAGACAGACGCACTCAGCAGCGCCACGTCGTCCGCGTAACTAATGTTATTGACGCATACGTCATCTATGTGACAACCGACACTAGCACTGCTGAGCATGTCTATCATCTCGTTTATATACAGATTAAAGAGCGTGGGTGAGGTTAAGCCCCCCTGCCGCACCCCACACTCCAATCTATACGATCGAGACAGAACCCCGTCCCATCGCACACCATTTTCCTGGTTTGAGTACCAATATTTGAAAATATTTATAAATTCAACAGGTAGGTTGGCATTTTTGAGTTTTTTCCATAAGATGTCGTAGGAAACCAGGTCAAAAGCGGTCGAAAGGTCGAGGAAACAGCAAAAAACTGGGGTTTTGCGCTCTGTGTAGTAAGAGACAGCGTGCTTAAAACACAGTACTGCACTTTCAGTGGATAGATTCGGTTTAAATCCAAATTGATTATCGTGCAGATTTATATGCTTGTTTAGTTGTGTATTCAACACGCCATCAAATACTTTTGATATAACAGTGGCAAGCGAGATAGGTCTATAATTCTTTTTGTCACCAAGGTCGCCAGTTCTATTTTTAACTATGGGCACTACTATCGTGCGCATCATATCCTTTGGCATATAACTATGACCTAAACAAAAATTAAACAATAAAAACAGAACTCTTGGCAAATGAGGGCCTGCAAATTTGAGATGCTCGATACTGAGCCCGTCGTGTCCAGGTGATTTACCTCTGGACATCGATTTCACAAGCATTGCTATGTCCTTAACTGAAAACGATAATTCCCTTTTCACACCGGGCACAATATTCAGCCTAGACAATGAGTGCCCGAGTGGCGATTCAACTTTAAAATGATCCACAAACAGATCAGCAATGCCCGCGGGATCACTCACGCCGCCAACGCTCACGGGCTGATTCGGCCTACATTGCAGGCGGTTGGTGTGCTTCCAAAATGAACGAAAGTCCTTTTTGTTATGATGGGAGGCTATTATATCCATCTTTATTTGAGTTTCATGGTCTTGGCACCATTTTAAACGCGATCTAAATATCTTTCTAGTATCACACATTTCTTTATATATATGACCTTCTTTAGGTTTACCCTGCAGGAGCCATAACTGCAACTTGAGCCTGGCCAGCCCGTGAGCCGCCGCGACATGTTTGTTCCAGCCAGCAACTACCTTTTTTGTGGGTTGTTTCTTTTTACATGACATTGTAGAGGAGTCTTTAAGAACTTGCACTATGCTATTGTACAATCCGTCTATTATACTCCTATGACTAGAAATATTGCACATCCTATCGCAACACTCATGCAGTTCGGATGGAATATCAATGGACTTTAACCTTTTGTGACATTCTTCTCGATATAAATCAATTTGTGCAGGTGTCCGTTCGCCCCACACAACTTCATCATTATATAAGATGCGTGAACATTTTACAGGCACAACAACATTTAAATTACATTCCACTACTAGAGGATAGTGATCAGACCAGAAAACATCGTGAACAACATATACATTTTGTACAGAGTTTAATGCTGCTTTCGTCACCAAACAGTGATCGAGCCACCTCCTAGCACCATTTATTTCACTAACATAAGTGTACGTGTTGGAAGTTAAACCTAAAATATTGAAGTCAACACAAGACCATTCCTGGTCCATGCAAAAGTTCATTAGCTCATAATAAAATTGTTCATGAGGATGAGCATTATAATCTCCCAGCATATAGGCACAGTCTACGCTACAGCTATCTATTAAAGCACTTACCGCACTTAGAACATCCGTAAAATCCGCCAGGTTATTTGTCTCATCCGTAGGCATATAGACACTAAGCACTAAAAATGACTTTTCTTTGATCACTATTTTAATAGCACACACACGCGGATTATTGCACTGTATAACGACCACATTGTCAAAAATACTTCGGTTCCAGAGTAGAGCAACGCCCCCGTATGGTCGGCCCCGTAACGGGCCCGCCGATGAATCGATCGCAGATACTCCAGTACAGCTAAACTCACTACTTATTGTGCTCAGTAAGGGCAATTCTTCAGTGAGAAGCCATGTTTCTTGTAAAGCGACTATCTGATGTGACTTACACAGATCACGAACATTATCGATCGAGCGTTTTACATTTTTACAATTAAAAGACACAAATTTATATGTATCCATATTAATGTTTTAATTGGCCGACTTCTTTATCAGAAGTTACATTCTTGCGTTTCAATTTGAAATTGACAAAACGACGAAAGATTATTCCTTCTGGCCATATCTTTTCATTAAGAAACAACGATAGTTTGTTACGAGGAACAAAGAATTTGTAGGCGTTGTAATCACATTGACGCTTAATGGATATCTTTTCCAGTGTTATTGTTTCCTGCGTCATCTTACTGACATATCTCACGATATCCGATGGACACGTATCTTTGTGTACATTGGTTATAAAAACCGGAACTTTTCGTTCCGCCGCTCGAAACATTTCGCCAGTCTCAACTACGACGGTGCCAGATTTGCCTTCGACACGATTTTTAGACTTTTTCTTCTTTTTCTCAACAGTCCACTCCTTATTTTTATTCGCGGCTACCTGGGCGTAAGTTTCATTCTTAGTCAACAAAACGCGGTCGCCGGTCAGCTGTTCACTAGGCAGTTCGATACTACTGTGCTGAGCGTGTGAGTCATCATCGTTCAACTCCTCATTCCGAATAGATAACGGTTTCACGGCCGATTCTTTTGTATCGCGCGGCGCACAGCTACTACCCTCCAACTGTTTTGTGTTGATGCTTCGATAATGCAAACTGTAATCGTTGGAACAGCTGGGATTGTCATCGTCATCATTAACAATAGAATCCTCGAAAAGGGACAAACCAATCGGTCCGCTATCACGATAAGCTCCTCTCTTCATGTTTATTTTTGCGGTTGAGAATGGTGGCGAAATAGTTTTAGAACTAAATTCTTTTCTCATAGATTCAAGCTGCTCGACGGTTACGTAGGAAGTCTGCATTTGCTTAATTTCAGCTTGTAACACAGCCATATCTTTCATAAGTTTACAGACGTCCAAGTGATCGAGAGTTATGGGTGGTAGCTTCTCCAAATCACGGGCTACAAAAACAGGCAACATATCTGGTTCGGTTACCTTCAAGAAATGTAGCATATCGTAAATCAATCGGTCTTCTTTTCCTTTTCCCTTCCGCGCAATTTTCCGAAGATTTGACGGTACAGATTCAAACAGCAAAGAATGCGAAGTTTGAATATCTTCACTCGAAAATGTTCCTGTACAAATTCTGACCAAGGTCTCTTCATCAGCGCTAGACAGCTTGGCCCTCAGATAGGCCAACAGCTCGTCTATAACCACATTACAGCTAGCACACTTCACTGAACACGACATTTTTGCGAGACGCAATTTCGCATCCGAAAAACACGCACGGCACGGGAGTCTGCGCGCGCGCGACTGGATATAGCTTAATAAAGCGCCAGAAAATTATACCCTAAGGCCATATTTTCTCATCCAGAAACATAGAAAGCTTGTTATGTGCTACAAAGAATTTACATTCAGTCAGAAAAGTATCGGGAATGGATTATTTATTTATGGTTCCAAATTCAAATTTTTGTTTTTTTTGTTGTTGTTAGATTGGCACAACTGTTTTCCATTTTGGCGCGGAGTTTGAGTTGCATCTGTTGTTTACATTAAATACAGTGCTATTTTTAGTTATATCATATCTAGTGTGTATTGCTAATTTCATAATGGATAAAAACATCGAACAAAGAGTTTGTCTTAAATTTTGCATTGCCAATGGAATATCGTGTTCGGAGTCACTGAAAATGTTACAGAAGGCTTACGGTGAATCGACTTTATCAAAAACTCGTGCTTATGAGTGGTACAAAGCGTTCAAAAGCGGTCGAGATGTGATGGAAGATTTGCCTCGCTCTGGTAGGCCATCAACGTCTGCAACTGAAGTTAACATCGCAAAAGTGAAGGAAATAGTGACTGAAAATCCTCATTCAACTTTGAGAGAGATAGCCACCGAACTTTCTGTATCTCACGAGTCGATCCGTACCATTTTAACTAATAATTTGGGTATGAAACATGTTGCCGCTCGGCTAGTCCCAAAAGACCTGAATTTTTTTCAAAAACTCAATCGCATGCGAGTCGCTGAGGACATGCTAGAACGAGTCAATTCCGACCCAACATTCATGAAACGCATTGTTACTGGTGACGAGACGTGGGTTTACGAGTTTGAAATGCAAACTAGTCAACAAGCTTCGGAGTGGCGCCTTCCAACTGAACCGAAACCGAAAAAACCACGCCAAAGTCGTTCAAAAGTCAAAGTCATGTTGACTGTTTTCTTTGACTATCGCGGTGTTGTGCACTCGGAATTCTTGCCGGAAGGTCAAACGGTAAATAAGGAATATTATTTGAGTGTTATGCGGCGTTTAAGAGAGCAAATCCGACGAAAAAGGCCAGATTTGTGGAAAGAAAATTCTTGGATTTTGCACCATGATAATGCACCTTCGCACAAGGCCATCATTGTGAACGAATTTTTAACCAAACACTCAACAAATACCATCGAGCAACCACCATATTCACCAGATATGGCTCCAGCCGACTTTTTTCTTTTTCCTAAACTCAAATTACCACTTCGTGGCACCCGTTTTCAATCGGTAGAAGACATAAAAGAGAATTCGCGGCGAGAACTGACCTCAATTCCGGAAACAGCGTTTAAAAAATGTTTTGATGATTGGATTATTCGTTGGCGTAAGTGTAACCTTTCTAAAGGAGCATATTTTGAAAGTGATAAAATAAATTTGGATGAATAACAAACAGTTTGTGTATTATTGATCTTTTCCTGCTACTTTCTTGACAGAGTAGTATAAGCGTGGTAATCGCACTCACGCCTAATAGCTATTTTTTCTAGCTTTACTGTTTCCTGTGTCTTTTTACAAATATACCGAACGATGTCCGATTCAGACGTATCTTTGTGCACGTTAGTAATAAATAACGGTATAAATCTCTCCGCCGCTCTGAACATCTCATCCTCCTTTACTAAAAATGTTCCTTTTTTCACCTCAATACGGTTTTTCGACGATTTAACCTTCTTTTGCACAACTGTCCATTCATTCACCACACCACACCGGACTTTAAAACCGCCGCATAAGATCCTTTTTGCCGCCGTCGTCAGTCGAGCAGTTATCATCAGCTGGCTGCTTAGTAAGTACACGCGGTGACTCATTGCGCGCCCTGTTCTCGCTTAAACTTGCCGTCTTCAAGCCGCTGACCATTGAACGAGATATTTCGTTATCGGTATAAGTTTTGCATCTACCCTCATTTTGAAAATTGATCTGGTTTCGAAACTGAAGATTATTGTTATCATTATTTAATGTCGAGATAATCTCATCCTTATCAGTAATCAGACACGACTCATCAAACTGCGACAGTCCTATTGGTCCGCTGTCCCTGTATGCGCCTCTCTTCATATTAACTTTGACAGCAGAGAAGGGGGGCGACCTGTTATTCATATCAAGACACTCCTTCCTTATATCTTCCAGTTGCTCAACAGTGGCATAAGATGACTTTATCCTTTTTATGTCCTCCTGTACCAGCACTAAATTCTTTAGTAGCTTGGACACATCCAGGTGGTCAAAGGTTATAGGCGGTAGTTTCTCGAGTTCACGAGCCACAAACACTGGCAAACTATCAGGCTCTGTTACCTTGAAGACGTTTAGTATGTCGTACATAACACGCTCTTCCTTCTTCTTTCCTTTCCGTTCAATTTTTCGCAAGTGATTGGAGGAAAAAGAATCAAATAGTAAGTTATATGACTTCTGTATTTGCTCAGTTGTGTAGGTTGACGCACTTATTCTCACTAAACTTTCCTCATCACATATTGATATTTTATTCTGAACGTAACACAAAAGTTCGTCAATTATAATATTACAACTATTGCACTTCACGGTACAGGACGTCATTTTTGCGAAATAAAGTGATCTCGCATTCGGCGGTACGCACAACACGAGCGGATGCGCGCGTGCGACTGAATTATGGGATGAAAGGAATATAGACCAGATTAATATGTATTCTGCCACTGCTCATGAGCAACTTAGACTCATTGACTTTCCACTGGAACTAAGTAACTGTGCTGATCGAACTTGTAATATTGCAGACCACGGGCAAGTCATTGATAGGCTGTACAGTGATATTGTCCACGCTCTTAAGTAGGGCGGGGGTGACTAGTCGAGAGGGTTTTAGGTATAGGAAAAAGAAAGTTGTAATAGGATGGAATAAGCATGTGGGTGAAGCACATAGGAGGGCTAGGGAGAAGTTCATGCTTTGGCTATGGCACGGTAAACCAAAATGTGGTAATATTTATGGGGAAATGTGTGAGGCTAGAAAGGAGTTCAAAAAACGTCTGAAATAGTGTCAAACCCACGAAGATGAAATTAACATGGACATTCTGGCCTCACATCATTCGAAAAATAACTTTCGCTCATTCTGGAAGGCTACAAAAAGATTGAACGAAAAGCCTAGTCTTCCTGTTAGTGTGGATGGTGTATGTAAGGCAGATGACATAGAAAATATTTTTAAAGATCATTTTACAGTTAAATCGCCATTGGGCCCATCGCGAACGGTGCTAAATGCTGAGAGTGGTATGGAAGTGGGCATTAAAATGACAACAAAGGAAATACAAATGGTTATAAAATCTATGTCTAGGGGTAAATCTCCTGGCCATGACGGTCTCAGCATTGAGCATCTGCAGCATGCCGGTCCACACTTGCCGAGACTGCTATTCATGCTTTTTAATTTGTGCTTGACTCATTCTTACTTGCCTGAAGATATGATTAAAACTGTGGTAGTACCTATAGTTAAGAGTAAAACCGGAAATCTTTCGGACAAACGTAATTACAGGCCAATATCACTGGCTACTATTATATCTAAGGTGTTTGATAGTATACTTAATAAACATTTAAATAACTTCTTTAAGCCCCATGACAATCAGTTTGGGTTTCGTCCAGGGTCAACTGAAACTGCTGTTTTGAGTGTTAAGCATACTATTAAATATTATACTAGTCGTCAGACAGCAGTTCACACGTGCTTTCTGGACCTGTCAAGGGCTTTTGACTTGGTTTCATATGACATTCTTTGGCAAAAATTAGAAAAGGCTCAGATACCTTTGGAACTTATCAATATTTTAAAATTTTGGTATGGGAACCAGGTTAATAGCGTGAAATGGGCCGGAAGCATGTCTGAGTCGTATGGGCTGGAGTGCGGCGTGAGACAAGGCGGGCTCTCCTCGCCAACGCTCTTCAACCTGTACGTCAATGACTTGATTGGCACGCTCAGTAACACTCGAGTTGGGTGTCACATAGACGGCGTCTGTGTGAATAATATAAGTTACGCGGACAACATGGTGTTACTGAGTGCGTCCCCCTGTGGTCTAAAAAAGTTGTTGGTCATCTGTGAAGAATATGCCAGTTCACACGGATTGCAGTATAATGTGAACAAGAGTGAAGTTATGATTTTTGAGGCCAGAGGCCAGAAGTCACCTGACATACCATCTGTCAAATTAAAAGGTGTAGTGATGAGGCAAGTTGACAGTGTTAAATACCTGGGGCACCTTCTTGTTTCTGACCTCAGGGACGATGTGGATGTTGAGAGGGAGCGGAGAGCGCTGGCGGTTAGGGCTAACATGATAGCTCGAAGATTTGCACGTTGCTCGAAGGAAGTGAAAATCACACACTTTCGAGCATATTGCACATCTTTTTACACATGTAGCTTATGGGTTACATATACCCAAGAATCATACAGCGCTCTCCGCGTCCAATACAACAACGCATTCAGGATGTTGATGGGGTTGCCTAAATTCTGTAGTGCGTCGGGGATGTTTGCGGAAGGAAAAGTAGATTGCTTCCATACTACCATGCGAAAGCAGTGTGCATCCCTGGTACGCAAAGTGCGGGCCAGCCCCAACAGCATCCTGAGAATGGTAGCCAGCAGACTGGACTGTGTGTATATTGGTCGCTGCTGTGCAGTCTCCCACGGAACTGTGCAGCAGTGACTGATGCATCTATTTATTTATTTATTTACTAGCTATAATACCCGGCTTCGCCCGGGAGTTGATATAAGATTACACGGTAGGTGAAATAAAAAAATAAACTTTGACGCGATAGTAAAAAAAATTATTGAAAACATTCGCTCATTGTTTACACTATTTGCTTATAAACAATATTTTTCATTTTATTGTCTGGAGTATATATATATATAGATTTTTCGGATTTCCTACCCTTGAGCAAGCTACACATAGCTGACCGTGAGAGAAGCAGGGTTCTTTGAGGTTAATGCCACAATATTTTAAAGTTTGTCCTTGCGCTTTGTTAATTGTAAAACTAAAAGTTAATTTACTTGGAAATTGCAGTCTTTTAAACTGAAATGGCAATTCAGAAGAGGTCAGTGGTATTCTAGGTATAAATACTGTTTGTCCTTTGTTCTTTCCAGAAATAAGTTCAGCTTCAATAATATTATTCGATAGCTGTTTTACGATCATTCTCGTTCCATTACATAGTTTTGGAGAGCTGAGATTTCTAAGTAGTATGATTGGAGATCCAATTTTGAGACGATGGCAGTGTAATGGCATTCCTGGTACTTGTAAAGAGTTCAGAAATTCTGTAGGGAAGTTGACACTTTCCTCACTGGATACCATCGTGTCCATCGATTTATATATTCTCTCTTCACCAGGTATTTTCTTTAGAATATTGAAATTGATATCGTCAACAACATTATTTTAGTGGCCAAAATTGCTCTTTGAAATAACCACTCTACGTTGGTATAGTTTTGAACAATATTTGGATAAATTTTGTCGATTAGATCGTTTTCAGTAGTGGCTTTGTTACAGAAATCACTATTGAGTTCAATGAGGCCGATCGTTTATTTATTTATTTATTTAAACTTTATTGCACAAAAAACAAAAATGTACAAAAGGCGGACTTAATGCCGTTTGGCATTCTCTACCAGTCAACCAGCTGACCAAACAGAAAAAAACTTTTGGTTGGTGGTGCGATAAAGTGCACATGCATATAATGAATACATTGTTCAGATTTATATATTTATGAGATTTAATATTGAAAAAAGAAATATATATATATATTTTATGGATTGCCAATTTTAAAAAGATTTATGTACAGAGTGTACTGAAATTTTGATTTAAGTTCAAATTAAACTACAATTAATTACGAGGATCCTGTGCCAAGCTCGAGCCAGATGTTTTTATCTTTAAGGTAATCATCAGTCCTATAATAAGCTTTCTCACAAAGTACTTTCTTTACATACTCTTTGAATTTTCGGTTGGGCATATCAAGAACAGACTCCGGCAACCTATTATAAAATCGTATACAGTTCCCCATAAATGATTTACTGACTTTGCTAAGCCTATGAAACGGTATGACTAATTTATGTTTATTACGTAAATTTCTATCAGTTGTGGCACTAACTTTTTGAAAAAAAAAGAGGTATTTTTCCTAACATACATTATAAGATCAAAAATGTACTGGGACGCTACTGTAGGTATGTTTATTTCCTTAAAGAGTTGTCTTAACGAGCCTCTTGGTCCTAAGCCGTAAATTGCGCGAACGGCCCTTTTCTGAATTATAAAAATAGTTTGTATATCAGCCGCGCTACCCCATAAAAGTAAACCATAAGATAACAAGCTATGAAAATGAAGCTGAAATAAACAAGCCTAGCTGTAGCTACATCTGTCAATTGTCGGATCCTCCTAACAGCATAAGCGGCAGAGCTAAGGCTATTGGATTGTTTAGAAATATGAGCACCCCACTGTAGCTTTGCATCAATTATAATTCCTAAAAACTTTGTATTTTCAACAAATTCTAATTTCTGACCTTCCAGTATTATGTCAGTATTGGCCTGCCTTACGTTTGGAAGGGTAAATGCATTGGATCTTATAAGCATTTAAAAGAAGATTGTTGGTTGAGAACCAGATAGATATGGCCGACAGTATATTATTAACCGAACTTACATTTTCGCTATGGCGATCTAATTTCAATATTAAAGAAGTGTCATCTAAAACTCATTTCAATCATTATCTGACGACGAACCATTTGAAAATATTTTGATATCACCTATAAATGATAACAGAATGAATAATAGCTGTCCTAATTTAAATATTAATTTAGAAGAAAAACTAGAAGAATTAGAAAAGAAATATAAAATTCTAGAAGAAAAATTACAAATATCAGAAAATGAAATAGAAAATCTTTCATTGGAAAATACCGAATTAAAACATAAACTTGCAAAGCATGAAGCGAAAACTAAAATTCTCACAAATATATGTAGTTCGAGTTCAAAAAAAAATATTACATTACGTAGAAATACAAAGAATATGAAATGCACAGAACTAGAATTCTTAGACGAAACAATATCAAATAATTTTTCTACAAAAAAAGAATCAACACCAAAGGAGAAACAAACAAAAAATACATACAAACGCAACATCTATCAGGAATAATGAAAACGAAGAGCCAACAAAATGTCTACTTCAAAAATATATGTAGTTGGCGATGAACAAGTATAGGGTCTTACTGAAGAAATAATAAAATTGCGCCTAGGAAAATGGAACGACAATTATAAGGTTCGAGGTGTAGTCAAGCCATTCGCCTCGAGTGTACATATTTTAAATAGTTGTAACGAGTTAAGAGATTCTGTTACAAAAAATGATATACTATATTAGTTTTGTCTCTTGGTTCTCACGATAAAAATCCATATAATATTTTAGCGAACTTATCTAATATTTTGTACAAATTTAAAGACTGTAAAATATTTGTACTAAGTATACATTCAGTCAGAAAAGTATCGGAAATGGATTATTTATTTATGGTTCCAAATTCAAATTTTTGTTAGTCTCGGCTAGTCCCAAAAGACCTGAATTTTTTTCAAAAACTCAATCGCATGAGAGTCGCTAAGGACATGCTAGAACGAGTCAATTCCGACCCAACATTCATGAAACGCATTGTTACTGGTGACGAGACGTGGGTTTACGAGTTTGACATGCAAACTAGTCAACAAGCTTCGGAGTGGCGCCTTCCAGCTGAACCGAAACCGAAAAAACCACGCCAAAGTCGTTCAAAAGTCAAAGTCATGTTGACTGTTTTCTTTGACTATCGCGGTGTTGTGCACTCGGAATTCTTGCCGGAAGGTCAAACGGTAAATAAGGAATATTATTTGAGTGTTATGCGGCGTTTAAGAGAGCAAATCCGACGAAAAAGGCCAGATTTGTGGAAAGAAAATTCTTGGATTTTGCACCATGAAAATGCACCTTCGCACAAGGTGATAAATGATAACAGAATGAATAATAGCTGTCCTAATTTAAATATTAATTTAGAAGAAAAACTAGAAGAATTAGAAAAGAAATATAAAATTCTAGAAGAAAAATTACAAATATCAGAAAATGAAATAGAAAATCTTTCATTGGAAAATACCGAATTAAAACATAAACTTGCAAAGCATGAAGCGAAAACTAAAATTCTCACAAATATATGTAGTTCGAGTTCAAAAAAAAAATATTACATTACGTAGAAATACAAAGAATATGAAATGCACAGAACTAGAATTCTTAGACGAAACAATATCAAATAATTTTTCTACAAAAAAAGAATCAACACCAAAGGAGAAACAAACAAAAAATACATACAAACGCAACATCTATCAGGAATAATGAAAACGAAGAGCCAACAAAATGTCTACTTCAAAAATATATGTAGTTGGCGATGAACAAGTATAGGGTCTTACTGAAGAAATAATAAAATTGCGCCTAGGAAAATGGAACGACAATTATAAGGTTCGAGGTGTAGTCAAGCCATTCGCCTCGAGTGTACATATTTTAAATAGTTGTAACGAGTTAAGAGATTCTGTTACAAAAAATGATATACTATATTAGTTTTGTCTCTTGGTTCTCACGATAAAAATCCATATAATATTTTAGCGAACTTATCTAATATTTTGTACAAATTTAAAGACTGTAAAATATTTGTACTAAGTATACATTCAGTCAGAAAAGTATCGGAAATGGATTATTTATTTATGGTTCCAAATTCAAATTTTTGTTAGTCTCGGCTAGTCCCAAAAGACCTGAATTTTTTTCAAAAACTCAATCGCATGAGAGTCGCTAAGGACATGCTAGAACGAGTCAATTCCGACCCAACATTCATGAAACGCATTGTTACTGGTGACGAGACGTGGGTTTACGAGTTTGACATGCAAACTAGTCAATAAGCTTCGGAGTGGCGCCTTCCAGCTGAACCGAAACCGAAAAAACCACGCCAAAGTCGTTCAAAAGTCAAAGTCATGTTGACTGTTTTCTTTGACTATCGCGGTGTTGTGCACTCGGAATTCTTGCCGGAAGGTCAAACGGTAAATAAGGAATATTATTTGAGTGTTATGCGGCGTTTAAGAGAGCAAATCCGACGAAAAAGGCCAGATTTGTGGAAAGAAAATTCTTGGATTTTGCACCATGAAAATGCACCTTCGCACAAGGCCATCATTGTGAACGAATTTTTAACCAAACACTCAACAAATACCATCGAGCAACCACCATATTCACCAAATTTCTTTTCTTTTATTACACAAACAAAATGGACACACAGCGAAATTTACAACTGGAGCAAGTCCAACAGACGCAGAGGCAACTGGAATCTCCATTAGATTGTCGCATGGCAGACTTTGAGAAGAGGCTTACTGCAGCACCATCAGCAGATATAGGTCAGTTGCAACGGGAGTTCCGGGACTTCAAGGAGTGTGTTTATTCCATCTTTCAAAATTTGCAACAGCAAATAGTAGATGTTTATTAGGAATTCTGGGACACTTTTGTGTTGTTGGACACAATAAACAAGATTCGATTCATTCTAAACACAAAACATTAGTCGAATGCACTCACCTGACTCCATTATAAAATTAATAAGAATCACCCGCGAGCTCGTGGAAAGATCACACACCGAACACACTTTTTACACATAACTGTTCACCGGTTGGAAGCACCGTGGTTAGTAACTTCCTGCGAGCCCTTGGTAAGATCACGCACCGATAATACTTCCTAATTCCTAACTGATGATCGGTTGAAAGCACCGTGGTAAGTAACTTTCTGCGAGCCCATGGTAAGATCACGCATCGACCACACTTCCTAATTCCTAACTGATGATCGGTTGAAAGCACCGTGGTAAATAACTTTCTGCGAGCCCATGGTAAGATCACGCACCGACCACACTTCCTAATTCCTAACTGATGATTGGCTGGAAGAAACCGTGGTAAGTAAACTTCCTGCGAGCCCGTGGTAAGATCACGCACCAACCACACTTCCTAATTGACTTTGCTTAACAATAATAGCAGAAACTTTAAATTATAAATAAACAGACCGACATTATAATCTTAATAAATTATCACACACAACACAACATCACAACTTAGTTCTTAGCAACAAAATGGTCTAACGTACGAACGAGTGAAATACGCAAAGTAAGTAGATACACAGCAATTAAGCGTGTTTACACACTTACTGAGTAAACACTTTTATATCAATTATAATTTGTTTGAAAGACAAAACCACTTTCAGGTATGTGCTCATAGGTATATGTACTAGAATTTGGGCTACATTCCAGCTTTCTTATGGTTAAGTCTACGTAATCAATATTATTATTAGAGAATAACATGAATCTCTATTGAAAGATCCTTGTAGATGTAATTGGACAACCGCTGCCTACTTAAGGATTTCATAGGTATGTATGTAACACAGAATATCAATACCATACTTTGAGTTTGTAAGTAAATTAAGTGTGTAGTCGTCCTAATAACAATATGCAGACATGCCAATGCAATATAATAAAAATTATCTCTAAGCATTAGCGGATGTGCTTTGTAGAATGACGGTGATCGAATATCAAAGTAAGTTTTGTAACAAAATACATAATTTGTTTATACCGATCTCTCATCCGCCGTGTGGTTCCTGGCACCAATAAAAAATAGGACCTCTCCATCTCTTTCCCATGAATGTCGCAAGAGGCGAGTAAGAAATAGGCTTCAGCGTGGTCTGTCAGCCTTTCAAGGTTGTTGGCTCTGTCTACCCCGCCAGGGATGTAGACGTGATTATATGGATGGATGGACTATTTCTCATTAGAGCGTGTTCCTGGTTGCATCCTCAAGGGTATGGCTTGGGAGCCCGGGGTCCGCTATATTTTGTTTATACCAATATTAAATGTTTCTCAAAGCTTTCAACGCATACATTTTACATTAAAACCTTTTTCATGAATTTCTTCATTTTAATCTAATTAATATTGATTTTAAATGGGGTATGGTAATCATTATAAATCCTATGTCTCCATCGTTCTCATAAATTATATAATCTATATTTTGAAAAAAATGTGGGCTCTGTCTACCCCAAAAGAGATATGGGCGTGATTATACATATGTATGTATATCATATATAAATCGGTTGAATAGTTTATGCGATAAAAATATTTTCTATTCATAACAAACAATATTATCTATGATGACTTGCTTTAGGAAAGAATTAGGCTAATAAAGTTGGAATTCTTTTTGTATATTATGAGCTATCAACTTGCTACTATTTGAATCTCTATTCTATCAAATGTGACCTTTCAGTCTTTTTAAATCTGTTAGCTCTGTCTACTCCTGATGTGGAAGTGTCAAACCAAGTGTCAAACAACATAAACCTAATAATTTTGCTCTCAATTATTTTAAGTTTACATGGCTAATTAGAAAGTTTATAACGTGAACATACACTGAATTCTGCTTGATGCTTAATCAAATGCAACAATATTTTAAAATCAATAACATTTTCCATTCCCAACAATATGGGTTCACTGCCGGGAAGTCCACCACTGATGCGGGAGTAGCACTTGTTACTCAAATCTATGACGCGTGGGAGAGTTCACAGGATTCAGTTGGAGTCTTTTGCGATCTCTCTAAAGCATTTGATTGCGTAGATCATCAGACACTTTTGCGTAAACTTCGTCAATATGGGTTTGACCACAAATCAACTAAACTAATGGCATCCTATTTGACTGATAGGCTTCAAACTGTAGATATTAATGGAGTAAAGTCAAGCGGATCAAGCGTCTCAATGGGTGTTCCTCAGGGCTCAATTTTAGGACCATTCCTCTTCTTGGTATATGTCAATGACCTGCCTTTTATGGTGGAAAAACAGGCGGGTATAGTGCTGTTTGCCGATGACACTTCTTTAATATTTAAATTAGATCGCCATAGCGAAAATGTAAGTTCGGTTAATAATATACTGTCGGCCATATCTATCTGGTTCTCAACCAACAATCTTCTTTTAAATGCTTATAAGACCCAATGCATTTACCCTTCCAAACGTAAGGCAGGCCAATACTGACATAATACTGGAAGGTCAGAAATTAGAATTTGTTGAAAATACAAAGTTTTTAGGAATTATAATTGATGCAAAGCTACAGTGGGGTGCTCATATTTCTAAACTATCCAATAGCCTTAGCTCTGCCGCTTATGCTGTTAGGAGGATCCGACAATTGACAGATGTAGCTACAGCTAGGCTTGTTTATTTCAGCTTCATTTTCATAGCTTGTTATCTTATGGTTTACTTTTATGGGGTAGCGCGGCTGATATACAAACTATTTTTATAATTCAGAAAAGGGCCGTTCGCGCAATTTACGGCTTAGGACCAAGAGGCTCGTTAAGACAACTCTTTAAGGAAATAAACATACCTACAGTAGCGTCCCAGTACATTTTTGATCTTATAATGTATGTTAGGAAAAATACCTCTTTTTTTTCAAAAAGTTAGTGCCACAACTGATAGAAATTTACGTAATAAACATAAATTAGTCATACCGTTTCATAGGCTTAGCAAAGTCAGTAAATCATTTATGGGGAACTGTATACGATTTTATAATAGGTTGCCGGAGTCTGTTCTTGATATGCCCAACCGAAAATTCAAAGAGTATGTAAAGAAAGTACTTTGTGAGAAAGCTTATTATAGGACTGATGATTACCTTAAAGATAAAAACATCTGGCTCGAGCTTGGCACAGGATCCTCGTAATTAATTGTAGTTTAATTTGAACTTAAATCAAAATTTCAGTACACTCTGTACATAAATCTTTTTAAAATTGGCAATCCATAAAATATATATATATATTTCTTTTTTCAATATTAAATCTCATAAATATATAAATCTGAACAATGTATTCTCTCGTCCACATTCTATTTTAAGTATAATTTAATATTGTGAAGTTGACGTTGTTGAAGAAAATGCTGCAGTGCAGTTTGCTACCGCTTCTTCTGCACTGACGCCTTGGAAGCGGCAGTAAACTTAGTTTTTAAGTAATTTATTTGACGTCAACCAATGTTGTTAAACCATACGACATTTATTAAGCGATATATAGTATCCTATAATAATGAATAAAATTTTTGAATTTTTTTTAATTTTTTTTTTTTAATTCTAAACTTCAAAACCAGCAGCAAGGTATGCTCTTATATTTAAAACATATAATCACTACACTTGCACTTTAATTTGATCAAGAAATTTGTTGAGGAAGAATAACCGAAGTTTTTTGAATTTACTTTTATTATTTTAAGAATATAATAACCAATTAGAAAATATTAAAAGGCGTACCTACATCACAAAGCGAAACGAATGACATCTAAACAAAATCAGCTGTCAAATATTGTCAGTCAGGCACGTCAGTTATTTAATTTTGACACTATTGTAATCTTGTGACATTGACATATTGATCTATTAAAATTAACATTGACATAACAAAAATTTAAACCAAGAATAGATTGTATACAGCGTAGTTCGAACTTCTTACATTATGATTATGAATAAAGGTACAGAAAAACAGCCCCTGAGAACCGTAAGACGGAACTTCGATGCAAGAAATGTTTAAAATCAATAATAAACAAAGATTATTTGACATGCTATATCTGCAATTTTCGGTATCATTTGGACTGTATGAGTATATCCTTAAAAAGGTTTTATCTAATGACTAAGCAACATAAAAATAATTGGAAATGTAATCTATGTTTGACATCAGCACAAAGTACAACTCCTGCACATAATTTAAGCATAAATATTGAGACACAAAACTCATTTCAATCATTATCTGACGACGAACCATTTGAAAATATTTTGATATCACCTATAAATGATAACAGAATGAATAATAGCTGTCCTAATTTAAATATTAATTTAGAAGAAAAACTAGAAGAATTAGAAAAGAAATATAAAATTCTAGAAGAAAAATTACAAATATCAGAAAATGAAATAGAAAATCTTTCATTGGAAAATACCGAATTAAAACATAAACTTGCAAAGCATGAAGCGAAAACTAAAATTCTCACAAATATATGTAGTTCGAGTTCAAAAAAAAAATATTACATTACGTAGAAATACAAAGAATATGAAATGCACAGAACTAGAATTCTTAGACGAAACAATATCAAATAATTTTTCTACAAAAAAAGAATCAACACCAAAGGAGAAACAAACAAAAAATACATACAAACGCAACATCTATCAGGAATAATGAAAACGAAGAGCCAACAAAATGTCTACTTCAAAAATATATGTAGTTGGCGATGAACAAGTATAGGGTCTTACTGAAGAAATAATAAAATTGCGCCTAGGAAAATGGAACGACAATTATAAGGTTCGAGGTGTAGTCAAGCCATTCGCCTCGAGTGTACATATTTTAAATAGTTGTAACGAGTTAAGAGATTCTGTTACAAAAAATGATATACTATATTAGTTTTGTCTCTTGGTTCTCACGATAAAAATCCATATAATATTTTAGCGAACTTATCTAATATTTTGTACAAATTTAAAGACTGTAAAATATTTGTACTAAGTATACATTCAGTCAGAAAAGTATCGGAAATGGATTATTTATTTATGGTTCCAAATTCAAATTTTTGTTAGTCTCGGCTAGTCCCAAAAGACCTGAATTTTTTTCAAAAACTCAATCGCATGAGAGTCGCTAAGGACATGCTAGAACGAGTCAATTCCGACCCAACATTCATGAAACGCATTGTTACTGGTGACGAGACGTGGGTTTACGAGTTTGACATGCAAACTAGTCAACAAGCTTCGGAGTGGCGCCTTCCAGCTGAACCGAAACCGAAAAAACCACGCCAAAGTCGTTCAAAAGTCAAAGTCATGTTGACTGTTTTCTTTGACTATCGCGGTGTTGTGCACTCGGAATTCTTGCCGGAAGGTCAAACGGTAAATAAGGAATATTATTTGAGTGTTATGCGGCGTTTAAGAGAGCAAATCCGACGAAAAAGGCCAGATTTGTGGAAAGAAAATTCTTGGATTTTGCACCATGAAAATGCACCTTCGCACAAGGCCATCATTGTGAACGAATTTTTAACCAAACACTCAACAAATACCATCGAGCAACCACCATATTCACCAAATTTCTTTTCTTTTATTACACAAACAAAATGGACACACAGCGAAATTTACAACTGGAGCAAGTCCAACAGACGCAGAGGCAACTGGAATCTCCATTAGATTGTCGCATGGCAGACTTTGAGAAGAGGCTTACTGCAGCACCATCAGCAGATATAGGTCAGTTGCAACGGGAGTTCCGGGACTTCAAGGAGTGTGTTTATTCCATCTTTCAAAATTTGCAACAGCAAATAGTAGATGTTTATTAGGAATTCTGGGACACTTTTGTGTTGTTGGACACAATAAACAAGATTCGATTCATTCTAAACACAAAACATTAGTCGAATGCACTCACCTGACTCCATTATAAAATTAATAAGAATCACCCGCGAGCTCGTGGAAAGATCACACACCGAACACACTTTTTACACATAACTGTTCACCGGTTGGAAGCACCGTGGTTAGTAACTTCCTGCGAGCCCTTGGTAAGATCACGCACCGATAATACTTCCTAATTCCTAACTGATGATCGGTTGAAAGCACCGTGGTAAGTAACTTTCTGCGAGCCCATGGTAAGATCACGCATCGACCACACTTCCTAATTCCTAACTGATGATCGGTTGAAAGCACCGTGGTAAATAACTTTCTGCGAGCCCATGGTAAGATCACGCACCGACCACACTTCCTAATTCCTAACTGATGATTGGCTGGAAGAAACCGTGGTAAGTAAACTTCCTGCGAGCCCGTGGTAAGATCACGCACCAACCACACTTCCTAATTGACTTTGCTTAACAATAATAGCAGAAACTTTAAATTATAAATAAACAGACCGACATTATAATCTTAATAAATTATCACACACAACACAACATCACAACTTAGTTCTTAGCAACAAAATGGTCTAACGTACGAACGAGTGAAATACGCAAAGTAAGTAGATACACAGCAATTAAGCGTGTTTACACACTTACTGAGTAAACACTTTTATATCAATTATAATTTGTTTGAAAGACAAAACCACTTTCAGGTATGTGCTCATAGGTATATGTACTAGAATTTGGGCTACATTCCAGCTTTCTTATGGTTAAGTCTACGTAATCAATATTATTATTAGAGAATAACATGAATCTCTATTGAAAGATCCTTGTAGATGTAATTGGACAACCGCTGCCTACTTAAGGATTTCATAGGTATGTATGTAACACAGAATATCAATACCATACTTTGAGTTTGTAAGTAAATTAAGTGTGTAGTCGTCCTAATAACAATATGCAGACATGCCAATGCAATATAATAAAAATTATCTCTAAGCATTAGCGGATGTGCTTTGTAGAATGACGGTGATCGAATATCAAAGTAAGTTTTGTAACAAAATACATAATTTGTTTATACCGATCTCTCATCCGCCGTGTGGTTCCTGGCACCAATAAAAAATAGGACCTCTCCATCTCTTTCCCATGGATGTCGCAAGAGGCGAGTAAGAAATAGGCTTCAGCGTGGTCTGTCAGCCTTTCAAGGTTGTTGGCTCTGTCTACCCCGCCAGGGATGTAGACGTGATTATATGGATGGATGGACTATTTCTCATTAGAGCGTGTTCCTGGTTGCATCCTCAAGGGTATGGCTTGGGAGCCCGGGGTCCGCTATATTTTGTTTATACCAATATTAAATGTTTCTCAAAGCTTTCAACGCATACATTTTACATTAAAACCTTTTTCATGAATTTCTTCATTTTAATCTAATTAATATTGATTTTAAATGGGGTATGGTAATCATTATAAATCCTATGTCTCCATCGTTCTCATAAATTATATAATCTATATTTTGAAAAAAATGTGGGCTCTGTCTACCCCAAAAGAGATATGGGCGTGATTATACATATGTATGTATATCATATATAAATCGGTTGAATAGTTTATGCGATAAAAATATTTTCTATTCATAACAAACAATATTATCTATGATGACTTGCTTTAGGAAAGAATTAGGCTAATAAAGTTGGAATTCTTTTTGTATATTATGAGCTATCAACTTGCTACTATTTGAATCTCTATTCTATCAAATGTGACCTTTCAGTCTTTTTAAATCTGTTAGCTCTGTCTACTCCTGATGTGGAAGTGTCAAACCAAGTGTCAAACAACATAAACCTAATAATTTTGCTCTCAATTATTTTAAGTTTACATGGCTAATTAGAAAGTTTATAACGTGAACATACACTGAATTCTGCTTGATGCTTAATCAAATGCAACAATATTTTAAAATCAATAACATTTTCCATTCCCAACAATATGGGTTCACTGCCGGGAAGTCCACCACTGATGCGGGAGTAGCACTTGTTACTCAAATCTATGACGCGTGGGAGAGTTCACAGGATTCAGTTGGAGTCTTTTGCGATCTCTCTAAAGCATTTGATTGCGTAGATCATCAGACACTTTTGCGTAAACTTCGTCAATATGGGTTTGACCACAAATCAACTAAACTAATGGCATCCTATTTGACTGATAGGCTTCAAACTGTAGATATTAATGGAGTAAAGTCAAGCGGATCAAGCGTCTCAATGGGTGTTCCTCAGGGCTCAATTTTAGGACCATTCCTCTTCTTGGTATATGTCAATGACCTGCCTTTTATGGTGGAAAAACAGGCGGGTATAGTGCTGTTTGCCGATGACACTTCTTTAATATTTAAATTAGATCGCCATAGCGAAAATGTAAGTTCGGTTAATAATATACTGTCGGCCATATCTATCTGGTTCTCAACCAACAATCTTCTTTTAAATGCTTATAAGACCCAATGCATTTACCCTTCCAAACGTAAGGCAGGCCAATACTGACATAATACTGGAAGGTCAGAAATTAGAATTTGTTGAAAATACAAAGTTTTTAGGAATTATAATTGATGCAAAGCTACAGTGGGGTGCTCATATTTCTAAACTATCCAATAGCCTTAGCTCTGCCGCTTATGCTGTTAGGAGGATCCGACAATTGACAGATGTAGCTACAGCTAGGCTTGTTTATTTCAGCTTCATTTTCATAGCTTGTTATCTTATGGTTTACTTTTATGGGGTAGCGCGGCTGATATACAAACTATTTTTATAATTCAGAAAAGGGCCGTTCGCGCAATTTACGGCTTAGGACCAAGAGGCTCGTTAAGACAACTCTTTAAGGAAATAAACATACCTACAGTAGCGTCCCAGTACATTTTTGATCTTATAATGTATGTTAGGAAAAATACCTCTTTTTTTTCAAAAAGTTAGTGCCACAACTGATAGAAATTTACGTAATAAACATAAATTAGTCATACCGTTTCATAGGCTTAGCAAAGTCAGTAAATCATTTATGGGGAACTGTATACGATTTTATAATAGGTTGCCGGAGTCTGTTCTTGATATGCCCAACCGAAAATTCAAAGAGTATGTAAAGAAAGTACTTTGTGAGAAAGCTTATTATAGGACTGATGATTACCTTAAAGATAAAAACATCTGGCTCGAGCTTGGCACAGGATCCTCGTAATTAATTGTAGTTTAATTTGAACTTAAATCAAAATTTCAGTACACTCTGTACATAAATCTTTTTAAAATTGGCAATCCATAAAATATATATATATATTTCTTTTTTCAATATTAAATCTCATAAATATATAAATCTGAACAATGTATTCTCTCGTCCACATTCTATTTTAAGTATAATTTAATATTGTGAAGTTGACGTTGTTGAAGAAAATGCTGCAGTGCAGTTTGCTACCGCTTCTTCTGCACTGACGCCTTGGAAGCGGCAGTAAACTTAGTTTTTAAGTAATTTATTTGACGTCAACCAATGTTGTTAAACCATACGACATTTATTAAGCGATATATAGTATCCTATAATAATGAATAAAATTTTTGAATTTTTTTTAATTTTTTTTTTTTAATTCTAAACTTCAAAACCAGCAGCAAGGTATGCTCTTATATTTAAAACATATAATCACTACACTTGCACTTTAATTTGATCAAGAAATTTGTTGAGGAAGAATAACCGAAGTTTTTTGAATTTACTTTTATTATTTTAAGAATATAATAACCAATTAGAAAATATTAAAAGGCGTACCTACATCACAAAGCGAAACGAATGACATCTAAACAAAATCAGCTGTCAAATATTGTCAGTCAGGCACGTCAGTTATTTAATTTTGACACTATTGTAATCTTGTGACATTGACATATTGATCTATTAAAATTAACATTGACATAACAAAAATTTAAACCAAGAATAGATTGTATACAGCGTAGTTCGAACTTCTTACATTATGATTATGAATAAAGGTACAGAAAAACAGCCCCTGAGAACCGTAAGACGGAACTTCGATGCAAGAAATGTTTAAAATCAATAATAAACAAAGATTATTTGACATGCTATATCTGCAATTTTCGGTATCATTTGGACTGTATGAGTATATCCTTAAAAAGGTTTTATCTAATGACTAAGCAACATAAAAATAATTGGAAATGTAATCTATGTTTGACATCAGCACAAAGTACAACTCCTGCACATAATTTAAGCATAAATATTGAGACACAAAACTCATTTCAATCATTATCTGACGACGAACCATTTGAAAATATTTTGATATCACCTATAAATGATAACAGAATGAATAATAGCTGTCCTAATTTAAATATTAATTTAGAAGAAAAACTAGAAGAATTAGAAAAGAAATATAAAATTCTAGAAGAAAAATTACAAATATCAGAAAATGAAATAGAAAATCTTTCATTGGAAAATACCGAATTAAAACATAAACTTGCAAAGCATGAAGCGAAAACTAAAATTCTCACAAATATATGTAGTTCGAGTTCAAAAAAAAAATATTACATTACGTAGAAATACAAAGAATATGAAATGCACAGAACTAGAATTCTTAGACGAAACAATATCAAATAATTTTTCTACAAAAAAAGAATCAACACCAAAGGAGAAACAAACAAAAAATACATACAAACGCAACATCTATCAGGAATAATGAAAACGAAGAGCCAACAAAATGTCTACTTCAAAAATATATGTAGTTGGCGATGAACAAGTATAGGGTCTTACTGAAGAAATAATAAAATTGCGCCTAGGAAAATGGAACGACAATTATAAGGTTCGAGGTGTAGTCAAGCCATTCGCCTCGAGTGTACATATTTTAAATAGTTGTAACGAGTTAAGAGATTCTGTTACAAAAAATGATATACTATATTAGTTTTGTCTCTTGGTTCTCACGATAAAAATCCATATAATATTTTAGCGAACTTATCTAATATTTTGTACAAATTTAAAGACTGTAAAATATTTGTACTAAGTATACATTCAGTCAGAAAAGTATCGGAAATGGATTATTTATTTATGGTTCCAAATTCAAATTTTTGTTAGTCTCGGCTAGTCCCAAAAGACCTGAATTTTTTTCAAAAACTCAATCGCATGAGAGTCGCTAAGGACATGCTAGAACGAGTCAATTCCGACCCAACATTCATGAAACGCATTGTTACTGGTGACGAGACGTGGGTTTACGAGTTTGACATGCAAACTAGTCAACAAGCTTCGGAGTGGCGCCTTCCAGCTGAACCGAAACCGAAAAAACCACGCCAAAGTCGTTCAAAAGTCAAAGTCATGTTGACTGTTTTCTTTGACTATCGCGGTGTTGTGCACTCGGAATTCTTGCCGGAAGGTCAAACGGTAAATAAGGAATATTATTTGAGTGTTATGCGGCGTTTAAGAGAGCAAATCCGACGAAAAAGGCCAGATTTGTGGAAAGAAAATTCTTGGATTTTGCACCATGAAAATGCACCTTCGCACAAGGCCATCATTGTGAACGAATTTTTAACCAAACACTCAACAAATACCATCGAGCAACCACCATATTCACCAAATTTCTTTTCTTTTATTACACAAACAAAATGGACACACAGCGAAATTTACAACTGGAGCAAGTCCAACAGACGCAGAGGCAACTGGAATCTCCATTAGATTGTCGCATGGCAGACTTTGAGAAGAGGCTTACTGCAGCACCATCAGCAGATATAGGTCAGTTGCAACGGGAGTTCCGGGACTTCAAGGAGTGTGTTTATTCCATCTTTCAAAATTTGCAACAGCAAATAGTAGATGTTTATTAGGAATTCTGGGACACTTTTGTGTTGTTGGACACAATAAACAAGATTCGATTCATTCTAAACACAAAACATTAGTCGAATGCACTCACCTGACTCCATTATAAAATTAATAAGAATCACCCGCGAGCTCGTGGAAAGATCACACACCGAACACACTTTTTACACATAACTGTTCACCGGTTGGAAGCACCGTGGTTAGTAACTTCCTGCGAGCCCTTGGTAAGATCACGCACCGATAATACTTCCTAATTCCTAACTGATGATCGGTTGAAAGCACCGTGGTAAGTAACTTTCTGCGAGCCCATGGTAAGATCACGCATCGACCACACTTCCTAATTCCTAACTGATGATCGGTTGAAAGCACCGTGGTAAATAACTTTCTGCGAGCCCATGGTAAGATCACGCACCGACCACACTTCCTAATTCCTAACTGATGATTGGCTGGAAGAAACCGTGGTAAGTAAACTTCCTGCGAGCCCGTGGTAAGATCACGCACCAACCACACTTCCTAATTGACTTTGCTTAACAATAATAGCAGAAACTTTAAATTATAAATAAACAGACCGACATTATAATCTTAATAAATTATCACACACAACACAACATCACAACTTAGTTCTTAGCAACAAAATGGTCTAACGTACGAACGAGTGAAATACGCAAAGTAAGTAGATACACAGCAATTAAGCGTGTTTACACACTTACTGAGTAAACACTTTTATATCAATTATAATTTGTTTGAAAGACAAAACCACTTTCAGGTATGTGCTCATAGGTATATGTACTAGAATTTGGGCTACATTCCAGCTTTCTTATGGTTAAGTCTACGTAATCAATATTATTATTAGAGAATAACATGAATCTCTATTGAAAGATCCTTGTAGATGTAATTGGACAACCGCTGCCTACTTAAGGATTTCATAGGTATGTATGTAACACAGAATATCAATACCATACTTTGAGTTTGTAAGTAAATTAAGTGTGTAGTCGTCCTAATAACAATATGCAGACATGCCAATGCAATATAATAAAAATTATCTCTAAGCATTAGCGGATGTGCTTTGTAGAATGACGGTGATCGAATATCAAAGTAAGTTTTGTAACAAAATACATAATTTGTTTATACCGATCTCTCATCCGCCGTGTGGTTCCTGGCACCAATAAAAAATAGGACCTCTCCATCTCTTTCCCATGGATGTCGCAAGAGGCGAGTAAGAAATAGGCTTCAGCGTGGTCTGTCAGCCTTTCAAGGTTGTTGGCTCTGTCTACCCCGCCAGGGATGTAGACGTGATTATATGGATGGATGGACTATTTCTCATTAGAGCGTGTTCCTGGTTGCATCCTCAAGGGTATGGCTTGGGAGCCCGGGGTCCGCTATATTTTGTTTATACCAATATTAAATGTTTCTCAAAGCTTTCAACGCATACATTTTACATTAAAACCTTTTTCATGAATTTCTTCATTTTAATCTAATTAATATTGATTTTAAATGGGGTATGGTAATCATTATAAATCCTATGTCTCCATCGTTCTCATAAATTATATAATCTATATTTTGAAAAAAATGTGGGCTCTGTCTACCCCAAAAGAGATATGGGCGTGATTATACATATGTATGTATATCATATATAAATCGGTTGAATAGTTTATGCGATAAAAATATTTTCTATTCATAACAAACAATATTATCTATGATGACTTGCTTTAGGAAAGAATTAGGCTAATAAAGTTGGAATTCTTTTTGTATATTATGAGCTATCAACTTGCTACTATTTGAATCTCTATTCTATCAAATGTGACCTTTCAGTCTTTTTAAATCTGTTAGCTCTGTCTACTCCTGATGTGGAAGTGTCAAACCAAGTGTCAAACAACATAAACCTAATAATTTTGCTCTCAATTATTTTAAGTTTACATGGCTAATTAGAAAGTTTATAACGTGAACATACACTGAATTCTGCTTGATGCTTAATCAAATGCAACAATATTTTAAAATCAATAACATTTTCCATTCCCAACAATATGGGTTCACTGCCGGGAAGTCCACCACTGATGCGGGAGTAGCACTTGTTACTCAAATCTATGACGCGTGGGAGAGTTCACAGGATTCAGTTGGAGTCTTTTGCGATCTCTCTAAAGCATTTGATTGCGTAGATCATCAGACACTTTTGCGTAAACTTCGTCAATATGGGTTTGACCACAAATCAACTAAACTAATGGCATCCTATTTGACTGATAGGCTTCAAACTGTAGATATTAATGGAGTAAAGTCAAGCGGATCAAGCGTCTCAATGGGTGTTCCTCAGGGCTCAATTTTAGGACCATTCCTCTTCTTGGTATATGTCAATGACCTGCCTTTTATGGTGGAAAAACAGGCGGGTATAGTGCTGTTTGCCGATGACACTTCTTTAATATTTAAATTAGATCGCCATAGCGAAAATGTAAGTTCGGTTAATAATATACTGTCGGCCATATCTATCTGGTTCTCAACCAACAATCTTCTTTTAAATGCTTATAAGACCCAATGCATTTACCCTTCCAAACGTAAGGCAGGCCAATACTGACATAATACTGGAAGGTCAGAAATTAGAATTTGTTGAAAATACAAAGTTTTTAGGAATTATAATTGATGCAAAGCTACAGTGGGGTGCTCATATTTCTAAACTATCCAATAGCCTTAGCTCTGCCGCTTATGCTGTTAGGAGGATCCGACAATTGACAGATGTAGCTACAGCTAGGCTTGTTTATTTCAGCTTCATTTTCATAGCTTGTTATCTTATGGTTTACTTTTATGGGGTAGCGCGGCTGATATACAAACTATTTTTATAATTCAGAAAAGGGCCGTTCGCGCAATTTACGGCTTAGGACCAAGAGGCTCGTTAAGACAACTCTTTAAGGAAATAAACATACCTACAGTAGCGTCCCAGTACATTTTTGATCTTATAATGTATGTTAGGAAAAATACCTCTTTTTTTTCAAAAAGTTAGTGCCACAACTGATAGAAATTTACGTAATAAACATAAATTAGTCATACCGTTTCATAGGCTTAGCAAAGTCAGTAAATCATTTATGGGGAACTGTATACGATTTTATAATAGGTTGCCGGAGTCTGTTCTTGATATGCCCAACCGAAAATTCAAAGAGTATGTAAAGAAAGTACTTTGTGAGAAAGCTTATTATAGGACTGATGATTACCTTAAAGATAAAAACATCTGGCTCGAGCTTGGCACAGGATCCTCGTAATTAATTGTAGTTTAATTTGAACTTAAATCAAAATTTCAGTACACTCTGTACATAAATCTTTTTAAAATTGGCAATCCATAAAATATATATATATATTTCTTTTTTCAATATTAAATCTCATAAATATATAAATCTGAACAATGTATTCTCTCGTCCACATTCTATTTTAAGTATAATTTAATATTGTGAAGTTGACGTTGTTGAAGAAAATGCTGCAGTGCAGTTTGCTACCGCTTCTTCTGCACTGACGCCTTGGAAGCGGCAGTAAACTTAGTTTTTAAGTAATTTATTTGACGTCAACCAATGTTGTTAAACCATACGACATTTATTAAGCGATATATAGTATCCTATAATAATGAATAAAATTTTTGAATTTTTTTTAATTTTTTTTTTTTAATTCTAAACTTCAAAACCAGCAGCAAGGTATGCTCTTATATTTAAAACATATAATCACTACACTTGCACTTTAATTTGATCAAGAAATTTGTTGAGGAAGAATAACCGAAGTTTTTTGAATTTACTTTTATTATTTTAAGAATATAATAACCAATTAGAAAATATTAAAAGGCGTACCTACATCACAAAGCGAAACGAATGACATCTAAACAAAATCAGCTGTCAAATATTGTCAGTCAGGCACGTCAGTTATTTAATTTTGACACTATTGTAATCTTGTGACATTGACATATTGATCTATTAAAATTAACATTGACATAACAAAAATTTAAACCAAGAATAGATTGTATACAGCGTAGTTCGAACTTCTTACATTATGATTATGAATAAAGGTACAGAAAAACAGCCCCTGAGAACCGTAAGACGGAACTTCGATGCAAGAAATGTTTAAAATCAATAATAAACAAAGATTATTTGACATGCTATATCTGCAATTTTCGGTATCATTTGGACTGTATGAGTATATCCTTAAAAAGGTTTTATCTAATGACTAAGCAACATAAAAATAATTGGAAATGTAATCTATGTTTGACATCAGCACAAAGTACAACTCCTGCACATAATTTAAGCATAAATATTGAGACACAAAACTCATTTCAATCATTATCTGACGACGAACCATTTGAAAATATTTTGATATCACCTATAAATGATAACAGAATGAATAATAGCTGTCCTAATTTAAATATTAATTTAGAAGAAAAACTAGAAGAATTAGAAAAGAAATATAAAATTCTAGAAGAAAAATTACAAATATCAGAAAATGAAATAGAAAATCTTTCATTGGAAAATACCGAATTAAAACATAAACTTGCAAAGCATGAAGCGAAAACTAAAATTCTCACAAATATATGTAGTTCGAGTTCAAAAAAAAAATATTACATTACGTAGAAATACAAAGAATATGAAATGCACAGAACTAGAATTCTTAGACGAAACAATATCAAATAATTTTTCTACAAAAAAAGAATCAACACCAAAGGAGAAACAAACAAAAAATACATACAAACGCAACATCTATCAGGAATAATGAAAACGAAGAGCCAACAAAATGTCTACTTCAAAAATATATGTAGTTGGCGATGAACAAGTATAGGGTCTTACTGAAGAAATAATAAAATTGCGCCTAGGAAAATGGAACGACAATTATAAGGTTCGAGGTGTAGTCAAGCCATTCGCCTCGAGTGTACATATTTTAAATAGTTGTAACGAGTTAAGAGATTCTGTTACAAAAAATGATATACTATATTAGTTTTGTCTCTTGGTTCTCACGATAAAAATCCATATAATATTTTAGCGAACTTATCTAATATTTTGTACAAATTTAAAGACTGTAAAATATTTGTACTAAGTATACATTCAGTCAGAAAAGTATCGGAAATGGATTATTTATTTATGGTTCCAAATTCAAATTTTTGTTAGTCTCGGCTAGTCCCAAAAGACCTGAATTTTTTTCAAAAACTCAATCGCATGAGAGTCGCTAAGGACATGCTAGAACGAGTCAATTCCGACCCAACATTCATGAAACGCATTGTTACTGGTGACGAGACGTGGGTTTACGAGTTTGACATGCAAACTAGTCAACAAGCTTCGGAGTGGCGCCTTCCAGCTGAACCGAAACCGAAAAAACCACGCCAAAGTCGTTCAAAAGTCAAAGTCATGTTGACTGTTTTCTTTGACTATCGCGGTGTTGTGCACTCGGAATTCTTGCCGGAAGGTCAAACGGTAAATAAGGAATATTATTTGAGTGTTATGCGGCGTTTAAGAGAGCAAATCCGACGAAAAAGGCCAGATTTGTGGAAAGAAAATTCTTGGATTTTGCACCATGAAAATGCACCTTCGCACAAGGCCATCATTGTGAACGAATTTTTAACCAAACACTCAACAAATACCATCGAGCAACCACCATATTCACCAGATATGGCTCCAGCCGACTTTTTTCTTTTTCCTAAACTCAAATTACCACTTCGTGGCACCCGTTTTCAATCGGTAGAAGACATAAAAGAGAATTCGCGGCGAGAACTGACCTCAATTCCGGAAACAGCGTTTAAAAAATGTTTTGATGATTGGATTATTCGTTGGCGTAAGTGTATCGTTTCTAAAGGAGCATATTTTGAAGGTGATAAAATAAATTTGGATGAATAACAAACAGTTTGTGTATTATTGATCTTTTCCTGCTACTTTCTTGACAGAGTAGTACATTACACTAAAAATTTAAATGTCGGTAAACTTAATTATAAATTACAACTAATAATGAAAAACTACAATAATTGTACTTTTATAGATTTATATCATCTTTTGACATTTTATAATTTTAAATCTCATATTCCATTAATTAGGTTAATAAGTTTTAAGTTAAATATTGAAATTGATGCAATTAGATATGAAAAAGACTTTACTCAGAACTATCTAAAAATGAGAAATTCGACTGTACGTAATTTGAATAACACAGTTATTAAAATAATGGACTCGAAAAAATAAATAAAAACTCTATTTTATATTATTTTCCAGTAGTAAACAAATCTAAATCTGAATCGTCTGATCATTAAGTTTACAAACAATGCAAGAATCGAAATGTTTTCGCCCCTAAATTAACAAGCAAATTTTCGATATTACACCAAAATATACAAGGATTATTATCAAAAACAGACATCATTGAAATAACTTTAACAGAGCTTGATACTCAACCAGATGTTCTTTGTTTCTCGGAAATTTTTGTAAAATGTGGGGATGAAAAAAATATTATCCTAACTCAATATGAGTTGGCAGCCTATTATACAAGACGTAGTAATAGGGGAGGGACTTGCATAATGGTGAAAAAAGGTATAGCCTATTCAAAAATTGACCTGGGTCAAATGGGATTAGATTTTCATTTTGAATTTTGTGTTATATCTATAACAAGACATGGTCTGATAGTTGTTTGTGTATATAGATCATCAACGGCTACAAAGAAACGGCACTTTGATTGTTTTTTTGAAAAACTTGAGATTGTACTACATACATATCTAAGTAAGTTTGGGAAACAAAAAATTATCATCACAGGAGATATAAATATAAATATTCTTAAAGATAACAATATTTCTACACAATATGGAAACTTATTAAAAAATTATAACCTTGAAAATTTTATAAATTTATCTACTAGGGACAAATCATGCTTAGACCACATGATAAGCAATATTCATAATGCATCAGGGTCTATCTTACCTCTTTGTTTATCCGATCACAACACAGCACAATTAATAGAATTCGATGTTAAATCAAAAAACATTCCTCCAAAATTAACCTTTGTTTTTAAAAGATGTTATTCGGATGAAAATATAAAAAAGTTTAAAGACTATTTCACAAGCATTTCATACCAAGAAATTTACAATGAAATTGATGCTAACAATGCATTCAACAAATTTTACGAATGGTTTTGCTTACTATACAAACTTTGTTTTCCTGTAATTAAAATGAAAATAAGCTCCAAATTGAAACAAAATTGGATATCACCAGGTATCAAAAAAAGTTGCAAAAAAGCTAGATCTTTAAGACTTATTTACTATAAAAATAAGAAAAAAAAGATAAAATAATGTATAAACAATACACAAAATTATGAAAAAAAAGTATTTTCAAAGCAAAAAGAATATTAAATACAAAACATATAATGAAAAGTAAAAAAAATAATGTATGTCGAGCCACTTGGAAAGTTATTAAAAATGAGATACAAACTTCCATAAGTTCCGCTCACTTGACAAATAAAATGGAATGTAATAAGCAAATTATAGATAACCCTGAATTAATAGCCAATAAATTTAATGAACATTTTATTAATTTACCTAAAAATACAATTAATAATAATAAAAATAATAAGCACTTACCTAATTCTATATACAATTCTATTTATTTATCTCCTATAGATGACTATGACATCAAAACGATAATTACATCACTAAATGACACAAGCTCGGAGGGGTATGATGACATATGTACAAAAGTGATGAAAGCATGCAAAGAAGAAATCTGTGGAATATTAGCGTACCTCATAAATCTGTCATTGAAAACAGGCATCCATAATAAAACCATTACATAAAAAAGGCAACAAAAATGACTTTAATAATTACCGGCCCATTACATTTATATAAATTTTTTCTTAAATTTATGAAAAAGTTTTACACGGAAAGTTAACTACCTTTTTTAATAAATACAATATATTGAATGCCAGTCAGTATGGATTTCAAAAAACGAAATCTACACTGGCTGCATTTGACATAATTAATTCCATTTTGCGAGGTATGAATGACAAAAAGTGTACAACCGTACTCTTCTTTGATATGTCGAAGGCATTCGATCTGGTCTCACATCCATTACTTTTAGAAAAATTAGAGCGTTACGGTATTAGAGGCAATGCATTGCAATGGATAAAATTCTATTCTTTTTTGGATAAATATTGGATAAAATTCTCCTCATTAATAGGAAGCAAAGTGTAGAAATAATAACATTAGAAAATAACAAATTTTGCAAAAAATATAGATCTTCCCATAAAGAAACCACATCCAGTGTTCCACAAGGAAGTGTTCTTGGGCCATTACTATTTTAAGTTTATATAAATGACTTGCCAAATATCACCGCGCATAAAAGTATATTGTTTGCTGATGATATTTCAGTAATCGTCACAACCCCTAATAATCCAAATAATAACTCGGCTACAAATCCCAATAATAATTTAAATATTCATCGATCAGAAATCGATAAGACTTTAAATGTGATAATTGACTGGCTTATAAATAATAATTTATTAATCAATATTGATAAGACATATTATATTAATTTTAATAATTTGACTGATCTAAATTTACGACACGACGGGAAAAAATTGAATAGGGTAAAAAATGGACAATTTCTAGGTATAAGTATTGACGAAAATTTAGATTGGAAAGAACAGGTTGAAAATGTTTGCAATAAAATCAACAGATTCACTTTTGCATTATACAAACTTGTCAGAACTGCGACCACAGATGCAGCTGTCATAGCTTACCATGCCTATGTGGAGTCCGTCCTGCGCTATGGTCTTGTGATATGGGGAAATAGTACGAAGTCTCAAGAAGCATTTATTATGCAAAAAAAATGCATCCGAGCCATTTATGGAGTCGCACCAGACGTATCGTGTAAGCCTCTCTTTAAATTATTAAACATTCTTCCACTTCCTTGTCTGTACGTATTTGAAATTGGCAAATTTGTAAAACTTAATTACAAATTGTTCAAAGAGGCTGTAGAGGTTTACCCAAGAAGCACAAGAAATGTGCATAGACTAGTGTTAGATGTAATACCGAAAAGCGAAAGATTTGAAAGGAACTGCTACTTTATGTGCATATCCATATTTAATAAAATACCGGAAGACATAAAGTGTTTGAATTATAATTTATTCAAAAAGAAATTATTTTGCTGGCTTATTAAAAATTCTTTTTATACAGTCCAGGAGTTTCTCAATTTTAGATAAAAATTTAATTTATTCATTATTATTTTATTTTCTTGAAATCAAATATTGACAAATATGAAATAATTTTTTTTTTTTATTTATTTATTATAACAAATTTACATTATATTTTCATCATTTTATTAAGAATTAATTAATTGACTTAAGTGACTTGTGTATAATTTTATAAGAATTTGCATGCTATAATTCATGGCTGACCAGGAGGAAATATGTTTTGTTTTACACCTTTTGTAAACCCTAGTCAAAAGCAAATAAATATTCTATTCTATTCTTAATGGTTACTAACATAGTTTACCCATTGTCAAAGACAACGACCAGGGTTGAAGACTTTTTTATGTTCAACCTACAATGTCTAATGCAAGAAGAACAGCATCCGATGACCTCCCCCTTAATCACCTCTTACAATGCCCGCAGGCAGATGGGTGGTGTTATTCTACTCTGTCAGCACCACCCGATTCCTGATATAAAATATTATTCTTGTACAGCAAATTATGTAGTCATCGTATTCGAATGCAATGATGACCCTCGTGACATAGTGGTTAACAAGTCTGCCCGTAACTTGGGGTCTAAGGTTTGATCACAACTGAATTAACATATACATTTTTTTACATTTAAGTATCTGGATCTGGGATTTATATATTCTGCTTACATTATGATTCGATTTTATCTTCAAACGTAATGTTGGAGATAAGTATTTTAAAAAATAGATTGATAGTTGACACTTTTATCATCTTTACTTAGTACTTGAATTATAAAAATTAAAATATTAATACATGTATCGGTTTGAACTACGTATTTTTATTTAAATATAAAACTAACTTTTTTATCAAGTATTAAAAAAAATATATACCTTCACCGTTAGTTGTTAAGGTTCAAATTAGTCTAAGACATTGATTATCAATAATTAAAGAATCAACCTACGCTTGACCAATTTTTTTGATGAGCAAGTGATATTTTCTGTTTAAATAGTCGGGCAATGAAGAAAATTAAATTATTATTTGTGAGTGCTCCGGAACCGCTGCGCCAAAAGAACTGCTGTATAAATACTGCATATTTTTCATAAATTTGAAAAATGTTAGTAAGTATTAAATATGTATTTTCATCTTTGGTGAAATTTACATTTGTAAGGGTCGTATGATAGGATGGATAAACGTGTGCGCAGCGAACGCGATCTCGGCTCTACTGGCGCGCGAGTCACGGAGGAGACGCTTAGTCGCCCGGAGAGACGCGCGAGATACGAGGTACCGCTCAGCCGGGCTCGGTTGCCTAGCAACGCGGCCGCGATAACTGCCTAACTACTTACGCGCTCGCTACACATTTTTATTTTTCAGGTACATACTTAAGAATGTATCAAAACTTAAAATTTTAATATCTTTTACAGGTCTGACTCAGAATTCGAAGCCTCGTCAGTGTTATCTGCTGTAGCTCCCCCAAAGAAAGCGAGCAAGAAAACGAGCCAGCGCAAAACCGTTGCTGCGAAGCAGACCCGAGACATATCGCCTTATCCAGAAATTGTTCGTAGCTTGGCTGCTGGATCGAAGCGCAAAGCTACGTCACCACCACCTGATTTTACCTCAACGAACAGGTAAATAATATAACTCATTTCTTTTTTTTTGTCGCAAAAACATCGATTTACATTTTGTTCATCATTACTTTATTAATTTATTTTCTTGTTTAGGGAAAAAGGCTTATCTTCATGCATAACGTATAGAAGCCGGTCAGGGCTTGTTAACTCAACACAATTTTTCCTATGTCTCTTACTTGCAAAAAATAATTATTAAAATAAATTAAAAAATTAAAAATATTTTTTATTTTTACAGAACAAACAAGAACATTTTTAACATCCTCCAAGCTGAGGAAGCCGGTTGCAGCAAAACAAGGAATCGCGGTGGAGAAGTAACGTCACGTTTCTCCAGCAAAGTTTTGACGGGGACCTCTCGACGTGCTTTGAAGACCGAGGGTGATTATTTTGTGGATCTTAAGGTCTACAAAACACAGGATTACGTGAACAACCCTGCTGATGCTCGTTATAAAAAGGCTCTTATAACGGTGAAGCTACAGTGTGATAAATCCACAAAGTCTTGGGAATCACTACAAGCCTTCCTAGGACGAGCTTGGAGTCTATTTGAGGAGGTAGAACCCGTGTACTATAGTCACAAGATTAATTTTAAGTAAAAAAATAAGACTCCTTCCTTCGGCATAAATTACCTATTACTTTTGTGTTAATTTTCGTCTTAAATGTTTTCAATGTAAGTAGTGTAATAAGTAATAAATCGTTAATTATTCCTTTATTTTGGATTCAAATTTCATCAAAAAATCCTTTACCATGCCTTTCTGTACTGTGTGTAACTCATCTATACACAATAAATCATGGGTTGGTCATTTGAGAAGCAATTTACATGAAAAGAATAATCATACTATAAAATATGATGATGGTATAGAAATGGTCAGCACTGCATTTCGAAATCGTATTTTAACTTACAAGATAATAGCGAATACTGAATCTCAATCATCCTCTTTAGATGTATTTTTTAATGAAATTCATGATAAGTTAAAATCGCTTTTAGATAAATACCTGGGATAACACACGTGTGTGAAAGTGAATTTTGAATTATTTGGTACATTCGTACAATTCAAAGATAACTCGCAATCAGTTAAGTCATTTATTACCAAAAACAAAATATTATATTTTGATTATGATTTCAACAAATTGTATTTAGAGACAGTTTTGAAATTTTAAAAAAGTATTGAGGAATTCGAACATTGCGACAGTGGGTGGTCATTTTTAAACATTTTATGTATGGAGGTCAATCTTAATAAATACCAACCTCTAGCCGGTTCCAGTTTTATAAGTTTACCTAAATCAATTCAATCTAAAAAAGCATGTTTAAATATTATAAATAAGGATCAGTATTGCTTTTTATGGTGCGTGACAGCAGCTTTATATCCAACCAAGAAACGGCCTAACCGAACATCGTCATATCCACATTGTTACGATCTTTTTGATACAAGCGGTATGTCATTTCCTGTTACTTTTCATGACATAAAAATTTTTGAAAAAAATAACTCTAAAAAATAACAAATCTATTGTAGACCCTTTATACAAATCAGAAATGGATAGAAACAGAAATTTCAAAATTATTCATTTACTCTTTTTAGAAAATAAAAATTCCTTTCATTATTGTTTAATAAAAGACTGTTCTAGACTTTTTAGAAGTCAAATCACATCACATCACATCACGGTAAGGTTTATTTTTGTGATTTTTGTTTACTAAATTTTGGGACTTTAGAAGAAGTTGAAGTTCTAACACTACTACTACTGTACTAATGCACATCGACGTAATTATGAGTCATCTAAACCAATAAACAGTAACAAAGGTTTTATATACATTAATGTCATTAAGCCTTTATTTAAATTCTCAAAAAATATAACTTCAAGTGTAGAAAGTCTCCCTCAAGGAAAAGGTATTCCACTTCTGAAAAAAGTAAAAAAATATACTGATTATGTTTATTGGGATGATCCCAACGAACTGGTAGAACGATTAAAATTGTTGTTAGGCTCACGAGCGGCTGGGAATAGTGGTGTAGATAATTAAATTATTGCAGTCATAGAAGAATTACGAGAAGCTGGAATTATAAATATAGAACATAAACAGCTATCGCCACAGAAAATGAGCAGTATAATTCGAGATCTCTAATCATCTAGACAGCAATGAATGTAGATAAGTTCGGTCATCACGTCCATAAACGTTTGCGATTATTGGAATTTATCGACACTTTAAACGATACATTGGTGAAAACTGATGCTGGACACTATGATTTGAAAATATGATGATGATGTTATCAGCGGATCATTTGTAAACGAAAAAGCAAGCCATATTATTTATGAATTTGTGCCTAACGTACCCCCTGGTTACAGAATTATTGAAATACTTAAGAATTTAATTTACTTTCCTGTCAATCAGAGCTCAATAAAGTCACTCAATATAAGGTTGTTAGACGCAGAAAACAAGCAAATTAACTTACGCGGTGAAGAAGTACAGTTGTATTTGCACTTTAAACCAAAATGTTAAATTTTCATAAAAACAACTTCACTCCTATTAAAAGACTCAGTCCTAAAGGATCACCTCACAAAGAAACGTCGCTGCGATTTAAAAAAAAACTAACAAAAAAAAATAAAGACTTTTTAAGGCTACTAGGTTTGTTAATATGAACATTTTAAATATATGCCAACCAGCGTCTTACGACAATAGCATAGAAAGTTTTGAATATCATTCGTATAAGCCTTATGTATCAAGTTTTAAAAAAAATGATGAAATACGGATACCGATTAATCAACAAGACTTGTATGTGTTGCCTGCACTCAGCTGTTTGTATATTGAGGGCAGAGTCGATGTGTATAATAATTAGTGACGTAGTTAAGCTGACCAAAGATATTAATATTAACTATAATAAGGACAACAACGACTCTGTGACTAATTTTTTTCGTGAACAATAACATATTTTATAATAAACAAGATTTTACTATATTACACCAAAATATCTGTGGCCTTCTTAATAAAATTGATGAATTTGAAATTCATTTGAATGATGTATCTATTAAATATGGTAATATTGACGTCATTTGCGTCACTGAACATTTGATAAAAAAGGGACATGAAGTTAATTTACAATTTAATAATTATAATCTATTGTCATGTTTTTCACGTACCGAAAAAAGCCGTGGAGGATCATGTATTTTAGTACGAAAGGGTATTGAATGTAAAGAATTGACTAATATTAATAAATTGGCATTAAATTATGCTTTTGAATGTTGTGCGGTAGAAATTTTAGCACATAATTTAATAATTGTGTGTATTTATCACATTCCGAAATATAGCAATCTTACAATATTCTTTCACCAGCTACAAATATTATTGCAAAGGTTAAGTAATTTACATAAAAAAAATATAATATGTGGTGATTTTAACATTAATGTTTTAATAAATAGTGCTAATAGTCAAAAATTTTTAAATTTACTGAAATCACACAATTTAAAACTACAATTTAAAGATATTACTAGACCAATTAGTGGAACATGCCCGGATAATCTAGCACATAATTTTTTTTTTTTTTTTTTTAAATTACACAGATTGAGTTAGCCTCGAAGTAAGTTAGAAACTTGTGTTACGAGATACTAACTCAACGATACTATATTTTATAATAAATACTTATACAGATAAACATCCAAGACCCAGGCCAATCAGAAAAAGTTCTTTTCTCATCATGCCCTGGCCGGGATTCGAACCCGGGACCCCCGGTGTCACAGACAAGCGTACTACCGCTGCGCCACAGAGGCCGTCATCGGCAAATAATTGTCGTGGATGTGAGGGTAAAATTATTGATTTAGGTATTTCGGATCATTCGGCCATTTTGTTTAAATATCCTGTCAAAAAAGTATTTGAATACAAGTATTGGTATACCTTAACTCGTGATTATTGTCTGAGAAATAAGGAAAAATTTAAAGAATGTCTGAAAAATCTAACTTTACAGGAAAAATTGTTCTCTTGATGATCCTAATAAGGCATATGAAACATTTCATGAGACATTCAAGTTGTTTTATGATCTATGTTTTCCGGTGATACGTAAGCGAGTAAATTATAAGCAAAGAAAAAAATGGCTAACTCGTGGTATTAAAACATCATGTGCTGCAAAAAGAAAACTGTATTTGCAAAGTAATTAAATAAACAAACAATACTATAACACATATAAAAAAAAACATTTAAAAGCGTTATAAATACAGCACAAAAATTCATAATTATAAATATATAAGTAATTCAAGAAATTTTGCAAAGGCTATGTGGAAAACAATAAATAAAACAAGATACCAAACACCAAAGGGAAACACAGAGAAAATTAATCACAAAAATAAACTATTAACAGATCCTCACGACATAGCAAATGCTTTTAATGACACTTTCATAGATTTAGCCGAAAATATGACAAATGATAATAACAAATCTAATTCTGACATAAAAAATAATTATAAATCTAAAAATAATATAATATTCAATAATAATTCTATATTTTTAAGACCTAACAACCCCGAAAGACATAAATTTTTTTATTAACGATTTAAAAAATACAAATAGCGTGGGGTTTGATGAAATACGTACTGTCATTGTTAAATTTTGTAGTACCGAATTAGCCGCTCCTATAAGTTTCATTATAAATCTGTGCCTTCCGACAGGAGTGTTTCCTGAGAAATTAAAAACAACCGTGATAAAACCTCTACATATAAAAGGTAGCAAAGAAAATTGTGACAATTACCGCCCGATTGCATTGATACCAATATTTGCAAAAATATTTGAGCGTGTTGTTTTTAATAACTTATATAGTTTTCTTGAAAAGTTCAATATTATTTGTAAAGAACAACATGGGTTTCAAAAAAACAAATCTACACTTAACGCTATAGATGATTTACTGTCCACGATTACAAGTTGCATCAATAACAGACAACCTGTAACCACATTGTTTATGGACATGACAAAAGCTTTTGACCATGTTTGTCATAATGTTTTGTTGAGTAAGTTATATACAAATGGAATAAGAGGACAAGCGCTAGATCTTATAAAGTCATATTTAAAAGATCGCAAACAACTTACTCACATAACGTACATAGACAGTAATAGTATAGAATGCTAATAAGCAAAATCTGAATTAAGAACAGTAAAGAAGGGTGTCCCTCAGGGTAGCATTTTGGGACCATTACTTTTTCTGTTACATATTAATCTGCCCAAGAATGTTCCCTATAAAACAGTTTTATTTGCAGATGATTCTTCTATAATTGTTACGAATAGAAATGAATTTAATTATCAAATAGACTGTAATAATGCTTTGAATGAAACAATCAATTGGTTACAATCAAATAATTTGGTAGTTAACATAGAAAAAACAAAATGTATGCATTTCCACGTACAGCATACAAGGCCGCAAGACATTATAATCAAATTTAATGAAAATAAAATAAATTATGTAAATGAGACTAAATTTTTGGGAGTCACTCTTGACTGTCACCTACGGTGGAAACTACATATTGATTATTTAATAACGAAATTAAGTAAATATATTTATCTGCTTAAAAGAATAACAAAAACAGTCTCGCAAAAAACAGCTGTTTGTGCGTATCATGCGTATGTTGCCTCAAATCTTAGATATGGTATATTATACTGGGGTAATGCTGCAGGTACGCATATACAGCCACTGTTTAGAACACAGAAAAAAATGCATTCGTGCCATATTCGGTGGATTTCAAACTGAAAGTTGTGTTCCTTATTTTAAGAAATTACGTATATTGACACTTTTTTCATTATACATTTTAGAAGCTTGCTTATATGTCAAATGTAATATGAAACATTTTAGACAAATTATAAATACAAGACCACGAGCTACCCGCAACAAAGTAAAAATACTTCCATAGAGTGATTAAAACCTTATATGGGGCCAAAACTATATAATAATCTACCCGACAGTATTAAAGAACAAAATATAAAACAATTCAAGGCTAGATTACAAAAAATTTTAATTGAAAAATGTTATTATTCATTAGTAGAATTTTTAAATGATAAAATTATGTATTAAATATAGCAATGATATTTTATTTTTATGACATTTGGATGTATTTTATTATTTATTTATTTATTTATTCTTTATTGTAACAATTACAATTTGTAAAGTACAATAGGCGGACTTAATGCTAATAGCATTATCTAACAGTCTACCATTGGGTTAAGCAGAGAACTTTTGTGTGGGTGATAATAAAAATTTATAATAAACATACTTACTATACCATTTATACTATAAACCTTTACTTAATATATACATATATATACCCATAAACTACACTACACATACATACATATATAAATATATATATACATATATATATTTGCAGCAGATTACATACAGAGATTATTTACTCTCTCATGACTGAGTCAGAAACAACTGGACCACGTGCGACTTAAAACTGGCGCGGCTCGGAGAAGCTTGAACGGAATCGGGAAGTGCATTCCAAAGTCTGACAGCTGTAGCAGCGAAAGAATTTGAATAGAAACCGGTAAGGTGAAAAGGTGTTGCAAGGGTCAACCTGTTAGAGGAACGTAGGATTCTTTCATGGGTAGAACTTAAAAATTGAAATTCGGATCTAAGATAATCTGGAGCTAGGGGATTATTAACCTTTAAGTACTGACGTGGGTGTCTCATAGACGGCGAGTTGACAAAAATTAGCCTTATTTCAAAGGTGTTAAAGATACCCCCGCGCCCTTCCCTGTAGCTTCGGGGTTGAACACGCTGATTAATCAGTCGAGCGCTCGCGAGCGGCGCGACAACACGTTCGGCTGTGGAGCTGTGCAGTGTCTCTCAGACGTAAGGTCAGTATTAATGTTGCAGATCTATTAGACGTCAGATCATGATTAGTGTGTGTCTTTCTAAGTGTCTATAAGACGTTACCTCATCATTTGTCGTATTGTTTTAGATGGATCAACCAAGTACATCGAAAAGTAGCCGCAAAAGAAAGAGAGTGGTTTGTGCAGCTAGTGAAGACTTCGAAAATACTTTACAATCTTGGTTAGAAACGGAAATTGAGGGCGATTTTAGCGATGTTGACGATGATCAGGCCGACCCAGATTTTTTCTTACAGTCTGATCACGAAACAGAATCGGAGCAGTCAGAAGATGAACAAAATAAGGAAAATGAGAACCAGTTGGAAAACAGACCGACCACCGTGTCTCCTCTTGAAGCCAACCAAGTTTCACGACCATCAACTGTAAGTCCTCTTCCAGTTTCATCTAGTAATCGATATTACTACGGGAAAAATGGTTTCAAGTGGTCGTTTGAAGAACCTGTTACCAGATCGAGTCGCACAGCAATGCATAACATTGTTGATATTCCGCGACAGCAGCCCAAAACATTTACGGATTTTGAATCACTATGGCTTGAGCTATTTGATACTATTATGATTGATACAATTGTTACCTGCACTAATCAAAAACTGTCAGACGTCCGCACGAAGTATAAAAACCCAAATAAAATTGAACTAAGGCCGACCGATCGTGAAGAAATGAAAGCTTTCCTGGGTTCATTATTTTATACCTCTGTCTTCAAATCGAATCACGAGAATACTAAAAGTATTTTTGCTACTGATGGTTCTGGACGTGAAATTTTTCGTTGCGTGATGTCTCAATTCCGATTTCTTACCCTCTTGAATTACATTCGTTTCGATGACGGTACGACTAGACCACAGCGCCTTGAAACGGACCCATTGGCTGCAATTTCAGAAATTTTTCAACTATTTATTGCCAATTGCAAGAAGGCATATACTCCCGGAGCTTATTTATGTGTAGATGAGATGTTAGTTCCATTTAGAGGCAGATGCAAATTTATTATTTATATGCCCAAGAAGCCAGCCAAGTATGGTCTGAAGATTTTAGTTGTGTGTGATGCAGAAACTTTTTATGCATATAATGCATATATTTACCACGGAAAAGACTCCGATGGACTGGGACTAACAGAAACCGAGAGAAAGCTCGCCATACCAACGCAGTCTGTATTACGGTTGTGTAAGGATTTTGAAAAAACCAATCGAAACATTACAGCCGATAATTGGTTTAGCTCTATTGAATTGATGGAGCAGTTGAAAGATAGGGGTCTGACGTATCTTGGCACGTTGAAAAAAAATAAAAGGCACATCCCACCGGAATTTCAAGCATCTAAGACACGGCAGCCTGAATCATCGTTACATGGTTTCACGAAAGACTTCACTATTGTTTCCTATGTCCCAAAAAAGTCAAAAGCAGTATTATTGATATCTTCAATGCACCACACAAAGCAATTGGATTCACTGTCAAAAAAACCGGAAATAATAATAGATTACAATAAAACAAAAGGGGGTGTTGATGAAATTGATAAAAAATGTTCCAATTATTCATCAAATCGTAGAACCAGGCGTTGGCCGCTCGCAATTTTTTTCAGAATCTTGGATTTGAGTGGAGTCAACGCGTATGCTCTGTACAAGACCTGCACTGCTGTTCGTGATATTCCTAGAGCAGAATTTCTTCAGAACCTTGCTTATAGTTTAGTTTTGCCGCACATGAAACGTCGAGTTTACAATGATCGATTGCCGAGAGAGTTGCGATTGACAATCGCACGCGTACTTGGTCCAAATAAGCCCCCGGAGCCTGAAACAATACCCCCTGAAAATACAGAAGTAGCGAGAAAAACTTGTAAAATCTGTCCATCAAGACTTAAAAGGCGTACTAAGTACAATTGCATTGAATGCCGCAAGCCCATTTGTCTTGGTTGTTCAAAAACAATATGCGTGGACTGTGTAGACAACAAGTAATTTGTTCCTAAATATTTGCGTGATTTAGAAAAGCGATTGTAACCTAAACAATATCAATACTAAGACTGATTATAAAATGTAATAATATTGCCAAAAAAATCCAAATAATTCGATTGTAGCTAAGATTATAAGATACATGTTTATTAAGTAAGCGAAATGAAGGTTATTTAATTTGTACCAAATAAATACTGATTTTATATGAAAATGTTGTTGTTTTTACACTTCCTAAATAGAATAATAATAAACAGATCAGAATACAAGTAAATAATGTGCAAATAGTAAACAGAAATAATCCTTTTCGATTTTTTCTTAAGCCGTCTGAGATACGTCACGTCACCATTCATGATGTGACTAAGTCACGTCAGTACTTAAAGGTTAAGAATATATATTATAAAGTTGACAAAGAATATGAAGATTCCTACGTTGTCGGATGGGCAGCCACTTAAGCTGAGAACGGAATTCAGAGACATGGTCATACTTACGAAGACAGAAAATAAATCTGATGCAGTTATTGAGAAGACGTTCAAGCTTATTAAGTTGTTCTTCAGTTAGATCCAAACAACACACATCAGCATAATCAATAATGGGTATAACAAGTGCTTGCGCCAGCATTACCTTAGTTTTGATGCGAAGAAAATGTTTAAGACGTTGCAGGTAATGTAGAGACCCGTAGACCTTTCGACTGAGCTCAACGACATATGGGTTCCAGCAAAGGTTTGAATCAATAAGAAGACCGAGGTCTTTGACAGTCGGACTAAAAGGTATCGGAGTGCTGTCGAACATCAGAGGCGGCGTACTATTGAGGTCTAAATTATTTATTTGATAGGCACTTCCCACTACAACCGCCTGACACTTTTTTACATTAACGTGAATCCCAAAGTTTTTAGACCACCCTAGTATAGTGTTTAAATTGTGATTTAATATGGAAATTGAACTATCTATGTCGTCTATATTAGTATGTGTATAAAGCTGCAAGTCATCTGCATAAAAATGATAAAAGCATGTTATATGAGACGAGAGAAGATTAATAAAAATAGAAAAAAGGATAGGAGATAAAATGCCGCCTTGCCGCCGTACGCCGGCTTTCAGATCACACCAGTCGGATGTCTCCGCACCGTTGTGAACTCGCTGCCAACGACCGCGAAGATAACTCGAGAACCAATCAATCATCGAAGGGGATACGTTGCAACGGGTTAGAATAGTTAATAAAATATCAATATCGACAGTATTAAACGCGTTACTAAAATCAATTAACACCAATATGGTAACTTTTTGGTTTTCCATCCCCTTTCTTATGTCATCAGTAATACGAAGCAGTGCAGTAGTTGTACTGTGTCCGGGCCTAAAACCAGACTGATATCGATTGTGAAGATTGTTGTCAATCAAGTGTTTTAAAAACTGATTAAAGACAGATGCTTCGAGGATTTTAGACAGAAAGGGAAGGATGGAAATGGGACGCACATCATTTAAACGGATAGGATCAGGAATCTTGGGGAGAGGACGAACAAAAGCATTCAGCCATGAGGTAGGAAAACGATGTTCTATGAAGCTCGTATTTATAATGTGCGTGATGACAGGGAGAATAAAGCTGAGAATTGGGATCAACATCACGCGACTAATTTCATCTGGCCCAACAGCATTAGAAGTTATGGATCGGATGGTTTTTAAGACATCGTCCTCGGTGACTGTGGAAAATTCGAATAAACTACCATCAGGAACAGGCAAATCAAAAATATGTGTAGTACAGTTTTTAACTGTGCGATCCAAGAGTGGGACAGTTGTAAAATGATTGTTGAGAGCATTCAAGGAAAAAGGTATTTTTGAAGATTCATTTTTATTTTGCCTATGCCCTGAGAATTGAGAAATTTCCAGAGATTAGCAGAAGAAACATTTTCGATGTGTTCAGTGAAATAGCGGCGTTTAGCGTTTCTACAAAATTGGTTGCATCGATTCCTTGCAGCTTTATACAATAACAGTCTCGCAAAAAACAGCTGTTTGTGCGTATCTTTTTCCTTTGTGGGTAGGCAGAGCATAAAGTTGTTTTAATTTGAGCTGCATTTGTTTTTGTTTTTAAAAATAGTAAACACACAAAATAGCTTTAAATAATTAATTATTCTTTCTGCCAAACTCACCTGCTCTCACTTCATAATCATTCCTTAGCATTTCGCTTAGGTATTTTTTTTTATTATTCACATCTGGAAGTTCACACATATTTTTACATAATGGATGCACAACTCTCAAGTAATTTGGAAGACCTTGAGAAATTCTTCACTTCCCGCATGGCAGAGTATGACAGGAAGTTAGAAGGGATGAAAACTGGACCGGCTGCCAATCCTGATATTGCCACATTATTCCGTGAGTACACTGAATTTAAGTCTGTCATCTGGGGTGCCATTTCAAGAATAAAAACTCAGTTGGAACTATTGACACTGGCACAGGACAGGCATGAGATGGTAATGCGTAGAAAAGTGCTTCTGTTTCATGGGCTTCCCGAGGAGAAGAATGAGAATCTTAATGACTCAATTCTTCGAGTCATCTCTGTCAAACTGAAGCTACCAGACTTCCCACGGGACAAGCTACAAGCCTGCCACCGTCTTGGCTCCCCTGGTACTAAACCCCGCCCTGTGCTTGTTAGATTTGCTACTATGGAACACCGTCACCATGTTTGGGATAACAAAACAGGTCTTAAAGGTTCTGGTATTACTATGTCAGAATTCCTGACTAGGCCAAGGCATCTGGCTTTCACCACCGCTCGTAAGCATTTTGGAATCAAAAGCTGCTGGTCTGTGGAGGGAAGAATTGTTATTCTGCTTCCTGATAAGACAAGACGCATTAGCGGAGGTTAAGAAACTTATAGAAGGTTATCCATCGGCCACCGGAACGACTGGCTCCGGCGGTACCGAGAGTTCACAGCAGGTCTATAGGAAAACCCGGCGCCATAAGTGATTTACTTCTTCTGTGCATCAGTTTTCTTTTACTGGACCCAATTGGCAACTTGTTGCATTTTTTTTCTTATATTTTATTATTTTGTTTTGTTTCTTTTTCTTCATGTGGGTGGTTCTTAAATACCTTGTGAATTTTCAATTTACGTCGTAGTAGGTAATTTTAACTTTTATTGCTAACGGTCACGGTACCTTTAAATATTTTTATTTTATAATTTATTTTTTTTGACCGATTCACTAATGAAAGTATTGTTTGTATGTACTTTGTTTACAATCCGTGACGTTTAGTTGACAGTGACATGCTTTGTCACCGACATGTCATTTTTTATGTTTCCTTCCTGGATTCTGCCAGTCATCTCGTTGGTTGACACACGTATTTTCGTCAAATCGCGATATTTATTGTTTTCCTTATTTGTTCTCTTCCCATTTCATCCTTTACTCGGTTGTGGATACAGAACACAATAAGGTAAGTAAGTTATTTAGTTGTAATTCGCACCTACTCCATCACTCCGTGATGGAGTTGGGTGACGAAGAAGGCCCCCCAGACTGGGGAGGTACGAGTTCTTCTTCCAGGAAGAAATCCTCTACGCCTCGCCCTTCTAAGCGACCTGCCGAATCTGCAATAGAATCGGAACCAAAAAAAACTTCTCCCCCATCGGACTCAATCCAATCTGTTTTTCATCGTCCGGGTTTTGAACCGGACTCTATCATTAAATATACCGACGAAGACGATGCTCCGTTTATCGTATATGTTACGAGGATGGAACCCGATCCTTCTGCGGGTCTATCTATTAAGCTGCTTAAATTTGCTCAATTTCTGCATCAAAATTCTGTCAGTGGTATCAAATCTGGGGGACTTAAACTCATGGGCAGGAACAAAATTTCAATCGAATTTACAGATAGGGACTCTGCCAATTCTTTTTTAGAAAATCCTTTAATCCCAAATAATAAATATACTGCGTCTGTCCCGAGATTCAATATCTCTCGCATGGGAGTTGTTAGAGATATCCCTACGGACTGGACTCTTGAAGAATTAATTAATAATATTTCTGTTCCGCCCAACTGTGGTCAGGTAGTAATGGCCAGACGTCTTAACTCCAAATCAAAGAAACCTGACTCCTCCGTTTCCTGGTTCCCAACCACTACTGTTGTCCTTACTTTCCGTGGACATGTCCTCCCGGAAAGAGTTTTTTGTTTCCATACCTCTCTCCCTGTATCAGTCTACCTCCTCCCCACAATCCAATGTAGGAACTGCTGTAAATTTGGTCATATCAGCAAACAGTGCCGCTCCAAACCACGCTGCTATAGGTGTGGCCAATTCCAACACTCAGGTGATTCATGCTCCTCAGATGTTCCTTTATTATGTTTATTCTGCGGGAATTCCCATCTTGCTACTGACCCATCCTGCCCCGAACATATTAGGCAGAAACAAATAAAAGTTATCATGGCAAACGATAACATTAGTTACTCTGAGGCAGCAATGAAAATTCCTCAAAAACGTTCTTTTTCACAAGTTGCTGCTGCAGATACCCCTGCTTCCTCCCAATTCTACTCCTCCCAATCTCCAGTCTCCTCTCCACAACGCCCACCAAACCCTCCCCGCTCTTCAGCCCCCAATCTGTCTTCCTCTTACAAAAAAACGATTACAATTTCCCCTAAAACCAGACCAGAGCTTGGTAAGTCTTATGACATTCAGGCTCTCAGAGAAATTACCGCAACTCCAAAATCTTCCCTTCCCAATGGTTGTGCGTGTTCTTGCCAACACCAGGACCCTTCCACTGCTTTATCTCCAAATGATAACCTATTTGAGATTTTAGCAGACGCCCTTATCCAATTTTTATCACGAGATGTTGATATGTTACCGCCCAATATCATTTCTCGTCTTCAACAAATAATCGTTCCCATCCTTTCCAAACATAATGGACCAAGTTCTTCTTCAGTGGAATACTAGGAGTGTATCCAAAAAGAAACCTGATTTAGTCTTCTTAATCAATAGATACAATCCCATTATAGTTGCCATTGCTGAAACGTGCCTTAAACGCACGTCTCACTTCCATATCCCACACTACTCTTGTTTTCGAGATGATAGAGATGATGGTTGGGCAGGCTGCGCTTTGTTAGTCTCTCAATCCATCACCTTCACTCAAGTTCCTATTCCCCCTCACAGCTCTTCCTTCCATGTTGTTGCTGTGAGAGCCTTAGAAATATCCTTTGTTTCTGTTTACCTCCCTCACCCTCACCACTCTATTGTCCTGGAACTACAGTCTATTCTATCTTCTATCCCTACTCCCCTTATCATATTAGGTGACTTTAACATACGTAGCACCCTCTGGGGCTGCCCCTTTGACGATTCAATTTTTCCTGTCTTTCTTGATCTTCTTGACAACATAAACCTTTGCACTTTAAATGATGGCTCTATCACCCGCCGGTCTCCTCCGTCCCAAAATGCCAGTATCCCAGACCTTACCCTAACATCCCCCCAACTTGCTCCTCTATTGCTTTGGCGGGTCTTACCTACTTCTTATGGTAGTGATCATTTTCCAGTCCTTACCACACTAATTAAATCCATTTCCAAGGTTTCGCCCCTTCCTCCTCTTCTTAAATACAAATCCGAAAAGGCAGACTGGGACAAGTTCTCAACTTGCCTCAAGGTTCTTACTTCCTCCCTTCCCTCTCCCTCTAGCCAAAACTTTTTACAGGTGTATGAAGAGTTCATATCTGCTGTTATTTCTGCTGCAGATGAATCAATCCCAATTAAAAATGCTTCACACAACAAAATTCCCTCCCCTCCATGGTGGGACTCTGAATGCTCCGAATTTATCAGGAAAAGAAACAAAGCTGAGAAAGATTTTAATAGTGACCCCACCTTGACAAATTATCTACTTGTTCGTAAAACAATGGCACAGACTAAGCGTCTATTGTCCCAAAAAAAACACCTTGGCTGGAAGTCCTTTTGTGAGTCCATTTCCCCCAAATCCTCTCTTTCAAGTGTCTGGAAGAAAATTAAATCTTTTAGAAGAGCCACAGCTTATCAAGACTCCTCTTCTAATGACACTTCACCTTGGCTCAATGATTTTATAAATAGACTTTCCCCTCTAACCGCTCCTGCTTTGGACGAACTTCCATACTCCTCATATAACTGTCCTTCCCCAACCATCCTAGATGATCCCTTCTCCCTCCAAGAATTATTATCCGCTCTGGACGGTCTCAAGGATTCCTCCCCTGGTATTGACGGCATTCCCTTTTCTTTCATTACCAACGCTCCTCTTCCTTCCAAATTATACCTCCTGTCCATTTTAAATCATATCTTCCTGTCTGGGTCTGTCCCAGAATCATGGAAGAACCAAATTATTATTCCCATTCTTAAACCAGGGAGGAACCCTCTAGACCCCCTCAGCTATAGACCCATTGCCCTCTCATCGGTAATACATAAAATTATGGAACACCTCATCAAAAATCGATTTGGCTTTAGAAGAGGTATGGGAACTCTGGACAGCCTGAGCATCCTGGTCTCCCATATAAGAGTGGCATTCTCTAAAAACGAACATGTGGTAGGCGTTTTTCTTGACATAACTTCAGCATATGATAACGTTCAACTTCCTATTCTCAGGCAAAAATTGCATAAGCTGAGTATTCCAGTGAGGCTGATTAATATCATGTGTAATATGCTCATGGATCGTCACATAATTGTCCGTTTGCAGGGTTCTCTTCTTCCCCCTCGCTCTGTTTGGAAGGGTCTTCCACAGGGCTCTGTACTTAGTCCCATATTGTATAATTTATATACTTCTGACCTAGATCAGTCTGTCAATTGCTTTTGCAATATTCTTCAATATGCTGATGATATAGTTCTTTTCGCTTCTTCGGACTCCTTTGATGACATTAGCCGTCGTTTAAATTCAGCTCTTTTTTACCTCAACACTTGGTTAGAAGACCATGGATTATCTATCTCCCCGCTTAAATCAAACTGTGTCGTCTTTACTCGGAAGAGATCTTTGCCCCTATTAACTATTTCGATTAATAATGAAACTATCCCTCAAAAAGACAGTTGTAAATTTTTAGGAATTACCTTAGACTCCAAACTAACAGGTGTTACTCACTTAAACCATGTTGTCCAAAAAGCTGAAAAGGGAGTTAATGTCATGAGGTCTCTCTCTGGGGTCCGCTGGGGCTCCCACCCCTATAGTCAAAAATTAATTTATAATGCCCTTGTACGTAGCCATTTTGACTACGGTGCCTTCTTATTAGAACCATGCAACAAATTAGCTTTGGCGAAATTAGACAAAATTCAACATAAATGTCTCAGAATTATAACCGGTGCTATGAAATCTTCTCCAACAAATGCCCTTCAGGTTGAATGTTTGGATCCTCCTCTTGTATTAAGGAGACAATTTTTAGCTGATAGATTTCTTTACAAAACAATCCAATTATTTTCTCATCCCTTATTAGAAATACTTAACTCTCTATCAGACTATTGTCATACCTCTTCTTATTGGGTTAACAAAGATCACCCCCCTTTGGTTAAAAGCTTCGATAAAATAGATAACCTTCCCTACCCAGTTGCCCAATTCTCCAAAAATCCTATCTTTGATATTGACTTCCACCCTCTCATCTTCCAACCTAATGTTCTTCTAAACATAGGACTATCCAAGAATCTTCCTGGTGCTGATAGGATATTCAACCGGATCATTTGTGAGAAATGGTCTGATTGGACCCTCATTTTTACGGATGCTTCCAAATTATCTCAGGACTCTAATGTTGGTGCAGCAGTTTGGATACCTAAATTCAATCTTTTACTAAGTTTTAAATATCTTTCACAATCCTCTATATTTACTGGAGAATCCATTGCTCTCTTTGAAGCTGTTCAATTTGTTTTATCTCACAATTTGGACAAATCACTTATCCTCTCAGACTCTTTGAGCTGCCTCCAAGATATTTTGAAACGACCCTTCCATGCAAAGGATAACTTTCCAATTACCCTGAAAATAAGAGAAACCTTATATAAATGTCAGTCTTCCAGTATTAATGTAGTTATTGCTTGGATTCCAAGCCATTCAGGAATCAAGGGTAATGAAACAGTAGATATGTGGGCTAAACAAGCTTCTACTTCAGGTTCTGACTGCCACAAATTTCATTACTCTCGAGACCTTAGACTTCTGGCTAAACCACAATTAATGACTAATTGGAATAGACAATGGCAACATTCTCGTCAGCAAAAAGGTGTCTGGTATGGAAATATCCAACCAAACTTACCCAAAGTCCCTTGGTTCTTCCGGCATCGAAACTTGGAGAAGTGGGTAACGTCGGTTATTATCCGAATGCGACTTGGCCATGTATGTATCCCTGTCTTCCTCCATAAACTCCGAATTAGAGATACTTCTATCTGTGAATGTGGCCTGGATGAAGGTAGTCTTAATCACATAATTTTCAACTGCCCCAAACTTGTGGTCCATCTTCGTAACATAATTCCGTCTAACATTCCCCATCTAAATTTAGACACTAATTCATTTCTTTCTCTTGTCCACACTCGGTTCTGTTATATAATTGCAAAGTTCATAACTAAAAAGCTCTCTCCCCCGGATCTCTGAGGAGTTCAGACGTCTTCGAGAGAACCCGTATTTCGTTTAAATACATTTTTAATATAAATTCAATTTCAAAAATCTTCACAAAAATCGCTAACAAAAAATAGGATATCATAAACCACGAAGAAGCTTTGTATCTCAACGAGAGCCGTGTGTGCGAGGGTGAGTCATCGCTGTTTTGCTATCCGCCACCACACCTCCCGCTACGTCATCGTAATCGGTCCCGCCTACTGCTCCTGCGCATCGAACAAGGGGGCGGAGTCAACGGCCTGCGCATCATTGGTTCATTCGTCGTCGGCGCTGCTTGACGTCACGAGACCTCGGAAGCGGAGGGCGGTGCCACAACGCGGCGGCGACGCTGGATGAGGTATGCGCTTACTCTTTACGCGCTCTGATCGCCTGGTACTTTTGACGCTGCTCTCGCTCCTAACATATTTCATTAAACCTACTGTGTGGCTTCTACGAACCGCGGTTTCTACGATCAATGCGGCGCTTGAGATATATGCGCTCTTAGCTCTTTGTGAGGTCTGATTGCCTTATACTGCTTGTTTTGTTACTTTTCCTACCAAAAATAACGAAAATGATTTGCCACGGCTGTAAATCAGTTCTAAGTGATAAAAACTTTTTGAAATGCAATAGCTGCAAATCTGAGTATTGTTTTGAATGTTTAAATCTGACAAAAGATTGCTGCGAAGCGCTTAACCCTGATCAAATAAAAGCATTAAGTTGTCCTTATTGCCAAAATGTTACTCGGCGAGTAAACAACGATGATACTCCATGCCGCCAGCGATATCAGAAAGGCCTGATTCAATCTCTCAACGAGTCTATGAATATTTCTTTCGGCGATGCAACACAGGACGTGAGTACCAATATTAGTAGCATGTCTCAAACTCAACCATGTACTAACTTAGCCAACGTACCGGTTACGATGGAAAGCATAAGTAAACTCTTCGACTTAAAGTTGGCCCCCGACTCATCTATTATGACTAACTTGAGATCTGCACTTAACAAGGACATTGAAAAAATGGTGGTTACTCACGTAAATAGAGCAGTTGAAAATTTGAAAAGCGATTTCACATCTACAACTGACTACTTGGCTGCCGAACAAGCTGACCTGAGATCGGATATCAGGGATAAGGACACTATTATTAAACAACTGCAGTCAGACCTGTCTAAAACACAGACTTCGCTCGTCAAACTACAATCCCGAATACAATCGATGGAAAAAATATCACGTGATTTGAATCTAGAGATACACGAGGTTCCCGAAAATAAAAATGAAAATTTAATGGGATTATTTAAAAAGCTCTGTGAGTGCTTAAAAGTTGATATTTCTGATAGCGACGTGAGAGCGTGTCGCCGGGTTGCTAAAATGGACCCTTCCACGGATAGACCACGTAATATTATTGTCTCTCTTTCATCTCAACGGCTTCGCGATCATATCCTGTCATCAGTGACTCGCTTTAATAAATCTCATCCAAAAGACAAACTTGCTTCGACTCATATTGGCCTTAAAGGAGAAACTCGCAGAATTTACGTGGCCGAACATTTGTCCCCAGAAGCTAAAGAAGTACATAGCGCTGCACGGAAGTTTTGTAGAGATAAAAAATACAAATTTGTCTGGGTTCGTTTCGGACAGGTATACATTCGGAAGGACGAACAAAGTCCTGCCCACCTCATTAAAACTATTGATCATCTTAACAAGTTTTCGTGATTGAGTTAAAATGTTGAACATAAAGTTTTATATTGTGTTTCTTTTAATCCTTCATAATGATTAGTGTAATATATCAAAACGTCAATAGAATACGTACTAAATTACCACAATTGTATCATAATATATTGAACTCCGACTATGACGTAATATGCCTAACGGAAACCAACCTGAATCAAGGTATATTTGACGGTGAGGTTATAGACTCTCGTTACAATATTTTCAGAAAAGATCGCTTACAATATACTAATTCTTCTAAAGAGGAAGGCGGTGGAGTAATTCTTGCTATTAAAAAGTCTTTGCGGGTTGTTCGGAGGGCATGTTGGGACAGCAGTCTGGAGGATATCTGGATCACTATAATATTGAATGCTTCTAGTTCACTTAAACTTCATATATGTGTTTGTTATCTTCCACCTGATTTAATTGTTTCAAAGTTAGACGAATTCTACACAAATTGTCAAAATGTTTTGTTGAATTACTGCCAGGATGATCAATTCCTAATCGTAGGAGATTTTAACACCCCTGCATATTCTCCTATAGGTCTCGTTAGTGATGGGCCATTACACACCCCACATAATAAGAAAAAATTGGTGCTCTTGCAAGAATTTATGTCACTTTGTCACCTATATCAGAGTAACAAAATACCAAACGAAAATGGTCGTTACCTCGACTTAGTATTCTCATCAAATGAAACTCTATCTGTTACTCAGGCCGAACCGTTGAGTTTAAAAGATAAGCATCATCCTGCTTTACAATTCCAATTTCCTTTGAAACCCTACATTGATAAAGGATTAAATTGTTTAAATAAAAAAAGATTTAACTTTTGGAAGTGTGATTATGAAAATATTCGATGCGAATTAAGCGTGGTGAACTGGTATGATTTATTGTCGAATTCTGATTTAGATGTATGCACAGACATATTTTACGATAAGCTTTTTGAAATTATTAAGAGACACACTCCCTTTACTTCTGTAAAGCCCCAAAATTATCCCGTTTGGTACAGTAAATCATTAATAAAGTGCATAGAAGAAAAAAATAAATATCATAAACTTTACAAAAAATTTAATAATCCTAGAGATTATGACACATTCTCTCTACTTCGGGCCAGATCGAAAAAAATTTCTGATCAGTGCTATAAGAAATATATTGCTTCAATTGAAGAATCATTGTCGGATAATATAAAACATTTTTGGAAATTCGTTAACAATAGAAAGGGACATTCCTCAATGCCTCAAGTTATGCAATTGGGTGATTCCTCTTCCTCTAATGGCCGAGATATCTGTGAAATGTTTTCGCAATATTTCGGATCAGTGTTTCAATCAGATTCTGAGGAGGGTGAATCATCCATAAATCAATCCGGCCGCAGTAATGAGTTATTCTCGAATGGAGCGATTAGCACATTGTCTCATATTAATATTACCGAAAAAGATATTATGATGAAAATCAAACAATTGGATGCCAAGAAAGGTCCTGGGCCTGACGAACTACCTCCGTTTTTCATAAAAAAATGTGCTAATGAGCTATGTACGCCGCTTTACATTTTATTTAATAAATCGCTAACACTGGGAGCCTTCCCTAAACGATGGAAAATAGCTCATATCATTCCTGTGTATAAAAGCGGAGATAAGTCTCGTTGTGAGAATTATAGACAAATAAGCATCTTGTCATGTCTTGCTATGCTTTTGGAATTGTTGGTTCACAATCAGTTATACAATCATTTTAAACCAATCATATCTGAAGGGCAGCATGGCTTTGTGAAATCGAGATCAACCGTGACCAATCTTCTTGAATACAAAAACTATTTATGTAAGAGCTTTGCGACAGGTGGTCAGGTTGACTCTGTCTATACAGACTTTTCGAAAGCCTTTGACAAGGTCAGTCATACTCAGCTTTGCATCGAACTTGCCTCCTGTGGTATTCACGGTAACCTCTTGCGATGGTTGACGTCCTACCTAGACAAAAGAAGCCAGCTGGTGACCTTGAGAGGGTATACTTCATCTCCCATTGCAGTGGCATCGGGTGTGCCGCAGGGGTCACATTTGGGACCTTTACTCTTTGTTGTATTCATTAACAGTCTTATCGAGCGCCTATCTTGTGAATGTCTCTTGTACGCTGATGATTTAAAAATATTTAAAACTATTGAGAACACCAACGATTGTAAATTGTTACAGAGAGATTTAGATACCATTTCAAATTGGTGCAAGGAAAAACTTATGAATCTCAACATAGGCAAATGTTTCGTCATAACATTCACAAACAAGTGTAATAAGATTGTTGTTGACTATACTATTGAAAACGAGGTCCTTAAAAGATGTAATGTTGTCAAAGATCTAGGTGTTATGTTTGATGACAAACTGACTTTCAGAGCACATTACGACCATATAACAAAAAGAGCAAATCAGCTCCTTGGGTTTGTATTCAGATCCACTAAAGGTTTTAAAAAGCCTCAGTCAATTATATATTTATTTAATACCTTGGTCAGATCAATTTTGGAATACGGCAGCCCAATATGGTCACCACACTACAAGGTACATGTGGATGAAATAGAGCGAGTTCAAAAAAAGTGCTTACGATTTTTATGTTATCGTCAACATTTGAGTCGTACCGCTCTCGATTATGAGGCAAGACTATCAATGTTTAACATACAGAAGTTGGAATCACGCAGAAAATATTTTGATTTTATTTATTTGTATAAAATAATTCACTCTATAATTGATGTTCCTTCCTTGCTCTCTCAACTATCTTTTAACACTAGATATAGCAACCGCAGGGCTAATCGAACAAAACTTTTCGCTTTACAAACTTATAAAAATAATACCTCATTTTATAACCCCATTGTTAGGATGGCCCGTCAGTATAACGAGGTGATGTTAGATAACCCTGAATTTGATATTTTTAATTCAAAACTTGGCTCCTATATTAAAATAGTCAAAGACATCCTGTACTGTGTTACAGGAGCATAATAACTAGGGTACCTACTTAATAACTTATATATTTAGTTTCCTTTTTTGTATTAAATTCTTCTTTTTTGTATTAAATTTGTATTGAATTCTTCTTTAGGTTATCTCTTAGACCGTAAGAATTTTCTCGATTAATTGTTTTTTGTGTACACACATGTTTTGGATTGCAACCCGTTTTTAATATCTTTTTTTTTTTTTTTTTTTAATGTAATTTTTGTAATAGTTGTTATCTGTTTTGTGTGATAATAATAAATAAAAAAAATAAAAATAAAATAAAACCTAAAACTATAGTTCCCATTACAAATTTATTTATTTTTTTTAACTTCCGAAATCTCCCTATTAAGTATATCCCTTGTTTTGCACAACTTTTATACCTTACACACTCACTACACATTATAATCATTAACTTGTCTTCTCTTTTACTAACAATACCTACTTGTTGTGTTTGTCTTTTTGTGTTTGTACATTTGTTAACCTTCTCCTTTCAGATTGTATACCGTCCATTTTTGTAACTTCGTGTCTCTTCAAACCATGACATTGGCAGAATCACCGAAAGTCCGGTGGAAGCCATAATATAGAAAAGAAAGAAAAGAAATGTTTCCTTCCTTGGCTTTTTTTTTTCAACTGAGGCTATGAATGTGATTTTTTTTTTGTATATTTTGTTAAGTCTCTTTCAACATACCCGTGGGGTTTTGGTGAGTTTGGCAGACCGTAATGTCTTAAGGTTTTTATTATTATTTTTGATTTCGTTATTTCTGATTTATATTTTATTATTATATATTTTTGTTTTATTATTTATATATTTTATCTAGCATGGCAGATGATAACCTTATTGACCTTGATGACAGTTTTTTCAGTTGCTCCTCATCTGATAGTTTTGTCAGCGCGGGAGGTAACGAGTCCTTCACGTGTGCTTCTGACAGTCACGGCCTACATGACCAACTCTCCTCCCTTTTTTCCATTTACCCTCGTAATCTCAATCTCGCACATATCAACGCCCAAAGTGTTCCTGGACATTATTCTGATATCATCGCGTCTTTTGATTGTGCTCATCTTGACGCCTTGTTGATTTCCGAATCCTTCCTTAAGCCTTCTCTCCCTTCTTCTCACTTCGTCATACCAGGTTTTATTTTGTTGCGCAATGATAGAGTGGGTAAGCAATGTGGCGGTGTTGCGATCTATCTACGTGATAATATTCCATATCAACTGCTTAGCGCCTCTCCTGCTCACTCTGAATCTGCTGAACACCTTTTTATTGAAATTAATCTACACCATACAAAAATACTTATAGCAGTTTACTACAGTCCAAGCCTTCGCATTGATTATTTTGATTCCCTAGACAATCTCCTCAACGAATTTTGCCCTAATTATGAGCATGTAATTCTGATGGGTGACCTAAATACATGCCTCGTCAAAAATGACTCACGGACTCATCGACTTCAAGACCTTTTAACATCTTACAATCTTCACATTTTACCTCTTTCGACTACCCACCATGTGCCTAATCGTAAACCCTCTCTCCTTGACCTTATAATTGTATCTTCCTGCGATTTGGTGGCGTGTCATGGTCAACTTACTGCCCCTTTTTCTTATCATGACCTCCTTTATTTATCTTATTGTATTTCTCCCCCTAAGAGGGTTCCTCATTATATTTTCCGTCGTAATTTTAAGGGTATAAACTTGGAGAAATTTCATCAAGAGGCTATGAATATTGAGTGGTCTCCTATTTATAACAGTGATAATGTTGATGCGAAGGTGGAATGCTTTAACAATGCTGTAATCAACATTTACAATCTACATGCTCCCCTCAGACGTATTAAGGCTATGCGAAACCCTGCAACGTGGCTTTCTAGCGAAATTAAAGAAACTATGGCACGAAGAGATAAAGCCAAGCGCAGGTATAAGCGTCACCCGACAGAACACAATCTCTCGCTTTTCAAGGTCCTTCGCAATCGCTGCAGTCGTATGTGTAGGGATGCTAAAAGAAGTTATTTTCATGATTCTCTCGTTGGTCGTAGCCCTGCTGATGTGTGGAGGTTTCTTAGATCTGTGGGTATTGGCAAATTTTCGGTTCTCGATCACAGTAACTTAGACCCAAGCGACATTAACAGACATTTTTCTCTTCCGCCTGTTACTCTGTCTTCTGCCTCTAAATCTGACACATTGAATCAACTATCCAAACTTCCTGTTCCGCCTTACCCTGCCTTTGAGATTTCATGTGTTACTGAGGATGAAGTTGAAAGATTTATTTTTCATGTCACTTCTAACGCGGCTGGGGATGATCAGATCTCTGCAAAAATGATAACGCTCCTTCTCCCTGCTATTCTTTCTGTTGTTAGTCATATAATTAATTTCTCCCTAACTTCCGGTTATTTCCCTGCGTCTTGGAAACTAGCTCATGTTATTCCTTTACCTAAAGTCTCTAATCCTTCATCACTTTCACAACTTAGACCTATATCTATCTTACCCTTTTTATCTAAAGTTTCTGAGCTGATTGTTCAAAGGCAGTTATCTTATTTTTTAAATCATAACAACATAATTAGTCCTTATCAGTCAGGTTTCCGTGCGGGACATAGTACTGTGACGGCTTTGCTTAATGTTACCGATGACATCCGCTGGGCTATGGAAAACAAATCCCTAACTTTGATTGTACTTCTCGATTTCAGCAGTGCCTTCAACTCTGTTGATTTTGATGTCCTTCTCGGAATTCTCCGGTCTATTAACGTGTCACCTGTTGCTCTTGCCTGGTTTTCTTCCTACCTTCGGGGTCGCTCGCAGTGTGTTCGCCTCGGAGAGATCTCCTCTGACTGGCGTGAGCTCAGTGCTGGTGTACCCCAGGGTGGTGTCCTTTCTCCTTTGCTTTTCTCTGTGTTTATTAATACTGTTACTAATATTCTTTCTTCTAGTATACATCTCTATGCAGACGACTTGCAGCTTTACCGGCATTGCTTGGCTGATGAGGTTGAGACAACTGTGGCTTCCATGAACGATGACTTATACAAGCTGAGTCGCTGGGCTAGCTCTTTTGGGTTATTAATAAATCCATCGAAATCTCAGGCTATGCTCATTGGTGGTAAGCATCTACGCAGTCGTATTGACCTGTGTGACTTACCCCCATTACTTCTGGATGGTTCGGTTATAGCTTTTGCGGAAACTGCGAAGAACCTTGGTGTTATTTTTGATTCTACACTTAGCTGGTCGAAGCACGTTCACGAGGTTAGTCGCAAGGTACACTATTCCTTCCACACTTTGAAGTGTCTCCAAAATTTTTTGCCCATTCAAACTAAAGTTTCCTTATGTCAATCCCTCATTCTTCCTCTCCTCGACTATGCTGACGCGTGCTTTTTGGATGCTACCGAGGAACTCCTTGATAAACTGGAACGTCTACAGAATTTGTGTATCCGATTCATTTTTGGCCTCAAGAAGTATGATCACGTCTCGGAGTTTCGCAGGCAACTAAACTGGCTGCCCATTCGTCTGCGTAGAAATATGAGAATACTTTGCCTTCTTTACAATACTCTCTATAATCCTGCATATCCCTCATATCTGCGCAACCGCTTCACCTTTGTTTGTCCTGTCGATACTCCATGCAGGTCTCATCGTAGAACCATACTTAAATTCCCTACGCATCGTACGGCCACTTTCTCCAACTCCTTCTCTGTCCATGCTGTTAGATTGTGGAACTCACTGCCTCCTGAGATACGTGACTCTAAATCACTGTCCCAATTTAAAAAATTAATTAAAAATTATTACCTCTCCAAGCCTTGCTAATATGGTATATATTGTATATACTTTATGTAAGTTTATTATTTTGTATTTATATATGTATCTTATTTTATTTTATTTATGTATTTGTTTATGTATGTCTATTATTAGTTGTGTGAGTGGAGTACACGCCTGTCACCCTTTCCATCATGTCTCCTATCTCGGGTCTGCTGGAAGAGATTTCTTTTGAAATAAGCAGAACCTTTGTAATTTTGTTTCTTGTGTTTATCAGTCCCGATGTTTTCTGTGTACATAAATTAGTAAATAAATAAATAAATAAATAACCAATTTTCATTACTGCGCTCCCGTTTAAATCTACGAAAAGTATTGTTCCGTCGTCTCATGGCTATACGAACTGCATTAGTTATCCACGGTGCGGGAGGACGCTTTATTTTGACTGCTCTCACTGGAGCATGCGCATCATACAGAGCCAAGATTTTTTTTATTAAACAGAGAAATTTTCTCATCCACTGTATTCGCTGCAGTCACCGGAGACCAGTCAATTTTAGAGGCGTCAGTTATTAAGGCCCTGTGGTCTATTTTTGAGAAGCAGCGCAGTTGGAGGATTTTAGGCTTTATTTTGGGAACTCTAAGCTTGTAAGAGACATAAATTAAGTCATGATGAGAAAATCCTGGGGCCGGTATTTGACCATGACTGGCAAGCAAGCTTTTCTGAGGAAGTTATTATCAAGTCAAACAAGGTAGGTCCATGTTCTGTGAAGTGTGTTGGCCCAGATGGGAGAATAGAAAAATTAACCGACTTGACAATATTTAGTAATTTAGAAGTTCTAGAATTTCCCTTCAAAAGGCACGTGTTAAAATCCCCAAGGATCAGATGATGTGCATAGTCTGTATTTAGTTTGACGAACTAAAGCAAAAGTTCTCGCCAAACCCGCCAGCCGGACTTAACAAGCAAAGGAAATAAAAAAGTAAAAACACAAATTATCACAAACCGAAGCAAGAACACCATGGCTGTATTTAAGAAACAACCAAGCATACAATTAAATGAAGTTGACAGTTAATTCATTATGTACAAAAACAAAAAAAGTTGACATTGACATTCACGAAATGAACGGCGAACGGCAATAGAAAAGAAGGAAAAAAACAAAGCAAAATATTTAAATAACGCCTGTGAAGTGTCATTTACGAAACAAATAACTATAAATTTTAAAACTGTCTACCCGTTTGTAAATAATATAAAACTATGTATTAAAAAGTTCTGAGTTTGTAAGCTAGCTACCTACGTTTTACAATTGAAATAGCCTACAGGCAAAAGTACACAAACCAAACAGTACAATAAGGAGACGTTACACCCTTTACTTGGACTTGCCTGCCTGCATCTGACGACGAGTCATGTTTTTAGCAACAATGGTTATTTTTTATTGATATTATAATTTGACAAATTTTTATTATTATTATTAATAATTATAATTGGACATTGAAATATAGACAAACTGATCATAATTAGACAGAGCTTTATATGCTACTAATTTAAAATTTAAGTATATAATTCCGACGCCTTAAGAGGTAGAATATGTGTTCACAGAAGCTGTACCTAAATACTAAGACCAACATTGAAACCATATTCGAGGAATAAATGATTATGATTATGATTAAAAACAAAATAACGCTGGCAAAGAAAAAGTGCCGAGTGTGCATTTCGTAAACAACCCTGTACTATTTCTATTTCAAGATATAAGATATGAACTAAATGGGATAGAAACAGATAAGATTAAAAATGCAGGTATTACCACAACAATTCAATCTTATCTATCATTGAACGAAAATGAATCCAAAAGCGCAAAAGTTTGGGGTTGGTCTCCTTCAGGCATTACCTCCGATGGAGGATTTTCTGTGTATATACGTACCGTTAAATAAAATATTAGGTTTTGCAGAAGATTATGAAAAAATCATAATGAACTGTAAACATGAATTAGTACTATTGAGAAGTAATACAAATCTCAATTCCTTATTACTAAGTTCTGGAGAAATTGTCGAAGATATAATTATAAATAAAATAGTTTGGCGAGTTCCTCATGTTCGAGTGTCGGACCGTGAAAGAATCAATTTACTTAAACATTTAGAAAAAGATCGAGCGATAACCTTAGCGTTTCGTAACTGGGATTTGTATGAGTACCCATTGTTACCCAAAACCAGGAAACATACTTGGTCCATTAAAACTTCATCACAGTTGGAGAAACCAAGATTTGTTATTATTGCTTTACAAACAAACCGTAAAAGTAATGCAACAATGTCGATGGCAGAGTTCGACCATTGTCATATTCGAGACGTAAGAGTATTTCTAAATTCTTCATATTATCCGTATGAAGGTTTAAATATTAGTTTCTCAGACAACAGATATTCATTAATATATGAACAATACGCAAGATTTCATCAGATTAAAAGAATTTAGAGACATAGCCCCGTTATTTGTTAAAGACTGTTCATGATAGCATGAAATATTAAAGGGATCAATTGATGTGAGAGTTGAATTCGAATCTGACCAAGACATACCCGATCAAACGGCTGCATATTGTCTGATACTAAACGATTGCATATTTGAATACAAGCCATTGAGCAATATTGTTAAGAAGTTATCATGAATGATAATACAATAATCATAGATTTACAAGGGTTTAAGGATTTGAAAAATAATTTTATTGTTAAGGAATTTTCTATTGCAACTAAGGAATACACACAAACTTTCTTGGTTAAAGCACCTTATTCTTTTAAAACTCTTTCTGATGAAGAAAAAAAGCGAGTTCGATGATTAGAAAATAATCTGGGACTACATTGGTATGAAGGGTTTATCGATTATCGAGAATTCCGGCGAGTTATAATTCCATATTTAAAAAGTAAAAATGTCTTAATTAAAGGAAATGAGAAGATTGTATGGATTCAAGAGTTATGCAACGATTGTGAAATTATAGAACTGGGTGAAAAGGGTTGTCCTAAATTACTTAAATTATATGAGGATTATTGTGAGGAGAATAATCAGGTGTTAAATTGTGTTCATCATAAAAAAGGTGTGCTTTGAAAAATGCACTCTGTTTAAAAAAGCGGTGTCAAGACAATTTTGTGTTTAATTCTTTATTTAAATTACTAGCTATAATACCCGGCTTCGCCCGGAAGTTGAGATTACACGGTAGGTGAAATAAAAAAATAAACTTTGACGCGATAGTAAAAAAAATTATTGAAAACATTCGCTCATTGTTTACACTATTTGCTTATAAACAACATTTTTCATTTTATTGTCTGGAGTATATATATATAGATTTCTCGAATTTCCTACCCTTGAGCAAGCTACATATAGCTGACCGTGAGAGAAGCAGGGTTCTTTGAGGTTAATGCCACAATATTTTAAAGTTTGTCCTTGCGCTTTGTTAATTGTAAAACTAAAAGTTAATTTAATTGGAAATTGCAGTCTTTTAAATTGAAATGGCAATTCAGAAGAGATCAGTGGTATTCTAGATTTCTTAGTAGTATGACTGGAGATCCAATTTTGAGACGACGGCAGTGTAATGGCATTCCTGGTACTTGTAAAGAGTTCAGAAATTCTGTAGGGAAGTTGACACTTTCCTCACTGGATACCATCGTGTCCATCGATTTATATATTCTCTCTTCACCAGGTATTTTCTTTAGAATATTGAAATTGATATCGTCAACAACATTATTTTTAGTGGCCAAAATTGCTCTTTGAAATAACCACTCTACGTTGGTATAGTTTTGAACAATATTTGGATAAATTGTGTCGATTAGATCGTTTTCAGTAATGGCTATGTTACAGAAATCACTATTGAGTTCAATGAGGCCGGTCTTTTGGTTAGTAGAATATGTATCTTCACCTATTTGTAAAAGTATTTTAGCAAAATGTGCTGTTGTTTCATCTTTTGATAATTCAACTCTCATGTTTTTTGTTAATTGCAGTATTTGTACTTGTGACCAGAGATGTGACTTTTTTAAGCATGCATTGATTTCAGTTCGTCCTCCTTCCATAAGTGTGGCTGCAATGCCGGATGATGCTAGTGCCAGTGCGATGTGTTTTTTAACACGTATTTCTGCCAGTATTAGATTTAGTAGAAACGTTTTACCGGTGCCTCCTGGTGCGTCCAAATAAATAATTCCACTAGTGTTGTTAATTATCCGGTCCATTATAACATTGTAAACTTTTTTTTGATTGTCATTGAGGAGTAGTTTGTTGTGAGCAATGTATTCAAGCAGTTCATTGATGTTGTAGCTTTTTTCCTTTGTAATTTCGTAGTTTAACACACTGAAAGCATTTCTTTGTGTGCTGGCATTCCTAGTTCTACTAAAGCCTGGTTATTTATTGCGAAACATTTATCTTCTAAGCGAATGAGTGTTTCATTGAAGATGTCATCATTGAATTCTATAGTCAGTTCTGGATTAGTTTGTCGGATTTGGTACAATATATTATCACTCATACTCCTCTTGAAAGCGTCCCATAGTCGTTTTGGGTTTGATGGGTTACATGTTGTTAGAATTATAGCGAATAACTCCCGAAGTTGTTTAGCTGAAGCTGTGAGTGTAGCTTCTTGTAGTGTTAATTCCCAGTGGTTATCGTTTTCCAATAATCCTAAGCGTTGACATGCTTCTCTGTACGTCTGGCATAGGTAGCCGTTAATAGTCCTTAGAGCTGTAAAACTTGTTGGTCCCCGTATTTGGTGTAACAACATCCGGAGATAGAAACATTCGGCATTGTTTGGATGTACGGTCGCGTTCATAATTGCAGTCATAGTTCGCAAAACTTTATAGCTTGCACCGCTGCTATCACTCACACATTCACACAAATAACACAATAAACAACAAGTTGGGTAACCCGCCATCAAGAAGAGGGTAGTGAAAAAAAAAAAGTCGTCCGCTAATCAACACAGCGACACGCCACACAGCGGAGATCCATTGTGGAACAGTACGAAAATAATGGCTTCATACCGACCAGAATATTTGCGGAACAGTTCGATACATCAGTGGTTACTGTTTTGTGTTTGCACCGTGAGGGACTACACCACAGACAGCCAGCAAGAAAGCCGTATTTATCAGAAATAAATAAGCAAAAACGTTTAGAATTAGCTTGGCAGTATTTGGATTTTGACTGGAAAAAAGCGATATTTACAGACGAAAAGTTCGTTTATTTTATGTCATCACAACACGGTAGACTTCATTTATTTATGGCGAAGAAATGCAACTCGGTATGAAGAAAAAAATATTGTGCCAAATATGGAGTCTGGACACATCTTTGTAAATATGTGGTTCTGGATGAGTGCTGCTGGACCTGGGGAACAGGTGTGGATAGCAGGACGCGCTACAGCTGCTCATCATGTGCAAGTGCTGCAAGAAACCATGTTACCAACTGTGCGGTGTATTTATCCGATTGATGATATACCAACAATATCATTTGTGCAAGACAACTGCCCTGTGCATCGAGTCCATATAGTGCGTGAAAGGTTCTGCCAATTTATATTAAAAGTACTAATTACTTAGATAGTATTTTAAGGACAGCTTCAATATCTTTTCTTTATGAAAACGAATAATTAAGCTGTAACCTAAATAACAGGAGATAAGTGGATGATACAATTAGTGTAATATACTATATATGTATAGCTTTATATAATCATCAATATGTAAATAAAACTATAGGTAAACAGTTTCAATAAAATTTACTAATTTTAATTATTGAATGTTTTATTTTGCTCCCTCTTGTTTAATATTTCTTGCTGATTTCCGTGTTTGAAAACACGGGTATTGTAATTCTTAGATATCAGTTAGTTGGTTAGTCAGTCAGTTACTTAGTTCAAATGGCACCTTGAAACATTAAAAATTGTCAATAACACTAAAATAGACAAAAAAATCCTTGAATAACTTCGGAATCCAAGTAACGCTAGTAACTAGAACAAGCGAGTGTGAGCAAGCGAGTTTATCTAATATATCTTAGATCTCACTTGCTCACACGAAGTAATAAAATTGCTACCCAATAACTTTCAAAGGAACCACAACCTATGTTAAGGTCATGTGCCGACAAACTTTCAACCTTATTAAAATGACATAAGTCTGGCAGGCTTTCCTCTATAGGCAAATCTTATGCAAATAATGAGAGACGACGATATTTCGATCGACAATTATCGGGCCCAGTTCGGCCATCGTTGATTACCGTCTCTTTCTGTTTTGTTATGTTATATGTCATAGAATAATAAACTCTTTTACTTAGTAATCATTGGTATTAAAGACCGTATTCATTTGAAGGAATATTAATTCTTTTAAATATGCATGTGTGTGTGTATCTAGTGGAACCACAGTGCACGCTATTTTAACCCGTAAGAATTTTAAAACTATGACTGCAGATATGAACGCGATCGTACAGTCTATACTCGACCTATTGTGTCAGCTTTCATGATTTCTGGATGACCCTCCTCTGGTATTCCTTGTTTTCGTCGTTGAAAAATTTTCCTTGTTTTGTCCCACGTATAATAAATAGGGACGTCAACATACAGTAATGTCTTTGCGAATGAATCCGTTTGGCACAGTTGGAAAAAAGCTGTTAATGTTGTGTTCTCAGGTGGTTCGCTTGCAATTTTTCTAGCCGACTCTCTTGTGAAGTAAACTCTTTGTCCATTCTCTAAATGTACTGCTAGATGCTGCACAGCTGGTTCGCGTTCATGTATGGGAAAACTAAAAATGCTCCATGCTGCTTCGTTACTGTTGATGTATCTTCCCATTTGGTACATGAGAATCTCATCATTTCTGTTATTTTGTTCGCTATTTTGGACTATTTGAAATACTGCCATATCACACTACCTTTGTTTACGTACTTACATATGTATTTAATAGATTTTACTGAATTGCAGTATTCAACGTTTATGTGAGCTTGGAACATTTTCGAAAGTAGTGGGTTATATGGTACTACCCAATGGTTATCTATTTCCAGTTCGTCTTTGCCTTGTATTCGTATTTTTGCTGTGAAACCACCGTTTTTCGGTGATCGTCTTCTATATTTGGGATAGCCGTCTTCTTCAGTTTTTGTATCATCCATGTATGGTTTTGGATATTTTTTTATACATTTTCCATCACTCATGTATGGTGCATTGAAGTTTAATGATCCACATGGTCCGTGAATCATGTTTTTCACTACTATGTTGTACAGTTCCGGATCTTTTTGTGGATCGGGAAATTCTGCTTGGATGATTTTGTCAATATCCGTGGGATAAATTTTATCGTGTAGCCATATGAGATTGTGTGAGTGAGGTAATCCTCGTTTTTGCCACTCAATTGTATACATCCCGCATCGAACGGTTCCAAAGATGTGGTATTTTGTGATGACTTCAATAAATCTTTTTTGTTTTTGTCGAAAAACTCGGGCTATTATGTCGTGTCGATCCATGGAGGTTTGTCCGTATTTTAGTTGTTCTTTGATGTCTGGCCATGATGAGTTGCATGTAAATGTTATGAAGAGATCAGGTCTTCCATATTTTCTTACGTAAGTCATGGCATCTTGAGTATATTCGTGCATATGTCTTGGACTTCCTGTGTATGATGAAGGTAATATTACCATTGTTCCAATATCATCAATATTGCCGTCATTCATGATTGCGTCTCGAAGATGCATGTATTCTTCTGTGCGTAGTTTCTTCTGATTCAGTCTTATGTAAAGCATCCGTTCTGCTTCTATTTTTGCGTACGATCGCGTTCATATCTGCAGTCATAGTTTTAAAATTCTTACGGGTTAAAATAGCGTGCACATTGGTTCCACTAGATACACACACACATGCATATTTAAAAAGAATAAATATTCCTTCAAATGAATACGGTCTTTAATACCAATGATTACTAAGTAAAACAGTTTATTATTCTATGACATATAACATAACAAAACAGAAAGAGACGGTAATCAACGATGGCCGAACTGGGCCCGATAATTGTCGATTGAGATATGGTCGTCTCTCATTATTTGCATAAGATTTGCCTATAAAGGGAAGCCTGCGACTGCCAGACTTATGTCATTTCAATAAGGTTGAAAGTTTGTCTGCACACGACCCTAACATAGGAAGTGGTTCCTTTGAAAGTTATTGGGTAGCAATTTTATTACTTCGTGTGAGCAAGTGAGATCTAAGATATATTAGATAATCTCGCTTGCTCACACTCGCTTGTTCTAGTTACTAGCGTTACTTGGATTCCGAAGTTATTCTACAATTTTTTTTGTAAATTTTATTGAAACAGTTTACCTATAGTTTTATTTATATAAAGCTATACATACAGCATATTACACTAATTGTATCATCTACTTATCTCCTGTTATTAAGGTTACAGCTTAATTATTCGTTTTCATAAAGAAAAGATATTGAAGCTGTCCTTAAAACACTCTAAGTAATTAGTAGTTTTAATATAAACTGGCAGAACCTTTCACGCACTATATGGAGTCGATGCACAGGGCAGTTGTCTTGCTCAAATGATATTGTTGGCATATCATCAATCGGATAAATACACCGCACAGTTGGTAACATGGTTTCTTCCAGCACTTGCACATAATGAGCAGCTGTAGCGCGTCCTGCTATCCACACCTGTTTCCCAGGTCCAGCAGCACTCATCCAGCCCCACATATTTACAGATATGCGTCCACACTCCATATTTGGCACAATATTTTTTTCTTCATACCGAGTTGCATTTCTTCGCCATAAATGAAGCCTACCGTGTTGCGATGACGTAAACAAACTTTTCGTCCGTAAATATCGCTTTTTTCCAGTCAAAATCCAAATACTGCCGAGCAAATTCTAAATGTTTTTGCTTATATATTTCGGATAAATACGGCTTTCTTGCTGGCTGTCTGTGGTGTAGTCCCTCACGGTGCAAACTCGACGAACAGTAACCACTGATGTGTCGAACTGTTCCGCAAATGTTCAGGTCGGTATGAAGCCATTATTTTCGTACTGTTCCACCATGGATCTCCGCTGTGTGGCGTGTCGCTGTGTTGATAAGCGGACGACGACGGCCGCTGCGCGGCGACTTTTTACACTACCTACCCTCTTCTTGATGGCGCGTTACCCAACGCTTCACCGCTTGTTGATTATTGTGTTATTTATGTGAATGTGTGAGTGATAGCGGTGACTGCAAGCTATAAAGTTTTGCGAACTATGACTGCAATTATGAACGCGACCGTACATATCTACCAGAAATTGTTGAAATAAACGGCGAGTGTTGAGTATGTGATTGTATATTTCATTGTCTCTGATCATTAAGCGGTAAGCATAGAACTCCTTGGAAGTGACTTTTTTGTTTGTTTCTATGCCTGTTTCAGGATGCACTTGTTTTATATTGAAATGGTATCCGTCCTCTCCGTGCAGAAATATTAATGGATATTGAAGAGCATCATAGGAACGGTGTGTCTCTGCAATGCGTTGTAGTCCTTTTCCTCTTCGTTGTACAATTATGTCACGGCTTGTATTTTCATTGTCTACAATTACGATGGCAACTTCATCTATCTGAGGTGCATTAAATCTACGTTCGTGCTCTCCAGGTGGTCTTTTATCGGCTCGAATTACAATTATATAGTCATCAGAAATCATGCGGTCTAATATTGTTTTGAATATGTAAATCAATTGATTGTATTTGTGTAAGATCTTCTGTACATTTCGGATTATTTCGCGACTCAATCCATTAAAATTTGTGCATCGTTGATCAATTTCTTGTTCTTCATTTCCGATGAAATATACTTGCAGAAATTTATAGTCTTCGTTAGGCATTGGCAGTAACGATCCTATTTTGTGATAAATTTGCCCCTGAATTGAAAATACATATTCAAATTCATTTCTATTAGTGTTGGTCGAAGTAACTCCGAAAGAAGTCATTTGGAAGCAGGAGTTATATGATCTTATATTTTGAAGAAAGTGTTTTGATTCTTGTGTTTCCCCGGTCATGTAATTTAGAAATTTCTGCGGAGGTGCTTCCAGTGGTGGTAGTCAAATTTTTCCATTCATGCAACAGAGACCTGGTGTTTCTTTACTGAATTTTTTCGCGTGGCAAAATTGGCAAATGTTATTCATTTTTCCGATCACAACATGTTTATGATTGTAATATTTTTTCGTTGGGTCGTAGTGGAATGCTTCCTTTGTTAAATTATCTTTTAAAATTCTCGATTCTTCTACACTTTCATTCTCTTTCCTTTCTTCACTTTTTGTGCTTCTCAGCGTTCTCATCCTGGTTCGTTGATTTTGTAAACGTGCTTCGCGCTCTTCTTCCATTTCATTTCTTCGATGTTCTTTTTGTTTCCGCCGTTTCGCTGCAGAACTGGCAAGATCTCCTCCTCTTTTACGTCTAGGCATTGTTTTCTGTAAAATATAAATTAAATAAACATTTTATAGACAAACAATTAAAAGAAAAAGCAAAACAATCATTAGAATTAATTAAAGACACTATTAATTATTTTTTCAAAAATAATAAATATAAATAATTAATAATCAAACTGAGTACTTTCTTTTTTTAAAGTCTGTTAAAAATACTGACACGTGATACTTCAAAATAAATGCTCACAGATAACTTCTTTCATTTCCTTTCGCAATCGCTTTCAAAATCGAACTAACTCTAGCGGGTGATACCGGGCCCTTATATATTCAGAGAGTTACTTACTTACTTACTAGACAACACGCGTTTTTCCAAAGAGAGCCAGTTAAAACTGTTCCAGTTAAAATTATATTGCAGGTAACTATGTAGTATTGATTTGCAGGTCAGAATTCAACAAGTGTAAAGAAAAATTTTTGCTTGAAGTAGATGTTCCGTATACAAATTTACCTTTGAGAACTGTTGCTAAGGAAGCAGCCATAGGAACAGGCCAAGGATTTATGCGCTTCGTATGCAAGAAAGGATGATGTCAAAAAGGTGTCTCTGCAAGAAAAATGGTTGCCTTTGTAACTCAAAGTGCCACGATAGTTTGTCTTGTAATAACAAGTAGATCCTCATCCTTTTTATAAATTTAAGATTATTTAATTTTTATACATACATACATAAAATCACGCCTCTTTCCCTAAGGGGTAGGCAGAGACTACCTCTTTCCACTTGCCACGATCTCTGCATACTTCCTTCGCTTCATCCACATTCATAACTCTCTTCATACAAGCTCGGCGGTTTCGGGTACTTTTGACCTGACCCTTTACCAGAACGTCCTTAATTTGATCAAGATACGTTCGTCTAGGTCTTCCCACTCTGACCTTTCCCACCACACTCTCCTTTAATTTTTATATTGTATGCTAACCAAAGTTCCTTTAAAATTTTCCTTTTTAAAATTTTATGTTTGTGTAACAGAACACACAAAACTTGTTTGATTATGATGACATATATTATTTAATTTTAATTAGTATTATCCTTGGCAACTACTTCATGTCGATGTGCCCTAAAACTACTCAGTGTGCGCTCGCACACTGAGTGGTTTAAGACACTCATTCCTCTCAACTCTGTCATACAATATAAAAATTAAACAATCTTAAATTTATAAAAAGGATGAGGATCTACTTGTTATTACAAGACAAACTATCGTGGCAATTTGTGTTACAAAGGCAATCATTTTTCTTGCAGAGACACCTTTTTGACCTTGGTCGGAACAGTTTTAACTGGCTCTCTTCGGAAAAACGCGTGTTGTCTAGTAAGAACTATTTTTAACTGATATTTAATTTTGAGCATTCGTTAATTCTAGTTTTAACAAAGGCATTTAGTAAAAACTAGTTCTAACTAGGGAAAACGCGTTCTATCTAAAAACTAGTTTTAACTGTAACATATATATTCTTTTACACCTTCTAGAATATACTCGACATTATTATCCGCCGTAACAATAAGTTCTGCAGCTATAGCATAAGTAGTAAAGGCGCGAAATTTGAAAATTTAAATTTCAAATTATTTTCAGAATTAATAATTAATAATTTGAATAACTAAATTTATCTCGCTTCAACTCCAAAATAAAAGCTACCTAATGCTGTATAAATACACAAAATTTAATAACTTTATTATAGAAACAATTGTAATTTAAGACTTTGTTGAAATTGGAATTTTAAATTTTGCGCCATTGCTACACATGCTGTAATTGCTCGCAGCGCTTTTCGAAACGCAACTCAAATAATCGTTGTTCTGAAGGGAGTTCAACTACTCGACAACAGATGGCGCCACTACTTCACTTAATTTTCAAGTTAAGGAATTGGAAAAGCCCTTATATCTTTAAAAATACGCCCTTTAAGTTAAAACGGGAACTTTCTTGTTCGAGGGGGGATAAAGGGCTATTGCACTATATAAGTCCCTTTATCGTATCGGGAATCCTTTTTAAGTTTTATCGGCACACACATTTTATTATATATAATGATAATGATTTAAAAGGATAATTTCCGGATTTTGAGAGCTATGATCTGATCTGATCAGTGAAACTGGTCGTCCGTAATACTTCGAGGCAAAGCAGTGGAGTTGGACATAGATTTAGATTATACGCAATCAAGTCTAGATAGTCTTTTATCTGTATTATTCTCATATGAGATCATCTCAGGGGAAACACCCTTACAACTTTTAGTGAATGAAATATTGATTCACTTATTTTATACAACCTTATCTATACATATAATAAAACAGTTAAAATATTTTGTCTGTACATTTAGTATTTTTGACTGAAATGGATAGAGGGATACTTAAAATGTATAATAGAAAGCAAAAATATATATTTTTTTAAATTTCTTGTCTGTCTGTCTGTCTGTGTGTATGATCAGGATTATCTCCGAAAGTGCTGAACCAATTTACTAAAAACTTTCACCAATTGCTTTGCTTTAACTCAGAAGAACATTTAAACTTTGTTTCATCAAAATCGGTTCACTAAAAATAAAGTTATCGACATTTGAATGAACTCAAGGCATGAGTTTGCCTGCAAATAAGTAATATAAGTCAAAATCAGTTTGATAATATTCTGGTTTTGTCGCGCATAAAATGCGTAATTCTCACATAAAAAGATTTTTGGTTGTCCCGTATATATTTATTTATATTTATTTATTTATTCAGTTTACCAACAGTCGATACAACAGTAAATACAGAGATTATACATACAATAAGGTTCGTTCTAATTGCTCGACCAATTACAGGCAAACCCAGCATGCTATGGGGAACAATCCATGTTTAATTTTTATTATTACTGATAAATTTAAGTAAGTATCTATCTACCTTTTTGTTAGTATAAAGTTTATTGTGGTGCAAATAGTAACAACTTCAATGTTTTGAACGGCAAAGAACTAAAATAATAAGGCAGCAATATTAACCTATAAGTACATAAAATAAGAGTACAATACATAAATATTAGTCATTCAAGCAACTTAAAATTGTAGCACGGAATTTTTTTAACGATAAATTATGTATATCAGCTAGTCCACTGATCCTATTATACAACCTGCAATTTCTGGGCACTGTCAAATTTCGTCCTTATTTGGTTCTGCAATGGGGGAGTGCGAAAGATTGGATTGGCTTACGGGGTATTCGTCTTGGCACTGTAAAATTAAATTTTCTCAATAATTGGGGGCAGTGTATAACATTGTTTATAAGTTTATAGAGAAATACCAGATCAAGTATATCACTGCGTTTGTTTAGGCTAGTGAGATTAAATTTTTCTAAACGAATATTATATGAATCTAGTTTTGATACAATGCTAGATGTGAATGCCAAATGACGAGTAAACCTTCTTTGCAACCTTTCAATTCGCAGTGTGTGAATCGCAAAATGTGGGCGCCATATTATACTTCCGTAGTCTAGAATAGGACGTACCAAAGACTTATATAGAGTGCATTTAGTAGTTGATTTTCGGAAAATTTTTCCATTTCTAATTATGAAGCCCAACAATCGCGAAGCTCGTTTTACTACTGAATCAATGTGAGGAAGATAGGTAAGTTTTTTGTCTAGTAATATTCCCAAATCTTTGACGACTTCGACCTCCTTCAGTTTATATCCATTAATATGATACGCCGTATTTCCTTCTGCTTCCGTGTAAACTTGATAAAAAACATTTACTGGCATTTAATTGCATTCCGTTTCTGACACACCATTGACATAGAACATCTATGTCCATTTGGAAGAATAAGCAGTCATCGAGGGAATTGATCTCCTTAGAAAGCTTCAAATCATCAGCAAACATGTAGGAAGAACAATGAAGAAACTGAAATGGTAGGTCATTTACAAATATTGTGAAGAGAATGGATACGCTTGAAAAAAATTGAGTACGCTCCCGCTGATACCATACATGCTTAACTTATTCAATAAGATGTTATGCGGCACTTTGTCGAAGGCTTTGCTGAAATCAGTGTAAACCACATCTGTTTCCTTTTGATTACCAATAGATTTTGACAACTCATCAGTAAATTCAACAAGATTAGTACAGGTAGATCTACCCTTAACAAAGCCATGTTATCTCTCAGTTAAGTACTTGTCAAAGTGTAGTTGAATATAGGGACGCACTAAAAGTTCCAAAATTTTAGCCAAACAAGATAGAATTGCAATAGGTCTGTAATTATCAACAAGGTGTTTCTCGTCAGATTTGTGGATAGGAACCACTTTAGCCAATTTCCATGCGTCTGGATATACTCCCTGAGTTAGACAAGTATTAAAGATGAAATGAACCGGATCAGCTAAGCTGGTTGCACAATTTCTGAGAAAAATTGGAGGGATTCCATCCGCTCCAGCACCTTTTGAGCAGTCTAAATTCTCCAATTTACTAAAGACTTCTTGTTTAGAAATTATTATGGATGACAAGCAATCACCGTTGGCACCTGGAAAGCCGGGCTGCTTGCTACTACTTGCACAATTAGGTGCACCAGTACCATGCCCATCGTTATATACAGATGAAAAATATGAAGCGAATAGATTGCAAATTTAAGTGTCCATCTGAAGTTGATATAGTGCCATTAGACATAGTACCTGGGTATGACCCTGCACCTCCACGTTTTGCCTTAAGAAAGCTCCAAAAGGATTTCGGGTTTTTGTCAATATCTGATTCCAGTCGCGTTATGTATGATTTATAGCATTCGTTCATGAGAATCTTGCAACGTTTTGATAATAATTTGAAAGACAAAAGGTCTCGGGGGTTCTTGTATTTCGAGTAATTTCGTCTATATTTATTTTTTTTCTCGCAGTCTATTGATCAGGTCATGACTAAACCAAGGTGGAAATTTATTGTTGCGTTTTTTAGCTATTGGAACGTACTTTTGTATAGTATTATTTAGTTTTGGATAGAAAATTTCAACAATTTCATTTATGTCCGCACTGTTTGAAAAAATTTTTATTCCAATCAACAGACTCTAGATAGTGATTGATGGTATTGTAGTCGGCTTTGTAGAAGTTTGGCCTACTGCCGTCTTTATAATTGAGAGCAGTTTCAACGGAGGTCGGGATCTCAATCAGAAGAGGAGGATGCAGTGGACTAACATTACACAATGAATCAACAGATTCGGTGACGTCACAAGCAGGCATGTCAGTCACAACAAGATCTAGAATTCTTCCCATTGAATCCTTAATAGAATTCAGCTGGGTCAAGTTATTGATGTTCATAAAATCTATGAAAGTCTGATACAATGTTGATGGGTGATAGTTGTTACTGTCATCCTCCAATAGCGACCAATTCAATTTACTAAAGTTGAAGTCACCGATATAAAAAGTGTGCAGATGATTTACCTCGTTAATACGATTACAATTATTTATAAACTGTTCGAGCGTATTCAACGAAGTTGCAGGTGGAAGGTAGACCGCACAGAAAGCCAGCTGTGTGAAAGACTTTGAATGGGGAATGTCAACTAATACCCATAAGTCCTCACATTCACTCTCCCAGTCGGTTATTCGTCTAGAAGGAAACCTATTTGAAACAGCAATAATAACTCCACCTCCGTCCTTTTTGTTTTGGTGATTGTTCAAAATATTTCTGTCCCTTCTGTGTACAGTGTACCTTCCATCAAACAATTCCGCACTAAATACATTGTCATTTGCCCAACTCTCGGTTATGTTTATAATATCGTAAATAGTGCAAGATACATTATTAGAAAAACTGTGCGTTTTACTTCGAAAACCACCAACATTTTGGTAATACAATTTGGATAGAGACAAATCGAATTTTAAAATTGTTACAAATTAAACAAAAACATATATAATAATAAGGAAGGAAAGTTCTGTCACTTCAAATTATCAATAGAGTCCATATCTTTTATTAGTATGTAGTCTGAGTTGTCGGTTTTCCTCAAATATATTCTCCCGTTACGTACCCATACGTGTCTGTAATTTTTCTTTTTAGCTGCCAATCTGGCAGCAGCATGCAGAGCCTTATTGGCAGGGGAAAGATGTTCAATAACAAAGATTGGAAGTTTCTGGTCATTCAATCCAATAACAGAGGTATTCAACTTTTCATGGATGGGTTTTGATTTGTTGTAGCTTACGACGGCGGCCAAAAAGTCATCACGCTTTTTCGAACTGCAGAACTGAACAATAATAGACCGTGGTCGAGATGAGCTCCGATTTAATTTAGCTATTCTGGTACATTGGACGATACTTTCCGGCGGAGTATTACATTTTATTGCACTTCCTAGCTTGGTTACTAATGTGGTAAGATTTTCATCTTTCTTTTCAGGGAGAAATTGAATTTCAATGTTGCAAGAGCGCGCACTTTGCTCTTGATTATTCAGTCGAGTTGACAAATCTCTAATTTTTGATTTCATATCATCGCATTCTGAACGCAGGTGGGTGATGACCTCCATTTTTCTTTCATTTTCCCTCATCAATTCGTCATATTGTCCACTCATGAAAGTGACTGATTCTTTCATATCCGCCAGCTGATCTCGCAATGGTTTTATTTGAGACTCGAACATAGTGGAGAAAATCGTACGGAATTGCGAAAGAAGACCATTTGCTTTTGAGAAACTTATTCAACAATCGCTCGTATATCTTCTTTAGTTATTGCCGCTGCCGCTTCCTCTGTAGAGATATTGGGCGGCGATTGGAGCGCCTGTCGCTTGGTAGGACGTACTGTCACATTCGGGTTGAAGCGTACAGGTGTGCTGTCTTTGTTGATATTTTTTACGCAAGCAATTTTGCAAGTAGGACATATCCACTTCTCGTGCTCCTGGGGTTTTTTATCGGGCAATATGCCAAGACATTCCGCATGATATTTTTTTTCCGCATGTCTTGCATAGTATGTAACTTTCTTCGTTTGATTCTGCCAAACAGCAAACCCAAGCCTGATCAGCCATTTCTACTGGATCTGGTAGTAATAGTAGATGCAAAATCAAATATTCTTTCTTGTAATATAGAACTCGGGTCGTTCAATTAACACAATTAAAATGTATATAGAAAGAAATAAATATAAAAAAACAAAAACAAAAAAGAAAAAACAGTTCGACCCGGCGGGATTCGATCTCGTGCCCTTCGTATCGCTACCAAGACTCTTAGCCGCTATTCCAACGATACGATAATGTTTCCGGCGAAATCAACTGTGACACTGCTGATCTTTGATTTATGATTATTCAAAGATACCTTCCTCAATCTATACTAATTCTAATATTATAAAGAGGTGTTGCGGGTCGAGGTGACAGTATAACCCTGACTAGGTACCTGCCTCCCCGAGCCTCCCCTTCACTTATAGGGAGTCCCGAATTCCGCTCCAGTAGAAGTCCGCCCCCCCGCTGGTATGAGACGTCAACGGCTGCGGACGCGGCAGTGAGGCCAACAAAGAATCCTCGGATGGTAGGTTGTGTAGAAATGGGGTCATCAACCTCTTTCAAAAGCCTATGTCTAAATTCACTAATCACTGGATTGTCAATATGGGGTCATTGACCTTACTCACTGAGTGTCTATGCAAAACTATTCACTATATGATCACTATTGAGTCTCTCTCTCTAATTAAGTCTATGTCACTTGATAATGTCTGAAATACTTACAGTTCTCAAGTCCAATCACTGAAATCCAATAGCACTGTCACTTATTGGAATACCTACTCTAAGTCTTATTAGAATCCACTAAACTAAATGAAGAATTCAAAAACAAAAACAATATACACAATTTGTCCGTCCACTAACCACGCTCAACACCTTATACTGATTCCCTAATCCTATTAAACTATTTCACTAAGAGGTATTATTCCGACTTAATTTTCTTGAGGACTTTTTCTTTCTTGAAGACTTTTTCTTTCTTGAGGACTTTTTCTTTCTTGAGGTCTTCTTTTTCTTGATTTTTCACTTTAAACTGGAACAATTGCACTACAATATGACAATGCTTAATGAGTGTGCGTTATGTTAAATTTAATGTGTCGCTAACAAGAGGAAAACTTTGTTTGTTTGGTTGTAATGAATAGGCTCAAAAACTACTGGACCGATTTTAAAATTTCTTTCACCATTCGAAAGCTTCATTATCCACGAGTAACATAGACTATATTTGATTTTGGAAAAAAATAGGGTTCCGTAATATATTTGGATTTTTCGGACACAAACTGAAAAAAATCAACCAAAAAGTTTTAATTAACTGTAGATCTTATAAATATCTACAAAAAAGTCCGCGACACACTATACCTATCTATGTCGAGTGAGGCACAACAACCACATTTTTATTTAAAAATCTTGAATTTTTTTGGTCTACATTTAAACGCGTTTTTTTACTCATGCTATTAATCCTTATGAAAATAAATAATTTCATCAATCAGTACAGTTTATATAGATAATATTTGGTCTTTGAATGATTAAAATTGGACGTTTGTATTTGAAGTTGTGGTGAAATTAAAATATTACGATTTCTGCTGCACGGCCCGGGACTGCAGGCAGAAGTGACACTTTTGCCGGGAGCAAGACTTAGTTAGCCGCTTTGCGGGCGGTCCTTTAGTAAGTTCTAATAGAGATATATTTAGTATCGGCTTTGCATCCGTGCTAAGCCGGGGCGGGTCGCTAGTTGTTAATATTATTGCAAAATAGCAGATCGCACAATAATCTGTTGTCGACAATGTTTTATAATCCCGTCAATTCACATCAGAAAGGTCAACCTTTTTCACCATTTGCACACACAAGTCCAGTTTTAATAAATGCACAACTTTGTCGATGGAATGTTAACAGAATCACGCACAAAAAATTAATAACAACAGAGCTCACATTAAACACGTCCGACTTGCCTGCGGGGCAGGGGGAGGAAGGATAGGGGATAGGCTTACAAACTTGGGATTCTTTTAAGGCGATGGGCGAGCAACCTATCCCTATTTGAATCTCGATTCTATCATTAAGCCATATATCTGAACGTGGCCATTCAGTCTTTTCAAGCCTGTTGGCTCTGTCTACCTCGCAAGGGATATAGATGTGACCATATGTATGTATGTAGTCTACTTTAATTTCGACACCACCGCAACAGCCTCGATGGTCCAGTGGATGGCGCGTGAGATTGTGAAGTTGGCGGTCCAAGTTTCAGCCCCAACAAAAACAAGATATTTTTTTTTATTAAATATATATTTTTTTTGTGTTGTTTGAGGTTTTTTATTTAAAAAAACTGAAAATCAAAATACTACATATAATAAAACGGTAAAAATATTTTGTCTGTACATTTAATATTCTGACTGAAACGGATAGAGAATTTTTTTTTACATTTTTTATCAGTCTGTCTGTATCTGACTGTATGATCAAGATTCAACTGGAAATTTACGCGGACGAAGTCGCGGGCAACAGCTAGTGGTTTTATATGAGAAACAATCAGACACTTACTATTGTGATCATTTTGCCAAGATTAACCAAGTGAGGAAATACATTTATAATGTATGTATTATTTAAAAAAACTATAACCAGAGAGCTGACTAGGATCAGATGCCAGGATGGTAGCATTGTGAAAGGAGAAGAATGTGTGCTAAAGATATGGAAGGACTATTTTGAAAGTTTATTTGAAAAAAAGGAAGGAAATAAGAAAGATTTCTGCTATAGCGAAGAAAAAGAGAATGAGATGGAAGGCGAAATTGAAATGTTCGAAATTGTGGAAGCACTTAATAGTATGAAAGCGGGAAAGGCTGCTGGGTATGATAGAGTGTCGGTCGAGATGCTAAAAGCAGGAAAAGGCGTCGTAGCTAGACAGTTGTACTGCCTTTTCAATTTGTGTTGGAGAAGCGGCCGAGTACCAAAAGATTGGTGTAAGGCTGTTATCGTGCCACTTTACAAAGGAAAAGGGTCACAACTGGACTGCAAAAATTATCGTGGTATAAGCCTGCTTAGCGTCGTCGGCAAATTGTATGCTAAGGTATTGATTAATAGAGTCAGGAATGAAACTGATGACAAAATATGGGATGCTCAAGCGGGATTTCGAAAGGGAATGGGATGTACTGATCAGGTCTTTTCTTTGCGGTGCATAGCCGAAAAGTTTTTGGCCAAGAGTCAGAAAGTCTATTGCACATTCGTGGATTTGGAGAAGGCCTATGACAGAGTTGAGAGGAATGAATTGTGGTCAGCACTTTCTATGCATGGGGTGAGCAGTCTCTTAATACGAGCACTGAAATCCTTATATGAGGATTCGAGTGCTTGTGTCAGGATAAACGGAGCGCACACTGAGTGGTTTAAGATTGAGAAAGGCGTTAGGCAAGGATGTGTTGCGTCACAGTGGCTGGTCAACCTATTTATGGATAGTTGTTTGACAGATTTTAAAGAGTCTGAAAGTGGATTAAGAATGAATGAGTTACTCGTCAAATGTCTGCTCTATGCCGACGATCAGGTTATACTGGCGTCATCAGCGGAGGAGTTACAGGAGATGGTAAACTGTATGCATGAAGCTTTAAAAGAGAAAGGAATGAAAGTGAACATAAGTAAAACTAAAACACTGGTTTTTGAAATGGAGAAAGAAATGACAGCATGTAATATTTTGATTGGAGGAGATAAAGTTGAGCAAGTGAAAGAGTTTGTATATCTAGGATCAAAGTTTACATCAGATGGCAAGTGTGATAGTGATATTGAAAGGAGAGTGAACGCGGGGAACATGGTGAATGGAGCTTTGCATGCCTTTATGAGCAGTCAGAAACTATCCAAGAAGGCTCGACTGGCTGTGCATAGGGGCGTGTTGGTCCCGACATTAATGTATGGGAGTGAAAGTTGGGTATGGCAAAAGAAGCACGATAGAATAAATGCAGTGGAAATGAGAGCGTTAAGGCGTATGTTGGGTGTGAAATTGAGTGACCGGATAAGGAACAGCGTGATAAGGGAATGTTGTGATGTGAAAGAAGATGTAGTTACAGAAATAGAAAAGGGTATGTTGAGATGGTTCAGTCATATGGAGAGGATGAATGAAAACAGGTTGACTAAGCAGATATACACGGAGAATGTGGAGGGAAAGGTCGGAGTGGGAAGACCTAGACGAACATATCTTGATCAAATTAACGACGGACGATTTTATGATGATATGATGATTATTTAAAGCCATGAATACTTCGGATATAACTATCAACTACTTATATTTACCACATTATCTTTAAATCATTAATATGCAGGGTCTATTGATGACCGATTCTATAAATTACCTTCGTTTATTCGAATCCAAAATTAGTAATGAAAACTTATTGCAATAAGGTTTTATCATCTTATATTCGCCTATCTAGGAATAACACCTATTCTTATTATTTATTAAGTACCTAAAATGATTGACTACCCCTTTTGATGACTGACTGTATTGTGTATTCTCCTTCGGAGATTTGATATTACCTTTCCTGATGACATACCAATAATCAATTAAAAATATTAATTCAGCTCATTGCAATGACAAGCTAATGCTGCATTGTAGAATAAGGTAATATCGTTTGAAGACATTTTGTCTTTCCTCTCGTCCCTTGACAGGACTTTGACTTACTTCGACAGTATCGACATACAGACATACAAGGTCTCATTGAATTTTATTGACTTGAGAAAATATGAATGAGCTAGGGGGGAGGATTACCCCGTCTGGAGACGCGATCCACCGGTATCGACGGGGAGGGGTCGCTGCCTATACCCGAAAGCTCAAATGCTGAAAACATGTACATACATATAGTCACGTCTTTATTCCTTGCGGGGTAGACAGAGCCACAAGTCTTGAAAAGACTGATAGGCCGCGTTCAGCTTTTTTACTTGATGATAGAATTGAGATTCAAATAGTGACAGGTTGCTAGCCTATCGCCTGAAAGAAGAATCCCAAGTTTATAAGCCTATCGCTTAGTCGCCTTTTACGACATCCATTGGAAAGAGATGGAGTGGTCCTATTCTTTATTTTTATTGGTGCCGGGAACCACACGGCACGGCACGACACTGGAAACATGTCTTTCTGTATTATTATATATATATATATATAAATGTATGCCTATACCCGAAAGTTCAAATGCTCATACAAATATCATGTCATTCTGTAATTCCATACTTAATAAAATACGTATAATTGCCTATAACTAAAAGCTTAAATACTGGAGTCAAATATATGCTTTTCCAATCTGGACATAAATAATTAAAAACCTGAATATCTAATTTACTCTCAATTTACCTACATTACAAGTTCCTATTTATAATTTTAGTAATCAGACAAAGTTAAGTCGTCTAGGTTCACTATGTTTGGTCTAGGATATGTAGACTTCGTAGAGTCTGAGGTTATATCGGCTATACAACCAGGGAAATACCACTATGATCACGTGCTATTGGCGTATTAATAGAAAATAAGAAATATGGAAAATTTAATTATAAAGGGTTCTTAGGTTTTACGTTATATTATTTGTTACGTTGGTGTCTTAAAAGAGCGTATAGCATTATAATAGTATTTTAATTATTTATTTGTTAGGGCGTTGCAATTTGGTGTCGTTTGTAAATAATAAGAATAAATATAGAATGAGAATAAATATTTATTAATAAATAAATTAAATTAATTTTAAGTAATTATTAGGTGGGGGGGGGGGGGGGGGGGTCGAAAGGGGGGTTTTGTTACACGGTGATTGATATAAATTCGTGGGGAAAAGTAACTATTGTACAGGTCGCGGAGACAAACAGGCGACGTCTCCGCGCTCAAGAAAACCAATGTCTCCGCGACATCGTCGGGGCCCCACGGTACGTGAGGAACGCGACGATCCAGCGGGACCTTAAATGGGAGGGCCTGGACGCGTTCATCTCGCGTCTGGCTGGTGACATGTTCGGCAGGGCGGACAGGTCGGCGCACCCGCACCTCGTGGGTATCGCGCCACTTCACGCTCGCCCGCCGGACCGAAGACACTGGCCATCGCCGAGAGAAGCCATCGCCACAGCGAACACCACTGCAGGCGCCGCACCCGTTGACCCCGCAGGAGGAGGAAGACCTCATTAGTGACCGCCACGGCCACGCTCGCGACCTGCCTGCCGCTGCAGGCAGCGTAGACAGTCGCTGAAGAGGGCCACAAGCCCTGAACAGCTGCCCCACATTTCCGCCTAACGGCGGAAATGCAGGAAGACCCCACGACGACTATTGTACAGTTCTTACCTTGTAAAAGTTGTAAAATAAAACCGGCAACAGTTACCCACAGAACGTCAACTTTGAACACTATTTTCTCACAAGATACACCGAATTTGACCTTAAAAATTAAATATTACAATTACACTACGAGAATTCTATAAATTTATTTTATTTTTCACTGATTTTTTAACTTAATTTTCAAATTTTAAATACGGAGCAATGAATATGATATTTACGCTCCGGGGTTGCCAGCCGCCAAAAAACATATATAGGATTATATATTATGATATTTGAATTGAAAAAAGTGTATCTTGTATAAACAAAGAGCTGGATTTACTGCTCTTTCATCGGTTAGATTCAAAAAATCAAAAATTCAAAATTTTTTATTCATTATTATAGGATACTATTATATCGCTTAATAATTGTCGTATGGTTTAACAACTTGGTTGACGTCAAATAAATTACTTAAAAACTGAGTTTACTGCCGCTTCCAAGGCGTCAGTGCAGAAGAAGCGGTAACAAACTGCAGCATTTTCTTCAACAACGTCAACTTCACAATATTAAATTATACTTAGAATAGAATGTGGACGGGAGAATACATTGTTCACGGGAGATTTATATGTTTATGAGATTTAATATTGAAAAAAGAAAAATATATATATATATATTTTATGGATTGCCAATTTTAAAAAGATTTATGTACAGAGTGTACTGAAATTTTGATTTAAGTTCAAATTAAACTACAATTAATTACGAGGTTCCTGTGCCAAGCTCGAGCCAGATGTTTTTATCATTAAGGTAATCATCAGTCCTATAATAAGCCTTCTCACAAAGTACTTTCTTTACATACTCTTTGAATTTCCGGTTGGACATATCAAGAACAGACTCCGGCAACCTATTATAAAATCGTATACAGTTCCCCATAAATGATTTACTGACTTTGCTAAGCCTATGAAACGGCTATTATAAGATCAAAAATGTACTGGGACGCTACTGTAGGTATGTTTATTTTCTTAAAGAGTTGTCTTAACGAGTCTCTTGGTCCTAAGCCGTAAATTGCGCGAACGGCCCTTTTCTGAATTATAAAAATAGTTTGTATATCAGCCGCGCTACCCCATAAAAGTAAACCATAAGATAACAAGCTATGAAAATAGCTGAAATAAACAAGCCTAGCTGTAGCTACATCTGTCAATTGTCGGATCCTCCTAACAGCATAAGCGGCAGAGCTAAGTCTATTGGATAGTTAAGAAATATGAGCACCCCACTGTAGCTTTGCATCAATTATAATTCCTAAAAACTTTGTATTTTCAACAAATTCTAATTTCTGGCCTTCCAGTATTATGTCAGTATTGGCCTGCCTTACGTTTGGAAGGGTAAATTTAATGCATTGGGTCTTATTAGCATTTAAAAGAAGATTGTTGGTTGAGAACCAGATAGATATGGCCGACAGTATATTATTAACCGAACTTACATTTTCGCTATGGCGATCTAATTTAAATATTAAAGAAGTGTCATCGGCAAACAGCACTATACCCGCCTGTTTTTCCACCATAAAAGGCAGGTCATTGACATATACCAAGAAGAGGAATGGTCCTAAAATTGAGCCCTGAGGAACACCCATTGAGACGCTTGATCCGCTTGACTTTACTCCATTAATATCTATAGTTTGAAGCCTATCAGTCAAATAGGATGCCATTAGTTTAGTTGATTTGTGGTCAAACCCATATTGACGAAGTTTACTGCTTTAGAGAGATCGCAAAAGACTCCAACTGAATCCTGTGAACTCTCCCACGCGTCATAGATTTGAGTAACAAGTGCTACTCCCGCATCAGTGGTGGACTTCCCGGCAGTGAACCCATATTGTTGGGAATGGAAAATGTTATTGATTTTAAAATATTGTTGCATTTGATTAAGCATCATCTTCTCAAACACCTTGCTCAAAACTGGCAATATAGAAATAGGTCTATAATTGCCAAGGACTGTTTTCTCCCCTTTTTTGAATAGAGGTATTAATTTGCTACATTTCATTAAATTTGGAAAAATACCCTCATCAATACATTCATTAAATATAAAAGCTAGATCAGATGCAATAATATCTATGATTTGACTTATGATACTAACAGACATACCCCAATGGTCTTCAGACTTTTTCAAATTAAGTTGTTTGAACGCCTTTAATATATTATCAGAGTTAACATATTTAAATTTAAAGACAGATTTGATGGAAGTTGTGTTATTATTAAGTAGGGTTTCAGCGCGCAATGGACAAGAGTCAACGTCAGAAGTTAGCTCCACAGGGATATTTGCAAAGAAATTATCAAAAGCATTTACTATGTCCTGAGTTTTAGAAATACTTTTGTTACCGGATGATATTTGTTTAATACTGTCTCTATCTTTGATTTTGCCAGATTCTTTATTAATAATGTTCCATGTTTCTTTAATTTTATTTGGTGCGTTGTTTATTTTACTACTTATGTGAAAAGACTTGGCTTGCCTGCAAACTTTTTTAAATAATTTTGAATAATTTTTGACATATTCTACAAAACTGGGGTCAAAATTGTATTGTTTCTGGGCATATAAGTCATATAACTTATTCCTACTCTTGTGAATACCTAATGTAGCCCATTCACTGAACTGTAATCTATTACGAATATTGACTTGTTTCTGCTTGAACCTTTTTGAGTATTCAGCAGAAATCATATTAAATAAATTGTTATAATGTTCATTAGGATTATTTCCAGAATATGTTAAATTTCGAAAGGGAATGGGATGTACTGATCAGGTCTTTTCCTTGCGGTGCATAGCCGAAAAGTTTTTGGCCAAGAGTCAAAAAGTCTATTGCACATTCGTAGATCTGGAAAAGGCCTATGACAGAGTTGAGAGGAATGAATTGTGGTCAGCACTTTCTATGCATGGGGTGAGCAGTCTCTTAATACGAGCACTGAAATCCTTATATGAGGATTCGAGTGCTTGTGTCAGGATAAACGGAGCGCACACTGAGTGGTTTAAGATTGAGAAAGGCGTTAGGCAAGGATGTGTTGCGTCACCGTGGCTGTTCAACCTATTTATGGATAGCTGCTTGACAGATTTGAAAGAGTCTAAAAGTGGATTAAGGATGAATGAGTTACTCGTCAAATGTCTGCTCTATGCCGACGATCAGGTTATACTGGCGTCATCAGCGGAGGAGTTACAGGAGATGGTAAACTGTATGCATGAAGCTTTAAAAGAGAAAGGAATGAAAGTGAACGTAAGTAAAACTAAAACACTGGTTTTTGAAATGGAGAAAGAAATGACAGCATGTAATATTTTGATTGGAGGAGAAATAGTGGAGCAAGTGAAAGAGTTTGTATATCTAGGATCAAAGTTTACATCAGATGGCAAGTATGATAGTGATATTGAAAGGAGAGTGAACGCGGGGAACATGGTGAATGGAGCTTTGCATGCCTTTATGAGCAGTCAGAAACTATCCAAAAAGGCTCGACTGGCTGTGCACAGGGG